>NC_091066.1:144789832-145452332 GCF_000393655.2 Nicotiana sylvestris
TCGATTTTTCTTGCGGTTCCTATTTGACTTTGCCGCTGTTGTTTTGTTTGAATTTGGAAGATAAGGTCAGCTCCTATTTTCGAGCACTTTGATAATACTACTGTATCAGTGTTGATCTTCTCAACTAGTTTGGTTATTGTCGATTTTGCGTCCCTGTATTTGTTTGACGTAAAATATTTTATTATCTTTGGTTAGGTGGAAACGTGAGTTTATGTTGAAGGCCTTTTGATTTATTTGAAGGTTGCTGAAGAAGTACATGATTTCCCTTTGAATTTAAAACTCATTATTTAGAAAGTAAACAACAAAAGCTATGGAAATTGTTAGCTAAAGTTGAAAAGTATTGCTATTTATATCATTGTGTCCTTTAGATGTGTTTTAATGATGTGTTGATTGTAGTTGTCAAATTAGTGCCTTTATTTATTATATTAGCGGTTAACTTTAAAGATGCCTGAATGATGTGCTGTATCGTATATCTACTTGTGAAATGGCCATGTTTCATATTATTAAATCCTATGAATATTCTCACGATATTTTGTCAATAATGAATTTAATACCTTTTTATCTCTTCTATTTTGGTTTCACCTGAACCTATGTCAAACAATTTTGATATGCTTGTTTTCTACACATATTGGAGTAAATGTTTACTTTAGCAGTAATGTACCGCAGATGTATCCACAATAATTCTCTTATTGAAGATGGTTTTCCACAATATATTTTGTTCATAATCCATAGCCCGCATATAACTAATTTTAATCCTTTAGAAATCGAGGCGTGCCATTAGTTGAATTTTCCATGAGCCTCGCAAATTTGAAAGTGCGTAGTTGCTTTAGGCGCGTTATTTTAATAATTTATCTTCCTAAACTCGGTGCGCATTTATGTGACCCAAATCTAAATCTCAACAATGTTGGATAAAATACGTCACGGACCGCGGGTGCATTTATGTGACGGGGTTCAAGACATGTTTTAGATGACGTTGAATTTTTCTTAAAAAATTAAATAAAGAAAAGTGGTTTAAGTTAAAATTTGCACATAGGTTTAAACATATACTAAAATCAGATAATATTCCAATTATAACAGTTGAGCGACCGTGCTAGAATCACGGAACTCGGGAATGCCTAACACCTTCTCCCGGGTTAACAGAATTCCTTACCCGGATTTCTGTGTTCGCAGACTGTAATACAGAGTCAATCTTTTCCTCGATTCGGGATTTGAACCGGTGACTTGGGACACCATTAATTATCCCAAGTGGTGACTCTGAATTTTAATTAAAATAATCCTATTTCGATTGTCACTTAAATTGGAAAAAACTCCCTTTATTATACCCTCCCCGGGGTGTAGGTGCCAAAACTTGAAATGGTTTCCCTTGTTTTGTAGGTAGGCGCCTGATGCCAAAACTTGAAATGTATTTCCTTGTTTTCCAAGTGGGCGCCTGATGCCAAAATTTGAAATGTATTCCCTTATTTTCCGGGTAGGCGCCTGATGCAAAAACTTGAAATGTATTCCCTTGTTATCCTGGTGGGCGCCTGATGCAAAAACTGGAAATGTATTCCCTTGTTATCCAGGTGGGCGCCTGATGCCAAACTTGAGATGTATTCCCTTGTTCTCCAGGTGGGCGTCTGATGCTTAAACATGAAATGAATTCCCTTGTTTTACAGGTGGGCGCTTGTAACTAAGACTTGAAATGAATTCCCTTGTTTTCCAGGTGGGCGCCCGCATTGTGAGAAAACAAACAAAATAAAAGAAACTTTGCTGCCCCAGTTTGGTACCGGGAACATCTGTGAATGTTAATCAAATCCTGTTTTCCAAAAGAGCTATAAGAATTTAAAAGCTAAACCCCATTATCCAGGAGGGCCCTGAAAATTAAAATTAAATCTCTTCTTAAGAGTGAAAACCTGAAAGCTAAATTTTATTTCCTAAAGATAAAACTTACGCTAAATCTCATTATCTATGACGGTCCAAAAAACTTAAAACTAAATCCCATTATCTAAGAGGGTCCTGACAACTTGAAACTAAATCTCATTATCCATGAGGGTCCTGAAAACTTGAACTTAAATTCCATTATCCAGGAGGGCCCTGAACACTTAAAACTAAATCCCATTATCCCGAAGGGTCCTGAAAGACTTAAAACCTAAACCTCATTATCCAGGAGGGTCCTAAGAACTTGAAAACTAATATTATTATCCAGGAGGGTCCTGAGAACTGAAAATGAACTTACCTGAGCCACGCTCTCTTTATGGAAGATCCCTGTAGAAAGAAAAAAAATTCTTTGACCCTGAACCATACTTCCATTAGGAGGATCCTTGCAGATCGAACAAATTTTCTTGCCACTTCGCAAACAGCCTTTGTGCTGACAAAATTTGGGCATGGAACTTCAAAAATTCAAACTTCCAAGCTTTGATTTAGACATAGTCTTCGTCCCTGTTTCAAACAAAGAAAATTTATGAGTTTAAACATAGTGGTTGGCTTGTGGACTTGACTTTGAGGGAGATCGCTCCTTCACTTGCCATGATAACTTTGATTTCAACTTGAAAGACCTTTCTTGTTTATTGACTAACCACTTTCTCTTTCACCCTTATTACAGAAAATTTCTCTGATCCCCTCAAACCCAATACCCTCTATCTGTTGCATTGTTCTCATGCATTGACATATACCGAACCTTTATATTTCACATGAATCCCAAAGCACGTCAATTGCTACCCACTCAATGCATATATTATTCTTTCCTAACTTATGTCGCTTTGATGTGCTAGCCAGATTCCGTTTTGTGCAATCGGAAAGCTGGTAGCAAATTCTGAAGTCATTTCTCACTTGTTCTGACCAAACAGACTCAGGAAGAGGAAGTAAACAAGACAAAAGGAATAGAATAAAGAACAATGGAAAGAGATAATTCCTAACAAGAAAACTACAAAGTAGAAGCTTATCAGATGTGGATACCAACTCTAATGACCATGACATGCACTATTGGATTATTTTTGTATGGTTGATCTTGTATCGGAATGAGTTGTCGTTTATAAGTTTCATTGGATACCAAGACGTGGGCCCCACGGGCGATTTTTGAGTTAAATTTCAGGTTTTTGTGGAAAAATTAGTACTTTCATATAGAATTAATTCCTATAATTTGTATTGAATTATTCAAATTAATTGTGGCTAGATTCGAGGCGTGAAGAGGCCGATTCGCGAGGCAAAGACATAGCAGAGTAGAAAAATTATGCGGTTTGAGATAAGTAACTCTTTTAAACTTAGTGATGAGGGTATAAACCCCAAATTATGTGTTATGTGATTGATGTTGAGGTGACACACATTCTAGGTGATGGGCGTGTGGTCGTGCACTCTGTGAATTATGACTCTGTTGTTTACAAGGCACTGAATAGTGGTCCTATTTTGTTGATATATGTGTTTTCATCATGTGATGAAATAAATAAGTTGTACATCATGCTAGATATCATGTTTAGACTTTATGGTGATATTGTTGGGACCCATAGTGGTCGTTTCTTGCTGTCATCTCATTAAATTCATTGATATTTCATACTCGGTCACATTCATGCATTCATATCATATCTCAGCCTCAGTTGTTATTTATTGACACACTATATCATTGTTGTCGATCTAGTTTCATGACATTGTGAGCCCGTGAGTGAGATTGGAGATATTGATGACTGAGTGAGGGCGGGGGCCGGTTTGTGAAATATTGATACTATAGCACGTGAGCTGTCTGTGTAGATACTGACATTGATACTATAACATGTGAGTTGTCCATCCAGATACTGATATTGATACTATAGCACGTGAGTTGTACGTGCATCACGTGAGTTGTTCGTGCAGATACTGATATTGATACACAATATCTATAGCACGTGAGCTGTCCGTGCAACACGTGAAGTTGTTCGTGCGGATTATAGCGCTTGGGCTAAAGGAGCCTCTCCGGAGTCTGCACATACCCCAGTGAGCACAGTCGACTATAAATATATGGATGGGGTTGCACGTCGTAACGAGTCTTAGGGCTATATATGTGGATCGGGTTGCACATCACAATGAGTATAATACAGTGTTGAGTGATTGAGAGTGTTGAGTATTGAGCACGGTAAGAGATATTGTGAGGCCGTAAGATTGAGTACTCTAAGAGTGTGAGTACATGAGTTCATCACTGAGAGGCATTTCAATTTACATGTGTACTTGAGATACATGCATAGAGTTGCATTTCCTTCTGCTGCTTGGTTTTGGTGACATTCATGATTTTACCTGTATCTTGACTTGTAGGCATAGAGATATACTTTCCTTATGCTATCTGAAAATGAAACATTTACTTGTTGAAAGGTTTTTGAGAAAAAATTTATATTTTTTTTATGTCCTCATATTTTGGTGATTTTAGTTGAAATAATTGAGTTTTACTATTATACTTGAAAAGAAAATGTTTACTTTTCCTGAACTATGAATGAGCTGAGAATTTTATTATTAAGTTATTCCTTGTGATGCTTTATATATATTGTTATGAGGTGTTACTGAATATGGGTGTGGACCCGACTTATGTTCCTGCTCGTCACTGCTTTCAACCTAAGTTTAGATTTGTTACTTATTGAGTACATGGGGTCGGTTATACTCATACTACACTTCTATAATGACTCGGCCGATTGTTTTAAGAATTAACGCCTCGATTCCCTATTAACTGCATTCCCCATATTTGTTTATGCTATTGTGAGTTACCGGGAGGATTTTTTTGGAGTTTCGGAGAGTTTTAGGACACTTAGTCCCTAAATGAGAGTTTAAGTTTTAAAATTTGGACCGTAGTTAGAGAAGTGTGAAGACAGCCTCAGAATGAATTCTGTTGGTTCTGTTAGCTCTGTTGGGTGATTTTGTGCTTAAGGGCGTGTTCAGATTGTATTTTGGAGGTCTGTAGCCTATTTAAGCTTGAAATGCCGAAAGTTGAATTTTTGAAGTTCCGGTTCGATAGAGAGATTTTGATCTAGGGGTCGGAATGGAATTCTGAGAGTTGGAGTAGCTCCGTAGTGTTGAATTGTCGTGTGTGCCAAATTTCAGGTCATTTGGTCAAGGTTTGATAGGCTTTTTGATCGAAAGTGAAATTTGGATGTTTTGGGAATCCTTAGGTTTGGATTGGAGAGTGATTTGTGACTTTAGCGTTGTTTGATGTGATTCAAGGTTGGGAATAAGTTCGTATGATGTTTTCAGACTGGTTGGCATGTTTGGTTGAGGTCCTGCGGGCCTCGAGTGAGTTTCTGGTGCTTAACGAAAGTTGAATTGGACTTAGGAGATATCTGAAGTTGGCTGAATTTGTCATAATCGCACCTGCATGTGTGGGACCGCATGTAAGGTGCCACAGAAGCAGCTTGGTGACCGTAGAAGTGGAATTTTGCCCATCCTCCAGAAGCCGTAGGTGCGATAAGTCGAACACACCTGCGAGACAGCAGGTGCGGTAATGGAGTCTCAGGTGCGGAAGTTGTCCATTAATGAAAAGTCACAGGTACGACTTAGTCTCCACAGAAGCGGGGCCGCAAGTGCGGTCCCAGAGCCGCAGATGCGGTTCCACTGGTAAGAAAAAGGGTAGAAACAAGGGTTTAGTCTCAAAACATTAGAAATTGATTTGGGAGCTCGGGATTGGCGATTTTGGGAGATAGTATCACCTAGTTATTTTGGGTTTGGGCCATTTGTAGTTGGATACTTGTGGAACGTGGTACTAAGTTGATTGAACTAGTTCATGGTAAGTGTCTTGCCTAACTTTGTGTGGGGAAACTCCCCTTAGGATTTGGTATTGTTGATATATGAAATGCCTAGTACGTGAGCTGACGAGTGCGTACTTGTGCTAATTGTTGAAAATCCTATTTTTATTAAGTAACTATAATTGTGTTTCCTTCCCTGTTTATACTACTTGCAATTTAAGCCTACTGTTAGCTTAGGGAAGCATGTCTAATTGACTTAATTGCCTTACTTGCTCAAACTGCTTTAATTAAATTCTGTGCAGCATGCTAGGTTAGAAATACCTGTCTTACCTTAGTATGAAATTGGATTGAATTGAATATTCTTAGTGTTGCTGTTATATGTTTACTTTGGGACTACAGGACTGTATTCTGGGAGATCCCCCTGCGTGTTTACTTTGGGACTATGGATTTGTATTCCGGTAGATACCCCTGCACATTTATATTGGAACTACGGAATTGTACCCGGTAGATTCCCCCAGTACTGGGTATTTACATTTGGGACTACGGATCGGTATTCCGTAGATCCCCACACACTATGAGTTGGACTACGGGACGACACCCGGGAGATCCACTGGATATTTATATTAAGGGACTACATGACGGTATCTTGGGGGATCCCCGATTGTTATCTCTATGTTGAGCTGTATTCCTTCTGTGATTATTTTGTCTCGGTTGTAGTTGTTGCTACTCTTATTACCCTATGTTGCTTTAATAGTGCTTCTTTTTCTTATATATTATTGTATATGACCGGTAGGGCCCTGATCTTCCTCGTCTACTCGACCGAGGTTAAGCTTGGCACTTACTGGGTACCACTGTGATGTACTCATGCCTTTTCCTACACATCTTTTCTTCGTGTGTAGATCCAGGTACTTCGACTCAGCCCTATTACCCTTGAGGCGAGACGATTCTCCATAGACTTCGAGGTATATATTCTGCGTCTGCAGATCGAGGAGTCCCTTTCCATTCTCTCTTACAGTGATAGCCCTTCTATCTTTTCCTTTAATTTAGACATTCAGGAGTTAGAGAATTTTGTCGTATTCGTAGCTTGTGATTCATGGGATTCCGGGTTTTGGCAGTTGTTCGGTTTTGAGATCTTGTATTGTATATGCCAAGTGGCATCTTAAATACTTTTATATTTGTTATCTTCGAGTTTATTAGTTTATCCGTAGTTCTTCTAGTTTTTATCTATTGTTCCTTTTTCCATAAATTGTTAGGCTTACCTAGTCGTAGAGACTAGGTGCCGTCACGATAGTTCATGGAGGGCAAACTGAGATTGTGACAAGTTGGTATCAAAGCTCTAGGTTCCTAGGAGTCATGAATCACAAGCCGGTTTATTAGAGTCTCGTGGATTGGTACGGAGAAGTCAATACTTATTTACGAGAGGCTATATAATTGTTAGGAAAATTCCACTTTATTTGATTTTCTTATCGTGCGAGATTTTTTGATATCACAATTCTAAACTTCTGTCTTCAGTTCTCTCACAGATGGTGAGGACACGTGCTACCAGAGATGATCAGGAACCCGCGCCCCTTACTGGATCCATCAGAGGTCGGGGCCGGGGTAGAGGCCGAGGACTCACACGTGGTGCAGCCAGAGCACCCACGTGAGCTGCCACCAAGGAGCCACCAGCAGCTCTCGCCGGAGCCCAGGCAATTGATACGCCCACTGCTACTACTACTCCAGCTCTTCAGGAGACTCTTGCATAGTTCATGAGCATGTATACCACTCTGGCTCAGGCAGGATTGCTTTCCCTTGCTGCAGCCACATCTCAGGCCGGGGGAGGAGCATAGACTCCCGCTGCCCACACTCTTGAGCAGCGAGTGCATGTTGATCAGGTCCTAGAGATTATTCCTATACAACCCATAGCCCCAGATCATCCCGAGGACAAGGCATCGGCTTCCGAGGATGAGCAGCGAATACTTGAGAGGTTCAAGAAGTACAAGCTTCCTGTACTCAGTGGTCTAGCATCAGATGATGCTCTGGGATTTCTAGAGGAGTGCTACCGTATCCTCCATACCATGGGTATATCAGGATCGAGTGGGGTTTCCTTCACTACTTTCCAGCTTCAAGGAGCCACATATGAGTGGTGGCATACTTATGGGTTAGACAATCCGGATAAGACAGCTTCCCTGACTCGGACTCAGTTTTCAGATATGTTCCTGAGAGAGTATGCTCCTTAGAGCCTCATGGACCTATGCCGCGCTGAGTTTGAGCATTAATGCCAGGGTGCTATGATTGTCTTCGAGTATGCTGTCTGTTTCACTAGCTTGTCTAGACATGCCCAACTTTGGTTTTTACTGTTCGCGAGAGGGTTCACCGGTTTATTGAGGGGCTCATTCCCAGCATCAGGTCTAGCATAGCTCGTGAGTTGGAGATGGATATTTCTTATCAGCGGGTGGTGAGCATTGCTAGGAGAGTGAAGAGTATGCATGATCGGGATAGAGAGGAGAGGGAGGCCAAGAGGTCTCGAGAGTCGGGCCATTATTCTAGTGTCCGTGCTCCAGTTGCAATTCATCATGGTAGGGGTTATATAAGTTGCCCCGTTCATTCAGCTCTTCCAGCAGCTAGTGGTATTCCAGCTCCTCCTAGGCCTTAGGAGCCTTATTATTCACCTATAGTATCTAGTGCGCCTCCCGCACGGGGTGCTTTCAGTGGTCAGTCCAGCAGACCTGGTCCGAGCCAGTCACAGCCGCCACGTCCTCCTAGAGCTTGTTTTGAGTCTGGTGACACACGCCATATGGTGAGGGATTGCCCCAGACTTAGGAGGGGTGCACCTCTACAGACTTCTCAGCCACAGCATGCCCCACAGAGTTCTTGATTACAACACCAGTTGCTACCCCACCTACTCAGCCAGCTAGAGGTGGAGGTCGGGGAGGTAGAGGTCGCCCAAGGGGGGCCAGGCCAGATATTATGCCCTTCCTACCGGTACTGAGACTATCGCCACCGATTCTATCATCATAGGTATTGTCCTGGTTTGTCATAGAGATGCATTGGTTTTATTCGATCTAGGCTCCACTTATTCTTATGTGTCTTCTTATTTTGCCCCGCATTTGGGTGTATCTCGGGATTCTTTGAGTTCCATTATTTATGTTTCTACTCCTGTGGGAAATTCTCTTGTTGTGGACATATTTATCGGTTGTGTTTGATTGCTCTTAGTAGTTTTGAGACCAGAGCCGATTTATTAATGTGTATCTAGCTTATGTGAGAGATGTCAGTATTGATACCCCTACAGTTGATTCAGTCCCAGTAGCACGAGATTTCTCTGATGTGTTTCTAGTTGATCTTCCGGGCATGCCGTCCGATAGAGATATTGATTTTGGCATTGATCTGTTGCCGAACACTCAGCCCATTTCTATTCCTCTATTTCGCACGGCTCCTCCTAAGTTGAAAGATTTGAAGAATCAGTTATAGGAATTGCTTGATAAGGGTTTTATTCAGCCTAGTGTATCACCTTGGGGTGTCCTTGTCTTGTTTGTGAAGAAAAAGGATGGTTCTATGCGTATGTGCATTGATTATCGCTAGTTGAACAAAGTTACAGTGACGAATCATTATCCTTTACCTCGTATTGATGACCTGTTCGATTAGTTATAGGGTGCTCGTGTGTTTTCTAAGATTGACTTGCATTCAGGTTACCATTAGTTGAAGATTCGTGAGCCAGATATCCCGAAGACTGCCTTCAGGACTCGGTATGGTCATTACGAGTTCCTTGTTATGTCATTTGGGTTGACTAATGCCCCAGCAGCCTTTATGCATTTGATATACATTGTGTTTCAGCTATATATTGACTCGTTCATCATTGTCTTTATGGATGATATTCTGGTATACTCCGGAGTCGGGAAGACCATGAGCAGCACTTGAGGACAGTGCTTCAGACTTTGAGAGAAAAGAAGTTATATGCAAAGTTCTCGAAATGAATTTGGTTGGATTCCGTGAAATTCTTGGGTCACGTGGTGTCGAGTGAGGGGATAAAGGGGGATCTGAAGAAGGTGGAAGCAGTTCAGAGTTGGCCCAGACTATCCTCAGCTACAGAGATCCATAGTTTTCTTGGCTTGGCAGGTTATTATCATCGATTTATTGAGGGGTTTTCATCTATTGCAGCACCTATGACTAGGCTGACCCGGAAGGGTGCTCCATTCCAGTGGATGGAAGAGTGTAAGGTGAGCTTCCAGAAGCTCAAGACAGCTTTGACTACAGCCCCAGTTTTGATATTGCCTATAGGTTCGGGGTCTTATACTGTCTATTATGATGCCTCGAGGATTGGGCTTGGAGCGGTATTGATGCAGGATGATAGGGTGATTGCCTACGCGTCCAGACAGTTGAAGGTACATGAAAAAAATTATCTTGCCCATGATCTCGAGTTAGCTGCTATTGTTCAGGCCTTGAAGATCTGGCGTCATTATTTGTACGGTGTTCCTTGTGAGATCTATACTGATCACCGTAGTTTACAACATTTGTTCAAGCAGAAGGATCTTAATTTGCGCCAGAGGAGGTGGTTAGAGCTGCTGAAGGACTATGATATCACTATTTTATATCACCCGGGCAAGGCCAATGTGGTGGCCGATGCTTTGAGCCAACAGGCGGAGAGTTTGGGGAGTTTGGCTTATTTACCCACAACAGAGAGGCCCATGGCAATGGATGTTCAGGCCTTAGCCAGTCAATTTGTGAGATTGGATCTTTTGGATCCCAGTCGGATTCTAGCTTGCATGGTTTCACGGTCTTCTTTATTTGATCGTATCAGGGAGAGTTAGTATGATGACCCTCATTTGATCGTCCTTAAGGACAAGTTTCTGCACGGTGATACTAGAGATGTGTCTATTGGTGATGACGGGGTATTGAGGATGCAGGGTCGGGTTTGTGTACCCAATGTTGATGGGCTTCTAGAGTTGATTTTAGAGGAGGCCCATAGTTTGTGGTATTCCATTCATTCGGGTACCACGAAGATGTACCAAGATTTGAGATAGTACTATTGGTGGAGGCGGATGAAGAAAGATATAGTTGGGTTTGTAGCTCGGTGTCTCAATTGTAAGCAGGTGAAGTACGAGCACCAGAGACCGGGTGGGTTGCTTCAACAGATAGAGATTCTGGAGTGGAAATGGGAGAGGATCACTATGGACTTCGTAGGTGGACTCCCACGGACTTTGAGGAAGTTCGATGCCATTTGGGTGATTATGGATCGGCTGACCAAGTTTGCGCATTTCATTCCTGTGTGTACTACCTATTCTTTGGAGCGGTTGGTGGAGATTTATATTTGGGAGATTGTTCGTCTGCATGGTATTCTGGTTTCCATCATTTCAAATAGAGGTACACAATTCACATCACGGTTCTGGAGGGCCATACAGTATGAGTTGGGTACTCGTGTGGAGTTAAGTACAACATTTCACCCCCAGACGGACGGACAGTCCTAGCACACTATTTAGATTCTTGAAGATTTTCTCCGTACATGTGTGATGGAGTTTGGAGGTTCTTGGGATCAGTTCTTGCCACTGGCGGAGTTTGCCTACAACAACAGCTATCAGTCCAGCATTCAAATGGCAACGTATGAGGCCTTGTATGGAAGGCCGTATTGATCCTCGGTAGGTTGGTTTAAGTCAGTCGAGGCTAGATTATTAGGCACAAACTTGGCACAGGATACTTTGGAGAAGGTTAAGGTGATTCAGGATAGACTTCGTACATTCTAGACAAAAGAGTTATGTGGACCGGAAGGTTTTTGATGTTTCCTACATGGTTGGAGAGCAGGTCTTGCTTCGGGTTTCGCCTATGAAGGGCGTTATGAGATCTGGGAAGAAATGGAAATTGAGTCCAAGGTTTATTGGTCTTTTTGAGATATTTATATGTGTTGGAGAGGTTGCCTATGAGCTTGCCTTACCTCAAAGCTTGGCAGGAGGTCATCCGGTATTTCATATTTCTATGCTCCGGAGGTATCACGGTGATCCGTCGCACGTGTTGGATTTCAGTTTAGCCTAGTTGGAAAAGGATCTATCTTACACTGAGGAGCTAGTGGCGATATTGGACAGGCAGGTTCGGAAGATGAGGTCAAAGAACATTGCATCAGTGGCAGGGTCAGTCGATCGAGGAGGCAACTTGGGAGACCGAGCAGGATATGCGCAGCCGTTACCCTCATCTTTTCACAATTTCGAGTATATTTGTACGCTCATTTGAGGACGAACGAATGTTTTAAAAGGGGGAGGATGTAATGACCAGGCCGGTCGTTTTAAGAATTAATACCCCGATCCCCTATTAACTGCATTCCCTGTGTTTGTTTCTGCTATTGTGAGTTGCTGAGAGGATTTGTTTGGAGTTTCGAAGAGTTTTGGGACACTTAGTCCCTAAATGAGAGTTTAAGATTTAGAATTTGGATCGTAGTTGGAGCAGTGTGAAGACGGATTCAGAATGGAATTCCATTGATTCTGTTAGTTCCATTGGGTAATTTCGGGCTTAGGTGCGTGTTCAGATTGTGTTTTGGAGGTCTGTAACTTATTTAAGCTTGAAATGCCGAAAATTAAATTTATAAAGTTCCGGTTTGATAGTGAGATTTTGATCTAGGGGTCAGAATGGAATTCCGAGAGTTGGAGTAGCTCCGCAGTGTTAAATGTGACGTGTGTGCAAAATTTCAGGTCATTCAGACGTGGTTTGATTGACTTTTTGATCAAAAGCGGAATTTGGATGTTTTGGGAATCTTTAGGATTGGATTGGAGAGTGATTTGTGGCTTTAGCATTGTTTGATGTGATTCGAGGGTGGGAATAAGTTCGTATGATGTTTTTGGACTGGTTGGCATGTTTGGTTGTGGTCCCGGGGGCCTCGGGTGAGTTTCAGCTGCTTAACGGAAATTGAATCGGACTTAGGAGAAATCTGAAGTTGGCTGAACCTATCAAAACCGCCTACATGTGTGGGACTGCAGGTGTGGTGCCGCAGAAGCGGCTTGGTCACCGCAGAAGCAGAATTTGGCTCAGACTCCAGAAGTCGCAGGTACGAGAAGTCGAACGCACCTGCGAGACCGCAGGTTCAATAATGGAGTCGCAGGTGCAGAAGTTGTCCATTAATGAAAAGTCGCAGGTGCGGCTTAGTCTCCGTAGAAGCGAGACCGCAAGTGCGGTCCTAGAGCCGCAGATTCGGTTCCACTGGTCAGAAAAAGGGTAGAAACGAGGGTTTAGTCTCAAAATATTAGAAATTGATTTGGGATCTCGAGATTGGCGATTTTGGGAAAGATTATCACCTAGGTGTTTTGGATTTGGGCCATTTGGAGTCGGATACTTGTGGAACGTGGTATTGAGTTGATTGAACTGGTTTGAGGTAAGTGGCTTGCCTAACTTTGTATAGGGGAACTCCCCTTAGGATTTGATATTGTTGATATATGAAATGCCTAGTACGTGAGCTGACGAGTGCGTACTTGTGCTAGTTGTTGAAAATCCTGTTTTTATTAAGTAACTATAACTATGTTTCCTTCCCTGTTTATACTACTTGCAATTTAAGCCTACTGTTAGCTTAGGGAGGCATGTCTAATTGAATTAATTGTCTTACTTGCTCAAGCTGCTTTAATTGAATTTTGTGCAACATGCTAGGTTAGAAATACCTGTCTTACCTTGGTATGAAATTGGATTGAATTGAATATTCTTCGTGTTGCTGCTGTATGTTTACTTTGGGACTACGGGACGGTATCCCGAGAGATCCCCCTGCATGTTTACTTTGGGACTACGAATTTTTATTTCGGTAGATCCCCCTGCATATTTATATTAGAACTACGGATCTGCACCCGGTAGATTCCCCCAATATTGGGTATTTATATTTGGGACTATGGATCGGTATTCTGGTAGATCCCTGCGCACTATGAGTTGGACTATGGGACGACACCCGGGAGATCCACTGGTTATTTATATTTGGGGACTACAGGACGGTATCCTGGGAGATCCTCGGTTGTTATCACTGTGTTGAGTTGTATTCCTTCTGTGATTATTTTCTCTATTGTAGTTGTTGCTACTCTTATTACCTTGTGTTACTTTAATACTGCTTCTTTTTCTTATATATTATTGTATATGACCGGTAGGGCCCTGACCTTCCTCATCACTACTCAACCGGGGTTAGATTTGGCACTTACTAGGTACCGCTGTGGTGTACTCATGCCCTTTTCTGCACATATTTTCTTCGTGTGCAGATCCAGGTACTTCGACTCAGCCCTATTACCCTTGAGGCAAGACGATTCTCCAGAGACTTCGAGGTATATTTGCTGCGTCCGCAGACCGAGGAGTCCCTTTCCATTCTCTCTTGTAGTGATAGCCCTTCTATCATTTCTTTTGATTTAGACATTCTGGATTTAGAGCATTTTGTCGTATTCGTAGCTTGTGATTCATGAGATTTTGGGTTTTGGGAGTTGCTACGTTTTGAGTTCTTGTATTGTATATGTCGAGCGCCATCTTAAACACTTTTATATTTTTTATCTTCAGTATTATTAGTTTATCCGTTGTTCTTCTAGTTTTTATCTGTTGTTCCTTTTTTCGCAAATTGTTAGGCTTACCTAGTCGTAGAGACTAGGTACCGTCACGATAATTCACGGAGGGCGAACTGGGGTCGTGACAACTTCTTACACATTGCGTGCGAATTTCGGATGTCAACGGTGTTGTGTTTGATAGGAGATGACTTGGAAGATGTACCGATGTCACTGTTGTAGCTGCATCTTGTTCATGGTAGCATTAGAATTTTAAACTCTTTTTATGTATTTGTCAAACAGATGATGTACTTTCTTCATATCAGCTTTCTAAACTCTATTCTTAGAAGCTCATGATTTGTACTACGAGTCCTTGGAAAATGTAATAGGTCTAGATAATTTATTCTGTTTAATGGATTGATTAACATTGTTGAAATTGGAGAGTATTAGTTGGCTTACCTAGCGGGTTGGATTAGGTGCCATCACGACTAGTGTATTTTGGGTCGTGACAGATACACCAAAATCTTCTAAAAACTCTTCTAAAACTTATCCGAGCCTCATGGGAACCCAGCCAAGTATACTAACAAGTCCCACAATATGACACAAACTTAGTCGATGCCTCAAATTACATCAAACAACGCTAAAACTATGAATCACACCCCAATTCAAGCTTAATGAAACTAAGAACTTCCAACTTCTATATCTGATGCTGAAACCTATCAAATCAAGTCCGATTGACCTCAAATTTTGCACACGAGTCATAAATGACATAATGAAGCTTTGAAAATTTTCAGAACTGGATTCCGACCCCGATATCAAAAAGTCAACTCCCCGGTCAAACTTCAACACTTAAATTTCTATTTTAGCTATTTCAAGTCTAATTTAACTATAGACTTCCAAAACAATTTCGGACACGCTCCTAACTCCAAAATCACCATACGGAGCTATTGGAATTAACCAAAATCCATTTCAGGGTCATTTACACATATTTTACCATCCGGTCCATTTATTCAACTTAAGCTTCCAAAACATGGATTGTTCTTCCAATTATTACGGACCACATCGTTATTACAGAAAAGAACCGATCATATTCATTATCGTGTTGATCCAACTTACTACCAAGCTATTCTATTTCTTTAATTCATTTTCGAATTATCCTCAAGTAGACACTCTTACTTGACATACACCATGAACGTTACCCAAAGCTCACTACTAGAGTTCCCAGCATAAAACCACACGGCCCTAAGGCCCATAAGCCACTGTATTCTTCTTAATCACCCCCGTAAGTATTGCAACTGAAATACCCACTCTGAAAGTACCTTATGTGAATTTAAAAATCATTTTTTTATCTCCCTTATACTGGAATTACCTAACCACCAATCAGATTATGTTCGAATTGTATTTTGGGATGTAACGACCCTACCTGTCATTTTTACCATTTTCATCTCGTTCAGCTATTTGAAATCTTGAATAGCGTCGTTTTGTGTATTATGACTTGCGAGAGTGGTCAAGTTTTGTTTTTCAGATGATTCAAAATTTAATTGAAAGAACAATCCATGTTTTGGAAGCTTAAGTTGAATAAATGAACTGGATGGTAAAATATGTGTAAATGACCCCGGAATGGATTTTTGATGATTCCAATAGTTCCTTATGGTGATTTTGGACTTAGGAGCGTGTCCGGAACTCTTTTTTCAAGTCTAATTTAACTATAGACTTTAAAAAAGAATTCTGGATACGCTCCTAAGTCCAAAATTACCATACGGAGCTATTGGAATCATCAAAACTCCATTCCAGAGTCATTTACACAATTTTGGTTAGATATAATTGGTTTGGAGGCAGATTCTAGAGGAAAGGCCCTGATAGAGCTCTGAGTTAATTGCGGAGTGAGGTAAGTGTTGGGTTTAACCTTGATTTGAGGGAATTAGGAACCCTTGAGCTATATGCTATGTGAAATTCATGTGTTGTGGCATATATGCGAGGTGACGAGTGTATATACGCTGCCAAAAAAACTTATTTCCTTGTTTTTCCACATTTCATTAATTATTTCATTTCATCCCTTAATTGTTACGTGCTTTAAATGTCTCCCATGCCTTTATTTGCTACTTGTCACTTATTATGCACGTGTTAAAAATGTTAGATTCTCCCATGCTTCCATGATTTACTGCTACTTACCTTAAATGACTTACTTGTACCCTTAGTTGCCATTTATTTGAATTGTCTTGCTGTTTAGTATTCATTATAGTGGATTCTTAATTTGTGATGAGATTTCCTTTCTAGTTCCGCTTCATATCTAATCGTAGAGGACTCTTGTGATTTATGTTGTTAAATTAGTTACATTATTGATTTATTCATACTGTACGGTGGGATCGGGTTGCGTGCCACAGCAGATGAAATAAGGATGGATTGATATGGCGAAATAAGGGTTAATTTATATTAATATGGTGGGATCGGGTTGCGCGCCGCAACATGTGAAATAAGGGTGGATTGATATGTTTTCCTCTCGATACACGTTAAGCGAGTCATGCTAATGTGCACGAGTAGTGTGAATGTTTCGGCCACCAGTACCTTACCATAACTGGCAACTTTGGCTATAGCAACACTAGCGAATGCAATACAATCACAAGTAAGACCACTCACTTTTGGTAGTTTCCTACCGCTACAATTTCAAACCATACGTGAGGAACCAGAAGATGAGGAGAAGAGTGAGAATCATCTCAATCCATCTTGGAAGCGTGCTACGAGAAGAACGGGATTAGAGGTTCCCTGCTGACTTCAATTTTCTGACCTAGCTAAGTCCACAGTACCAATACCTGATGTTGCAAAAGGTCATGCGATGGAGGATCAGAAACACCCACCAGTGGGTAAGGCCCTTACCTACAGATTTGCATGGTGATACATTTGTAGTTACGATTGTAGAGGAGGATATTAAGGAATAACAGGAATATTGTGGTACTTCTCTAATAGGGTATGTTCTGGGTGATACTCTATTTTTCAAATCCATGGAGAATTATATCGAAAATATGTGGAATTTTTTATCAAACCCAAAATCCTATATTATAATGATGGTTATTACATATTCAGGTTTGATTTTGTGAGTGATAGGGATCGAGTCTTGCAATCTGGGCCTTATACATTCCATAACAAGCCATTTATCTTAAAGAATTGGTCGATTGATTTTGTGTTTGTTCCTGAATGTCTTACTATAATTCCTTTATGGGTGAGATTTCCTAGTTTACCTATTAGCTACTGGTCCACAGAAGCTTTGAGTAAGCTGGTTAGTGTGGTGGGTAAACTTATGTACACTGACATGTTTACAACAGAGATGGATCGTATATCATATGCTAGAGTACTAGTAGAGACAGACATATCTCACCCCACCCCCACCCCCGCCAAATGCTTTTGAAATCCATACTCCAGCAGGGGTTAACCACCAGAGTATAGAGTATGATTAGAAGCCAAAGTATTGTACTAATTGTGCTAAAGTTGGGCACACTACTGAGGAATGCAGACAGAGGAAGACCCAAGAGGAAAATGATGGTTTTGTTGAGGAAATAAGTAAGAATAGAAGAGGTAGGAAGAGGAGAAAGATGGTGACTAAATAGGTGGCAAATGACCATATTAGAACTACCATTGATCCAACTACTTATAAAACATAGGAAACTGTCACTAAACCACAGGGGACTAATGCTGCTTTGGAAGAGGAGGAATTTCCTGCGTTAGTAGCACCTATGAGTAAAAAAGGGTCAAAAAGTCAAGGTAAAAGAATTGTTGATGGTGGAATGAATGATCAGCCATAACAAGCTACATCTAGTTGTTCCACTAGCCAGTTGGGAATTACCAATAGATTTGAGGTACTAACTTAAGGATATACATCACCTGATGTAGGGGAGGGTGGTACAGACAACCTCAAACCTCCATGATTATAAGTACTTGGAACATTAGAGGGCTTAGCAGGCCCTTTAAACAGAAAGAGATGACTCTCTTTCTGAAGAAGTACAGAATAGAAGATATGGGGATAGTTGAGACAAGAGTAAAAGTAAATAAAGCAAGGAGAATCACACAAAAGATAGCAAAGGACTGGCAAGCCAAATATAACTATGATCATGCTTATAATTATTGTATTTGGCTACTGTGGAAACCTCATATAAAGCTTCAAATATTAGAGGTAAATTCTCAGTTCATCCATTGTGAAGTGCAGGGCTCAAATTATCAAATAAGGTTGTTTCTCAATGTGATTTATGCAAGTAATGACTTGGTGCAGAGACAACTATGGGATAAGCTTGCTTCTATAGAAGCTCACATTACAACTGAATGGCTGGTATGTGGTGATTTTAATAATGTGCTTCACACAAAGGATAGGACTAGGGGCCATGTAACATAGGCAGAGACCCGGGGCTTCAAGGAACTATTGGATCGACTGCAATTTACTCCCTTAAAGAGCACTGGATGGTTTACACATAGTGTAACAAAAGAGATGACAATGCAAGAGTATACAACAATATTGACTAGGCATTTGAAAATTATAATTGGCTGATGAACTATGGCCATATTGAAGTAGAGTATTTGAATCCTGGAATTTCATACCATTCACCGATCTTGGTCAAATGTAACTTTGCAGTACAATAACAAAATTTGAATCCTAGAACCTTTAAGCTATATCAAATAGTATTACACTACCCAGATTTTACAGGGATTATGAAAGAAGTGTGGGCACAGGATTATAGAGGTGGGGGGATGTCCAAAACATGGCAAAAACTTAAGAGGATAAAGGAGACATTGAGGGAGTGAAATACTTACATGGCCTCTTATCAACTAAAACTTAATCAAGCCAAGTAAAAATTGGAATTAGCACAATCAATATCTCCCTACAACCATTATGCCAGATCTCTATAGAACATGAGAAAGAAGCTTTAATAGAAGTGGAAAGGTGGAGCAATGTGGAGGAACAGATTCTAAGGCAAAAATCATGAGCTACATGGATACAGTATGGAGATGCTAATACAAAATACTTCCATGCTCAGTGGAAGATTCGCACTAGTACTAATACAATTAACTCTATACATAATGATGCATGAATCAAGATCACAGAACCAAAGCAGGTAGAAGAACAATTTCTCTCTTTCTTCAAGAAGCTGACGGGAGAGTCATCACACATCCTCCCTTGCCCAAATTTAGAGATGATAAAGGAAGAGTCCTTCCTAACAAGAATTCAACAACTTGAGTTGATTAAGGAAGTCACAGCAGAGGAAATATTTGATGTTGTTAAAAGCATGCCAACTGACAAAGCACCAGGTGTTGATGGAATTCTAATTGAATTATTCACACAACACTGGGAGGAGGTAAAAGGTGATGTGCTTGCTTATGTACTAGGCTATTAATTGTACTGCTATCACTCTGATTCCAAAAGTCCTCAATCCCACTCAGGTTAAGTACTATAGGCCTATAGCATGTTGCACAATCATGTACAAGATCATTACTAAAGTAATCACTGGGAGTCTTCAGAAAGTGATCGGTCATCTGGTTGGAGGATCTCAATCAGCTTTCATTAAAGGAAGGAGTATCACTGATAATATTTTTGCTCACTTATGAACTATTCAAAGGCTATAATAGGAAGGGGATTTTAGCAAGGTGTGTACTTAAGGTTGACCTATGGAAGGCCTATGACACATTGGATTGGTATTTTCTTAAAAGACTTCTGATTGAACTGGGATTCCCACATAAATTTATTGAGTGGATAATGGAATGTATAACAACTGTCACTTATTTCTTAATACTAAATGGGGGATTCACTAAACCCTCTAAAGTACAAAGAGGGATAAGGCAATGTGACCCTATGTCACCTTACCTGTATGTTCTTCCCATGAAATATCTACAGAGAGAATTTCATCAGTTGACTTTGAACAAGGAGTTTCACTTACATCCTAGATGCAAAAAGTTACGAGTGATACATGTGTGTTTTGCTGATGATTTGTTGATATTTTGTAGGGAAGAACCCCCTTTTATTAGGTTGTTTCAGCAGGCTTTTATGAAGTTCTCAAAGGCCTAAGAACTATAGTCAAATGCAGACAAGAGCTTTATTTACCTTGATGGCATTTCTGCAAATCTGAAGGAGGACATATTACAGGAACTGGGATATAATGAGGGCATATTGCCATTTAAATATATGGGTGTGCCACATCAAGGAAGATGTCAATTAACCAATGTTAGCCACTAGTAGAAAATATCACTTCCAGGATAAGCTGTTGGACATCAAAGTTACTATCATACTCAGGAAGATTGCAGCTAATAAAGTTAGTGATATTTGGTATACAATCATACTGGGCACAAATATTTCTATTGCCAAAGAAGGTGTTAAAAATGATTGGAGCCACATGCAGGACAATCCTATTTCCAAGAAAAGCAGATATCTCTAAAAAAGCATTGGTGTCTTGGGAGAAGTTATGCTTGACACAAGCAGCTGGAGGACTGAATGTTATAAACCTGTACAACTGGTGTGACGACCTGGCCAGTTATCTCATAGGTTACCGCTCCGTTTCCCCTATTTTGCTTTTTATTGCTTTGCCTATCGGTTCTATATGTGATCGGATTGGTTGTCTCGGGTTCGAAAAGGTTTTGAGAAGGTTTGAGACACTTAGTCTCTTTTGAGGAAGCTTAAGTTGGAAAAGTCAACCGGATGTTGACTTATATGTTAGAGAGCTCGAATGCGAGTTCCGATGATTCAGATAGTTTTGGGAGGTGATTTGATACTTAGGAGCATGATCGGCATATATTTTGGAGGTTCGGAGTAGATTTAGACTTGAATTGACGGAATTGGAATTTTGGCGTTTCCGGTTGATATGTGAGATTTTGATATAGGGGTCAGAATGGAATTTCGAGAGTTGCAGTAGTTTTGTTGGGTCATTTGGGATGTGTGTGCAAAGGTTCAGGTCATTCGGACGTGGTTTGGTATACTTTTTGATCAAAAGCGTAATTCGGATGATTTTGGAAGTTTAGGCTTGAATCCGATGTGTTTTGGGTGATTCGATGTTGGTTGAGGCTTCAGGTATATTTCTTGACTCGTTCGAGGATGAACGTTTATTTAAGAGGGGGAGGATGTGATGACTCGGCCAGTCGTCTCATGGGTAACCGCTTCGTTTCCCCCATTTCTGCTTCTTATTGCATTGCCTATCGGTTTGAGAAGGTTTGAGATACTTAGTCTCTTTTGAGGAAGCTTAAGTTAGAAAAGTCAACCGGATGTTAACTTATGTGTTATAGGGCTCGGATGCGAGTTTCGAGGGTTCGGATAGCTTCGGGAGGTGATTTGAGACTTAGGAGTGTGATCAACATGTGTATTGGAGGTTTGGAGTAGATTTAGGCTTGAATTGGCGAAATTAAAATTTTGGTGTTTCCGGTTGATATGTGAGATTTTGATATATGGGTAAGAATAGAATTCCGAGATTTGCCGTAGTTCAGTTCATTATTTGGGATGTGTGTGCAAAATTTCAGGAAATTCGGACTTGGTTTGGTATACTTTTTGATCAAAAGCGTAATTCAGATGATTTTGGAAGCTTAGGCTTGAATCCGATGTGTTTTGGGTGATTCGATATTGTTTGAGGTGTTTTGAAGATTGGTACAAGTTTGAATGGTGGTATGTGACTTGTTTGTACTTTTGGTTGAGGTCCCGAGGGCTTCGGGGTGATTTCGGATGGTTGACGGAGAGTTTGGGAGTTTGGTGAAGCTGCAGATTTTTTGGTTTTGTTATTTCCGTACCTACCGGATTGGGGACCGCAGGTGTGACGCCGCAGATGCGAAGAAAAAGGTCGCAGAAGCGGAAGAAGGCAAGGAGGGCAGGAACCACAGAAGCGGTTAAGCCGCACCTGCGATGGCGCAGGTGGGGCAGTGTATCGCAAATGCGGATTTTGACCACTTAAGTGATTTGCACAGAATCGCACCTGGAACCGTTGGTGCGGGTCCACAGGTGCGAGTTTGGGACCGCAGAAGCGTTTTAGCTGGGCCATTGCATATAAATTATTTCCTTCGCGAATTTTGGGTTATTCCACCATTTCTAAGTCGGTTTTTGGAGCTTTTTGAGCGATTTGAAGAAGGATTTCAAGGGGGTTTCATTGAGGTAGGGATTTTGGACCTAACAACTCATTTCTATGGTATTATTTCACGGACTGGGCTTGTAATTTATGGAAATTAAGAGCTAAAATTTGGAAAACTAGGGCTGGAGATTGTAGATCTTTGAGCAAGGATTTGAGGGGTCATTTGTGATCGGATTTTAGTACTTTTGATATGTATGAACTAGTGGGGAGATAAGGAATCTATTGATGTAAAATTTATCGGATTCCGGGATGTGGGCCTGAGGGTCGGGTTTTGGTTAATTTTGGGATTTATGTTGTAAATTGATTATTTTCGCATGGGCTTCGTTCCCTTAGCATATTTTGACGTCGTGATTATGATTTTGGATAGATTCGACGCGAGTTGAGGCCGATTCGAGAGGCAAAGGCGTCGCGGGCTAGAGTTCGAGCCGGATTGAGGTGAGTAATAATTTTAAATGTTGTCCTGAAGGTATGAAACCCCGGATTTCACATCGTTATGCTATATTGAGGTGACGCACACGCTAGATGATGAGCGTAGGGTCTTGCACCGTTGGGGATTGTGACTTAGTCCATCTCGAATAACTATTTTACCGGGTATTTGATTGAAAACTATTTGCTATCATAATGTTTGGGGCTGAATACCGTATTTGGGCCTCGTGCCAACTATTTGGACCCTTAGGGGATTTTTACTAATATTTCCTTACTATTTTGACTTTATACTTGTATGCAGTCATACTACATTCTACTGTTTTCATAACCCAGACATGTCTACTCTGTTTAATACATTAAATGATATTTTGAAATGATAATTTAGACTGAGCATCATGTTTTACTATTGCTCGAGTAGCTTATGAGGTTCTGACTGAGTAAGGTTGAGGGCCTGTGTTATGAGGATATACCGATTATGATTATGAGGCTGAGAGCCTGAGATTTGTATGCCACGAGGTGGCTTGTTGAATTGAGGCCGAGAGCCTATGTGATCATGCCACGAGATGTCTTGATATTGCACTTGGGCCGTAAGGTGCCCCTCCAGGAGTCTGCGCACCCCCAGTGAGCGCGGGTACCCATTGTGATATGAGATAGAGCCCGAGGGGCTGGTATTGTTCCATTTCTGTTGGTATTGTGCCCGAGGGGTGGTTCCTTATGTGTTTACCTTTCTAGTTGCCTGTCTTTCACTTTCTTAACTGTTTAAAAAGGTAAATTTTAAGAAGCTTAAACTGAACTTAAGTGACTTTACATATTCTCACTATTTCATTGCTTTTACTGGCTTTTACTACTTCTTTATAGCCTGTTGGGGTGCATTTACGTGATTTCTTATTGCTCAGTCTGCATTTATTATTATTACTCACTGAGTTGGAGTACTCACTTTACTCCTTGCACCCCGTGTGCAGATTCAGGTGCTTCATGCCCTGCTTGCGAGGGTTGAGAGCTTCCAGCAGATTCGGAGTTACACTAGGTAGCTGCTCGACGTTCGCATCCTAGTGCTTCTCCCTCTATCTTATTTTTCTTCTATTTTAGTTATGTAATAGTTGAGTAGACTCTTCCAGACTTGTCGTATTATTATATATGCTCATGACTGGTGACACCCCGATGTCGGGCTATGTCTATTCCGCAACTGTAGTATTCACCTTATTTTGTGATTTTATTATGTTAAAGTCTTAATATTTATCATTATAATTGCTTAAAATGAATGGTAAGTGTGTCAGTTGGCCTTGTTTTCACGAGAGGCACCATCACGAACGGGTCCGGGTTTAGGGTCGTGACAACTGGAATAAAGCAGTAGTGACAAAACACTTATGGGTTATCACCAAGAATAAGGATTGCCTTTGGATCAGGTGGATCCATGCTTACTACATCAAGAACTAGACTGTAGATACTATGCCTATACCCAGGAATGCAGCCTGGGTAGTGAGGAAAATTCTTAAGCTCAGAAAGCTTATCCTTGATCTACCTATCATGCAAGGTGACCTGACTTCAAGACTGATGAAATTGCAAAGTACTGATGGAAGATTCGGCATCAAGAAGCTATATCAAATCCAGTTCCCTCAAATACAAAAGGTGCATTGGAAGAGCCTAATATTACAACCACATATATATCCTAGACATAAATTCAACGTATGGCTAGCTGTATATAGTAGACTATCTATTGTTGAGAGGCTATAGAAAATTGGTATTCAAGTTCCTCAAGCTTGTATATTCTGTGGCCCGGCTAATGAACACTTTGAATACTTATTCTTTGGTTGTAGCTACACTAAGAATATTTGGCAAATGTTACTGAATTGGCTTGGTTTTCCAAGGCAAATAAAGACATGGCAGGAAGAGGTGAAATGGGTGACAACATGTGCTAGGAAAAAGAAAGGATTTGGGACAATAGTCTCAGTTGTCTTTGGGATGATGGTATATCTTATATGGCGAGATAGGAACAAGATCAGATTCCAAAGTGGCAGCTCGTCCTAGGATAGAATGTGTAGAGAAATTGCAATCCATATACACATTAGAGGCAACTCATATCTCCGCTGGCAGAATCATTTGGAGGCATTGAACTGGATTCCTTAAACTAGTTTAGCTTATATGTTCTGTCAAATATAATGTCTATTTGTCTATGTCGCAGATTGTATAGGCAATAGGATGTGTATAGGGTATAGTTGGAATCAAAACCTTGTATAGGTTATAGTAGAGTGATTAGTTGTCAAGTAGAGTAAAGGAACTAGTTAGCAGTTCCTGTTTTGTATAGAAGTTTTTGGTTAAATAGAATGTTAATTTTAACGGGAAAAAAAGATATGTTAAAATAAGGGTGAATTATGATATTAATTCTGATTATATGGTGGGATCAGGTTGTGCGCCGCAACATATATTTATTTATTGTTGATATTATTATGGGAGAATTAGGTTATACGGTGGGATCGGGTTGCACGCCGCAACAGTCTATGTGTTTCTATTCCTTATTGTGTTGTGTTGGCTTCGGAACTTTCATGCGAGACTCTAAGGATTGGTTTCGGGCATTTACTGGTTTTCCTTCGGAGGTTGAATTACTTTCATGTGTTAACTATTTTAATTCATTTCAGTATTTTCTTTCCTGTCTTTATTTTATATTGCGTACATGTTATTGTAAGTGATTGCCTTAGTCTCGTCACTACTTCATCGATGTTAGGATCAACACTTACAGAGTACATGGGGTCGGTTGTACTCATACTACACTTTGCACTACTTGTGCAGATTTTGGTACTGGTCCTACCTGTACATGAAGTGCACCAGCTCGGATTATCACAATTGGAGACTTGAGGTAGATCTGCTGACGTCTGCAGACCTTGAAGTCCCCTTCCTTTTTCCTCTTTTATTGTTCATTTCATTCGAAACAGTTGTATTTATTTCAGACTCTATTTCTAGAACATCTAGTAGTTCGTGCACTTGTGACTCTAGATCCGAGGTTGTACTTAGATATTTTGGTTGTTATACCTTTTTGCACATTATTCAAGTTTTATTTCAGTATAATTGGTTTTAAATACTTGAATTGTTTAAAATGGCATAAGATTTACTCTAACATTGGCTTGCCTATCGAGTAAAATGTTAGGCGCCATCACGGTCCCGAAGGTGGAAATTCTGGATCGTGACACCATTTTGCTAATGCTTCGAGCATCTTCATTACCTCTGAAGTTTATCTGGGCTCGGCTTCACCTGGTCTCACAGCAACTTGTTCGTCTCTCCAAGCATTTTCCCATGATTATTCGGGCTCGACCCTGTTAGGGGCGTGGCTTTGGTTCTGCAGCTATGCTATTTCCGCTTGTTGAGCCTGCAACATTTCGAAAATCAATCGTAGGCTCACCCCATCACCTTCACCTTCAGGCGCTTCTCAAGCCATTGGCCGGGATACCCCACGAATACTATTTTCGGGATTAGTTAGCAAATTGATGTTGATGGTCACTTGCGAGTTAGCAACGACTGGGCCGGTGGCTAGGACACCATTAGGATTGGCAGGAAGCACATCATTACTGGATACCATATTATTATTTTTGTCATGATGGCCTGATTCAGCGCCAACGTTCGGGTGAGCAGACTGGGGGTTTGACCTTCGTAGACTGATCCGGAATTAAGATTTCAAAATAAACGTAAAATAGGGTGTGTTATGGAGATCTGTGTCAAATCATCACTATATGACAAGTAACCAAGTTTGCAATTTTGCCCCAATTCTTGCAGCATAGAGCAAAGCGTGAGTTCACTAAAAAGAAAAACGGATTTAGATTACATACACTTATAACGATCTTTTGATTTACATATTAGTTATGGGGGATTATAACATAGGCAATGATTAATAACAATATAATGAAGTTTGTAATACATGAAGCAATTACTTTAAAGGGGCATTTTAGTCCTTAAATAGCTTAATCTTCGCACTGCTATTACATATATTTTTATTCCATATTTTATCTTGTATAATAATATGTAGAATCACACATAACTTAACACCAGTATTATTTAATACAGCAAACCAAGTGTTACATTAGAGTTACGTAGTGATACTTTCTTTTGCAGTCAACCAAATACTGCATTATCTTATGTGAAATTTTATGCCAGAATTAATTATACCAATAAATTAACCAAACGATTTCTTCCAGTACAACGAATATATTCAGTATATATTAACCTATTATAACAAATTTATAAACTTAATTTTAACTTACTAATCTACTTTATGAACAATTACCTAAAATTACGTATTAGGTAACCAAATAATATAGTAATATATTATTAGTGTACTACAGAAGCTAAACTCAAAGGAAAAAATGGCTCATCATGTCAATGATAATACGTGCATGTAAGAAGGTAGTCGGTCAAATGAACAGTTCTCATTCACTTCTGACATTGATCATGTGTGGTAGGGATATACCAATCACCAACGACACAACTAACCAAAACGACCAGCTTTTGAACAAGTGCATAAATAACTTTACTTTTATAAGTATTAACGCAAATATAAATTTTGGTAATGGCCAGCAGCTAGGGCTCAGTGTCAGCACCTGAGAAGCCAACTGAGACGCTGAATCAAAGAGTTTGTGGGCTCCTCCATCTTAGCAGGTGAGGAGCTACGGTATTAAAGCGAGCTATGAGTTCAGTGAGAAGGTTAGAACCCACGAACGTTAAACTTTTGACTCCGTCTTTATATCTTAGGATTGATGAATTAATTAACATCCCCAGCATCACCTTTTCAAAATATTTAGTTAGACCATTTCTCAATATAATACATACCCTAGTTACTCATGCATGTTTAAATAGGTAGCTTAAACAAATACCTAGCTTTTGCATTCATTTTATTTGGTGTTTGTTTGTCTCAAAACATAAAAGGATAATATACCATTCAAATTAATCAGCAAAGGACAAGGACCATTGGTTGAATATCTATATAATATTAGAAGATTTTCCTTCTTAAAAGTAGTCGACACTTAAGGAAAACAAAAAAAAAATGGAAATGAAATTGGCATTTTCACAAAATTCTTGCAAAACCCTAAAATTTCTCAAGAAGTCCCATTAAAGAAAATGTTGCTCTCAATATTCAGGAAATCAAATTTGCCCTAATATAATACAATCTACTAGTAATTAGGAAAACTACAGATATCGATACTGTATTTTCCCCTTATAAGTACTATCAAAGAAATTAAAATTAATTAAGCACAAAAAATACATACATTTTGTGATTGATCTATTTATGAATGATGACAATGGTGACCATTATTTCCATGATCATCTGCTCCATTATGTTGATTAGAAGAACCACTAGCATGACCAAGTTGCCTTAATGAATTCATCGCCGTCAACATCCCCAGTTGTCCTTCCACCACCGTCCCTCCGCCGTCATCGCCGCCACCCGAATGTTGCCCCAATACTGATGGGTGAGAATTCATAAAATTTAATAATCCACTATTTGTCAATGACCCTCCTCTAATATTTGAGTTGCCAATAGTACTAGGAAATGTCCACATAGAATTAGGGTCATGACTAGAATTATTTGTCATCATATACAATGTTGTTGCAGGAATTTGCCCTTGATAACTTGCCGGAATAGACCCAGAATTACTAGTTTGTAACATATAATTATTACCCATATGGTAATTTTGTAACACCGGCAGTAAATCTTGATTTTCCGACCGCCGTTTTCTTCCAATATTATTACCCTCTCTATCACAGTACAATTCCTGCTTAGCTTGTAACATGGCATTTAAATTCACATTTACATTTCCACTAGGAAAAATATTTAAACCCATAGATGAATTTTCTGATGAAAATAAACCAACCCCATGACTAAGATTTTGTGTAAGATAATTGTGTCGAGAAATATTACCAGAACTTCTTAAAGATATATTAAGTGAAGAATAATTTGCTGGGATTGTTCCAGTACCAGTAGCAGCAATAACTGAAGGCTCAGCTTGTTGTAAAAGCCATTCAATTGTTTCACCATCAGATTTGTGACCTAATTCTTTAGTTAGCTGAAAAACCCTAGCTGCACATGTTGCTGGCATACGAATTCTACGACCACGACCATCAACCTTTGTGTGTCTGTCTTTTGTTGAGGTTCTTTTTGGCTGAGGTTTCTTGTTTGGTTCTTTGTTTGATTTTTGATCTGCAGAAGTATCAGTATTAGATATGTGTAAAGAACTTGGATGTCGATAAACTGAAGTAGAACAGATGGGATCTTCTCTTTTCTCTAATAATTGTAATGGGAAATATGGCCTTTGGGTAGAGTTTCCATAATTATCATGGCCAGTTTCCATTATCATATAGTGGTGGTATTTCTTGTGGGAGATCTATTTTGGGAGTGGGGGCTAATCTAGATAGCTAGTAGCTTAGTAGTATATGTAGTATGATGTATATTTATGGGATCTTTAGTCTTTACACAAATAGTTGATCATATCATTGTTTACTTTTTTATTCATATACATAGATTATACATTAATAATATACGGTTATACACATATAATATATATATTATACCTCCACCAACATTTTTTAGTTTAAGCACTTGGGTGGGCGGTTATTGAGTTAATTCTTCTATTAAGGACCAGAGGCTTCAACTAAATCCAATATTTTCAGCATGGATATATATGTAAAAAAATTATTAAATGTTCAATCAATGTTAAATTTCAAAAGTATATACTATATATAATGATTTTAGTGCTAAAAAATAAAAACTAAACTCGTCAAGTTTAAATTATAGATCTGTCTCTGTTCCTATATAAAATTAGCTTAATTAAAAAAGTGGTTTTGTGGGTCATTGTCTAATCTTTCTTTCTCATTCCGTATTAGTAAAACTATGTAGCTGTATAGCTTTTGGCTGCTTGAAGTTTCTTATCATATTCCTCAGTCAAAAGAGAAGAAAAAAGATGAGGGAAAGAGAGAAGTGAATGCAAGCTTTAAGCAACAAACATAATGAGTGGGAATTATACAAGTGGGCTATATGTGAAATTGGAAAGTAATGTTAATCATAAAAGTGAATCTTTTTTTTTTTTTTGTGAGGGTATGAATGTAACATAGTGAAAATTATTTTTTCTCCAAAAATATATATTTATTTTTATTTAATAAAAATGAAAAATAGAGAAAATTTTGCTGGCAAAGAAATTATTATTGTGGTTGGAGCAAAGTCTCTTCATTCAGACTCCACGTGTGATGCTGCCTATCATTCAATCCATAAAGACTGAAGGAGAGATAGAGGGACCCAGGTTAGAGAACTGAAAATCTTGGAGTTGATTTTAGAGAAAAGAAAAATAAATAAATAAATAAATAAATAAATAAGAGAGAAGATAAACAAGTGGCCATATATATTTAATTTAGTTCATAACTTCATGTATATATCTCGTTTGAGCAATCATTGAATAATTCAACTTTTTCTTATTTAATAATCAATCAACCATTGTGTTGGGAATTCAGGGACTACTTTATCGTGTCGATTTGATTGAAAGTTAAGTGGTGTTCTACTTTTTTAGAGTCCGAAACCTAAATAATCACTTTTGGGACTTAAAATACGTTTTTATAATTTTAAAAAAAAAATTAATTTTTTACTTAAAACACAGTATAATATTGCGCTTTACTTTAACTGGCCGTTAAAGTAAATTACTATAGTGCAATATTATACTGCGTTTTGTGGTTTCCTTATTTCGCTCAAAATTTCAAATTTTCGAAATTTCTAAAAGCATAAACCGAGGTATTCCAATTTAGTTTATGTCGAAACTCGTATAATAATGCATATTTGTTGTCTTGAATGTGTTTCCATGTTGTTTTGTATTTTGTTTGCGATTAAATTTGTATGTTATTTTTATCCGAATTAAATTATTAGTGTTTAAAAAAATAGTTAAAAGTTGAGAAATAATTTTTCTTGTTAATAAAAATGTTCATAAATTTCTTTTACTGTTTTATATGTAATTTCATAAATGTTATGTTATTAAAATATGTTTGTTATTTTTATTTAGTTTAGATTATTTATTTGCTTAAAGAATAGTGTTCTTTTAGCGTAGTAAAATATAGAGCCTTTTAGCGTAGAATCTCTGTAGTTTAAGTATCTACTAGCTACAAACTCTATCCAATTACACTTTACAAAAATTAATTATTTAATTTATAAAACAAACACACAGAACTAACAAATTAATATATGCTGTCAAATTAAATATCGGACATGGAACTCATAGATATATACCCTGTCCAATTAAAAATAAATTATTTAATTTATAAAACTAACAAAATTGTAAAAATATTGAAATTGATACACATAAGAATTCAAGATAGCTTGGTGCTACTGGGCCTCAAATATCGAGTCTGGAACCATAAATATATACTCTCTCCAATTAAATAATTAAATATTAATTATTATAACACAAACGAAATTCTAAAAATATTGAAATTGACACACATAAGAATTCAGGATAGCTTGGTGCTACTAGGCCTCAAATATCGAGTCTGAAACCCATAGATATATACTCTGTCCAATTAAATAATTAAATATTAATTATTATAACACAAACAAAATTCTAAAAATACTGAAATTGACACATATAAGAATTCAGGATAGCTTGGTGCTACTGGGCCTCAAATATCGAGCCTGCAACCCATAGGTATATACTATGTCCAATTAAATAATTAAATATTAATTAATAAAATTAACACACAATTAATATTGTTTAATTTATAATAGACGACATGGATGTGCCGCCTGGGCATCCTGGACCTTTCTCGGATGAGATATTAGTATTACAGGGCGATCATAGGTTCGCCTACGTATGGGAGGGAGAGCTAGTAGAGCAGACTCTTCGCGCCAGGAGAGTGGACGACGTGTGGGACTTTATCAGGGAGAGAGGTTTCCATTCTCGCGCAGTCCAGCGCCTGCATGATACGGGCTTCTATAGGATTTTTGAGATTGGCCGGCTGCAACTCGACTAGTCTTTGATCACGGCATTGATAGAGCGGTGGCGACCGGAGAGGCACACTTTCCACCTGCTCATTGGCGAGGCCACCATCACGCTTCAGGATGTTCAGGTTTTATATGGGATGCCTATTGATGGACTGGTCGTTGCACTGCCTCAGTATATAAGATCTATGATGTGTGCCCAGTATTTGGACTTGCTGCAGCAGTTCACTGGTTTCAGGCCACAGGGTGAGGCTGTAGCTTCAGGGGGCAATCACATTTTTGTGATAGCTATTAGACAGCATTTGGAGGTATTGCACCCCGACATCACTGGCGAGACAGAGGATCTACATATTCACCGGTACACGAGGTTGGCACTGCTCCTTCTTTTTGGGGGTGTCTTGTTCCCGAACACTTCGGGAAATCTAGTGAGTATGCGATTTCTACATCATCTTCAGTAGCTAGATGAGTTACCCCAGTACAGCTGGGGTGCTGCTATTTTCGCTTACCTGTACAGGAGTATATGCCGGGCTAGCATGGGCACCTAGAGTGATATATGTGATTTTCTGCCGCTTCTACAGGTGACAACATATTCAAATACTCTGTTCATTACTTCCAATTCTACATAGACAAAATGACTCTTAAATTTTCCGTCGATCTTGTATGTTAGGTTTGGGCTTGGGAGCGGTTCTTGCCGTTGCAGCCACCTCTACCACCATTACCTCCAGATGTAGCACCTTTGTTACTCCCTCTAGCTAGGAGGTGGGTTCTCCGGTGTGGAAACTACCGAGCCATTGATGCTCATCATGATCTCCCCCTTGTCAGGGATGTGTTGGATATGCTGGAGGCCGTACAGGTAAATATGTACCTAAACTTACTTGTTATAAATTCACTTGTGTTGCGCATACTCACTTTTATATTATTATTTGATAGTTCATTTGGACGCCATACAGCGACAAGTTGATAGTTGGCCTCCCCGATTATTGCTCGGTCAGCCGACTGATTTGGAGCACTTCCGTCCCACTGATGTGCCTCGATATTGTGGAGCATCATGCCACAGAGCGGGTACTTCGCCAGTTTGACCATCCGCAGACTCTACCGAAGGAGCCTACATGGGAGGCTACACATTATCAGTGGGATGATCGTTCGAGGGTGGACAACACATTTGTAGCATGGCTAGAGGCGCAGGTCCATACTTGGGAACAGCAAGAGGACCTGATTCCACCACCACCTTCACAGATCCAGGCGGCGACTATTGAGATTTATGCATCATGGTACCGCTGTCACATCCGACTGATGATCGGGAACCCTGTTGATCAAGCTGGCGGTTGGTTCAGACAATACGCCAGGAGGCACGAGGCACTGGTATGTTTTTGTTGGAACCCATACTTATAACTATGATATAGCATTATGTAATTAATATTTTAAATGTTGTGCAGGCTATTGGTCATCATTTATTCTACCGTTGGGACTGCAGATGCAGCAGCATGCCAACAATCCTGCAGTCGCTGAGTATGGCCGGCAGATGGTAGAGCTAGCTCTCCAGATACTGCAACGAGCCAGAGAGGACGATAGGTTAGATCACGTTGCTGAGTATGTAGCTCCAGAGCAGCACCATCGGGGTAGTCCTGTCGCACGAGGCAGGGGTCAGGCACGAGCCAGGGCTGCTCCATGAGGCAGGGCTGTCCCATGAGGCACGGGTGCCCCACGAGGTCGTGGGGGACGGCGAGGAGGTGGTTCCCAGCAAGGGGGCGTTGAGCCACCTGTTGAGCCACCTGATGAGGATCTTGGAGATGATCAGACGGGTTACATCCCTCAGCTAGACGAGCCTTCTAGCAGCATGCCGTCGTACAGCCTTCAACTGGAGCTGCCAGCATCGTAGGTCACCCCGTCAGATCCATTGTTGATCATGGGTGCATTCAACAAAGATGTAGAGTTGTTCTTTTCAGGCCCATCTACCGAAGTTGAGGATCGGCCGACCCGAGACGTGGATGATGGGCGCAGGTTGAGTTTTGGCTCATCCCCAGCGGTTGATGTGGATCTATCACATGCGCAGGTATGTTTATATTACTGTAAAATTTTAATTTGTTTTTTTTTTCCTTAATGATTTGCCATAAATTAATTTTTAATTTTCTTATTAAGGCTTATTCCCAGCCCATCACGGAGACTACTTTATGCGATAATGAGGACACCACGGATGCTTATATTCAGGAGCCTGACGAGACCATGGTAAGAAAATGTTTTTGACTTAACACGTACATTACTAATATACATTTTCATATACTAAGCTTAGTAATTATTTTGTAGGTTACTGACGGACCGACGACCCCCTTTACCAGTCCTGCCAGTTGTACTGACGATCATGTTGTTGCGCATCCTCACATAAAAAAGCGACGTGATGAGGATGATCCTGATAGTGTACCCGGGCGACAGGGGATGCGCCTCATACCGGCGACTGCACTGAAGCACACAGGCTGTGGGACTCATTGATTTTTTTTGTTTGTATTTTATGTAAATAATACATTATGTAAATAATGGCAAGAATTTTATTTTAACACAATTTAAACAACAATTTTATTTTAACACTACAACACAAACACAAATATAACAAGCCTAACATAACATAAATTCAGTACAACTAATGAAAACACATGACAGGGGAAACATAAAGATATACTACTACGCTCAACACGTACATGTCATTGTTTAATCGCGACCGTCTAGTATTCTCTGCTCCAACCACTTAAATTTATCTTCCAGTTTATTTTTTTCTTCTTCCACCTCCTTGAGTTTCTTCTTTAACTCTGCAACTTCTCATTTGGATTGTCGCTCTCTTACCCACTGCTTCAAACACAAACTATGAAAAGAATACAACTTGTTTTTTTAGTATTCCTGCTGATAGGGTTCATCAATCCATACCTCAAAATTGCAAACAGGTTCGTCGGGAACCCTATAAAACTTATTCATACACGCCCAGTAGTAGCATCCAGCTTCTTCCCAACAATCGTGCATCATGTATTTTTTCCCGCACTCGCACCTTGGGACATAAAGGAGTTGAGAAATTTGTTAAAGCGTAAAGAAAACCCTTGCTTTTATGAAAATATTTGCTATTGGTTATTGTTAAGCGCAGAAAATAACTACAATGCGCTCGTTATATATAGGCAAGATTTCACACAAAATGTGGTATTGTACCGCGCTATACATATTCAATTTTTCTAAAACGAAACAGCTTTTGCTCAGTCGATTCAGCTTTTTTTGGGACAAGACAACACACAAAACGTAGTATTGTACCGCGCTATACATATTTAATTTTTACTGAAACGAAACAATTTTTGCGTCGGTTCAACTTTTTAGACTGACAAGACAATACACAAAACGTAGTATTGTACCGTGTTATACATATTTAATTTTTCTGAAAGAAAATAGCTTTTGCGCAGTCGGTCGGTCAGCTTTTCAGACCGACAAGACAACACACAAAATGTAGTATTGTACCGCGCTATACATATTCAATTTTTTTGAAATGAAATAGTTTTTGCGTAGTCGGTTCAGCTTTTTTTTGCGACAAGACAACACACAAAATGCAGTATTGTACCGCGCTATACATATTTAATTTTTCTGAAACGAAATAGTAATGTCTTGATTTTTCCTTTATTATATTTTATTTTCACGTATGTTGCTTTAGTTATGGTTGTTGTGCTTTTATCTCTTCGAATATTATGTTATGAAATTTCAATCTTCAAATTGGTCTTCTTTACTAATATCAATAAGTTGAATGTTGGACTACCATATCATCATCTCAATTCAAAAGGTCATGTTAAAAAATAAGATGTAACAAGATTGTGGAACATAATTTTATTTGATAGATATTGCAACATACACAAGTACAGACACTTATTACAAAAAATATTACGAAAACAAAACACTAGGTGTATCCTTGATAGTTGGGTACATTCGACGAACTTGCACCAGGAGCTGGATTACCACCCACACCAGCTGAAGGACATTTACGACGGTCGTGTCCTGTTTGCGAGCATATGCCACATTTACGCGCATAAACGGTATCACCAACATCTATTTTGTTCCATATACACGTTCTCTTTTGCACTTGCAGATTGCGCAAATAGTCCTTGTTACACACCATTTTAAATGGTCCCGGCAATCAATAATGCTCAACAACCAATGGTTGCAACTGCCCACTATATGTGTTTACGTATACAACAACACTATATTGCCTATCAACATAGTTGGTTGCCCCTAAACCAACTTGTTGAAAGCACTTCAAGGCATATGCGCATGGTATGTGGAAGACGGTCCATTTCCCACATGAACACAATTTGTTGGCTTCATTCACCGTCTGTATATTATTCCCCCGGTGTTCGCGGATAGCGGTGCAAACTTCAAAAATACCCCGGTCGTGATCGTACTGTAAAAATGAATGTCATTGTGCTCGCCTCATGTACTTCTCAAATTTTCTCGTCGGTATTGGCATAAATTGAACACCCCTGTCCATCAATACCGATGCAGCTCTATGCTTTTCAATAAATCTCTCCGCAATCTGTTTGAATGTCATCCGGACCACGGTAGTGACAGGCAATCCACGTGCAGACTTCAATAAGTCGTTGAATGACTCCGATACATTTGTAGCCAGGGCTCCCCATTGTCTGCCACCATCAACATGCAATGTCCACATGTGAAGCTCATGTCCCATCAACAAGTATAGCCTCGTGGATCTAACTACCGGATCGCTTCCATGCGCCTCGTGAATTTGCACTGCTGGTGCTCAGTTGCAGCCATCCACATTAAATCATGCAAGGCCTTGTCATGATATTTCTTCTGGAAATTGGCCTTCAGGTGCCTCACACTGTAACTGTGGTATGCATAGGGTTCCTACCATTCAGGCAAATGCCGTATAGAACGTAAAATACTACCATATCTATAAGATATTAGACAAATACCTGAACGTTGTTTGACAACGTGCTGCTTGAAGTGGTTCAAAAAAGTGTCCACTTCTCTTCGCTTTCATTGGCACAAATGACAAAAGCTAGTGGAAATATTTGTCCGTTGGCATCTACTGCAACTGCGATCAAAAGCTTAATATCATACTTTCCATATACATAAGTACCGTCTATGGAAATTACCGGAAGGTAATGCACAAAACCATCAATTGCTGGTTTAAATGACCAGAACACATAGTTGAAAATATATTCGGGTCTGTCCGAACTCCGCTCACGCCTCCATTCAACATTAGTCCCGGGGTTAAAATGTTGTAGTGCGGCCATGTACCTGGGTAGAGATGAAAATGACTTATCCTAGTCACCATAAATAATTTCAAAGGCACGTTTGCGCTCGAGATATGCCTTTCTTTTGGTTATAGTACACCCATACTCCTAGTGGACGGCTGTAATACACTCTTTAATCTTGAACCTAATGGACACTTCTAAGTATGGAATCAAGACAAGAGAAATCAAGTCTACATCCAAGTTGAAGTAATTCTCATTGAATGTGTCCATTTCACATCTGTGGGTGCTAATATATTTACCCACTTTCCACAATCCTGATTTCTTCTTGCTGGCACACAACATCCAGTGACCACCCATAAAGTCTCTACGGCATACAGCCTTGTATACCTCCGTAGTTAACTTCCTTACCGTCATCTCACGGCACTCTCTTATGTTGTAGATTTTTACAGCCCTGATTAGGCGAGCTTTATCGAGGAAGTACATGCCCTTTGCCAACACCGATGGTCTAGACTCATCCTACATTGCTGACCGAAATTCATCAGCATCCCTTGCGAGTGCATCCACATCTGGCATACTTGGCAAATTATCAAGGTAGGGAATATTCCGGTCATGAAACGGCACGTGGGACTGGTACACTCTTGGTCTAACGGGAGGTGGAGGAGCATGCTCCCTTGTCAGCTTAGGTTCGACATTCACTTCCTCCTCATCATCACCCTTATTAGGGAAGGGTGTGTCATCTCCAGACTCATCGGCATTGTTGTTATAATCACTATCATCTTCCTGACTCTACATATCTGCCAAATCACGAGTTAATACGTTGTCTATGTGCAACTGTGTGAGGTCAAGAGCATCAAGTTGCTCGTTTTCACTGCACAAAAAGAACAAAATGATAAGCTACTCAACTTGATAAATACTTTACATATAGCTATATCACTTTACTTACAAGTCGTACTGTGTTGACGTTCCATAATGGACATTTTCTTGTTGGTGATGACTCTCGGATGGACCACCGTGGTCCAACACGCCAGAACTACGCATATTCCAACTAGGAGCAGGGTCATAACCTGTAAAATTCATATCTGGACGGTACCCCCTATGAAAAATATGAGTGTTAATACAAATCCAATTCAAACATAAAATAAACATCGCTAAAGCGTAGAAAAATTAAAGTTTACTAGTCATCTTGTGGATTATATAAAGTCGAAAAATTCTTTCCTCGCTGCTCATTCGCCGGTGGTGATAAGTTTAAACCAAGGCAAGCTCTTTCATCAGGAATCTATCCGGCAAAAACTGCTCCAGAATAACCACCCGATGACTGGGGGTTATCCTTACTATGTGCATCCTCATTATTGGGAACGTCTTCAACCTCGACTTACATTTCCAATAAGTTTATTACAATAAATTTCCCGTATTCATCCATAATCCGCAAAAAATCTCTAAGAGTTTCATCATCTTCGATGTTAAACTCAGAATAATAAGCAAATTCTTGCGGAGTCATAAAATACGAAAATCTACCGGTTACTTTAAGGTTCACCGAACATTTCCTCACACTCATTTTTTACGTAACAATGATACCAATTTATCGTACTCCATTGTAAGCGGCAATTTAGCAGCACACTGTGGAGGTGAACTATACCTCACAGAATTATTCTCCATTACAACCTCACCCCTCCTCCCCCCTCCAATATAATGAAACCCTTATTTTTGGCTCTTAAGACATTATAAAAATAATGCTTGATAACAAGAAGAGAAGTATGAACGGAAGTTTGAAGGGAAGTTTTGAATGGATTTTCATAAAATTCCAACGCCTTTAAATAAGGCAAGTCCTAGCTCGGGGTGCAGAATTTTTTTATGTAAAACGCAGTATAATACCGCGCTTTATATATTTGAATGATTGTTATGTCAGTTAACCGCAGAACACTTATTGGTGGGCCCAAAAAAGAAGTAAAACGCAGTATAATATTGCGCTTTACTTTAACGGCTAAAATTCTGTTAAAGTAAAGAGCAGTATAATACTACATTTTAGGTAGAAAAGTAACTTATTTTTTTAAAACTGTAAAAACGTATTTTGAGTCCCAAAAGTCATTATTTAGGTTTCGGACACTACTTTTTTATACTTCCAAATTTTAGGAATCAATCTTGTAGTTGAGTGAATAGTTAGGTACTAACAAATAGAGTACATGGACCGCATTGGTTCGGTTTTATCAAAATCAAACTAAAACAAATCAACTATTTCGATTTTGATTAGTTCGCTTTTATCGGGTTTTCGAGTTTTTCGGGATTTTGGTTATATGAATATTATTTCAATCGTACTTTGTTAAGGTTATTGATAAAATTTTAATAAGTGAATATATATTTTGTAAAAATTAAAAAAATAGACAAATATATGATTTATTAAAATATTCTTATGAGATAATTGTTTTTAGTAACACATGATAGATATTTTCTTAGCCGTCTAACAATAATTTTTTCGTTGATGTACGCTTTCAAGGTTAACTGAATTTTATAATTAAATCCCAATTTTATATGTTGGTTCGGTTTAAATTTTTTTACTCAATACTAAATCAAATTTAATTGCGTTTTTAATCAACTTGGTTTGACTTTTCGGATTGGTGCGATTTTTCGGGTCGATTTAACACTCCTACAGTAACAAGTATAGCAAGGAAAAGAAGAGAGAGAGAGAGAGGGACTCTCTCTAAAGTAAATGAATAAAACTAATGCTATTGAAATGTGTTGCCATCTCATTTAAAAGTTTATGGTGTTAAAAGTGTACACTTCTATTTACTTAATTATTTCTTCAACATGCCTTCTCACGTGCAAGTTTTATTTATTATTTTCATAGTCCAAGCACGAAAAAATTCATTTAATAATAGTGGTGAGACTCGAACTCACGACCTTTGTCTACTCAAATACTCCCTCCGTTTCAATTTATGTGAACTTGTTTGACTGGGCACGGAGTTTAAGAAAAAATGAAGACTTTTGAATTTTGTGGTCCTAAACAAGTCAAAATGAGACCCAGAGTATTTGTGTGGTAATAAAAGCTTCTCATTAAGGGTAGAATTCTAAGTTTAAGTTAAATTGTTACCAAATTTAGAAAGGAGTCATTCTTTTTAGAACGGACCAAAAAGAAAATAGATTCACATAAACTGGAAAAGAGGGAGTACTATTTTGTAATGTGTGACCATCTATATATATATGTATGAGTATCAACTACAGTTTTCATTTTAGATGTGGTATACGTCCTAGAAATTTTGGTTTATTGGCATCTTCACAAGCAGTTCCTCAGAATTATTCTTTAGGCACAATTTTAAAGAAAATATGACTTCACCCTGGTGTTTAGAATTTACTAATCGTAGAAAATAACAATTGAATTACCAACAAACAACAAGATTCATTATTATTTTGAAAATATCATAGAAAGAAAGATCATTTGACAGATGTGGTTGGTTGCGTGTAATTTTCACTCACATATACTTGATTATGACTACTTCAATAATATTGACGTGAAGATTCAATTAGTCTTTGATTTGTAGTAAACTCCATTTGGATGATACTTAGTCATGTCTCTGTTCCCCAAAAATTGGGATTAAATGTGTAATTTTCTAGCATATAAAGTTGTTAATGCACAATTGCTAAGGATATCCAACACATCAACTGTAGATTATTTCTTAACTTGTGACTAATACACTTTTACTCTATCACCCTCAGTATGGTCTTATATATGCAAGATAATATATATTCAACATTTAATCATATGGGAAGTACGGTAATTAGCATAATCCACGACAAAAGTCACTACATCGAGTTCGAAATTCTAAAATAATGAATTGTCTACAGTTATTCATACAAACTCCTTTTTTCACTCGTTGTTTGTTACCTGTGCATAGGAGTGGCAAACGGACCGGTCGGATCGGATATAGTTTGGGTCGAAAATGGGTAATGAAAACAACGGATAAATTATCTGACTCGACCCATATTTAATACGGATTAAAAAACGGGTTAACCGGCGGATAATATAGGCAACCATATTATCCATGACTTCTTGCATAGGATCACTTTTGGGAGAATTCTTAGTCTCCATGACTTGAGGAACCCCTAATTTGAGGCTTTACAAATGTAAAAGTTAGACTCATTGGTTATCCATTGGTTACTCATTTTCTAAATGGATAATATGGTTCTTATCCACATTTGACCTGTTTTTAAAAAGTTCATTATCCAACCCACTTTTTAATGGATAATATGGGTGGTTAACTGTTTCCTTTAACCGTTTTGCCACCCTTACCTGCGCGCTTGTGGCCTCGACTAATTTGGATTCACGCCGTCTAAGGTTCATTAAAGGGAGAAACGCTTCCTACTAGAATTTTTTTCATTACCTAGAGTTTGAATGAGTGATGAAATCATATCCATTCCATCACAATCCTTACCTGTAGTGATAAATATAAATTTCTTAAAATACTTTACGATTACTATGTAACTCCTATTCCCTCACAAATTAGTTTTAAGTGAATAATCTCGTTGTTCCCTAAAAATGATCCAAGAATGTGTCTTAGGATACGTAAAACTTGTATAGAAAATAAAAGGAGAAAATAAGTAACAGCGGTCTTGTTTTGAATAGGAAACAACTCAAATTTAACTATTAATTAATGTTTTGAATTACCACTCCCATAAAGGAGAAGTTAATATACCCACTCGATCACATTTTATATGTCACCATTAGCTGGGGCGGATTAAGGGGCGGGAGTGGTTCACCCGAATCCCCTCCTGCTGAAAAATACACTGTATATATAAGGTAAAATTTGATTTGTACCTGTATAAGTTATATTTTGAATTCCCATGACACATCCTAAAAGCATAGCTCAGTGGCCAAGGGTGTTCATAATCTTTGGGAGGGGGGGAGGGGGGAATTTCACTGATGGTCACTCAACTATGTTTCAATTTCACTAAAGTCACTCAACTATTTTTTGTCACTCAAAAGTAACTAAATTTTCACATTGTCACTTAAAAGTCATTTTGGCTCAAACCCCTACCATAAATATGAAATGGCGTAAAATTTAATAAGAAAAATCCAAAAATAAAGGCCATATAAGCTTAAATGGATCATACCCATTTTAGATTCATTTCTTCCTTAATGTGATTTGACCCATAACCAGAATGTTTTCAATAAAAAAATTATTAAATCTCACATTAGTTTAAAATGATTATCCTATACTACAAAATTCTTGCCTTTTTTGTTACATAATGCCCATTTATATTATTCTATACTAAAAAAATATTATCTTGTTTGTATGTCCCATCCGAGTCATTTTATAACTCTACTGAAGTTAAAATACTACGGTATCCAACTCACATAACATATTTATAATTTTCTAGTGAAATTAAAATAGTATTGTATTCATCTTTCATAACATATTAATGTATCATAAGCATACAAGAATAATAATAAAGCTAATAAGAGTCTATTTTCACATTGAACATGCAATTACAAACAACATATTGCAATTGTTTAGACAAAAGAAATAGTGTGTTTCTACGATAAAAACCCCACAAAAAAATCACAAGACTTAATTTTATTAGGGGTGTGTGTTTTTTCCCCTATTGAAACACATTTGGGTTATGGATCAAATCACGTTAAGGGAGAAATGGATCTAAAGTGGGTATGGTCCATTTAAGCTTATGTGGCATTTATTTTTGGATTTTTCTCATTAAATTTTATGTCATGTCATATTTATGGTAGGGATTTGAGTCAAAATGACTTTTAAGTTACAATGTGAAAGCTTAGTTACCTTTAAGCGACAAAAAATAGTTGAGTGACTTTAGTAAAATTAAAACTTAGTTGAGTGACCGTCAATGAAATTAACCCTAATCTTTGTTATGTTGCTACTTCAATTTCCACGGGCCACAATCTATTTTATTTTTTCAACTTTTTTCTTTTTTGAATCCTCTTAACGAAAATTATGCCTCCGTCAATTACCATTAGTATTGTTAAAGAGTTAAAAACAATCTTTCCTTCGTTTATGGTTTCTAAAGAACTTTTAAAAAATTTTAAATTATAAATATCCTAAATTTTTAAATATGTACTTTTTTTTTTTGAATATGTTCGAAAAATTAATGTTTGAACTCAAAAAAAAAAAGGAGAAAAGATGGCAGCTAGAATTGAAGTGACGAATTAGAGTCGGTTCAAGATTCACGTGAGATGCCAGCTTCTCTTGGAGTGATGGAGATGTCTTACCCTACATTCTCTCAATTATTTAAACGAAATTGTCGGAATGTTGGTGGTTATTTTAACTTTGAATAATTCCTTTCCCTCTTCCCTTTTCTTTGTTTTATTATTTTTCCTTCTCTCAATTATTTTGTTATGAAATGGATCGAAAGTTCATTAGATACTTTGTTTTTTATGATAATATTATTTGAATATATACTATTAACCAAGATATAATATTTACTATAAAATAATTATTTATTTATTTTAATAAAAATTTAAATAGATCATATATTTATTTGTTTGTCCCTTTACTTAATTATTAGATTTAGTGTTTTAGTTTATACACGCAAGATTAAATCATTGATTCTTATAAGTTATAAAGTTTAAGTTCACAATCTAAGATGTAAATTGAATACATCGTAAGAATAATTATAGCACAAGAATATAATTTATCTTGATTATAAAAATAGTATGATTTCAACTTGTGCTAGTATACATTTCGTATGTATTAGAGATAAGTGTTTTTATACTGTCTATATAAATAAATTTTCTAGCCCACTAAATATATTTATACTATTAATCTTGATATAATTATTGCAGCAAGATCCATTGTTTGTTTTTTTAATTTAATAAGAGATGAGATTCTTTTGTGAATCAATATGAATGAAAATTGCATGAAAGTAATATGCATTTGCAAAATAATTATTTGTTGATAGAATCTATGTCTTAATTAAAGATTGATATACACATTTATAAAAGCTTATAAGTTTTATGTGTAAACTTGGTCGGTGAATTATATTCGACACATATAATAAGTTAAGTGGAAGTCTAACAGAATGTCACGACCCGGAATTTCCATCATCAGGACCGTGATGACGCCTAACATTTCACTTGCTAGGCAAGCCAACATTAGAGATCATTAAGCCGAATTCTTAAACCTTACAGTGATTAACCATAATTAAGCCATAACAAGTTAAAAAGAGTGCGGAAATCCATAGCAATCTTAACATTTATACACAACTACCCAGAATCTGGAGTCACAATTTACGAACTTCTAAGATTTAACTACAAGTAATTTGTCTGAAGGAAAAATACAACTGTTTTCGATGCAAATGAAATAGTAAAGAGAATGTATAGAAGGGGATGCCAGGACCTACGGACGCAAATAAGACTACCTTGGGTCTTCGATCAGATGAAGCCAACAGCTAAACTCATGATCAACTCGGTCTAGTACCGAAATCTGCACAGAAAGTGCATAGTACAGTATCAGTACAACTGGCCCCATGTAAATGGTAAATGTTGATCCTAACTTCTGCGAAGTAGTGACGAGGCTAAGACAAGATACCTACAAACCAACCTATGCAGTATATATATATATATATATATATATATATATATATATATATACCAATAACAACAATAAAAGAAACAAGACTAGTAATTTTGGGAGGGGGACATGCTGAGGGGATTACAAGATAAAGGATCACAACAGAATTAAGAACTTTGATCAACTGACATGATTAGAACAGGTAAGAACCAATAACCACAGCAAAATAAAGTACACGACATCACCCTTCGTACTTTTACTCTCAACCTCACCATATGAATCAAATAAAAACGGCATGACATCACCCTTCATGCATTAACTCTCTCATAACATGGCACGGTATCACCCTTCGTGCATTAACGTTCACAATATGGCACGGCATTACTCTTCGTGTATTAACACTCACAAAACATGTCTTGGCATCACCCTTCATGTATTAACGCTCTCCCTCACCAAAACAAGAAACAATAACAACAGGGAGATAGAAATATCAAGAATAAGTCTTACTTCAACATTTGATTTTACAATACCAACCTCAACTTTGAATCAATACTCAATCAATACCAACATCCGTAAATATGATAAGAATGATTAACATAATGATAAACTAGTCTAAGCATGAGTAATATGATCACGGAAAGCTACAATTTCAAGAATAAGGCTCACTCGCATGCTATGACTCGACAACAACTCATAGGTACTCGTCACCTCACCTATATGTTGTACTCAACATTCAAACACGTAACAAATAGGCAAATAAGACCTAATCCCTCAAACCAAGGTTAACCACGACACTTAACTCGCTCCAACGGCCAAACTCAAAGCTCAACCACAGCTTTTCCCTTCAAACAAGCCTCCAGACCAATAGAATCTAGCAAATTACCAACCAAATGATTCAATTTAGGCCATTTTCTAAAAAAGTCAACACTCGGGCCCGCTTGGTCCAAACCCAAAATTCGGATCAAAACCCGATTACTCATTCACCCCCGAGCCCGGATATATAATTGGTTTTAAAATCGGACCTCAATTTGAGGTATAAATCCCCAAATTTCAAAATCCTTAGTGTCTACCCAAAAATCCTCAATTCCACCATGAAAGCCTTAAATTCTAGGTTGAAATATTGTAAAATGTAGTGAAAGATTGAAAGAAACTAGTTTAGAATCACTTGCCAATGATTTGGAGAAGAAATGGTCTTTGAAAAATCGCCTAGAGAGTTTTTTGTTTTGAAAATTTTGAAAAATGGGCAAAAATCCCGTCTAAGTTAAGTTTTACACAGCTGCAGATGTTGAAAATGCGACCGTGGGTTTGCAAATGCGAACCCCGCAATTGCGACAAATCCTGCGCAAATACGAAGCTTCCCTGGCCCTGTTGTCTTCGCAAATGCAAACAATTGTTTGCAAATGCGGCCTGTGATGATCGCAATTGCGATCCTAAACTTTACAAATGCGAAGGTCCCCATCCAGCCCCACTGCTCGCAAATGCGATGCTTCTTCGCAAATGCGAGGCTCGCATTTACGAGTCAGACCTCGCAAATGCAAAGTCTGCAGATCTGAAGCACACCAGCTATGATTTCTAAGTTCAATTCACTCCGTAGCCTATTTGAAACTCATCTGAGTCCTCAGGGCTCAGAACAAAATATGCACACAAGTCTTAAAACATCATACGAACTTGATCGCGCTATCAAATCGACAAAAAAACACCTGAAACTACGAATTTAGCACCAAATCAAATGAAATTTTCAAGAAAACTTTGAAACTTCTAATTTCTCAACCGGACGTCTGAATCACGTCAAACCAATTCCGTTTCACACCAAATTTCACAGACAAGTCATAAATATTATGTTGGACCTGTAACGGGATCCAGAACTAAAATACGGACCCGGTATCAACAAGGCTAAACATCAATCAATTCTTAAAATCATTGAATTTTCAGACTTTTAATTTTCAACAAAAATTCATAACTCGAGCTAGGGACCTCCGAATTCGATTCCGGGCATACGCCCAGGTCCTATATTTCAATACGGACCCACCGGGACTGTCAAAATACAGGTCTGGATCCGTTTATTGAAATCATTAACGAAGTCAACCAGAATTAACTTTTAAGGCAAAATTATTATTTTTTCAACTTTCAACATAAACGCTTTCCAAAAACACGCCCGGACTATGCACACAAATCGAGGAGGGATAAAATGAGGTGTTTAAAGCCTTGAAACACAGAATTTGGTTTTAAATCATAAGATGACCTATCGGGCCATCACATTCTCCACCTCTAAAATAATCGTTCATCCTCGAACGGACATAGAAAAGTATCTGAGCTAGTGAAAAAGCTGGGGATATCTACCCCGCATATTAAACTCGGACTCCCAGGTAGCTACCTCAATGGGCTGACCTCTCTACTACACTCGAACTGAAGAATAACTCTTCGATCTCAATTGACGAACCTGCCGGTCTAGAATAGCTACCAGCTCATCCTCGTAAGTCAAATCCTTGTCTAACCGGACAGTGTTGAAGTCTAACACATGGGATGGATCGTCGTGATACTTCCGAAGCATGGACACATTGAACACTAGATAGACTGCTGATAAACTAGGTGGCAACGCAAGTCTGTAGGTCACATCTCCCACTCGCTCAAGGATCTTAAAAGGCTCGATATACCTAGGGATCAACTTGCCCTTCTTTCCAAACCTCATTACACCCTTCATGGGTGATACCTAGAGCAACACTCTCTCTCCGACCATGAATGCAACATCACAGACCTTACAGTCGACATAACTCTTCTGCCTGGACTGAGTTGTGCAAAGTCGATCCTGAATAATCTTGACCTTATCCAAGGCATCATGTACTAACTCTTTACCCAACAACCGAGCCTCCCCCGGCTCAAACCATCCAATTGGTGATCGGCACCGCCTACCATATAATGCTTCATAGGAGCCATCTGAATGCTCGACTGATAACTGTTGTTGTAGGAAAACTGGGGTAGCGGCAGAACTGATCCCACGAACCTCCGAAGTCTATAACACAAGCACGAAGCATATCCTCTAATATCTGAATAGTGCGCTCGGAGTACCCCATCTGTTTGAGGATGAAATGTTGTGCTCAGCTCAATCCGCGTGCCCAACTCACGCTGCACTGCTCTCCAGAAATGCGAGGTGAACTGCGTACCTCGATCAGAAATATAGACACGGGTACACCGTCAAGACGAACGATCTCATGAATATAAATCTCTCCCAACCGCTCTAAAGAATAGGAAACTGCCACAAGAATGAAATGTGCTGACTTGGTCAGCCTGTCCATAATGACCCAAACTACATCGAACTTCTTCTGAGTCTCTGGGAGTCCAAAAACTAAATCCATAGTGATACGCTCCTACTTCCACTCAGGAATCTCTAACTTCTGAAGCAAACCATCGGGCCTCTGATGCTCAGACTTTACCTGCTGACAATTTAGACACCGAGACACATACGCAACTATATCTTTCTTCATTTTCCTCCACCAATAATGATGCCGCAAGTCCTGATACATCTTCGCGGCACCCAGATGAATAGAATACCGGGAACTATGAGCCTCCTCAAGAATCAACTCATGAAGTCCATCCATATTAGGCACACAAACACGCCCCTGCATCCTTAAAACTATATCATCTCCAACAGTAACCTACTTGGCATCACCGTGTGGAATTGTGTCCCTAAGGACAAGCAAATGAGGGTCGTCATACTGCCGATCTCTGATATGCTCAAACAAAGAAGACCGAGCGACTGTACAAGCTAGAATACGGTTGGGCTCAGAAACATCCAACCTCACGAACTGATTGGCCAAGGCCTGAACATCTAATGCAAGCGGTCTCTCACCGACTGGAATGTACGCAAGGCTACCCATACTAGTTGACTTCCTACTCAAAGCATCGGCCACCATATTGTCCTTCCCAGGATGATACAAAATGGTGATATCATAATCTTTCAATAGCTCCCCACCTCTTCTGCCTCATATTTAGCTCCTTCTGCTTCAAATACTGCAAACTCCGATGATCTGTGAATACCTCATACGGCACGCCATAAAGATAGTGCCCCCAAATCTTCAGCGCATGAACAATGGCTGCCAGCTCTAGATCATGAACAAGGTAATTCTTCTCGTGCACCTTCAGCTGCCGTGAAACATATGCAATAACCTTGCCCCCTGCATAAATACTGCACCCAAACTAATACGTGATGCATCACAATATACCGTATAAGATCCTGAATCTGTGGGCAATACCAACACCGATGACGTAGTCAAAGCTGTCTTGAGCTTCTGAAAGCTCGCCTCACACTCGTCTGACCATCTAAACGGGGCACCCTTCTAGGTCAACCTGGTCAACGAGGCTGCTATGAATGAAAACCCCTCCACAAACCGACGGTAATAACCCGCAAATCCCAAGAAACTACGGATCTCCATGGCTGAAGTAGGCCTAGGCCAATTCTGAACGGCCTTAATCTTCTTAGGATCCATATAAATACCCTTTGATGATACAACGTGCCCCAAGAAGGCGACTGATTCCAACCAAAACTCACACTTTGAAAATTTAGCATATAACTGGTTGTCTCTCAAAGTCTAAAGTACGATCCGAAGATGCTGCTCGTGCTCCTCTCGGCTGCGGGAGTAGATTAAGATATCATCAATAAACACAATCACAAAGGAATCTAGGTAAGGTTTGAACACCCGGTTAATCAAATCCATAAGTGCTACTGGGCATTTATCAAGCCAAATAACATCACCAGGAACTCATAATGCCTATATCGAGTCCGAAAAGCTATCTTAGGGACATCGGATGCCCTAATCCTCAACTAATGGTAGTCATACCTCAAATCGGTCTTTGAAAACACTTTGGCACCCTGAAGCTGATCGAGTAAGTCCTCAATCCTCGCTAATGGAAACTTGTTCTTGATAGTGACTTTGTTCAACTGCCGATAATCTATGCACATTCTCATCGATCCATATTTATTCTTCACAAACAACACGGGCGCACCCTAGGGCGAGACACTAGGTCTAATGAAGCCCTTATTAAGCAAATCTTGCAACTATTCTTTCAATATTTTCAACTTTAGTGGGCCCATACGGTATGGCAGAATGGAAATGGGCTGAGTGCCCGAAACCAAGTCAATACAGAAGTCAATATCTCTGTCGGGTAGCATCCCTAGCATGTCTAAGGGAAATACTTCTAGAAACTCTTGGACAACCGGTACTGAATCCATGGAAGGAACCTCCGCACTAGAATCGCGGACATAAGCCAAATAAGTTAGACACCCCTTCTCGACCATATGCCGAGCCTTCATATAAGAGATAAACCTGCTGGTAGAATGATCTGGAGTCCCTCTCCACTCTAATCAAGACAACCCTGGCAAGTCTAAAGTCACCTTCTTGGTGTGACAATCCAATATAGCGGATAAGGTGACAGCCAATCCATAACCAATATAACATCAAAGTCTACCATATCCAAAAGCAAAAGATCCACACTAGTCTCAAGACTCCCAATGGTAACCACACACGAACGATAGACGTGGCCTACTACAATAGTATCTCCCACCGGTGTGGAAACATACACGGGGGCACTCAAAGAATCATGAGGCACAACCAAATATGAAGCAAAATAGGAGGACACATACGAATAAGTAGAACCCGGATCAAATAGAACTGAAGCATCTCTACTGCAAACTGAAACCGTAGCTGTGATGACGGTATCAGAAGACTCAGCCTCAGGCTTGGCTGGAAAAGCATAACAACAGGGCTGGGCCCCACCACTCTAGACTACATCTTTAGGACGAGCCCTAGCTGGCTGGCCTCCACCTCTAGGAGCCTGACCTCCACCTCTAATGGACTGACCACCACCTCTGGATGCCTGACCCCTACCTCTAGTTGGCTGAGCGGGCGGTGAAGCACCCGGTGCCGCGACCATGGCACAAGAACCCTAATGCTGAGAACCGCTTGAGGCACAAGGGCAAAATCTAGTAATGTGCCTCGAATCACCCAAGTATAATAGGACCTTGGTTGTTGTGACTGATGACTTTGGAACTGACCCTGTCATCCCAAGTAACCACCTTGAAAACTCTAGAGCAGAGGTGTACTAATAGGAGCTGGTGGTGCAATGTAGGCTAGCTAATCAAAATAGTGCATATGAGGACCACGACCACCTGAAGCACCGTGGGATGTCTGGAGTGCTAAATGAAATGTCCTGGGAGGATGGCCTCTGCCAAAAGTACCTCGGCCTCTAGATGAGGCCCCACTGAATCCACCAAAGTCACGCGGCCTCTTGTCAGACCCCTGACCACTCCCCTGAGCTAAAACCATCTCGACTTGCCTGGTAATATTGGCAGCTGTCTGAAACGAAATCTCACTCCCAATCTCCTTAGCCATCTACAATCTGACAGGCTGAGCAAGTCCCTCAATAAACATCCTCACCCTCTCTCTCTCTCTTGGTAAGAAGCAGAAAAATAGCATGACGGGCCAAATCCAAAAAACGGGTCTCATACTGAGTGACAGTCATACCGCCCTGCTGGAGACACTCGAACTTCCTGCGATAGTCCTCTCTCAAGGTGACAGGAAGGAACTTCTCAAGAAATATCTGAGAGAACTAGTCCCAAGTAAAAGCTGGCGATCCAGCTGGTCTGGTCAATACAAAGTCATTCCATTATCTATTGGTGCAACCAGCCATATGAATAACAAAGTCGACCCCAATGGTTTCCACTATCCCCATGTTTTGCAGCTCCTCATGGCAGCGGTCAAGATAATCCTGGGGATCTCATAAGGTGCACCACTGTAGTGAAATTGAAAGAGCTTGGTGAACTTTTCCAATCTCAACAAACCCTCGAGAGTCATAGCATGACCATCACTGGTTTATGTCACAACAGTTGGCTGAGCTACTCCAACTAGCTAAGCTACTGGAGTCTGATATTGGGGAGCCACCTACTACAGGGTGTGAGTAGCAGGAGTCTGTGCTCCTCCTCCAGCCTAAGAGATGGCTGGTGCCATGGGAAAAGTGCCAGTCTAGGCTACGCTCTCCATCAGGCCCAGCAAACGGACCAAAGCATCATGTAGCACTGGGGTGGCGATGAACCCCTCTGGGACCTGAGCTGGTCCTGTTGGAACGGTCTGGGCTGGAGCCTCCTCATCAAACTCTACCAGAGGCTCCGTCGCTGGTACTGCTGCTCGAGCTCTAGGCTGAACCCTTCCCCTGCCTCGTCCTTTGGCATGGCTTCGGCCACGTCCTTTTCCCCTCATAAGAGTTGTTATTGGGTGCTCTAGCTGCTACTCAGCTGAAGATGCGGTACGTGTTCTCGCCATCTGCAGAAGAACAACAGTAGAAGAGTTTGATTAGTACTGAGAGAACAAAATCGCATGACAGAGAAGTATAGAAGTGACATTGTTCCTAAACTCTATAGCCTCTGAGAGATAAGTAAAGACATCTCTGTACTGATCCCTCAGGCTCTACTAAGCCTGCTCGTGAATTGTGAGACCTAGGCAACCTAGTTCTCTGATACCAACTTGTCACGACCCAAAATTCCCACCGTCAAGATCGTGATGGCGCCTAACATTTCACTTGCTAGGCAAGCCAATAGTAGAGATCATTAAGCTGAATTCTTAAGCCTTTCAGTGATTAACAATAATTAAGCCATAACAAGTTAAAAAGAGTGCGGAAATCCATAGCAATCTTAACATTTACTCACAACTACCCAGAATCTAGAGTCATAATTCACGAACTTCTAAGATTTAACTACAAGTAATTTGTCTAAAGGAAAAATACAACTATTTTCGATACAAATGAAATAGTAAAGAGAATGTATAGAAGGGGACGTTAAGGCCTGTGGACGCCAACAGGACTACCTTGGGTCTCCGATCAGATGAAGCCAGTAGCTAAACTCAGGATCAACTCGGTCTGGTACCAAATTCTGTACAGAAAGTGCAGAGTGCAGTATTAGTACAACTGACCCCATGTACTGGTAATTGTCGAGCCTAACCTCAGCAAAGTAGTGACGAGGCTAAGACAAGACACCCACAAACCAACCTGTGCAGTATAACAATATATAAACTAATAACATCAATAAAAGAAACGTGACAAGTAATTTTGGGAGGGGGACATGTTGAGGGAATTACAAGATAAAGGATCACAACATAATTAAGAACCTTGATCAACCGACATGAATAGAACAAGTAAGAACCAATAACCATAGCAAAAGAAGTGCACGGCATCACCCTTCGTGCTTTACTCTCAACCTCACCATATGAATCAAATAGAAACAGCACGGCATCACCCTTCGTGCATTAACTCTCTAATAACATGGCACGACATCACCCTCCATGCATTAACACTCACAATATGGCATAGCATTACCCTTCGGGCATTAACACTTACAAAATATGGCACAACATCAGCCTTCATGCATTAACAATTTCCCTTACCAAAACAAGGAACAATAACAACAAAGAGATAGAAATATCAAGATAGAAATATTGTGAGGTTGGTTTCACAATAGCAACCTCAACTTTGAATCAATACCAACATCCGTAAATATGATAAGAACGTTCAACATAACGATAAACTAGTCTAAGCATGAGTAATATGATCACGGAAAGCTATAATTTCATGAATAAGACTCACTCGCATGTTATGACTCGACAACAACGCATAGGTACTCGTCACCTCACCTATACGTTGTACTCAACATTTAAACACGTAGCAAATAGGCAAATAAGACCTAATCCCTCAAGCCAAGGTTAACCACAATAATTACCTCGCTCCAACGGCCAAACTCAAAGCTCAACCACAGCTTTTCCCTTCAAACAAGCCTCTAGACCAATAGAATCTAGCAAATTACCAATCAAACGATTCAATTTAAGCCTTAGGAACTACCCATGATAGCAAAGGATTCAATTTAGGCAATTTTTAAAAAAGTAAACACCTGGGCCTGCTTGGTCCAAATCCAAAATTCGGACCAAAACTCAATTACCCATTCACCCCGAGCCCGGATATATGATTGGTTTTGGAATTCGGCCTCAATTTGAGGTGTAAATCCCCAAATTTCGAAATCCCTAGTTTCTACCCAAAAATCCCCAATTTCACTAAGCCTTAGATTCTAGGTTGAAATCTTGTAAAATGTAGTGAAAGATTGAAAGAAACAAGTTTAGAATTACTTACCAATGATTTGGAGAAGAAATGGTCTTTGGAAAATCGCCTAGAGGGTTTCTTGTTTTGAAAGTTTTAAAAATAAGCAAAAATCTCGTCTAAGTTAAGTTTTACCCAGCTGCAGTGTCGCAAATGTGACCTGGGGTTTGACATTGCAAATCCCACAATTGCGAGAAATCCTGCACAAATGCTAAGCTTCCCCAGCCCTATTGTCTTTGCAAATGCAAACAATTGTACGCAAATGCGGCATGTGATGATCGCAATTGCGATCGTGAACTTCGCAAATGTGAAGGTCCCCTTCTAGCCTAATTGCTCGCGAATGCGAGGCTCGTATTTGCAAGCCAGACCTCGCAAATGCGAAGTCTGCAAACCTGAAGCACACCAGCTATAATTTCTAAGTTCAATTCACTCCGTAGCCTATCCGAAACTCACCCGAGCCCTCGGGGCTCTAAATTAAACATGCACACAAGTCTTAAAACATCATACGAACTTTCTCACACGATCAAAACGCCAAAATGACACTTAGAACTACTAATTTAGCACCAAACAAATGAAATTTTCAAGAAAACTTTGAAACTTCTAATTTCTCAATCGGAAGTCCGAATCACGCCAAACCAATTCCGTTTCTCATAAAATTTCACAGACATGTCATAAATATTATATTGGACCTGTATCGGGTTCTGGAACCAAAATACGGACCCAATATCAACAAGGCCAAACATCAATCAATTCTTAAAACCATTAAATTTTCAGACTTTTAATTTTTAATAAAAATTCATAACTCGAGCTAGGGACCTCCGAATTCGATTTCGGGCATATGTTCAGGTCCCATATTTCAATACGGACTCATCGGGGCCATCAAAATACGGGTCCGGATCCATTTTCTCAAATTGTTGACCGAAGTCAACCAAAATTAACTTTTAAGACAAAATACTTATTTTTATCAACTTTCAACATAAAAGCTTTTTGGAAACACGCTCGGACTGCGCACGCAAATTGAAGAGGCATAAAATGAGGTGTTTAAAGCCTCAAAATACAGAATTTGATTTTAAATCATAAGATGACCTATCGGTTCATCACACAAAATTTATTAACTAATAAATTAAATTATTAATAATTTATTTATTTATTTATTGGTATCTATAATCTTAACATGGAGATCGAGGAGTTAAGTAAGGTTTTAATGGAAGAACTCCAAATTCAATTGAGGCGTACAATTATGAATTTTCAGTGGAATAACCCGTAATTTATTATGGTAAGAATAATTGGAGAAAATATAATTATTTCTATAGTAGAAAGCCTAGTTTAATTACTTTTATGATATCTATTGTGCTGAGTAAAATTAGGATTTAAGAAAAGCTTTTCTTAGGGGAAAAAAATCCCTATAAGTTTTGATAAAAGTTTTACAAGGAAAACCTAAGCTATAAAAGGGGTTAACTTTATAAGATTACTCGCGCGCATGAGTATAAGTTTGTAATCTCTTGGGTCACCCGACATGAGATTGTGGAACTGAAAGATTATCTTATGATTTATTTATGCTTTGAGGCTTTTTTCATAGTCGTGATTAGATAACATGTTACCAATAAATAACTATTAATTCTATGTTTGATTAAAATATGTAATTATGTGTTCTCTCTCTCTCTATATATATATATATATGCTTTCATTTTTTTATACATGTATTCTATAAAATACAGTCAAAACTCCTTTATAGCAGCGTCGTTTGTTTCATACATTTTTGGATGTTATAGCGAATTGTTGTTATAGAGAACATATATTATAACAAAACATGATATTTGGTTCCAAAAAAAAACTTGGCTTTTATAATGAAGTGTTGTAAGGATGTTGTTATTAGGGGTGTACATAAGTCGGGTTGGTTCGGATTTTTCAATTACCAAACCAATTGTCTCAGATTTTTAAATTTATAAACCAAACCAACAAATGTCGGATTTTTCAATCACGATTTTTCTCGGGTTTTTCAGTTTTCTCGAGGTTTTCGGGTTTTTTTCGATAAAATCTTCGTAGCATAAAATTTATAATTTATGCTCCAATATTTCGTAGGTCCTAGTAAGATAAAACTATATAATGTGTTGCCCAATAAAATAATACAAAAAAAATATGAGATAAGTCATGATTATACTATAGTACTCAACAAATCTCATAAGATAAATATTATTGTTGTAAAACCTATAATAATTGTGGATGTTCCCTATTCCCACTACTTTCACCCATGATGTAAATAAACTTCCACTACTCATCACTATTATGATTATAACTCCCACACCTCCATAACCCCTCCCCATGATCTTCCTCTATGATCTCAATTGTTAATGTCATGTTTAAGTCAATCCTTTTGTAACCTTCTATGTAATAGTATAAATAGAGGCATAAAATGTGATATGGGATACACTTGAACACTTGATGAAATAAGAAAGTTATCTCTTCTTCTCTTATTCTACTTATCTTCTTGTTTTATAGTGCTTCTTTGAGCTACATTTCATAACAAGTTATCAGCACGAAGTTGAGCTCATTTCGTTGCTCAGGTATATTTGTTCATTTTGTTTTCTTCGTTGTATATTTTGATTTCATGATTAATGTCTTTAATATGCAGTTCTATAATTTCTCATATCTCAATATATGTGTAAAAGTAAAGAATTCTATGTTTCTATGTAAGGTTTATAAAGCGGTGATTAGACCGGCCATGATCTATGGGGCTGAGTGTTGGCCTGTTAAGAACTCACATATCCAGAAGATGAAAGTAGCAGAAATGAGAATGTTGAGGTGGATGTGCGGGCACACTAGGATGGATAAGATTAGGAATGATGATATTTGAGAGAAGGTGCACGTGGCTCCCGCTTATGATAAGATGCGAGAAGCGAGACTCAGATGGTTCGGTCATGTTCAAAGGAGAAGCCCAGCCGCTCCGGTAAGGAGGTGTGAGCGGCTGATTGTGGAGGGCGCGAGAAGAGGTAGAGGGCGGCCTAAAAAGTATTGGGAAGAGGTGATCAGGAAGGATATGGCGAGGCTTCAGATTTTCGAGAATATGACACTTGATAGGAAGATGTGGAGGTCGAGTATTAAGGTTGTAGGTTATGAGGTAGTTGAGTCTTGCCTTACTTAGTACCATTATGAGACTAGTCTGGTAGGGTTTTTGTATAAGACAGCTAGTGGCAATGTTGTGTGATAACTAGGGATTCTAGTCAATTTTATACTCCTTTTTTCTTGAGTTTTGGACTAAAAATGTATACAAGTAATCCTTAAAGCTTACATGTTGTGCTTGTTTGCAGGGTTTGATCAAAAAGTGACAAGTAATCAAAACCAGCTCAAAAAGGAGTAAAACCTGCACAAGTACCAAGAAAAAGTCAAGGTACTGATGTAGCATAAAATCCATTGTAGCTGCAACAGACCCACCGTGGCCGCAGTCCATTTAGTGTGGTCCGCAGTGGAAAATATCAGAGAGATGCACTTTTGGAAGCTCAAGCACTACAGTCCGTGGTAGATTCTTCGCAGTCGCAGCAGCCTCTTCGCGGCCGCAATCCATTTTATGCGATCCGTGGAGAGGGGATTCAAAGAGCTGGGAGTTTTGAGGTTGGAAGCCATTGCGATCCGCGGTCCATTTTGTGCGGACCGCAATAAAGCCACCACATCCGCGGTGCATTTTATACGGATCGCGGTGGTTAGATTCAAACACTGAGCATTGGAGCTAAAAAGCCTCACCGAGGCCGCGGTGCATTTTCTGCGGTACGCGGTACCTCCGTCAGGGGTATTTTTGTTCATAAAATTCGGCCTTGTATAAATACTTCTTTTTCACATTTTTAGGGTATCTTTATCTTAGTAGAGCACGTGAACGGCGGTTTTAGTCCATTTTGAGTAGTTTGTAGCTAGATTAACACTGAATCTCCAATATCTTAGTTTGTAATCATATTATATGGGTTATTCTTCATCTAAATCTCTGATTTCTTCCATTATTATGAGTAGTTAGACCCATTATCTAGGGTTGTGACTCAATCCTAGTGTAGGTATTTGATGGGCCTTTTGTTCTAAGGCTTTGATGTTTATGGGTGGTTGATATTTGGACTGATTTGTGTTTTTCATGTTGAATTAGTGGTTGCAAACACTAATTTATGCCTTTTTGACTTGGGATCTTCTTGAGAAAGAGAGCTTGAGTCAAGGAAAATTAGTCCAACAAGGAATTGGGGTGTATTCAAGAGATTGATAGCTCCAAATAAAAGGTTAAACCTAAAGATAGTAATACCCGACTTGAGCCTACATTGCTTGCACAATTTTGACACCCAATTGGTCTTGAGAAAGTCAATTAGGGCAAAGTCACTCAAGCTACCTAGAGGTACAGAGTGAGTAGTCTCGTGCATTGGCTATATCACAATCCCCAACATAACAACTTTGCCTTAGGCTTTAGATCTCGTCAAGTATTCACCTAGGAGAAAGCCACTTCCCTAGTGCCTCTTTAACCATTTAGAAAACCTTACAAGCATTCATACTTAGTTTAATTTCGCATATCATTAGCATAAAATTAGAAGTAACAAACAACCAAATATGATTGGAAGTGTAATTAAGTGCACTACACACTGCTAGTTTAGATAGTAATCCAAATCCCAAACATTCTAGCTCCATGTGGATTCGATCCCGATCTTCTCGGGTAAAAGCTGTATCGACCGCTCTTGCCACTCCGTAGTGGTGTAGGGTTGGACCTGATCACTGTTGGTGTTGTTGCCGGGGAGCTAACGGTTTTGGCTATCTGTCTAAATAGTTTTGTGTATTGTTTTTCTTTCCTTCTATGTTACTAATTTGTGAGTGTCGCCAACTCAGGTACAAAATGGCGGCAAACAACAATAACGCGCCTTTTGGAGACCTTCCACCGGGAGAGGAGGTAGATGATAATATTAATGATGAGGTACTTATAGTGCCTCAAGCTCAAAGGATAGGACGTCAGGCCAATGATAATATTCTAGACCCTTCCCCGCCACCTCCAAGAGTGGCTCCTCGGGTGCTTCCAAACCAAGGCTATGCTAGTTTAATTGTCCCACCCCGGATCCGGATGGGAAATTTCCAAATTACAAATGTGATGCTGACTTTGTTGGAGCAACGAGGGTATTTCACAGGTGCCCCCCATCAGAATGCTTACAAACATCTTAAGGGTTTTGTGGATACCTGTTGGGGGAGAAAGCAAACAAATGTATCAGAGGATGAACTTCGATTGAGATTATTCCCTTTTTCACTTAGAGGGAAGGCTTTGGATTGGCTTGAAAGGCTTCTCAACCATTCCATCACTACTTGGGATGAGTTGGCAGATAAATTCATTGCAAAAAATTTCTTGCTAGGCCACATGGCAACCTTGAGAGGTGAAATCTTAGCTTTCAAACAGGAGCCCAACGAACCACTGCATGAGATATGGGAGAGATACCAGACCATGGTAAAGGAATGTCCAAATAATGATATGACTGAGGCAATGATACAACAGTTATTCTACCGGGGCATTAACACAAAAAAACAGTGCATAGTGAACTAACTCGCTGGGGGCAATTTTATGAACACACCGTATGATGAGGCTAATGCAATATTGGATTAGATGGCTAACACGTCCTCCGCTTGACAAAGTAGATCCAATGTGCCACAGGGTGAACGCACGGTCATTTTGCACAAAGAGCTTCATGCTCATGGGTAGGCAATAGCAGAACTGACAACAACAATGAAACAGCTAGCAAAGGCACAATTATAGCAGGTTCAAACTCCATGACAAATAAATGCTATGGAGGGTGTCAACATGTTAGTGAAAAAAAGAAGACAAAGAGGTCAACAAAACTAAGGGAGTTCGGATCAATATGACCAAGATAGTGGTGGGTTCCAAGATAATGGGTATGATGAGCAGAATGAAGAAGTGCAATACGTGAACGACTATCAAGGCCAAAGGGGAAATACTTCCAACTAACAACAATGGAAACCCCAAAGCAATTGGGGAAATCAACAACAACAAGGGAATAGTAATTGGGGAACAACAACCAAAATTCAAATTGGGGCAACCAGAACCATAATCAGAACAATCAGGGTAATTGGAGTGGCAACAACAACAATTGGGGTGGAAATAACAATCAGGGTGGTTGGAGCAATAGCAACCAAGGCAATTTGGGGCAAGTCTTTCAAAGGTCCCCAATGTATCAATAACCGAACAATGCACCCTCATTTCCATCCCAAGGTCCTAGTTCTTCTAATAATGAAATGGGGAGAATTGAAATGATGTTTGAACAAATGATGAAAAGGAATGCTGACTTTGATGCCCAATTGGCATCCCACAATACTTCAATCAGAAATTTGGGGGTTCAATTAGGCCAAATCTCACAATCTTTGAATACTCGCCCTAAGAGGGCTCTACCTAGTGATACGGTAGTCAACTTGAAGGGTGGGAACAATTCCGGGCATGTAATGGCGGTAACTACAAGAAGTGGATGAGGTGGTGATGTGAATGCCTCCAAACAAAAAGAAATTTTGAGCGATGAAGTTGATTTGCAAGAGGATGAGATCTCTTTGATGGTTGAGAATGTGATTGATGAGAACATGAATGAGGAAGTGAGGATTGATATCCAAGATGCCGAGGTGAAAAATCAGAATGACATGAACTCGTCTAGGGAACACGTAATAAACATGCCGGAAACGGTTGTGCCTAAATCCAAGGCTCCTTTGCCAAGGCCACCTCCACATTATCCTCAAAGGTTGCGAAACAGAAAAATGAGAACCAGTTTAAGAAATTTATTGACATGATGAAGAGCTTATCAAGTAATGTGCCATTGGTGGAAGCTCTAAAACAAATGTCGGGGTACGCTAAATTCATGAAAGACTTGGTGACAAAGAAAATATCCATGGATTGTGAAACTATCAAGATGACCCACCAAGTTAGTGCAATAGTGCACTCAATGGCTCTGAACCTAGAAGATCCCGGTGCTTTCACCATTCCTTGCACCATTGGGAGTGCAAACTTTGCAAAAGCTCTATATGATATGGGGGCAAGTATAAACTTAATGCCCTACTCAGTTTTCAAGACTTTGGGTATTGGGCAACCAAGGCCGACTTCCATGAGATTGCAAATGGTGGATAGAACAATGAAGAGACCACTGGGTATAATTGATGATGTTCTTGTCCGGGTGGACTAATTTATCTTGCCAGCTAATTTTGTGATCTTGGATTGTGAGGTAGATTATAAGGTTTTGATCATATTAGGAAGACATTTCCTTGCAACTGGGAAGGCCTTAGTTGATGTGGAAGCAGGGAAACTCACATTCCGGGTGGGTGATGAGAAAGTGGTCTTTCATGTGTGCAAGTCAATGAAGCAGCCCAACAGTTCTGAAGTGTGCTCTTTTGTGGATCTTGTCACGGCAGTGATAGTTGATGATACTTGTGCAATGATCAATGTGGAGGACCCTCTAGAGGCGGTATTGTTGAATCTTGATGTAAATGAGGATGAAGGCCGGGTGGAGTGTGTCAATGCTTTACATGGAATGGGATCTTACTCTTATGAGCCTCGGAAACTCTCTTTGGATCTTGAGAATAGGAAGACTCCACCAACAAAGCCCTCAATCGAGGAACCTCCCATATTAGAGTTGAAGCCTTTGCCTCCATACCTCAAGTATGAATTCTTAGGCCCTAGTTCAACTTTGTCAGTTATTCTTTCCTCTTGTCTTACTAACATGCAGGTAGATGCCACTTTGGCAGTGCTCCAAAAATAGAAGAAGGCAATTGGATGGACTTTAGCTTATATTCGGGGAATAAGGCCCGCCTTTTGTATGCACAAGATTATTCTTGAAGATGATGCAAAGCCCTCCTTGGAACATCAAAGGAGGTTGAACGAGGCAATGCAAGAAGTTGTGAAAAAGGAGGTGATCAAGTGGTTGGATGTCGGGGTTGTGTACCCCATCTCTGATAGCTCTTGAACTTCGCCGGTGCAATGTGTGTAGAAGAAGGGTGGTATGACCGTGGTTACCAATGCGCAAAATGAGTTGATTCCTACCAGGACTGTCACCGGGTGGAGGGTGTGTATGGATTATCGCAAGTTGAATAAAGTGACCCGCAAGGATCACTTTCCATTTCCTTTTCTTGATCAAATGCTAGATAGACTTGCTGGGAGTGCCTTCTACCATTTCTTGGATGGGTATTCTGGGTACAACCAAATTTTGATTGCTTCGGAAGATTAGGAGAGAACAACTTTAACTTGTCCGTATGGCACATTTGCCTTTTCTAGGATGCCATTTGGTTTGTGTAATGCACCAACTATATTTCAGTGGTGCATGATGGCCATATTTACCGACATGGTGGAGGACATTTTGGAGGTATTTATGGACAACTTCAGTGTTGTGGGTGATTCGTTTGATGAATTTTTGAAAAATCTTGATAGAGTGGTTGCCCATTGTGAAGAAACCAACCTTATGCTTAATTGGGAGAAATGTCACTTCATGGTTAAGGAGGGCATATTCCTTGGCTATAAAATTTCAAAGCACGGTATAGAGGTGGACAAAGCAAAAATTGAAGCGATTTCAAGGCTCTCTCCCCCTACTTCAGTCAAGGGAGTTAGAAGCTTTCTTGGGCATGCGGGGTTCTACCGGAGATTTATCAAAGACTTTTTGAAGGTAGTGAATCCCTTGTGCAAGTTATTGGAAAAAGATGTCAAGTTCATGTTCAATAAGGGTTGTATGCAAGCCTTCGAACTTCTCAAGTACAAGTTGACCACCACTCCTATTATTACCGCACCCAATTGGAGCTTGCCTTTTGAGCTCATGTGTGATGCGAGTGATGTTGCAATTGGGGTGGTCTTAGGTTAAAGAGTGAATAAAATGTTTCATCTGGTGTATTGTGCGAGAAAAACAATGAATGATGCTCAAGTGAATTACACGGTGACTGAAAAAGAGTTGTTGGCTATTGTGTTCGCAATGGAGAATTTTTGGCCTTATCTCATGGGTGCCATGGTCATAGTTCATACCAATCATGATGCACTCCAATACTTGATAACGAAGAAGGATTCCAAAGCTAGGCTGATACGATGGGTCTTGTTACTTCAAGAGTTTGATTTGGAGATTATGGACCGGAAAGGGTGTGAAAACCAAGGGGCGGACCACTTGTCCCGCTTGGAGGAGGAGGGGAGGCCTTGTGATGGCCTAGAGATCAACGATTCATTTCCCGATGAGCAACTCCTTTCTGTGTCAATGAATGGTATGCCATGGTTTGCGGACGTTTCTAATTTCCTTGTGACTGGTATTGTCCCGTGTGAGCTCTCTTCTAACCAAAGTAAGAAGCTTAAACGAGATAGTTTGGACTTCTATTGGGATGAGCCGTACTTGTTTAAAATCTACACTGACGATGTGATCCGGAGGTGTGTCCCAGAGGAGGAGCAATTGAGTATCTTAGAGGCTTGTCATTCCTCCCTCTATGGTGGTCATCATGGTGGGGCGAGGACTGCTTCGAAGGTTCTTAGTTGTGGGTTTTACTGGCCAACTTTGTACAAGGATGCGGGTGATCTTGTGAAGAGATGCGACGAATGTCAAAGAGCGGGTGGAATTTTGAAGAAGGATGAGATGCCTCTTAAAACTATTCTCGAAGTTGATATTTTTGATGTGTGGGGCATTGATTTCATGGGCCCGTTTGTTAGTTCATGTGGCAACACATACATCTAGTGGCAGTTGACTATGTTTCGAAGTGGGTTGAGACCGTGGCTTTACCCAATAATGAGGACCGCAGTGTTGTTGTGTTTCTCAAGAAGAGTATTTTTACTAGGTTTGGCACTCTTCGAGCAATCATAAGTGATGGGGGGTCTCATTTTTTTAATAGAGATTTTGAAACTTTGCTTGTAAAGTATGGTGTCAATCACAAAGTTTCTACCTCTTATCATCCTTAGGTGAGTGGCCAAGTTGAAATCTCAAATAGGGAAATCAAGAGTATATTGTCAAATATGGTCAATGCAAATAGGACCGATTGGTCAAAGAAATTGGATGATGCTCTATGGGCTTATAAGGCTGCTTATAAGACTCTGATTGGTATTTCTCCGTACCGGTTGGTGTTTGGGAAAGCTTACCATCTACCACTTGAGTTAGAGCATAAGGCCATGTGGGCTTTGAGGAAGCTGAATCTTGAATGGGATGTGGCAGCAAATCTTTGTGTGGAGCAGCTTAATGAACTTGATGAATAATGATTTCATGCCTACTCTAGTTCGTCCTTGAATAAGGACAAGATGAAGTACTTTCATGACAAGTATGCTCGTGGCAAGGAGTTCAAAGTGGGTGATTTGGTTCTTTTGTTCAATTCTCGGTTATGTCTGTTTCTGGTAAAGGTAAGTTGAAATGGAGTAGACCTTTTGAAGTGGTACTTGTGACTCCTTTTGGTGCACTTGACTTGAAAAACAAAAATGAAGAGGACTTCAGAGTTAATGGGAACAGAGTCAAGCACTACCTTGGCAAAATTGATGACAGCCACGTGGTGGGACTGATCCATCTAAAGGGATTTGATGGTAACCTGCATCGTGCCACGACGTTAAATCATGTGCTTCTTAGGAAGCAACCCATGTGCCTTTATTTTTGTTTTTCTTTGATTTTCCTTTTTAGTGTAGGATTTGCTTTTGGACTAACTGGTTGTGAGATATGTGTAGGGTTGTTTTGATATAGTGCAGGACCAAATTGGAAAAATGTTGCACTCTCTGAAGTTTGGACTGCTGCCACAATACATTTTTTGCGGCCGCAATGGCCTTGTTGCGAGGGCAAAATTTCATTGCGGTCTGCAGTGTTGAATGATAAAAAGTGGAGGTTCTCTGAAGATTGTCACCGCGACCGTAATGCATTTTATGCGGTCCGTGGTGCCCTACCGCGGCCGTAGAGCATTTTTTGCGGTCCGCAATGACGTACTCCCCAGTGCTTCATGTGTTTAAGTACCGAGGACCTCCCCATTCCTCCCCAGGTAACATGGGTCCCAGGTCCTTTTTCGATAAATAGGACCTCAGGCCTTCATTTACACTTTTCGCTCATTTGCTTTCTAAATAGAAAAACTACTTTTCACCACGCCTTCTTTGCACAAATTCAATCGCTGATTCTCATTCATCTTTACTGCATCTCATTACTGGTACTTTTAATCTTTCCCTAGCCTTTAACTTTGTTTTATTTTCTTTTAATTCATTAGTTGTACTTCTTTTCCTTCCCTTTTCTTTCAATCTATAGCGTAGGGTTACATAATGTTGTTTAGATTAGGGTTAATTAGTGAAAAATGATGATTAACTACCTAGGGGGTTTGTAACATGTGAATTTAGGCTAAAAATGAGAAAAATGTTGAAACCCTAGGTTGGTGTTGCTGAGTTATGTTTACTACAACCGCGGTGGATTTTCCGTGGTTCGCGGTGTGAATTTCTGCGGTCTGCGGTACTAAAACTTCATAGAGGTAAAGTTTGAGGACCGCGGCCGCAGTTGATTTTTTGTGGTCCGCGGTGCCTTACCGCGGATGCACATCATTTCTTGCGGTCTGCGGTGCCCTTTATCAGAGAGTGGTATTCTGAACCCCACTTCAATGTGGACCGCGGTGCCATTTTGTGCGGTCCGTGGTGGTTCCTTTGCGGCCGCACTGCTTTTTATACGGTCCGTAGTCATATGTTTACAATTATATTCTTTACTGTTTCTCTTGGTACTATGATACTAACAAATACTAAATAAATTATCCCTGCAGACAATGGTTAAATTATGAGGTGGAGGTGAAAAATAGAAAGGCAAAGAAGAGTCCTCCCGGGGTAGGGGATGAGGTATGATCAAATTGACCCCCCAAGTCCGGAAGGCAATTAAGGACACCAGAAAGTCAATAAAGGCTACAGATATATATGATTCTCATTCAGAGGGAAGTGAGTATGTACCCTCCCGGGAGGCATCTGAGTCTGAATCAGTGTCGGAATATGTAGCTAACTGGCCGGAGAGGCATAGATTGAGAGATGTACCTGCACTTCAGGGCTCTCCTATTGCTCAAGCTTCATTCTGAGTCGTCTAAGGGCTCAGCAGAGAGCAATGACAGTGCAAAATCTACTTCACCCACAGCTTCAACACATGTGAAGGATCCCATTGAAGGGGGAGAACCCTAAACCGGGGGGGTGGAGAGAACTAGAAACCAGGAGGCTTGGTAGGATAGATTTGTTAGTGAGATAGCATACCACAAGTTCCGAGAGTGGTGGCCCGAGAGGAAATTGATACTTGAGCAAAAATTCATTAAGAGGGACCTTCTACCTCACAACCCTAATGTGAAGAGGCAATTCAGAGAGAGACCGGGCTGGGAATATTTTACAAGCACAGTCGAGGAGGCAAATTAGCACCTAGTCAAGGAGTTCTACACTAATTTTGCCCATATCAAAAAGGGCACTAAAGTGACGAAGGTGCAGAATTTAACAGTGAAGTTTGATGGGAAGACAATCAATGACTACCTGGGCTTTCTGGAGGAAGATGAATCCATATACTTAGAGAAGGTAGCATTGGATGAGGCAACCCGTCCATGGTTGACAGAATACCTGGCACTCTCGGGTACCACCCCAGCATGGTTGATATTAGGAGTCCCGATTTTGAGAAGGACTTTAAACTTTGAGGCAAAGGGGTGGGAGACTTTCGTATGAAGCATGATGGACCCCACTACTCATGAGAACTCTCTGCCTGTCTCCAAAGCAATATTGGTGGCCTCTATCATGGCGGGGTACCCGATCAACATCGGGAATGTTATGTTGAGGGTGATCACACGGGTGGTCAATGAAGGTGATAGATCATACCTCTTCCCAAATTTCCTGACAATGTACTTTGAGGACCAGGATGTGGAGAAAAGGAAGTTTGATGTGAAAGTGAAACGGAAGATGCCTTTTTCCTGGTACAGCCTCAAGGGTGATGACGACCCCAAAGATCCTAAAGGTAAAGCCATTACTTCTACTGGCCAGTCTGAAGAGCCAGTAGTAGTAAAACTTCTTCTCAGCCTCCCTCAGCCACACCAGATATTGTCCCAGGACCCCTCCAGATATTCCTTCATCCATAGCCTACCCTTTGACAACCCACCATTTGAGTCAAACCCTTGCCAGTATCAACAATTATATGCAGGCAGCTACGTCTAAGTTGTTTGTGCTTTCTACCTCGGTGGCAGCCCAGTACGTACCCCCACAGCCACAGGTTCCAGCCTCAGTGGAGGAGACTCAAAGAGCTTCTGGACAACCAGAATAAGCTCCTGGAGAACTAGAATTTGATATTGGAGGCTCTAGGTACTCATGGGAAAGCATTGAAGGAGCTGACAAAGGAAACAAAGAAATTGAGAAAGACTCGAACATCAAAGGAGTCTGTAAAGGAGTTGAGGGTAGAAGTGAAAAAGATGAAGGATATTGATCATTTGTCATTGGAGCTGATGTTGCATGAGTAGCCTCCAGTGGCTCAGACTGAGCCAGAGCAGGAACATGAGATGGAAAGGGCACTGAAGAGGAGGAGAGTGATCCCACAGACGGCTGATGCAGTGATAGAACTGGAGGACCCGCAGGGAGGTTCCTCTAGCTAGCCTCAGGCCTCTAGCCAGCCCCAGGCCTCAGAGCAGCCATAAGTCCCAGTGCAGGCACAAGTTACAGAGGTCGAGTCACAGGTTCCCGAGCAGTCCCAAGACCCAGGGACCCAAGCTCATGATCCCATGCAGACGGAGGTCCAATAGGGAGTTTTTCTTTACTCTCTATCTTTATCTTGAGATATTTTTGTTTAGTTAGCATTGAGGACAATGCTAACTTTCATTTGAGGGGGTAGCCCTATTTTGATGATATTGGGTTGTAAATATGATACTATTTTCGTTTTATTATGCTTTTTCACTTTTGGTATATATATAATTTTACCAGTTTATTTCACTTTTCGTACTTTGCAACCTTGGTCTGTATATAAAGTTACTTTCTAATGTATATATGCATTCCCTCTTATGTATATTCGTTTAAACCCCCTATTGTACATATTCAGTTTACTTTCCGCATTTTCTTTCATAGCTTCTTACTTCATTTGCGTAGCTTCTTATTTTGATTTTGAGTTTTGCGTTCAATAAGCCTTTGGTTTCTTAATACCACTGTTCTTTCCAATGGTGGAATTTGTGTGAACCGGGTGGCTCTTCCCGATGATGGATGGCATGACAACCTTATTAAAGGTTTAAGTCCGTTTTCTTTTAGTTTTTGTGTAAATAGTAGCTAATGAGTAATAGTGCCTCAAGCAAAGCGTCACTTGGGCCTAACACATTTGCCTTTGATCTTATGGTCAAAAAACAAATTGGTGTGTATAGGATAGTGACAGTTTTGACCTTGAGACTCTTGTGTTGGCCAATAATCATCAAGTGGTTTTTCGGTACCATTTGTGTTTCTCAAATCTTAGCTAAGGTTGTTGCGGGCCCCCGACTCTGTCTCTTTAGCAATCTTGTAGCTTGTGTGGTGAGAATTTGAATTGCAAGTCCAAGTCCCGTGCCATTAGTGTAGAACTTGCCCTGAATGTTTGTCTAGGCAAAATCCTAAGTGTAGTTTGACTTGAGAAGTGATTATAGGCTCTCTTTGATCCGAATGATATCTTGAAAACATCCATGGCCTACCAATGATAATATCCCTAGTCAACCCCTTTTGAGCCATCGACCTTTTTATTTCAAAGACCATGATACAAGCTTTTACCTGTTCTAAAAAGACCCTCTCTTGGCACCCGATCTTTCCTTAGCACAAGGCAAAAGCATAAGTTTGGGGGGAGAGACAAGGAATGCAACAAAGTGGTACAAAAATGAAGAAAAGTAAAGGCAGAAAAAGAAAAAGAAGGAAAAATCAAAAAAGTCAAAAAGAAAGAACAATGTAGAAGAAGTGAGGGGAGTCAATAAAAGTAAAATGATGAAAGGCATGGAAAGATTAGAAAGGAGAAAAAGGTTTGAAATGAACAAGAAAGAGTGACATTGTATCTCTCTAACCCCTAAGAAAGAAGTAATGACTCAAAAGTCAAGAGAATGTGTGCCAAAATGAAGCAAATGAAGTGCTTAAGGGAAGATCGAACCTACTTAGACCAAATATTTTCTACCCTGAACCAAAAGCCTTCACTATATCTCCACAAAAGCCCTATATGATCTTGAGTTGAATGAAGCTTACATTAGTGGTGACTCACATTAGGGGCAAGCTTATGGTGCTTAGAACCAGACTTGTGACTTTTCTTTGTGTGAGATGAGTGTGTTTCCACAATCCTCATTCTGAGTGCTACAATTTAAAAGTGAGGTTTGCTTAAAGGTGAGTGAGGAGTATGAATTTAGGTTCCACTATGACCAAAGTAGTAGAAAGAGTTTCCTTGATGAGTTGAGTCAACTCTTGATGCTCTTGTGTCACACTAAAATTATGGTGCTTAAATGGTTGAATGTGTTAATGATTCATTTAATTTGAGCGCAATTGTTAGTCCCAATTGATGCTAGATGAGGTCACTTTAGGTCAGCTGAATTTTCTTAGTTTTATTCTTAAGGAGGTGGGAATTACTTTGTTTATTTGAGGACAAACAAAAGCTTAAGTTTGGGGAAGTTGATAATTAGGGCTTCTAGTCTATTTTATACTCCTTTTTGCTTGAGTTTTGGACTAAAAATGTATACAAGTAATCCCAAAAGCTTACATGTTGTGCTTGTTTGTAGGGTTTGATCAAAAAAGTGACTAGTCAAAACCAGCTCAAAAAGGAGTGAAACCTACACAAGTACCAAGAACAAGACAAGGCACTGCTGTAGCATAAAATCCACTACAGCTGCAACAAACCCACCGCGGCTTCAGTCCATTTAGTGCGGTCCGCGGTGGAAAAGATCAGAGAGATGCACTTTTGGAAGCTCAAGCATTGTGGTTTGCGGTAGATTTTTCGTGGCCGCAGTAGCCTCTTTGTGGACGCAATCCATTTTATGCGGTCTGCGGAGAGGGGATTCAAAGAGCTGGGAGTTTTGAGGTTAGAAGCCATTGCTGTTCGTGATCCATTTTGTGCTGACCGTAGTGAAGCCACCGTGTCCACAGTGCATTTTATGCGAACCGAGGTGGCCAGATTCAGAGACTGAGCACTAGAGCTAAAAAGCCTCGCCGTAGTGCATTTTTCGTGGTCCGTAGTAGCTCCGTCAGGGGTATTTTGTCCAGAAAATTTGGCCTTATATAAATACTTTTTTTCATATTTTTAGGGTATCTTTATCTTATAAGAGCACGTGAACGGCGGTTTTAGTCCATTTTGAGTAATTTGTAGCTAGATTAACACTGAATCTTCAATATCTTAGTTTATAATCATATTATATAGGTTATTCTTCATCTAAATCTCTGATTTCTTCCATTATTTTGAGTAGCTAGACCCATTAGCTAGAGTTGTGGCTCAACCCTAGTGTGGTATTTGATGGGTCTTTTGTTCTAAGGCTTTGATGTTTATGGGTGGTTGATATTTGGACTGATTTGTGTTTTTCATGTTGAATTAGTGGTTGCAAACATTAATTTATGCCTTTTTGACTTGGGCTCTTCTTGAGAAAGAGAGCTTGAGTCAAGGAAAATTAGTCCAACAAGGAATTGGGGTGTATTCAAGAGATTGATAGCCCCAAATAAAGGGTTAAACCTAAAGATAGTAATATCCGACTTGAGCCTACATTGCTTGCACAATTTTGACACCCAATTGGTCTTGAGAAAGTCAATTAGGGCAAAGTCACTCAAGCTACCTAGAGGTACAGAGTGAGTAGTCTCGTGCATTGGCTATATCACAATCCCCAACATAACAACTTTGCCTTAGGCTTTAGATCCTGTCAAGTATTCACCTAGGAGAAAGTCACTTTCCTAGTGCCTCTTTAACCATTTAGAAAACCTTACAAGCATTCATGCTTAGTTTAATTTCGCATATCATTAGCATAAAATTAGAAGTAACAAACAACCAGATATGATTGGAAGTGTAATTAAGAGCACTACGCACTGCTAGTTTAGATAGTAATCCAAATCGCAAACATTCTAGCTCCTTGTGGATTCGATCCCAACCTTCTCGGGTAAAAACTGCATCGACCACTCTTGCCACTTTGTAGTGATGTAGGGTTGGACCTGATCATTGTGTCTTACTATTTCGCTTTCAGTGCAGGACCTATTTACTAGCTATCGCTTTTGCTTTGCATTTTTCTTCTGGATTTCATGTTGTTCCTATTTTTCCTACGATTTCTATGGTGATACTAATGTTGTCTCCTTTTGTCTTTTTGTTTTCTTGAGCCGAGGGTCTTTCGGAAACAGCCTCTATACTTCTTCGGGGTAGGGGTAAGGTCTGCGTACACACTACCCTCCCCAGACCTTACTAGTGGAATTTTACTAGATTATTGTTGTTGTTATTGTATATTTCTTTATTTTAAGTTATTTGCATGATTGTCATGTGAAAGTTACTAGTTTTCATGTTAATGGGATTAATTGAGAGAAGAATACTTATTTTATGTTGTTTGATATTTGAAATTGTGTTAAAATTAGAAGACATTTTTGTTCTATTTAACATTAAAGATATACTAATAATTTGAAGAAACAAATAACATTCTTTTCAATGGTATTATCGCTTTAGTATATATAGATAACAAATTTGATATTATGTCAATTTTTAAGATTCTTTACGCTATTATCCTAATGATTTCTAATTGTTTATCATCCTTGATTGTTTTTACTATGTCTAATTTGTCAAAGCTTGAGTTTGTGGCACTTGATATTTCTGGAAAGAATTACCTATCATGGGTTCTCAATGCTGAGATTCACTTAGCCGCTAAAGGCCTTGGTAACACCATTACTTAGGGTAATGAGGCATTAATCCAGGACAAAGCGAAGGTCATGATTTTCCTTCATCTGTTGAATATTTGACAATGAAAGATCCACTTGAATTGTGGACTGGCCTCAAGAAAATATATGATTACCTTAAGACTATGGTATTGCCAAGGGCTCTATATGAGTGGATGCACTTATGATTGCAAGATTTTAAGACCGTAAGTGAGTATAACTCTGTTGTATTTCGAATAACTTCCCAATTTAAATTATGTGGAGATGTTATGAATGATAAGGATTAGTTGGAAAAAACTCTTATGACTTTTCATGCCTCAAATATAGTATTATAGTAGCAATACCATGAAAGGGGTTTTAAAAAGTATTCTGAATTGATCTCATGCCTTCTGATGGTTGAGCAACATAATACCTTTTGCTGAAAAATCATGAAGCTTGTCCCACAAGGTTAGCCCCCCTTCCTGAAGCGAATATGGTAGCTAGACGTATAAGTCTGAAAAAAGACAGAATAATAATCACGGCCATATGAATCTACGTGGGCATGGCAATGGTAAGAGACGATATAATAGTCATCATCGTGGTGGTCATGGCAAACGAGAGAACAATATGGGTTATCAAAACAATACTTCAAGAGGCGATAATTGCCACAGCTGTGGCATGAAAGGTCATTGAAAAATTGAATATCGTGCACCTAAGTATTTTGTCAGGCTTTATCAAAACTCCATCAAAAGAAAGACAAATAATGTTGGATCATTTTCTACTAATGCCCCAGTGGAGTCTCACTTGACCTTTAAAAATAATTTTGAGGCAGGGCCTTCAAACAAAAATGATGACAATGCCGAGACAAATCTTACTTTGAATGATGATGATTCTGAAGGCCTCGATGATCTTACTCATTTGGAAGTTTGAAGACTTCTTTGGAGATCAAAACTAAAGTTTGATCATTTTACTGGGAAATGCAACTATGTTGTTATTTTTATTTTCAATGTTTTTTCTCTCGTTCTAAAGTTGTTTTTATTTTCAAGTAGTACTTAAGTTGTCTTATGTTGTTGTTGGTGGTGTTAGTTTTTCCGTATTTCTTATGATGTACTTTTTTTTATGAAGAAAATAAAATTCCCCGGTCTTCAATTGGATCCAAGATGAGTAATAGAGATTTATGTCTTTTGGATAGTGCTACAACTCACATAATATTAAGAGAAAATAAATTTTTCTCTTATTTGGTTATGAAATAGGCCTATGTTCATACAATATCTGGTAGTACAAAGCTAATTGAGGACTCTGGAAGAGCGGCCTTATACCTGGAGGAACGATATTAACTATTAATAATGCATTGTATTGTAGTAAGTCTCAAAGAAACTTGTTAAGTTTCAAATCTATTCGCCAAAATGGCTACCATGTTGAGACCTCTAACGAAGGAAAGGTTGAATACCTTTATATTACTATAATAAAAGCGGGGGAAAAATGTGTACACGAAAAATTACCTGTATTTTCTTCTGGGTTGTACCGCACAAACATTGGTGTGGTTGAATCATATGCCATAGTAAACAAAAGGTTTACTACTTCTAATGATTTTATCATTTTGTATGACCGGTTAGTCCATCCCGGTTCTAACATGATGAGCAGAATAATAGAGAACTCAAATGGGCACACATTGAAAAACAAGAAGATTCTTCAATTTAAGGAATTCTCTTGTGCTGCTTGTTCTCAAGGAAAATTGGTTACTAAACCATCAGCAGCTAAAATTGGGATTGATTTCCCTGCATTTCTTGAACGTATATAGGGTGATATATCGGACCCCATACACCCTCCATTCAAGTATTTTATGGTCTTGATAGACGCATATACAAGATGGTCACATGTGTGTTTATTGTTAACTCGTAATATGCCATTTGAGAGATTGTTGGCCCAAATAATAAGGTAAAGAACACAATTTCTAAATTATGCAATTAAGACAATTCGTCTTGATAATGCTGGTGAATTTACGTCTCAGGCCTTTACTTATTATTATATGGCTACTGGAATAAAAGTTGAGCATTCGGTTGCTCATGTTCATACTCAAAATGGTCTAGTAGAATCATTGATTAAACGCCTCCAACTAATAGCTAGACCATTGCTAATGAGGACAAAACTTTCCATTTCAGTGTGGGACATGCTATTTTGCATGCAGCAACACTTGCGCGCATAAGGCCAACCAGTTATCACGAAGTCTTCCCATTACAGTTGGCTTTTCGTCAGGTACCAAATACTTCCCATCTAAGAATTTTTGGATGTGTGGTATATGTTCCAATTGATCCGCCACAACATATAAAGATGTGTCCCCAAAGAAGGTTGGGAGTATATATTGGTTACGAATCTCCTTTTACTATTAAATATCTAGAGCCTATGACAGGAGATTTGCTTACAGCCAGATTTGCTGATTGTCATTTTTTTTATGAATCAGTTTTTTCAACATTAGGGGGAGAAAATAAACAGCTAAAAAAAGAGATAGATTGGAACGTATTATCTCTATCTCATTTGGATCCTCGTACAAATCAATGTGAACAAGAAGTTCAAAAGATCATTTATATACAAAATGTTGCAAATCAATTGCCGGATGCACTTACTAACCTCTCACGGGTTACTAAATTGCATATTCCAGTTGTAAATGCTCCAATTCTAGTTGATATCCCAATTGGACAGTATGATAATGCAAATGAGTCTAGGTCATGTCTTAAACATGGTAAACCAATCGGTTCCAAGGATAAAAATCCAAAGGAGCAAATGATCAAGCTGATCAAAACATGGAAGCAATTGCTCAAGAGGAGCATAAAGACATAGTAATTGACAAGACCTCACAAGAGGTTCTAGTACCTGGAAATGATGAAAATAAAGATATCTCAATAAGTTATGTCTCTATGGAAAAAATGTGTAACCGAAATAACATTGTTGTTAACAATAGTTTTGCATATAATGTTGCAGTTGAAATAATGCAAAAAGATGAGGACCTTGAGTCAAAATCTGTAGATGAATGTAGACAGAGAAATAATTGGCCAAAATAGAAATACGCAATTCAAGCGGAATTGGCTTCACTCAAAAAACGTAAAGTTTTCGTACTAATAGTCTGAATGCCTGAAGGCGTCAAGCCAGTGCGGGTACAAATGGGTTTTTGTGCGAAAACAAAATGAAAAAGGTGAAGTCGTAAGATATAAAGCACGACTTGTGGCACAAGGGTTTTCGCAAAGGTCTGGCATTGATTATATGGAGACATATTCTCTTGTGGTAGATGCAATTAATTTCAGGTATTTAATAAATCTGGAAGTCCATAAAAATCTCGATATACGGTTGATGGATGTTGTCAAAGTCTACTTATATAGCTCACTGGACAATAAAAGTTTTATGAAAAATCCCTGAAGGATTTAAAGTTCCTGAAGCACATAAAAGTTCAAGGGAAACTTGTTCAATAAAGCTTCAGAAATCCTTATACGGATTGAAGCAATCGAGGAGGATGTGGTACAATCGTCTTAGCGAGTATTTGCTAAAAGAAGGGTACAAAAATGACCATATTTGCTCTTGTGTCTTTATTAAGAGGTCTGGATCTTAATGTGTCATCATAGCTGTGTATGTTGATGACTTGAATATCATTGGCACTTCTAAAGAGCTTCCAAAGGTTGTAGAGTGTTTGAAGAAAGAATTTTGAAATGAATAATCTTGGTAAGACAAAATTTTGTCTTGGCATACAAATTGAACATGTAACAAACGGAATTTTTTTCCATCAATCAACATACACTAAAAGGTTTTTAAGTGATTTTACATGGATAATGCACATCCATTGAGTACCCCAATAGTTGTGAGATCGTTTGACATAAATAAAGATCCATTTCGGCCTCAAGAAAATGATGAAGAGCTCGTTGATGATGAAACTTCATATCTTAGTGCAATTGGCGCACTGATGTATCTTGCCAACAATACCCGACCAGATATTATTTTTGCAGTAAGCTTATGAGCAAGATTCAGCTCCTCCCCAACAAGAAGATATTGGAATGGTGTTAAGCATATATTTAGATATATTCGAGGAACTATAAATATGGGATTGTTTTATTCTAATGAATTCAAGTCAGAAATAATTGGCTATGATGATGCAGGTTATTTGTCTGATCCACATAAAGCTTGATCTCAAACAGTCTATTTGTTTACATATGGAGGTACAACTATATCATGGCGTTCAATAAAACAAATAATAGCTGCCACATCTTAAATCATGCTGAGATAATAGTCATTCATGAAGCTAGTCGGGAATGTGTTTGGTTAAGATCAATGATTCAGCATAATCAGGAAATGTGTGGTTTTCTTATGAAAAAAGATACTCCAACTATATTATATGAAGACAATGTTGCTTGCATCGCTCAACTGAAAGGAAGATGCATTAAAAGAGACAGAACAAAGCACATTTCATCAAAGCTCTTTTTCACGCATGATCTTCAAAAAAATGGTATAATTAATATTTAACAGATTCGTTCATGTGAAAATTTGGCTGATCTATTCACTAAGGCATTACCAACGTCAACATTTGAGAAGTTGATACAGAAGATTGGAATACGGTGTCTTCTAGAAATAAAGTGATATTTTCATGAGGGGAAGTAAGATATGTGTTGTACTCTTTATCCCTTAGCCTAGGTTTTGTCCCACTGGGTTTTCTTGGTAAGGTTTATAACGAGGCAGCAAATAAAGCGTATTACAGATATGTGTACTCTTTTTCTTTCACCAAGATTTTTCCCATAGGGTTTTTCTTAGTAAGGCTTTAACTAGGCATATTATCTATTTTTCGACATCCAAAGGGGAGTGTTGTAAAATCTATAGTAATTGTGAATATCCACTACTCCCACTACTTTCACCCATGATGTAAATAACTTCCCACTACTCATCACTATTATGATTGTAATTCATACATCTCCATAACTCTTCCCCCATGATCTCAATTGGTAATGTCATGTTTAAGACAATCCTTTTGTAACCTTCTATCTAATAGTATAAATAGAGGCATGAAATGTAATATGGAATACACTTGAACACTTGATGAAATAAGAAAGTTATCTCTTCTTCTCTTATTCTACTTATCTTCTTGTTTTGTAGTGTTTCTTTGATCTACATTTCATAACAATTGCTAATTAATAAGCCATAATAAAAATAAACATATTCTAAAAGTACTAAGTCATGTTAAAATAAGTACAAAGTATTAATTACATAACTAAATAATACTAAAAGTGAGTTATATATTTTCACTATCTAAATCAATGCAAAACTAAAAAAAATATCCAATACTATTGTCATTTTCAGTATTGAATTGATTTTTTTTTGTTAGCATTAATATTAATTTGATTTGCTTTGGGCTTTATTTGAGTTACTAACTTTTATGGGCTATATAATATATTTGACCATTCAAAAGTTCTAAATCCAAGCTTGAAATAATACATTAAAAGAGAGAACTATTAAAGATTTTAAATTATATTTATAAATTACATTACAATAATTATTTTTATGTATAAAATATTTTTAAAACTTGTATACATGTAATGTCGGGTTAATTTGGTTTCGTTTTGATTTTTTTAGTTAAAACCAAACCAAACCAATTATGATCGGGTTTTTTTAGCTTCATAACTAAGTAAGAGTATCCGGGGAGGTATTCTTACTTAGTTATGAAGCTAAAAAGCAGTAACAACAACCGGCAATTGTTGTTACTGCTTTTCTTTTCATAACTTCTCCACTACCGATTGTTGTTGTATAATCTCTCTGAAATTTAGCTTTAAGCACCCAATTTTCTTGAGACGGCCTATAACTTGGTAGCCAAGTGTGAAAATAAGTTAAACTCATTTTTTCCCATCATTTTCATTTATGATCACTTGTATATATCTTCTATAGATTGATATTATACAGTAACGTACGTAACAAATGACATTTGAAGTGTCTATTTCCCAACTTAAACAATGGAAGGTCTTTCTCCATCCCTTCTGGCATAGTTGGTGGTTAAGCTGACAATTCCATGTCGGCCTCAAGCACTCAAACTTTTGAGTCTTTGTATTTTCCGATCCTTACAAAAGTACAATAACCATGATTAATATCTGGTATATAATAATATTTAGTGGCGGAAATAAAATTTTAATAACAACAATCCAGTAAAATTCCATAAGTAGTACCTTATGAAGGTAGAGAATCAATAGATCCTCGGCTCAATAAAAGCATAATTACAGCAGTTATGACAGAGAAATATGGTAGTGGAGAAGTTATGAAAAGAAGAGCAGTAACAACAACCGGCAAAATAAAATAACTGAAGCAAAGGAAACAATAGATAATAATAGAAATCTAAAAATAAAATACGAGAATAACGCTAGTACTATTCGTTAGAAAATTCCTACTTTCTAGTAGTACTGTTTAAGCTAGGTAAATACATGTAATTTTTATGATGTGTTAATCAACAATTAAACTGAAAAAGATTTTACGTACAACTAACAATAAGGAAAGAATAAGAATTCAAGTATAAAGGATCTTTTACTAGTAGTTCAAAATAAAGGGTATTCTATTACTATGCTAGGTTGTTTAATACAGCACTTTAGTTAAATTCATTGATTGTGACGACCCGGCCGGTCGTCTCATGAGTTACCGCTCTGTTTACCCATTTCTATTTCTTATTGTTTTGCCTATCGGTATTTTGTATTATTGGGTTGGTTGGCTCGGGTTCGGAAAGGTTTTGATGAGGTTTGAGACACTTGGTCTCTTTTGAGTAAGCTTAAGTTAAAAAAGTTAATCGGATGTTCACTTATGTGTTAGAGGACTCGGATGTGTGTTCCAAGGGTTTGGATAGCTCCGGGAGGTGATTTGGGACTTAGGAGCGTGATCAGAATGTGTTTTGGAGGTCCGGAGTGTCTTTAGGCTTGAATTGGGGAAATTGGAATTTTGACGTTTTCCGGTTGATAGGTGAGATTTTGATATAGGGGTCGGAATAGAATTCCGGAAGTTCTAATAGGTCCGTTGTGTCATTTAAGATGTGTGCGCAAAATTTCAGGTCATTCGGGCGTGGTTTGGTAGACTTTTTGATCGAAAGCGGAATTTAGAAGATTTTGGAATTCTTAGGCTTGAATCCGATGCAAATTTGGTGTTTTGATGTTGTTTTGAGTGTTCCGGAGGTTGGAACAAGTTAGAATGATATTATGGGATATGTTGGTATGTTTGGTTGAGGTCCCGAGGGCCTCGGGTGAGTTTCGGGTGGTTAAACGGATGAAATTGCATATTGAGAAGTTGTAGATTATGCTTCAGGTCTGTTGTAGACCTTTTGTTCTTCGCGATTGCGTATAAAGGGTTGCGATCGCGTAGGCTTAGTTGGGGCTGAGGCAGAGTTTCTCTACGCGATCGCATGGAGTTGGTTGCGATCGCGTGGGTCTGTATGGTGTACCTTCGCGTTCGCATGGGTCTGTGTGGTGTACCTTCGCGTTCGTGTAAGTCTTGTTGCGATTGCGTGGGTCTAAGTGGTATTGCTTCGCGATCGCATGAAGCTTTGTGTGATCGCGTAAGGTTAAGTGGGGGCAGTCAGCATTTGTGCTTCGCGATCGCGAGGCTATTTCCGCGATCATAGTGAAGGAAATTTAGTAGCTGGGAAGAATGTTTAAAAGGGCCATTTTCGCGATTTTTAGCCTAAGTTCCTCTATTTTTTGGCGATTTTGAAGCTTTTGAAGGGGATTGAAGAGGGAATCAAGGGGGAATACTTGGAGGTAAGATTTATGAACTTTATACTCAATCATAATGTGTTTTCTACCTAATTAATCATGGAATTTGAGCCTAATATTGAAGAACTAGGGATTGTAATTGGACCCCTAAAATTAGAGATTTGAGGGATCATTTGTGGTTGGATTTTGGTAATTTTGATATGAATGATCTCGGGTAGTGATAAGGAGCCTATTGATGTAATTTTTATCGGAATCCGAGACGTGGGCCTGGGGGTCGGGTTTGGCCAATTTCAGGATTTGTGTTGTAATTTGATTTCTTTCGAGTGGGCTTTGTTCCCTTAGCATATTTTGATGGTTTTGCACTGATTTTGGTTAGATTTGGAGCATCCGGAGGCCGATTCGAGAGGTAAGGGCATCGCGGGCTAGAGTTCGGACTGGATAGAGGTGAGTAATGATTGTAAATGTTGTCCTAAGGGTATGAAACCCCGAATTTCACATCGTTGTGCTATATTGAGGTGACGCACACGCTAGATGACGATCGTGGGGTCGTGCACCATTGGTGATTGTGACTTAATCCATCCCGAATGATTATTTTACCGCGTATTTGGTTGAAAACTGTTTCCTATCATCATGTTTTGGGCGGAAGGCCATATTTGGGCCTCGTGCCAACTGTTTTAAACCTTTAGGGGATTTTTACTGCTATTTCCCCACTGTTTTGATTTTATATATGTACTCAGTCATGCTATAAACTACTATTTTCATAACTCAGCCATGTTTACTCTGTTTTAACACTTTAAATAATATTTTTGGCTGAGCATCATGTTTTACTATGCCCGAGTGGCTTTTAGAGATTTCTAACTGAGTAGGGACGAGGGCCTCTGTTGTGAGAATTCTTATGGGATCGGGCTGCACGCCGCAGCAGTGTTGTACTGAATGATGATTATGAGGCTGAGGGTCGGAGTTGTACTCCAAAAGGTGGCTTGATATGAGGCCGAGAGCCTGATTGATTATGCCACGAGATGGCTTAATATTGCGCTTTGGCCATAAGGGCCCCTCCCCCAGAGTCTGTACACCCCCAGTGAGTGCGGGTACCCAATGTGATATGTGATATAGCCCGAGGGGCTGATGTTATTCCATGTTATTGCCCCTGGGGCTGATTCTGTTGACATTGTGCCCGAGGGGCGGATTTTATGTGTTTATCTTTTCTAGCTGCTCTTCATTTACTTGTTTAACTGTTGAAAAAGTGTTTTAAAGAATCTTATTTTGAACCAAGGTGTTTTTATAAGATTTCACTATTTTATTGCATTTTATTGGTTTTACACTGTCTCTTTATAGCATGTTGTTGTGTTTTTACATGATTTCTTATAGCTCAGTCTTCATTTATTGTTATTACTCACTGAGTTGGAGTACTCACTTTACTCCATGCACCCTGTGCGCAGATTCAGGAGCTTCAGGTTCCGCCGGTGAGGGTTGATTGCTCCCAGCAGGCCATTCGGAGTCCACTAGGTAGCTGCTCGACGTTCGCAGCCCAGTGTTTCTCCCTCCTATCTTACTTTTTGTTTCTAGTTTTGTAATAGACTGTACAAACTCTTTCAGACTCTTAGACACATGTTTAGATGCTCATTAGTGGTGACACCCCGATGTCGAGCTATGTTTTTTCCGCAAATTGTACTGTTTCGCTATTTCTTTCGGGATTTAATTATGTTAATGATTTAAATTGTGTTATTTTAATTGTTAAAATGAATTGGGTGTTGTGTCGGCTGGCCTTGTCTTCATGAGAGGCGCCATTACGACCGGGTCTAGGTTTAGGGTCATGACAAGTTGGTATCAGAGCCTAGGTTACATAGGTCTCACGAGTCATGAGCGGGTTTAGTAGAGTCTCGCGGATCGGTACGGAGACGTCTGTATTTATCCTCGAGAGGCTGCAGAACCTTTAGGAAAAACTTCATGTTCTTGAATTCTTGTCGTGCGAATCTGTTGGTCCGAGTACTAAACTTCTGTTATTCTATTCTCTCACAGATGCTGAGGACACGCGCTATCGGTTAGGATGCACGACCACCAGTACCACCAGCTGTGACCACTAGAGGCCGAGGACGCGGTCGTGGTCGCGGTAGGGGTAGGGATGTGGCCCGCACAGCAGCTAGGGCAGCACCTACAGATCAACCAGTCGCCCCAGTTCAGGATCAGGTCCTAGTTAGAGTCGTCAATATGGGCTTGGTCCGTTGGGCCAGCCTAGCCCAGCCCGTAATTTAGCAAGGCTGGGCTAGAATTTTTGGAGCCCATTTAAAAATGAGGCTCTTAAGCTCGGTCCGAGTAAGCCCGTGGCCCGTAGGCTTGACTGAGGCTGGGCTGGTCCGGTCGTGGGCCTAATAAAAATACGTATTTAAAATATAAAAAGTATATGGCACAAAAAATAACAAGAAGAGTATCCCGAGCTTAAAGTTTATTAAGCTCATCATATTAAAAGATCAAAGTCTTAAAATTTTAATTATTATTAAAAATTTAATTATTCTTTATATTTAACTAATTAATATTGCATATGAATTGTAGATGTAGAAGAAAGTGAAGATGTTAAGACAATCTTCTCATAAGCAGATTCAAATGTGTTTGATGAAGATGATGTGTTAGATATCCCTAAGTGTCATGGGAGTTCTCTTGAATAGTAATTTTGAGTTTTGACTTTTAGTGAATGAAATATAGTCTTGTCTTTTACTTTTTTTTTATTGTGTAATGTGATATATTAGAACCGTATAAAAAGTTATTAAGTTTTGTGAAATTTTTCCAATAAGATTTTTTTAACTTTTAAATATTTATCTTTTTTTAGTTTAGAAATTAAAGAAAAAAAATATAAAATTATATTTTAAAAATGATGGGCCGGCCCGTAGGGGCCCGTAACCCACATAAGGCTGGGGTGGGTTGATCATTATAAGGCCTATCAAAATGGTGTGCTAGCCCAACCCAGCCCGTCAATTGCTAAAGCTCACGTGGGTTGGACTGGGCTAGCCCGGCCCCGCCCATATTGATAGCTCTAGTCCCAGTTGTTGACGCTCCAGCAGCACCAGCTCAGGCACCAGATGTGTCCATTGTGATTCCGGGTCTTGAGGAGACCCTAGCTCAGATTCTATTAGTATGCACTGGCCTAGCTCAGGCGGTCTCAATTACTACAGCCACAGCTACTTCTCAGGCCGGGGGAGGCACTCAAACTCCCGCCGCTCGCACAGCTGAGCAGGTCGTGCACGGACTTCAGACACCGGGGGCACATCCAGCCCAACCGGTTGCAGCTGCTCAGGACTATGTAGCTCATGCCATGCCAGAGGACGAGCAGTGCAGATTGGAGAGATTTGGTAGACTTCAGCCTCCGACTTTCAGTGGTGCAGAGGGCGAGGATGCCCAGGGTTTCTTGGACAAGTGTCAGAGGATCCTTCGTACAGAGGGTATTCTGAAGACCAGTGGGGTTGCTTTCACTACTTTTCAGTTTTCTGGAGCTGCCTTCACTTGGTGGGAGGTGTATGAGAGGCGTAGGCCTGTTGGTGCAGCCACCCTTACTTGGCAGCAGTTCTCCGTTCTCTTTTTGGAGAAGTATGTGCCATAGTCTCGCAGAGAGGTTCTGTGCGGGCAGTTCAAGTGGTTGCATCAGGGAGATATGATTGTGACGCAGTATGAGATGAGGTTCTCAGAATTAGCTCGTCATGATATTTGGTTGGTTCCGATAGATAGAGAGAGGATCAAGAGGTTCGTTGATGGCCTCACATATAAGCTTCGCATTCTCATGACCAGGGAGAGGGTGTCTGGTGCTACTTTTGAGGAGGTTGTAGACATTGCTCGTGAGATTGAGTCAGTTCGTTGCCAGGAGAGAGATGAGAGGGAGCCAAGAGGCCTCTAGGATCTAGTAGTTATGGTGGTGCTCCTTCGAGAGGTCAGTTTCAGCACGGCAGAGGCTGCCCATTGAGGCATGTTCAGCCAGCTCGCCTAGGTTATCGTGGGGCGTCATCGGGTCATGGTTCTCACAGTTCTCATCAGGGCCAGTTATCACTTAGTGCCCTTCTAGCTTAGAGTTCGTCTCGTGCTCCATCAATTCAGGGCTCTTTTATGCCAAGTGCATCTGCTAGTCATTCCGGTGCTAGGGGTTCTCTTCAGTCCTCGTCTCCAGCACCCGGGAGTTGCTATGAGTGTGGAGAGATGGGTCATATGTGGAGGCAGTGTCCTTGTCATCTTGTGGGTTCATCTCAGCAGAGGAGTCAGCCATCGACTTCAGTTACTTTACCACCACCCACCCACCTAGCTAGGGGTGGAGGTCAGTCAGCTAGGGGTCGCCCTAGAGGGGGAGGTCGATCAGGTGGCGGTCAGGCCTGTTTCTATGGACTTCCAGCTAGACCCGATGCTATTACTTCAGATGATATGATTACAGGTATTGTTTCAGTCTACCACAGAGATGCCTATGTATTATCTGATCCTGGTTGCACTTTTTCTTATGTGTTATCATATTTTGCTCGTTATTTGGATACGCCCCGTGAGTCTCTTGTTTCATCTGTTCGTGTATCTACTCCGGTGGGTGATACTATTGTTGTAGACCGTGTGTACCGGTCATGTGTGGTAACTATTGAGGGTCTGGAGACCCGAGTGGATCTTCTATTGTTATGCATGGTAGACTTCGATATTATATTGGGCATGGATTGGCTATCTCCGTGTCGTACTATTTTGGACTGTCATGTTAAGACAGTGACATTGGCTATGCCGGGTGTGTCACGGATTGATTGGCGAGATTCGACTGATTATATTCCCAGTAGAATAATTTCGTTCTTGAAGGCCCAGCATATGGTTGGGAAGGGTTGTCTTTCGTATTTAGAATTTGTGAGGGATGTCGGTATGGAGACTCCCAGTATTGATTCTGTTCTAGTTGTGAGGGATTTTCTTGATGTGTTTCCTACAGACCTGCCGGGCATGCCTCCGGACAGGGATATTGATTTGGTATTGATCTGGTGCGGGGCACTCAGCCCATTTCTATTCTACCACATCGCATGGCACCAGCGGAGTTGAAAGAGTTGAAGGAGCAGCTTCAGGAACTCCTTGATAAGGGGTTCATTCGGCCTAGTGTATCGCCTTGGGGTGTGTCTGTTCTATTTGTGAAGAAGAAGGATGGCACGATGAGGATGTGCATTAATTACAGGCAGTTGAACAAAGTAACAATCAAGAACAAGTATAATTTGCCTCGTATCGATGATTTGTTTGACCAGCTTCAGGGAGCGAGAGTGTTCTCCAAGATTGATCTCCATTCAGGTTATCACCAGTTGAAGATCAGGGACTCGGATATTCTTAAGACAGCCTTCAGGACCAGATACGGTCATTATGAATTCCTTGTTATGTATTTTGGGCTGACCAATGCCCCGGCAGCATTCATGCATTTGATGAACAACGTGTTTCGGCCTTATCTTGATTCGTTCGTGATTGTTTTTATTGATGATATTCTGGTGTACTCACATAGTCAGGAGGAGCACGCAGAGCATTTGAGAGTTGTGTTGCAGAGGTTGAGGAAGGAGAAGCTTTGTGTAAAGTTCTCCAAATGTGAGTTTTAGCTCAGTTCAGTGGCTTTCTTGGGGCACGTGGTGTCCAGTGAGGGTATTCAGGTTGATCCGAAGAAGGTAGAGGCGGTCCAGAGTTGGCCCAGACCGTCCTCAGCTACAAAGATTCGCAGCTTTCTTGGTTTGACGGGTTATTACTGCCGGTTTGTTTAGGTATTTTCATCTATTGCATCGCCTTGACCAAGCTGACTCAGAAGGGTGCTCCATTCAGGTAGTCGGATGAGTATGAGGAGAGCTTTCAGAAGCTCAAGACAGCCTTGACCACGGATCCGGTGTTAGTTTTCCCATCAGCTTCAGGTTCATATATAGTATATTATGATTCTTTGATAGTTGGTATTGGGTGTGTGTTGATGCAGGAGGGTAGAGTTATTGCTTATGCTTCTCGTCAGTTGAAGCCCCATGAGAAGAACTACCTTGTTCATGATTTGTAGTTGGCTTCCATTGTCCACGCATTGAAGATTAGGAAGCATTATTTGTATGGTATGTTTTGTGAGGTGTTTATTGATCATCATAGCCTCCAGCACTTGTTCAAGCAAAAGGATCTCAATTTGAGGGAGCGGAGGTGGTTGGAGTTGCTAAAGGATTATGATATTATTATCTTGTATCATCCGGGGAAGGTCAATGTAGTGGCCGATGCCTTGAGCCGGAAGGCGGCGAGTATGAGGAGTTTGGAATATATTCCAGTTGGAGAGAGACCTCTTGCAGTTGATGTTCAGTCCTTGGCCAATTGGTTCATGAGATTAGACATTTCGGAGCCCAGTCGGGTATTGGCTTGTGTTATTTCTCGGTCTTCCTTATTTGATCGCATTAGAGAGCTCCTCATTTGCTTGTCCTTAAGGATAGAGTTCAGCACGATGATGCCAGAGAAATGACTATTGGTGATGATGGCGTATTGAGAATGTAGGGTCGAATATGTGTACCCAATGTGGATGGGCTTTGGGAGTTGATTCTGGAGGAGGCCCATAGATCTCGGTATTCCATTCATCTGGGTGCCGTAAAGATGTATCAGGATTTGAGACAGCATTATTGGTGGAGGATAATGAAGAAAGACATTGTGGTATTTGTAGCTCGGTGTCTCAATTGTCAGCAGGTGAAATATGAGCATCAGAGACCGGGTGGCTTGCTTCAGCAGATGGATATTCCAGAGTGGAAGTGGGAGTGGATCACTATGGATTTTGTAGTTGGACTTCCACGGACTTTGAAGAAGTTTGATGCTATTTGGGTGATTGTGGATTGGCTAACCAAGTCCGCGCACTTCATTACTGTGTGTACTACCTATTCTTCAGAGCGGTTGGCAGGAATCTATAGCCGAGAGATTGTTCATTTGCATGGTGTTCCAATTTCCATCATTTCGGATAGGGGCACTCAGTTTACTTTGCAGTTTTGGAGAGCCGTGCAGAGAGAGTTGGGTACTCAGGTTGAGTTGAGCATAGCTTTTCACCCTCAGACGGACGGGCAATCTGAGTGCACTATTCATATATTAAGGACATGTTGTGTACTTGTGTCATTGATTATGGAGGGTCATGGGATCAGTTTCTACCGCTCATAGAGTTTTCTTATAACAACAGTCACCAGTAGAGTATTCAGATGGCCCCATATGAGGCTTTGTACGGGAGGTGGTGTAGATCTCCGATAGGTTGGTTTGAGCGGGTGAGGCTAGGCTATTGGGTACAGACTTGGTGCAAGATGTTTCAGACAAGGTGAAGGTGATTCAGGAAAGGCTTCGTACAGCGCAGTCGAGGTCAAAGATGTGGAGACATCTAGCTATTTTGGAGACATTAGCTATTTTGGAGCGTCAGGTTCGAAAATTGAGGTCAAAGGATATAGCTTCAGTGAAAGTGAAGTGGAGAGATCGGCCCATGGAGGAGGCTACCTGGGAGATCGAGCAGGAGATGCAGAGCAGCTATCCTCACATGTTTGAGGCTTTAGGTATGTTTCTTGACTCGTTCGAGGACAAACGTTTGTTTAAGATGGGGGATGTGACGACCAGATCGATCGTCTCTTGAGTTACCGCTATTGTTTCCCCATTTCTACTTCTTATTGCTTTGCTTATAGGTATTTTGTGTTATCGGGTTGGTTAGCTCGGGTTCGAAAAGGTTTTGGTGAGGTTTGAGATACTTAGTCTCTTTTAAGTAAGCTTAAGTTGAAAAGGTCAACCGAATATTGACTTATGTGTTAGAGGGCTCGGATGTGAGTTCTGATGGTTCAGATAGCTCCGGGAGGTGATTTGGGACTTAGGAGCGTGATCGGAATGTGTTTTGGAGGTCCGGAGTGAATTTAGGCTTGAATTGGCGAAATTGGAATTTTGGCATTTTTTGGTTGATAGGTGAGATTTTGATATAGGGTTCAGAATGGAATTCCGAAAGTTTCAGTAGGTCCGTTGTATCATTTGGGATGTGTGTGCGAAATTTCAGGTCATTCGAACGTGGTTTGGTAGACCTTTTGATCGAAAGCGGAATTTAGAAGATTTTGGAATTCTTAGACTTAAATCCGATGCAAGTTTGGTGTTTTGATGTTGTTTTGAGTGTTCCGAAGGTTGGAACAAGTTTGAATGATGTTATAGGATATGTTGTCATGTTTGGTTGAGGTCTTGATGGCCTCGAGTGAGTTTCGGGTGGTTAAACGGATGAAATTGCATGTTGAGAAGTTTCAGATTTTGCTTCAGGTCTGTTGCAAACCTTTTGTTCTTCGCGATCGCGTATAAGGGGTTGTGATCGCGTAGGCTTAGTTGGGGTTGAGGCGGAGTTTCTCTACGCGATCGCGTGGAGTTGGTTGCGATCGCGTGGGTCTGTGTGGTGTACCTTCGCGTTCGCGTGAGTCTTGTTACGATCGCGTGGGTCTGAGTGGTATTGCTTCGCGATCGCGTGGAGCTTTATGCGATCGCGTAAGGTTAAGTGGGGGCAGTCAGCATTTGTGCTTCGCGATCGCGAGGCTATTTCCGCAATCGTACTGAAGGAAATTTAATAGCTGGGCAGAATGTTTAAAAAGGTCATTTCCGCGATTTTTAGCCTAAGTTCCTCCACTTTTGGGCGATTTTGAAGCTTTTTGAAAGGGATTGAAAAGGGATCAAGGGGGTGAAAGTATGATTTCTGGACTTTATACTCAATCTTAATGTCATTTCTACCTAATTAATATTTAAGCCTAATATTGAAGAACTAGGGCTTGTAATTGGAGACCTAAAATTAGGGATTTGAGGGATCATTTGTGGTTAGATTTTGATAATTTTGATATGAATGAACTCGGGGAGTGATAAGGAGTCTATTGATGTAATTTTTATCGGAATCCGAGACGTGGGCCCGGAGGTCGGGTTTGGCCAATTTCAGGATTTGTGTTGTAATTTAATTTCTTTCGAGTGGGCCTTGTTCCCTTAGTATATTTTGATGGTTTTGCACTGATTTTGGTTAGATTTGGAGCATCCGAAGGCCGATTCGAGAGGCAAGGGCATTGTGGGCTAGAGTTTGGATCGGATAGAGATGAGTAATGATTGTAAATGTTGTCCTAATGGTATGAAACCCCGGATTTCACATTGTTATGCTATATTTGAGGTGACGCACACACTAGATGACGAGCGTGGGGTCGTGTACCATTGGGGATTGTGATTTAGTCCATCCCGAATGACTGTTTTACCGCGTATTTGGTTGAAAACTGTTTCTTATCATCATGTTTTGGGCGGAATGACATATTTGGGCCCCGTGCCAACTGTTTTGAACTCTTAGTGGATTTTTACTGTTATTTCCCCATTGTTTTGATTTTATATCTGTACCCAGTCATGCTATATTCTACTGTTTTCATAAATCAGCCATGTTTACTCTGTTTTAACACTTTAAATAATATTTTTGGCTGAGCATCATGTTTTACTATGCCCGAGTGGCTTTTAGAGATTTCTGACTGAGTAGGGCCGAGGGCCTGTGTTGTGAGGATTATTATGGGATTGGGCTGCACGCTGCAGCAGTGTTGTACTGAATGATGATTATGAGGCCGAGGGCCTGAGTTGTACGCCACAAGGTGGCTTGATATGAGGCCGAGAGCCTGATTGATTATGCCACGAGATAGCTTGATATTGGATTGGGCCATAACGGGCCCCTCCCGGAGTCTGATTGATTATGCCAGTATAGCCCGAGGGGCTGGTGTTGTTCCATGTTATTGCCCGAGCGGCTGATTCTGTTGACATTGTGCCCGAGGGGCGGATTTTATGTGTTTATCTTTTCTAGTTGCTCTTCAATTACTTGTTTAACTGTTGAAAGGTGTTTTAAAGAAGCCTGATTGTTTTATTGCATTTTATTGGTTTTACACTACCTCTTTATAACATGTTGTTGTGTTTTTACGTGATTTCTTATCGCTCAATCTTCATTTATTGTTATTATTCACTGAGTTGGGGTACTCACTTTACTCCCTGCACCCTGTGTGCAAATTCAGGAGCTTCAGGTCCCGCCAGTGAGGGTTGATTACTCCCAACAGGCCATTCGGAGTCCACTAGGTAGCTGTTTGGCGTTCGCAACCCAGTGTTTCTCCCTCCTATCTTACTTTCTGTTTCTAGATCTGTAATAGATTGTACAAACTCTTTCGGACCCTTAGACACATGTTTAGATGCTCATGACTGGTAACACTCCGATGTCGGGTTGTGTTTGTTCCGTAAATTGTACTGTTTCGCTGTTTCTTTTGGGATTTAATCATGTTAATGACTTAAATTGTGTTATTTTAATTGTTAAAATGAATTGAGTATTGTGTCGGCTGGCCTTGTCTTCACGAGAGACGACATTACGATTGGGTCTAGGTTTAGGGTCGTGACATTGATTGAAAGCCAAGTGAAGCTAATTAAAGAACTTAATTTTTGCATGAGTTGTTGCTTTGACTGATGATCGTGAATTCGTGATTGGCTTAATTAGGTACTTTTTTTTATTTTTAACTTTCGTAGTTAATTGATTTATTGTTTGTTTAGCATCTTCTATTATCAAATCTAGTCACTTTCATTGTGACTTGTTTCCAATATGATTTGACATTGATATGATATAAACTGGCTACCGAAATTTCAACTATGAGTCAATATCAAATGATGTAAAATTTTGAGTGGGGTAAAGAAAGTTTTGAGAAAGAAAATTGAAGGGTAACCAATTGCGGCGTGATTGATAAAGCACTAAATTTAATTCTGATATTTTGTTGAATATATCACAAAAGAACTCAAGAAGCATGCACTAACATTGCGTTATGACTATTTTGATTCCGACTTACTTTTCCAGTAGTTACTCCCTCCGTTTTACATTAGTAGTCGTGGTTACTAAATATAGTTGTCTCAAATTCTTTATTTTAAAAATTCAAAACAAAATTAATTTTTTTTTTTTACCCTTAGTAATAATTGTTCTTGAAAGTGAAGATAACACATAAATAGAATAAATATTCAATGAAGAGAGATTATATCTTAAGACATAAATAAGGGTAGAATAGTCAAATCCCTTTCCTAATTAATATTTCTTAAGGAGTGTGTAAAATAGAAACACGACACATAATAAGAGACAGAGGAAGTACTATTTGACTTTAAAGATTTTTGCACACATTTTGAAAAATTCATTTAATAAGATTAATATTTTTCCAAACTATCATTTATTTCTTCTTTAAATATTTTATTTAATTTACACTCCATTGAGTCCTAATAGACCGACATGAATTGTGATGGGATTGATATGATCCTCCACCCTGAAAGAGAGATTTTGGGTTCGGGTTAGAAACTTCTGAGTATGGAGAAAAAAATATTTCAGAGTGTGTGTATTGAATTAAAAATGGACATTGTATTGTGGGGTTTCCAAATAGTAGTTCATACGTAGCTTTCAATTTTCAGAAGAGACATCGCTTTCATTTGGATGGCTTCAACAAACCATCTTGAAAGAGCCAATTCCTTTAGAAACTGTCTGTCCACTTTCGTAAAGGAGGCAACTTCGTGGAGAAAATTCTTTAAATATTACTCTAAAAAAAGAAGAAAAAATTGGGTAGGCATATAATTAAAAGATGTTGAAATTAGAAGTTGTAAATAGTTGTACATTTATGTATTTATGTAGTACTATTCTTGAAGGGATTAGTTAAGGAAGTTAATAGATGATTAGTTATGTTAGTTAGTATAATAAAGGGTGTACAGTTCATTTATAGCTAAGCAATTAACAGAAGAAACGGTTTCTTCATTTTCCAGTTCCGTTCCTTCTCTCTAATTCTCTCTCTCTGTTCCTTCTCTTGTTCGAGCTCATCAATGGCAAAACCTAGGGTTAGATTTTAACATGGTATCAGAGTCGTGGTTCTTCGCGACTGAGCAACGAGCATTTCACCAGATCAACTTCCTATGCTTCTCTTCTATTTCACCTGCTCTTTGATCTCTTCTTCTTTCAGTTTTTAATTTTTCCTCAGATCTGTTTCTTTCTACCAATTTTCCGTCAAAATGACGCTTGATTCACCTCAAATCACAGTTGGATCTTCACATGCAAACAATCAACAGATTGATTGTAATGATCCTCTATATGTTCATCCTTCAGATACACCAGGTATGTCACTTGTTGTCGTGCCCCTTTTTTTCCTCCGCGGAGAGAGAAGTCCGGGTTTCGACATTCATGGGGGTAATAACTCATTTCCTTTTGGGAATTGGGTGTTTGATGAGTCGCCACCTAACGGATTATGGTGTATTAGGGCACCTAGAGCAATTAACTCTTAGACAAGTTTGCATTACCAGAGATTTAGGGTAAGGGCTCGAAATAACCTTGAGGGAAATGGTTAGGCACCCTTCGCGGTCCACAACGGTGGGTCCCGGCCAAACTTATACTATGTGAATTAGTCATTTTAGCAAATAAATAATTTTAACACACTCTTGCAAGTAAAGGCATGTTTTGACATTCATGTATGGTTCAAGTAATGGAATAAAAGAAAAGGTTTGAACAAGTTACACATATATAAAGGAAAGTAAATTTATTTAAACAACGGAAATTGGGAAAGAGGGGTCCTAGGTTGGTTAGCCTACAGGATCACCCCACACAATGCCCGGTAAACACTCCTCAATGAGGGCCTACACGTGACATTAGCGCGTAGTCATCATATCCTTACTACCCAATTCCCTCCCCTTGGTCATAACCTAAAGCGTTCTAATAGCCTTGATAATGTCCTATGCGTGCACTACCCATCCCTTCCTTGTGGCCCTGGAGGTATTTAGGACCTCTAATTTAGGCAGTTCTAGAACTTCCTAAGGTTTTAAAGGATAAAAGTCTAGGCGTCAATAGAAAATAATTAGGACTGCATTTAAAGAGAACAAATTAGAGGCTCACATTCACCTTCACAAATATAACAAGTAAGTGCACATCTTCAAACAACAGTCAAGTATTTTAAGAAAATCCTAGAACATGATATCTAAGTGAGCAGGGATTATACAGCATTGAATTAAGACTGAAGTGTCAAAGACCTACTGATTTTAGACCTGTGAATGCGAGCAGTTTTAAAAAGCAGTTTTATAGTTGCAGGACTTTAATCGCCCTATAGGCTTGCCTAAATGCATAACAGTGGTGTCCTAAGAGCATGACATCTATATTGATTATGAATGCATTAAAACGACAAAAATAATTTTTAAACGACAACTTGAGATCCTATAGACATGCTTTCTAGCAGTATTAACTTAAGGACGTATTTGAAAACTTATTAAGAAACGGACAGATTAATTAAGTAACCCAATTCAGAATAAACAAACGTGAATTAAACTGATTTACTTAACTAAACTGGTTTTAAGTTCTATAGGCATGATTTCTATTAGAGGTGATTTTAATTCTTATAGGCATGGTATCTAGGTATTAAAAGCTGACTTTGAACCTATAGACATGATTTCTAGGGAGGCGAATTTGAATACATGCTGTAATGAAAATTGAGCTTCAATTACTTTACACTCTATGGGCATGATATCTAATTATAAATCTGATTTTAACCCTATAGGCATGATATCTAATTATAAAGCTAATTTTAACCCTATAGGCATGTTCTCTATTATTAAAGTCATTTAAATCCTATAGGCATGGTTTCTAATATTGTGGAAGTAAAGCAAACATAGTAAACACATTTGAATTAACACAGCCCTATAGGCATGGTATCTACCCAAGCTACCCAACATATATATGACTACCCACATTTTCATTAATCACCCCAATGTTGTTTACAATAATTATACAGACCAATGAATAAAATATATAAATAAACAGTAGTTAATCTATAGGGAGCTTGCAGTAGGCTCGAATGACTTCCCAAGCCTCCAATAGCCTAAAATGTCAAAGTTCCATAGATAATTTCATGTCTAGGTGTGTCAGAGTTCCTTAAGGATCTCAAGGATTCCGAGCAGTGCTCACACCTTTTCTCAAATAATAACTGACTTAGGTGCAATGTGGAAAGGCCAGCTCTGACATGCCAGAGTTCAGAGAGATCTCAAGGATCTCAAGTCAGTACACATGTCAGAGGGGCAGAAACTAGTATTCTAAGAGTAAAGTGAGAGTGCATAACAGTTGAAGGAGTTTAACATAAAGGTATTAAGATTGAAAAGAACTCTTTGAAAACCATTAGTGCTGAAACGGTTTGAGGAGAGTACCAAAACAGCTGGCAATCAATTGGTCATAAGAGAAATCCAGATTCAGAAAAGAACACTTAACAAACAGATTCACATAGGGATAAAAGGATTGGGGGTACATAAGAGTCACATTGGGGTACATGGATAGGGTATAGAGGAAACATATAGTCAACAAATTGCATAACACACTTGGGATCTTAGAGACTCAGTAGTTAAGACATAGATAATAGTTGGTATGTCTTGAACAGGATTGAACATACAGTTTGGACATGTTAGGTGAAGAAGTAAGCAGGAAAGAGTGCAGAAAATAAAGCATGCATTGATCAAGACAAAATTTAGACATGTTGAGCAAAGAAGTAAACAGGAACACAAGTTGAATTCATAACTGATGAACTAGTGCAGGAATGAAACACATAGGGTTTGGATTTCAAAACTTAACTAGATACATACCAGTTGAAAAAAAGGGTGCAGAATATAAAGCAAATAAAGTTCCAATATCTAGCTTTGGCTTTCAGCTGGCTAGATCAGGGAATATCACAAGTAGTAGAAGAGAAAGAGAACTTTAGAGTGTAAAGAGTAGTATTTTTTGAACTATTATTCGTTGTTCAGAACTTAAAATAAGAGGGGGTTTATATAGTAATCAAAACTTAACAAATAAGGTAAGAGATCAATTAAGTAGTAAATCAGGGAAGTCACATATGAATCAGCAAGTCCTTCCCTTAATCAAGGGACAATTACATCAACGATAAAAGCAAGCTAAGTATTTAAGGAAAAGAATCAAGTAAGCTTTGGGTATAGGGTAGGTAATTAGGGGTAAATGAATAGAAGTTTAATTAAGGAAACAATTAGTAAGAATCAGTAAAATACAAACAAGGCAAGGGAAAATTCATTAAGGCAGGCAATTCTATCAAGTCGAGTAGAGAGATAAGAATCGAAAGTTTAAGGGAAAGTACTCAAATTAAACGAGGAAATAAGGGATCAGAATAATCAAAGATTTAAACAAAGAGAAAGTCATGAAAGAGTCAGCAATTTTAGCATATAAAATAAGGCAAGACATGAATAGTCAGGAATCGACACATAACTTTTAGCAAAACAAAAGGGTAAATGACGACACTGATTCAATGAGAGAGATACAGGTCTTAACATGAATAGTCAGGATGAACACAAGCATATAGAATCAGTGAAAGGGTTGAACTAAGAAATTCAGTAGAAGTATATTAGGACAAGAAAATCACGAAAAATCACAAGAACCCAAAGCAAGAACACAATCAGATGTACCAGTACTCAGAAACCAAATGAAGAACCCCAAAAATTAGGGCTTTCAGTACAAGCAAGCTAAGGTTGTAGCAAACTTATAAAATCAGTCAAAACATATGAGAAGCAGAAGATTAAATACAAAAAGTTATCAAACATTTTGTAAAAGGAATTCCAGAAACCCTAGATTAGAAAAAGATGAAAATCACTTGAAAATCATATGATCCTTGTAAAGAACCTCAAGGTTGTTGTAAAACTCACATGAAACAAGCTTAAATCATCTTAGATCTGTACGGATCTAAGAGGTTTAGAAAATGAAATTAGGGTTTCGAAGAGAACGGCACAGAGGTGAAGAAACATACTTAGAAACTCATAGATCGTAGTCAATATAGGACGATCTTACTCGGAATCCCACTGGAACGGCCTGAAACAGGCGAGAAAGTGACCATAGATGCAAGCCAACTAGCCCTGGTCCCTTGAAGACCCTGGAGATGGTAAGACTAACGTGAGGGAGGCCATTGGAGGCCTGGGGAGTGGTGAGAAGTCATTGGAGATGGCCATGGACGAGGGTCAGTGAGGTTCGATTAGGGTTAGGTTGAGAGATTTTGAGAGATGAGAGGAACAGATGACGGCGGTGAGAAGATGGAAATGATTAGGGTTTGGGGGGTATAGGTTAGTTTATTTTAGGAAGGGTCGTTTGTGGCCGTTGATCTCTATGATCAACGGCCGGGATTAAAGGGTTTTAGGGGGCCGGATCGGGGTAGCTGGGTTTGGGGTGGGTAATTTAGTTGGGGATTGGGCTGGTAATTGAGTTAGATTGGGGCTGAAATTGAAAATAAAATAGGCTAGATTTTAATAGCCACTTTTAATAGTCAAATAATTTATAAAAATAATAAATGATTTCCAAAAAATATCTGCGTGTACTAAATAATTTAAAATAGTTGTTTAATATTTTAAAAATATAAAATATCATTTTATGCATCAATAATGTAATTATACGTTAACATGGACTATTATTGCAAAGATATGCAATTTAGCCTAAAAATGTAAATACAATTATAAAAATGCACTAAAATGTTTAAACACTATTTTGGCATAAATAAAGAATTTAGATGACTAAATCACCACAAAAATAATTTGAAAGATAATTATTGGAAATTTTGTAAATAAAAAGAGAAGGAATAAATCAATTTGGAGCTTTTAAAAATTATAGAAAAAATTATAAAAATGTTATGCATGCTTATAACTGCATATGTGCTATTTTGAAAGTATATATATGTATTAAAAATATATGATGAAAAATTGGGTATCAACACTTGTTCCTCAATTGTTAATTGGAACTGAAAATTACTCGGAATGGAGGCGATCTATGGAGGCGATCTATGGAGACATCACTCCTTGTGAAAAATAAACTTGGATTTATTGATGGAACTTTTACTAGAGAGCAGTACGAGAAGAATGTCTTTTAATTAAGGTAGTGGGATCGTTGCAATGCCATAGTGCAGTCATGGATTCAAAGTTCTGTGGCTAAGGAACTCAAGAAGGAAATTGTGTACTCTTCAAATGCACAGAAGGTCTGGAAAGTACTTAAGGATTGTTTTGACAAGATTAATGCTACTAAGGTATATCATATGAATAGGGAAATTAGCTGCCTAACATAGGGAATTTCTAGTGTATCTACCTATTTCTCTAACCTCAATGATCTCTGGGATGAATTTGAGTTAATAATACCTGAACCATGTGACTATGAGAAATCTAAAATATTTGTTGAGTTTCTTCGCCAACAGAAACTTATGAATTTCTTAATGGGATTAAATGATACTTATGCACCTTAGAGGAGTCAAATACTAATGATGCAACCAACACCTTCACTCGATCAAGCATATTCAATGATTGTTTAGGAAGAAAGTCAAAGGCTGAGCAGTGGATATGGTGTACATAGTGAAATTCTAGGAAGTGGACCTATGAATACTGAAAGTAGCTCTTATGTATCGGCAAACAACTCAAATGTGAAGTTTAAAAGGAACACAAATCTATTTTGTGATTATTGTAAAATAAAAGGACACAAAAGAGAAACTTGTTATAAGTTGGTAGGGTATCCACGGGGTTTTAAGCTCAATAACAAAAGAAGAGGACCTAATGACAACTACACACCTGCAGCACATAATATGAGTGTAATGGAGGAGAATAAGTAAATAGGAACTGATGGAATTGGTATGATAAATGGCATGATCAATGCAGCAGCTCCTATCTTCACACCTGAGCAGTACTAACAGATACTTGATCATGCCCAACTCTAGTCCTGTAGACATGTGATTTTTGACCCTCCCCAAGATTTTACACATTTTTAGTGTAAAATATTTAGTTTACGTTTAATATCGTTATTTTAAATACTTTTGACTCTTTTACTTTATTTTATCACAAAAAAAAATCACAAAAAAAAAAATTCATCTTTAGGTTAAAGTCAATAGTATATTTATATTTATAGTATTATAACATTTGAAAATACAAAAAATTTAGTTTCACTCATAGTATTTAGTTTTATATTAGTTTATTTTAATTTAGAGTGCTTTTTATATTTTTATAGATACATTGTATTATTTGGTTTTTTTAGCCTAAGTTCAAACCCAAAAGACATAGTCCTGCCCAATTACCCTTAGCATATTCTTCTCAACCTATTAGCCCACTTAAGTGCCAGATTTAATTCTAGTCATCTATTTCCTTCTAATCCAATGGTCATAATCCTTTCACACTTCCATATAAAATACTCAATTATAGAAAAATTACCCTAAGTTATCAATCCTTAGACCTAGCTAACACACAAAAAACGGCAGAATAGCAAAAAATCTTCGAACCCAGCAGACGTTCCCCACCCTCACTCCCGATCTCTCTCTGTAACTCTATAGTTAAAGAACTTTGTCGTGCCTCAAGGCATTTGTGAGGGATTAGTATCGTCCCTTTATGAAATAAAATACGCGAATTTGTGAGGCATTTCCAATTTAAGTTTTGCCGAGTCTAGTGAAGCAGCAAATAGTCAGGTCTTAAGTTCACTTGAACCATTGAATTACATAGTGATATCACTTATTCCAGGCATTAGTGAGGAAATACATACACAAAAAACGAAAAAACAAACAACACACGCACACAAGGATGGAGGAAATGGAATTTGGATAGAAACTTTAGTCCAATTTTAGATTCTGATCCATTAGAAAAATTGTGGTGTTGGAATTGATTTTTGGAATCAGCCAAAACGGAAGGAAAACATATGGATAAAGATAGTAGAGTTTGAGGTTTGGCGCCAGTGTTCACTTGCACGCCGAGGTTGATTCTGGTGTCGAGTTGAGGTTCCGGTTTGTAATTTTGGTGTTTCAGTCAAAGGATTGTTGCTTTGTTTAGCCCGATTGACTTGCAACTTTCAACATTGTTCATCAATAAAAGGTCCATTTCTCATTTTTCTTGTGTTATAATAGCTTGATGCGCGTGTTGGTTGATTTGTGATTCTACGTTATTTGAGTAGCATGTTTTAGTTTTTAATTAAATTATTTTAATTAGCTTTTATTTCGATTGTGATGCATGTAGTCTCGGGATCTTGAATAAATGTGTTTAATCGGGTAGATGGAAAAATTGGAGTTGTTTCTTTCTTGGCAAGGAATAAGAATGGGCCATTAGGTAGGCCTTGGACTATAAGGAATCTGGCCAAGTAATAGATCATGTTAGCTAGTCTATTTGCCCCAATAATATCTTGTTCATAAATTTGGCATCGCAATAATCTCAAAGTTTGGGAAGAATTATGAATATGTTTAAATTTATCATCGCGATTGTGTACACGTTCGCATGACATAATTATGATTTTTAAAATAAATCGAGGTATGCGTTCGCGCAACTTCAACCAAAATTTCTTAATAATAATAAAGCGTGATTAATTGTGGACACGTACGCATGACACCATTATTGACGCGCCAAACGAAATGAGTACACGTACGCGTGACTCATTTTTCTAGATAACTCCCAATTTAGGAATAATTAAGCAAATAAAAGCGGTAAGAGGTAAACATGTCCATAGGTTTAAAAATAAGTAATTAAATAATTTAATTAATTCATATATAATTATTAAAGCAACCGTGCTAGAATTGCGGAACTCCGGAATGCCTAACACCTTCTTCCGGGTTAACAGAATTCCTTACCGGAATTTTTGTGTTTCGCAGACTGTAAAACAGAGTCAAACTTCCTCAATTCGGGATTTTAAACCAATGACTTGGGACATCATAAATTATCCCATGTGGCGACTCTGAATTCGAATAAATAATCTTGTTTCGATTATTGTCACTTTAATTGGAAAAACTCCCTTATATCCCTTTCGGGTAAAAAAGGAGGTGTGACAAGTCCTAAAAAAGATAAGTGGTCGCTGCATATATAATCCGGTCTAAAAGTCCGGAGTCGAATCCCACAGAGAACTAAGGCTTAGCTATATCTGTTTAATATCACTAAAAAGACAAGTTTGAACAATTTTCAAAATTATAAAGATTGAGATTTATGTTTCTAACTAATTAACTAGCAAATATTATAAAGCGGTAAAATTATCAACTAACGAGACAAAGGGTTGGAGACTAAATTAAGGAGGTCTAGAGTTATGATTTTTTCAATTGTCGGAATCCTTCCAACTATGTTTCCTACAATTTTGCCGATGTATTCTCTACTAATCGTGAGCACTTTAGGTGCTGTAATTCTCTTTCGAGCAGCTACAACAATTTACTAGACATATTCTCTCAAACTATGCTAGTTGGCTTCATCTAACCGCTCACTATGACCACGTCAAGGCTTTGTTATTTCTAAACCTACCTTCAAACCCGCCGTGTTGATTTCTCACATACGTTAGGAGTGACGTTGTTCAACAACCACCTAAATATATATACTTTCTCAAGCAACACATAATAAATAGGCACAGTCAATCGATGGTCATTCAATCAACAACAATCAACACGTAGTTGAACAAGTAGAGAAATCCTACGGCTCAATTATATAAAAACATAACAAGAATTTATCCTACAAAAGGTTCCATCAAAATCCTAGAGAACAAAATAGCTATTCATAATAGTATGTAAAACTACAATACTAAAATCCATAACCAACAATGAAAAATAGGAATAGAAAGGAAAAACTCATAAAAGAATTCTCCGCCTTGCTCATATTGTGTCTCTGCCTCCTTAGGTCTAAATTATATCAAAAGTTTTCAAAATACCGTTTTTCCATGTATATATACCAAGTAGGGTTGGGCCCAAACAATTACACCTTTTCCTATGCAAAAAAGGACACATTTTCCAAATAGGACGTGCGCGGCCGCGCTCAGACCGCGCATATCCACTTTGATTCTGCCTGACGAGCGCGGTCGCGCAATTGATGCGCACTTTTCACCCTGTTCTATTGCAAATTTGGAAATACGTAAAACATAAAAGTTGTAGCCCTTAAGTTATCTTTCCAACCATATATTGTGGAGCCCAAATGAAATTCCGAGCAAAACGTTATGTCTATTTTACTAGACAATGCGCAATATGCCTACTCGAGTCTTCGTTTGTTCTTAACTATCAAATTTGACCCCCGAACACGATCCCGACTTAATTCCTTGGGCTTTTGCTCAGACTTAAAAGCTCCAAATCACTAGAATTCATTCCATAACATCTATATAGCTCGGAATCACTCCTACAAGGCATAAAACACACAATTAGTGCAAAACACTAGCGATTAAAGCGCAAACTCAACTAAAGTGCAATAAAGTAGAGTGTAATAATCAACTAAAATATGTAATTATAGCCTATCATCAATACTCAGAATGTTGAGCAAGGAAAAAGGACCAGCAGAAGAACAAACACCAGTAGATGTGGCTAATAGGGCAGGTAATTCAATCACTGACCAAATTAAGTGGACCATTGACACTCGCGCTTCAAATCACATAGTTCCTTCCTTAGATCTGTTGTCTTGTCCTAAGTCTGTTTCTCATTCCAAGTCTACTTCAGTCCATTTACCAAATGGACAAAGTACTTAGATCACTCATACAGGGTCATATTCTTTGTCTAACAATCAAACTCTACATGATTTGCTTTATGTGCCTAAGTTCAAGTATAATCTGCTATATGTGTCCAGATATACCAAGGAGCTAAATTGTAAATTCTCTTTTTATCCTAATTTCTGTCTCTTTCAGGACCTCTTCAGTGGCAAGGTGAGGGGGATTGGTAGCCTCAAGGATGGACTCTACATCCTCAATCCTTCCAAGCCTGTTGTACCTCTCATTTCCACCTGTATGACTACTGACCAGTCTGCTTCCTCAACTATGTTGTGGTATCAAAGGCTTGGTCATGCTCCTCATTCAGTTCTTAAGAAGATACCTACAATAAAGACATTGTTGTCTAATCTTAGTTCTTGTAACTGTCATGTTTGTCCATTAGCTAAACAAACTAGATTGACATTTCCTACTAGTGTTTCATGATCAAAATGTTCCTTTGAACTTGTTCATATGGATGTATGGGGTCCTTATAGAGTAAACACTTACAATGGTTATAGATATTTCCTAACTCTTGTTGATGATTTTTCAAGAATGACTTGGACCTTTCTCTTAAGACTGAAAAGTGATGTCTATGTGATTCTATCAAATTTTCTTTGTTTGGTGGAAAATCAATTTTCTTCTACTGTCAAGACCTTCAGGTCTGATAATGGATATGAGTTCTTCAATTCTCTATGTTCTAATCTAATTCAAACCAAAGGGATTGTGAATCAAAGTAGTTGTGTCTATACTCTCCAACAAAATGGAGTTGTAGAAAGGAAGCACAGATACCTACTTGAAGTAAGCAGAGCCTTGAGATTTCATACTGCATTGCCTTTAAAAATGTGGGGTGAATGTATTCTAGCAGCCACTTATCTCATAAATAGGCTGCCTAGCACTGTTTTGCATGGAAAGACTCCTTATCAGCTCTTTCATGGTTGCTCCCCTAAACTGGATCACCTAAGAATAATAGGATGCCTTTTTTGCTACCAGACTTGACTCTTGTGACAAATTCCAACCAAAATCCATTCCTGATGTTCTTCTGGGATATGCTTCTACACAAAAAGGCTATAAATTGTATGACCTTAACTCTGGAAGGACCTTTGTCAGTCGAGATGTTGTCTTTAAAGAAAATATCTTTCCTTTCAAATGTCCAAAAGAGAAATTTCTATCATCTCATCATGATTCCTCAATAGTCATACCTGAAACAAGTTCTGAGACCTTCTCTCCTTCTTCATCACTAGACTATGAACCAGGTTCATCTACTCATACATCATCCACTTCACTGCCTTCATCTCCAATTACCAACTTGCTAGCTTCACCTTCAGAACCTCACAGTCCTCTATTGACAAAAACTTCATTCCCTGATGCAGAGTCAATCCCATCAGACACCTTACTCTCTTCCTCTCCCATTGATCCTGCTACCTCTACTGAACCTAGCACTTATTCCTCACATAACTTACCAAGGAAGTTTGGGAGAACTAGCAAGCCTCTAATTTGCTTGACTGATTATGTTCATCCACCCTTACCATCTACTTCTTCCACTTCTCATCCTATTTAATATTTTGTTTCATATACTCACCTTTCTCCTTCTTTCAAAGCATTTCTTACTTTTTTTTCTGCTGATATTGAACCCTCATCTTTTCATGAAGCTAGTAAAGATCACAGATGGATTGAAGCTATGGAACTTGAAATTGAAGCACTAGAGCAGAATAACACTTGGTCTGTAGTTGACTTACCTGCTGGTAAAACACCTATTGGATGCAAATGGGTGTATAAAATAAAGTATAATACAGATGGTACCATAGAAACATTCAAGGCTAGATTAGTTTCTAAAGGCTTTACACAAGATGAAGGGTTAGATTTCCATGATATTTTCTCTCCAGTTGCTAAGATGACTACTATGAGAGTTGTCATTGCCATTGCTGCTCTCAAGCACTGGCCTATCTTTCAAATGTATGTTCAGAATGCTTTTTTGAATGGAGATCTTAAAGAGGAAGTTTACATGACTTTGCCCCAAGGATTTAGTATCCAAGGGAGCATAAAGTTTGTAGGCTACTTAAGTCCTTATATGGGCTTAAGCAAACTTCTAAATAATAGAATATGAAGCTGTCTCAAGCATATCTTCATCTGGTCTATATAGATGATCTACTTGTTACAGGGAATGATCTACAGGAAATTAAAAATGCATAAGAGTCTCTACATCAACACTTCAAGATGAAAGAACTTAGAGAAGTCAAATACTTCTTAGGCATAGAATTTGCTAGAGCAAATGAGGGAATTCTTATGACTCAAAGAAAATATGCCTTAGAGATGATTTCTGATGCAGGCTTGGCAGGTTCTAAGCCCAAAGAGACACCAATGGATCAGAACTTGAAGCTGACAAGCAATGAGGTTGACACTTGCACAGACACAAGTAAGGGAGATGAATTGCTGGAAGACAAAGGGAGCTATCAAAGGCTCATAGGAAAGCTTTTGTATCTTACAATAACAAGGCCAGATATCTCATATGCAGTGCAGTCACTAAGTCAATTTATGCATGCACCTAAGAAGTCTCACTATGAATGTCACGACCCAAAATCCACTAAGGGTCGCGATGGCGCCGAACACAACTGTCAGGCAAGCCAACACCAAATAACTAGTAATTTCTCGTTTTAATATTTCTGAAATCATTTCTTTTATACATTTAACAATAAATAATAAATTTCACTGAACAAATAGTGATACTGTTAACAATTTTAAACTACTGAGTAATACCATAGATATCCCAAAATCGGTGTCACAAGTGCATGAGCAAATTTCTAGGAAGTAAAGTAAAATACGATAATTGTCCGAAATACAATTGGACAGAAAAGAACTACTATACTCTGAAAGAGACTCTGCTGGATGCGGATCGTCTCGAGAGATGCAGCTCACCTAAGTCTCTGTATCAACTATGTTGTTGCGCCCAACGAGGCCACTAGATGTACATAAGCATGTGCAACAAAAATGCACAGCAAGTGTAGCATGAGTACGAAAACAACATGTACCCAGTAATTATCCTGTCTAATCTCGAAGAAGTAGAGACGAGAGGTCAACTTCGACACTTACTAGCGGTCAAATAATAATATACTGATAATATAGTAAATCGAGGATGTTTACAAACATGGTTGTAACTCAATAAAATGAAGCAAGTAAAAAACTCTTTTATTAATAGGGAATTTCCATATTCGTTTTCATTTTTATACATTTATTCTCAATCCAAGAAGGCAATATCCTCATTTATAAATTTGCAAGTCGAGCAATACAAGCATGCACAAATCATGTCGAGGTCATACGGCCTGATCCAACAAATATTTAAAATGTGCACTGCCAGAGGATCGAATGGCACGAACCATAGATGCATCTATTTAATATACCGAGGCATTCGGATCGTTCCACAATAGATAAACACATTCAAGCAGTCAAATCAAGAATTCATCAAGGAGCAATTATGCATGAAAAGGCAAGTTTCTCTTTAAATGTCAAGAATGATGTCTAGCCTTTTAGAAATTTATTTACATGTTCGATATGTTTTAAGAATTATTAAATTGACAACAAGGATGCAAATATTACAAGTAAAGCATGCTTTTGGGCCCTAGACTACCCGGACTTAAGCATAATAGTAGCTACGCACTGACTCATGTCACCTCGTGCGTACATAGCCCCCACAAATAGGAGCACATATCCAATTAATTTGCCTATGGGGACAATTCTCTCTTACAATGTTAGAAAGGAGACTCACCTCGCTCCGAAGTTCCATAACCGGTATCCCAAGCCCTTCCGATGACACAAATCGATGCACAACGCTCCAAAACTAGCCAATAATTATGCAACCCATTAATATATGCTCAAATACCCATTATAATCCAATTTACAATATTTTCTAACCCCGATCGAAAAGTCGATAAAAATCACCCTCGGGCCCACGTGCCCGGATCGAAGATAAAGTTTATCCATAATCTCACGAACTCAAATATATACGAACCTGTTGGAACCTTTAAATCCTGATTCCAAGGTCGTTTACTCCAAAATCTAATCTTAGTCAATTCTGCCAACTTAAAGCTTTTGAAATGAGAATTTCCTTCCAAATCAACTCTGAACTTCCCGAAATTCAATTCTGACCATGCGTACAAGTCATAATACCCGAAGTTAAGCTACTCATGGCCTCAAACTGCCGAACGACGCGCTAGAGCTCAATACGAATGATCAGGTCATTATATTCTTTCCCACTTAAACATACGTTCGTCCTCGAACGTGCTAAGAACTGCGCTAGAGTTGTCTGCAATCACTGATAAACACCTCGTGCACCTACTCGTGCTACCACAACTCAGTTAAGCACATTAGCTCGAGCAAATCTGAAGATATTCCCTTTTATTCAAGTAAATAAGCTTAGAACCCAAATTTCATCACCCGAAATTCTCTGCCAGGCCTGCTTCCAACCAACGAACACCGTATCAATCGCCACACGCTGTACCAGAGCATGACTGCACACTCTTGCTGAATTTACGCCATGCACCACATCATTCACAAACCTTAATAACATTCCCTGATCCCAATAGCCGATATTTCCCAAATCTAATGCTCACAATGAACCCCATGACATACAAGCCATGTTCCAACTCTTACAATACCGCCACGACGGAAGAGACGTGTAGAAATTCATAACCAATTGTCGAGTCAACAAATCATTGAGGGTATACTCCTGACAAGAACCATTACCTCATTCTGAACCAAATAATGGTATTAGCTTTTTAATATACTTCATATAATCCGATCGCACTGATCCTAGATCCAATAATCTCGTCTTACCCAATACGAGCTGTTCAGGCAATAAGCCACTCCAGACATGACCAAATGTCTCATATGATGCCACAATGTTCCAATAGGCTACCAACTCGAACGTGATACATAAGGAAAATAAACTCTAGAAGGGACTACTCAACCCACGAAACTAATTAGACAACCGAGAAGGTGTCATGAACCTTCCTCAAAAAATGGGAAACAAAACACACAAAATATAATATAAGGGACTGTACTCAATATCACACTGTTGCGGCATGCAACCCGATCCAAATAACATACTCGTGGCGGCGTACCACCTGATCCACACATAGAACTCACATAAGGAGATACACACCGAGCTAAATTGCTCATTACTACTAAATACCGAATATCGGCCACAAGCACGCTAAGTGCATAATACCATCTCTGGGAAGACAGATAGCGTCATATGCTACAAAACTCAAGCACAACTGAGGTGCAATATATGATCTGAATCTCAAGAGCCATCCTGCTCACATAACATCATCGCTATGCGGAACCTCAGCACATAAGAAATTTATCAAGTTGTTTCATAACTCACACGGTACGATATAATATTACATGAAATAGTTGACGACGAAACGACATCCAACGTCCGAATACTCCTCCATAAGGAGTGTTATGCTGAAATGAACACATCTGGAATGATATAGAACCCATATTCATATTTAAATCCATCTACTGACCTCGAGCCAATTCTGATCGCACCATATTAGGCTAATAACCTTTCAATGGTTCATTATAACCCCTTTTTCCCATAACACACAAGAATAACCATCACAAACAGAACAAACTCCCACAGTCCATAACCAAATGAACTGTGCGCCCTTCGGGCATAAATTCTAAAATTAGCGCTATTACCACAATCTCCACACTTGGATTAAATCTTCAATCAAGCAGGTAGACATGTCACACTTATACAATCTTCCCATGAGACACTCTTCCACGACCTTCCACACCAGCTAACGAGTCTGCACATCCATACAACCGGTCGCACTAACGTTGTAAAGCAAATCAAGAATCCATAACCAGATTGCAAAGCCTCTTTCACAAAACACCGATCTTAGGTGACGCTAAGGATCATACCGGCTTACTCTAAAAATTCAAGTCCCTTTTTCCTGCTCATCCGAGCTCGTGACATCCTTGCCAACACCAAACTACAACCTCGGTTCCTCACTTTCAATTTTCATACCTCTCACTGCACCTAACTTGCCAATATGCGACAGTATAAGAAATTCATCATAACTCCTAAACCACTAATAGGGTATACACTTCATCATACATAAACCTTTTACTTAACTCATTTCACGAGAACCATAGCAGCACACGAGTGAATTCTCATAACTGCAGAATATGCAAATCCTCAAGTAGTATTCTGAACCACCATAACCCTTCCAGGATCCGCCTACACATAACAGTCCATAATACTTGAATACTTCCAAATAAAATCAATTACGGCGGTCGCCAAGCCTCACATGTACCGTTACAAATCACATGCATAACTTAATCACGCTGAAGGAACTGATCACTACCACCATTATGCCAATTCAACTATGGCTAATCAATCTAACTTCTTCCAATTATCCTTGATTGCCTTAGAAATAATAATAACTCTATTCAGCACATAATGCACTCAGCCCGCACTCAGCCTGAGTGGCCTTGTATCATGAGACCATGCTGTCTCAAATCCCACGAACCATCTCATACCTTCCTTGTGCGCATATTCGCATCCTCAACTGATACACCCATTCCGAGAATTCCCTTACGAATCCGAAGTCATTTTCTCTCTTTCCTCCAAATGTTACACTACAAGTTGAAAATATCATAGAACATTTCGTGCATCTTATCATAACTCACTACAAAAGCTCAATTCTTAACCATACAGCAGGCTCGAAATCCTTAGGCACCGCATCTTTAACCTTTGAATTTGCTAGGACCGTTGTTGAGAGTCACCCACTCTAGCTTAGTCTCGAATATAATCAACTCCAAGGCTCTGCTGGCACATGAACACCCATCTTAATGAAGCACTCGACTGAATTGCTTCCCTTGTTAATCACCTCTGTACGGAGCATAAATCCTGAATCTTCCCAAAGTCCAAACATTATCCCATAAGTCCAACCACAACACACCTTTATCAATTCCTTTGCTCAACCTACCACCTATGTTCTTTTCCCCTAGATGTATTAACTCACCAATATGCCGATAACCCGAAACCTCATGAGTAAATAACCATGTAACCCGAATCGTAGGCGGTGGGACTCTCCCACTTAGCTTGAAGTTATTATTACACAACTCTGGAACCTACCAAGATTCTTTCTTCATTGTTGACATGATCTTGCACAACCAACCCGCCAAATTCCTCGAAATCCTTCTGTTAGCATTTCACGAAGACTCTGAATCTCTAGCAACATTCACATATTCGACATCTTACAGGATAGTCAGAAAAATCCTTCGCAGAAGCATCGCCAACCACGTGACCGCTGACCTGCTCACAGGAGATGACCCACCTATGTAAATTTCACACCGACATCTTCCAACGTCTTTGCACGGGGTACAATTAATACGACATCAATAACTCATCCTGAGCCCGCTCTCATTCACCAACTGTACCAGTCCGTTCACTCCTTATGGACATTAACTAAATGTGCGATAATATCTTCTGATCCAAAATTATATTGCATCCCTCTTCATATCAAGCAACTCATTTATGTTGCATCCAACCCCCGCCATATAATAGCCAACATTTCAAATTAAGCTCGTGGACCCAACCATCATCCACTAAAATTCCCAAATCACTCTAAACTTTTCCTCAAGGTGCGTAGTTATCCTGCCACTGAATCCATATGCTACTGTGCCACTCTCCCACTTTGGTCAAACTCACTCCTTTAAGCAATTACTCGACTCTCCCTTCTTAGACATGGCCTTCTAGAATTTTAACCACCGCCTGACACTTTCCACATGTCCTTTCTCATCTTTTATTGCCCAGTTGTTGCCTTAAATCAATATCTATCTCACAATATCCAGCCCCAAATGTGAATTGTAGAAGATCATCACACCGGCAAGCTTAACACATTCAATCGAGGATGACGACACCACGTTGCATATATAAATTCCACCACACTTGAAAATACCAAGTCTCGTTACTCTATCAACCCAGGCCTAAATATTTTATAGTCCGATTGCCTTCCCTCCACCGGAAATAAAATACTGAATCTCTGAATCATGCATCGAGGAAACCTCCTACCAAGTAATTCACTGCTTCTACGCGTGGACAAACATCCTACCATCACATTAATATTATGCGATAACCATTCATGAGCATCATAGCAACCTGTGCATAGCCTCAAAGCTCTCAGAAGTACAGCTACTGAGCTAAAAATGACAGAATATCTTTCCGCAAGGCGACGACAATAGCTCAATCAACTTTGCAGGGAGAAACATCCCGCACCACATCTGTAGTACCATTATAATTCCTCGATTCCCGATTTAGAACCATCGCTTCACGTCACATAAGATTGAATGGGAAGGAAATGAAGGCATAGACCTTAAATGAATCAAACCGCATGATGAGGAATCAAAAAGGGAAGTGCTCCTAACAGCCTTGAAGCCTCTCGAAGATAAGTACAGACGTCTCTGTACCGATCCGCAAGACTTTACTAGATTCGATCATGACTCGTGAGACCTAAGGGAACCTAGTACTCTGATACCATGTTGTCACGACCCAAAATCCACTAAGGGTCGTGATGGCGCCAGACACCACTGTCAGGTAAGTCAACACCAAATAACTAGTAATTTCTCTTTTTAAGTATTTCTGAAATCATTTCTTTTATAAATTAAACAATAAATAATAAATTTCACTGAATAAATAGTGATACCTTTAACAATTTTAAACTACTGAGTAATCCCATAGACATCCCAGAACCCAGTGTCATAAGTACATGAGCAAATTTCTAGGAAGTAAAGTAAAATACGATAACTGCCGGAATACAATTGGACAGAAAAGAACTACTATACTCTAAAAGAGACTCTGCTGGCTGCAGATCATCTCGAGAGATGCAACTCACCTAAGTCTCCGTGTCAACCATGCCGCTGCGCCCAACGAGGCCACTAGACGTACATGTGCATGTGCAACAAAAATTCACAGCAAGTGTAGCATGAGTACGAAAATAACGTGTACCCAATAAGTATCCCGTCTAATCTCGAAGAAGTAGAGACAAGGGGTCGACTTCGACACTTACTAGTTGTCCAATAATAATATACCAATAATATAGTAAATCGAGGATTTTTATAAACATGGATGTAACTCAATAGTATGAAGCAAGTAAACAATTTTTTTATTAATATGGAATTTCCAAATTCGTTTTCATCATTTATATATTTATTCTCAATCCAGGGAGGCAATATCCTCATTTATAAATTTGCAAGTCAAGCAATACAAGCATACGCAAATCATGTCATGGTCGTACGGCCCGATCCAATAAATATTTAAACTGTGCACCGCCAGAGAGTCGAACGGTGCGAACCATAGATGCATCTATTTAATCTACCGAGGCATTTGGCCCATTCTACAATAGATAAACACATTCAAGCAGTCAAAACAAGAATTCATCAAGGAGCAATTATGCAGGAAAAGGCAAGTTACTCTTTTAAATGTCAAGAAATGATGTCTATCCTTTTAGAAATTTATTTACATGTTCGATATGTTTATGCATTCTTAAATTGACAACAAGGTTGCAAATATTACAAGTAAAGCATGCTTTTGGGCCCTAGACTACCCGGACTTAAGCATAATAGTAGCTGTCACACCTCCTTTTTGCGCGCCCGGCCCCGAAGGGTAAGATGCGCGGGTGGAGTTTTTCCAATTTAAGTGACAATATTCGAAATGGGATTATTTATTTAATTCAGAGTCGCCACTTGGGAAAGGTTTGGCTTTTGGTGTCCCAAGTCACCGGTTTATCTTGAATCCCGAATCGAGGAAATTTTCGACTTTTCCAAATGAAGTCTGCGAACCAGAAATTCTAAGTAAGGAATTCTGTTGACCCGAGGGAAGGTGTTAGGCACCCTCGAATCCCGTGGTTCTAGCACGGTCGCTTAAATTGTTATAATGGCTAAATATCTGATTTAAATACATGTTGTGACTTATGTGCTTTTATTAAGTTTAAACCGCTTTTATTATTATCATTTATTTTATAGAATTGCAACGTCGTGAAAATGCATCTCGAACCACGTCACAATCAATGCACCCGTAGTTGTTAACGCATTTCGACTTCGTTGAGATTTGGATTCGGGTCACATCAATGTGCACTCGAGTTTAAGAACGTAATTTAATTAAGCCGTGCCTAAAGAGTCTAACGCGTTATTATTTTTGTAGAAGGCCATGAAATTCGCTAAACGGCCTATCCTGGACTCTAAATAATTATTATGGTTATTTATTGAGGGCCCCGCAATTTTGCATTTTTATTTGGCGAGGCTCGCCTCTATTTTAGAAAAGGATATCCTAAAGTGGCTACATTTCTAATACATTTGTCTCTAGGAAAATAAAGGAGAAAAATACTAAACTTACTTGTTTAAACAACTAACATACTAAATCCTTACTATATATGATGAATCCAAATTTTTGCTTGATTGCCTAATTGGTTGTTTATGAGGTAAGAATTATCTCATGCCTCGTCTTTAAGGAGTGAATAAGTTTTGTTAATTTGCTAAGGGGGTTGCTAATAACGTACACTAAATTTGCAAAAAAAACGATCTTCCAGTTCGAATTGCAAAACTAGCTCATTTGGGCTTGATAAATGAAATCAGTTGTTTATTAAGAAAACCACTGTTAATTGAACTCAAAAATAGTCGCGTTATTTCGAAACGATGAATCTATATTGAAACCCATATCGAAACTATGTAGAAACAAGTAGTCCAATAACAGGGTCAGCATACATTATTACCCTGTTAACGTAATGCTGCATGAGAATTAGTTCGGGGTTCACTTATCTTGAATTCAAATAGAAACGAATGTAGCAGATTCGATGGTTCAGAGATCTAGGCAAAAATACATACATATGCTTGCTATGATTCTATGTTATGATATCATAACTGAAACAAAACTAACAGTTGCATGCTTTAAAAAACACATCTGATCTATCAAGCCAATGCTATCTAATTGTTCATCTCAACTTAGAATATATGTTAATTTATACAAAATGTTTGCAGTTTGCAGTTAAACAAATACAGGCTAAACTAACATTCAACCTATTTTGAACACTAGTATTATAACATAAACAGATGTTCATTTCTTTATTTCTGCTTCAACTTCAAACTTTCAACAACACATGGTTTCAAGAGTTGTGTACCTGGGAATATTTGACAATTGAAGAAGAGGGAAATCAGCAGAGTAACAATGGCAACAGGTGCAGCAGCAATAACAGCAGGCAACAAAACAGGGCAGTGGAAATAGAAAACCCCAGATAGGCCAAACTTCAAGAAGTAACCCAATGCAAACTAACAAACCAGTGAGCTCAGTTTAAACTTGAAAGGAATAGGATGAGAATCCATACGACAATATGAAGAAAACAGTTCCTGATTTTCCTATCCTTTCTCCCTTGTATCTGCCTGTGTGTGTTAATAAGGATGTATTCAGCTCTCTCTTCTCAAATCTATCCTTTCTCTGTATGCTCTCTATCTCTTCTAATATCAGGTGTTCTCTCTCTTTCCAACTGAAGGAAGTCTGTGTCTATCCCTTTATGTGTCTTCCCTCCCCTGTATATATCAGATGTCTCCTCCTTCTCAGAACTGATGGAAGTCTGTGACTATGCCTAATCCCCTTTCCCTCTGTGTTCACTTTTTAATATCAAGTGGTGTCCCTTTTCTTTTTCTCCTATCTTCTCTATTTGTGTCTCTCTATGTGCCCTTCCCCTCTAATCTCTGTATCTGTTCTTCTTTTATATGCCTTAACATTACCCCTTTTAACAGCCTGTTTAGAATATCACAACACCCCTCCCATGTGCCTTCCATTTTCAGATTTCAATTGGCTAATTAAGTATGAACAAAACCCATGATATTTCCTGGCAGACTCATTTTAAGTAATGTTTATTATTTCTGAGGTTAAAGTAGAGTATGGGCAGCAGAATGTAGTCTGACAGCATATGTTGTCAAACTATTTTAATTAAAAAGGACCTTTATGCACATGTTGTGCACAAATACACATGACATCAATTCAGATTACAGTTACATACCAAACCTTAGGTTTCCGAAACCACATTAACAACTATAAGTAACTGAACTTAGTTCTTAATTGATTCAGGCAATGTTCAACAGAAGCAAATCGATTTATTTTTGTTCAGACAGTTGAAACTAATTGACAACACATGTCGACTCGACTATATTAGTTATAACACGTATAATCGACACCAAAATCAGACATTCAAAAGTATAGGACACATGATTCGAATTGTACTGACTAAACAGAATTGTGCTTCGAGGAATCAGTTAATCAGTACAAATTTGGAATTCAACTAATTGCACAACAAATACATACATACACACTATCAGAACAAGTAGAAGAAGATACTCAATCAAACAACAAAGGTTCAGGCAAAGTGGACAGGGCATAGTTGATAAAATTCGGGGACAACAACAACAATAAAAACCTTTCAAACAAACATGGACTAATAGAACAAAGAAAAGAGAACAGAACTCACCTCGAATCCCGAAAAATCAAAACCTTAACTCGGACTCGGACAGACCTTTCTTAAGGCTGAACGGACTTTAATCGAAGTGAGAAACACTTCGATTAAGGTCCATTAGACCTTAATCCTTTGGTTTGAACAAGACACGGCCCATCGACGAGGAACCTTATGTTTCCAAAAATCAGATCTGGGATTCGTGCTTCCCTGGTCAGATTCGGACCAAACCAAGCATGGTTTGGTCACGAGGAGGTCAGGGGAGTGTCTGGTGTGAAGCTGGGGTTAAATGGTGTAGATCGAGTTTTGACTCGAATCTTCAAATGAAAATTCGAGAAGGTGGGATGGGATTCGAACTACGTGGTTAGCAGATCCGTGTTCTGGATGGCAAGGGGGTTCTATGGTGTTAAGGGTAGGGTCACCGGCGTCCATGCCGCCGGCTTTCATGGTGAAGGATACAGGGGCGGCTAGGGTTTGAAGGGGACGGGTTTGGTGAAGACGAAGGCTGGGGTGTTGGATAGGGGGCAGGGTATGGTAAAGGGTTTATATAGTTAGTGGGTAGGTGGATCCTGGCCGTTGGATGAGGTGTGACGAAGGGCCAGGATCCTTCGACTAACGGGGAACGGTGTCGTTTCAAGGGTAAAGGGTTTGGGTTGGTCCGGGGGAGACGGGTCGGGTTCCTTAGTGGGTTATGGGGAATCGATCTTGACCGTTGATCAATTTGAGATCAACGGCCCAGATCAACCTGTATTAATACGACGTCGTTTGGACGCTCTGGGTGTTTAGCTGGTGTGGACCGGGCAGGCCTGGTTTTGGGCTGTTTGTTTGGGCCAATTTTAATAAATTGGCCCAATCCGGAAGAAGAAGATTTTTTTATTATTATTATTATTTCTTTTTCTTATTTATTTTAAAAACAAAACTAAGCAAAATCAAATTAAAATTAAATACACACTCAATACAATTATTTGCACACACACTAAAATATTTCAAAACAGGTAAAATCAAACAAAACAAAATCACGGACGAAGATGCCTATTTATGATTTTCTATTTAACGACCGGATTACGGTTCGAATTATGCATGACACACACATTTTTTGTATTTTGTTTTAAATAATAAAAAAATACAAATGGGCAAAAGTCACAAATAAATCAACAAAGTGCCGTACAGAAATCCAAAAATTGTACAGCAGGACCAAAAAAAAAATTTTTTTTTTTATTCTTTTGAAGCGATTGTCGCGCAAAACAAAAATCACGTGCTCACAGCTGCCCCTCTTTGTTCGGAAACACGAAGAGTTTTCGTGCAAAGATAAAGTGAGCGTGTATGAGCGATTTTTGCCTATGAACTACTCCGTATGAAGCATGTTTTTTGAAAGATCTGACCGAATCTTGCTTCAAAGATTTCCTACATATCCTGGGCTAAACAGGAATCAGGTCAATGTAGTTCGGGAAAATTTTGGTAGCTGGGACTACCATGGGATTGCAATGCTTGCTGTTACTGCTGCTGCTGTCGTCACTGCTGCGTCACTGACCGCCTTATTACAACCAAACGAAAATTGGAAACTAAACTAACTACTTATATGCATGTCAACTGCTAGTTACAAGATTCCTATCTATGATTCTTTTATGACTTGATCTTGGGTCTTAGCTGATTCTACTTGTAGACTCCGATCTGAATCTTGATGCTTGCGAGTTGCGGCGACTTGTTTAATCTCTGAGATACTGAGTGAGACGCGATTGGCAGGGTTCAGAACCTTAACCAAATGTTGGAGTCAATCTGCCTTCCTTTTACTCCGATATCTCGGGACATCTTCTTTTTTTTCTTTTTCTTCTTTGATTCCGAACTAGGACTCATCTCGTGGGTCGTTTCGATCCATGTGGCTCGAGGTTAGACCTGCGGGAGAAACCAAACGAATGAAATTTTCTGCCCCAGTTTCACTAGGAAAATTTCGTTAATTATTCGCCAGGAAGTTCATAAAATTGATGAGAAAGGATATGCATGATCAGTTCAGGGTTGGAGCCCTGATACCTACTAGCTGGGGAGAGGTTCGGTTTTAGAGTCGGAACTCTGATACTGACCAACTGGGGAAAAGTTCAGCTTAGGGTTTAAAACCCTAATGCTGACTAAAGGAAGAAGCTCAGTTTAGGGTTTAAAACCCTAATGCTGGCTGAATAGAAAAAGTTCAGTTTAGGGTTTAAAACCATAATGCTGACTAAAGGAAAAATTCAGTTTAGGGTTTAAAACCCTAATGCTGATTAAGGGAAAAATTCAGTTTAGGGTTTAAAACCCTAATGCCGATTAAAGGAAAAATTCAGTTTAGGGTTTAAAACCCTAATGCTGACTGCATGGAAAAGCTCAGTTTAGGGTTTAAAACCCTAATGCTGGCTGAATGAGAAAAAGTTCGGTTTAGGGTTTAAAACCCTAATGCTGACTAAAAGAAAAATTCAGTTTAGGGTTTAAAACCCTAATGCTGATTGCATGGAAAAACTCAGTTTAGGGTTTAAAACCCTAATGCTGGGTGAATGGAAAAAGTTCAGTTTAGGGTTTAAAACCCTAATGCTGACTAAAAGGAAAATTCAGTTTAGGGTTCAAAACCCTAATGCTGATTAAAGGAAAAATTCAGTTTAGGGTTTAAAACCCTAATACTGACTGCATAGAAAAGCTCAGTTTAGGGTTTAAAACCCTAATGCTGGCTGAATGAGAAAATTCAGTTTAGGGTTTAAAACCCTAATGCTAATTAAAGGAAAAATTCAGTTTAGGGTTTAAAACCCTAATGCTGGCTGAATGGAAAAGGTTCATTTTAGGGTTTAAAACCCTAATGCTGACTAAAAGGAAAATTCAGTTTAGGGTTTAAAACCCTAATGCTGATTAAAGGAAAAATTCGGTTTAGGGTTTAAAACCCTAATGCTGACTGCATGGAAAAGCTCAGTTTAGGGTTTAAAACCCTAATGCTGACTAAAAGGAAAATTCAGTTTAGGGTTTAAAACCCTAATGCTGATTAAAGGAAAAATTCAGTTTAGGGTTTAAAACCCTAATGCTGGCTGAATGGAAAAAGTTCAGTTTAGGGTTTAAAACCCTAATGCTGACTAAAAGGAAAATTCAGTTTAGGGTTTAAAACCCTAATGCTGACTGCATGGAAAAGCTCAGTTTAGGGTTTAAAACCCTAATGCTGGCTGAATGGAAAAAGTTCAGTTTAGGGTTTAAAACCCTAATGCTGACTAAAAGGAAAATTCAGTTTAGGGTTTAAAACCCTAATGCTGATTGCATGGAAAAACTCAGTTTAGGGTTTAAAACCCTAATGCTGACTAAAAGGAAAATTCAGTTTAGGGTTTAAAACCCTAATGCTGATTAAAGGAAAAATTCGGTTTAGGGTTTAAAACCCTAATGCTGACTGCATGGAAAAGCTCAGTTTAGGGTTTAAAACCCTAATGCTGACTAAAAGGAAAATTCAGTTTAGGGTTTAAAACCCTAATGCTGATTAAAGGAAAAATTCAGTTTAGGGTTTAAAACCCTAATGCCGGCTGAATGGAAAAAGTTCAGTTTAGGGTTTAAAACCCTAATGCTGACTAAAAGGAAAATTCAGTTTAGGGTTTAAAACCCTAATGCTGATTAAAGGAAAAATTCGGTTTAGGGTTTAAAACCCTAATGCTGACTGCATGGAAAAGCTCAGTTTAGGGTTTAAAACCCTAATGCTGACTAAAAGGAAAATTCAGTTTAGGGTTTAAAACCCTAATGCTGACTGCATGGAAAAGCTCAGTTTAGGGTTTAAAACCCTAATGCTGGCTGAATGGAAAAAGTTCAGTTTAGGGTTTAAAACCCTAATGCTGACTAAAAGGAAAATTCAGTTTAGGGTTTAAAACCCTAATGCTGATTGCATGGAAAAACTCAGTTTAGGGTTTAAAACCCTAATGCTGACTAAAAGGAAAATTCAGTTTAGGGTTTAAAACCCTAATGCTGATTAAAGGAAAAATTCAGTTTAGGGTTTAAAACCCTAATGCTGGCTGAATGGAAAAAGTTCAGTTTAGGGTTTAAAATCCTAATGCTGACTAAAAGGAAAATTCAGTTTAGGGTTTAAAACCCTAATGCTGATTAAAGGAAAAATTCGGTTTAGGGTTTAAAACCCTAATGCTGACTGCATGGAAAAGCTCAGTTTAGGGTTTAAAACCCTAATGCTGACTAAAAGGAAAATTCAGTTTAGGGTTTAAAACCCTAATGCTGATTAAAGGAAAAATTCAGTTTAGGGTTTAAAACCCTAATGCTGGCTGAATGGAAAAAGTTCAGTTTAGGGTTTAAAACCCTAATGCGCTGACTAAAAGGAAAATTCAGTTTAGGGTTTAAAACCCTAATGCTGACTGCATGGAAAAGCTCAGTTTAGGGTTTAAAACCCTAATGTTGGCTGAATGGAAAAAGTTCAGTTTAGGGTTTAAAACCCTAATGCTGACTAAAAGGAAAATTCTAGTTTAGGGTTTAAAACCCTAATGCTGACTGCATGGAAAAGCTCAGTTTAGGGTTTAAAACCCTAATGCTGGCTGAATGGAAAAAGTTCAGTTTAGGGTTTAAAACCCTAATGCTGACTAAAAGGAAAAATTCAGTTTAGGGTTTAAAACCCTAATGCTGATTGCATGGAAAAACTCAGTTTAGGGTTTAAAACCCTAATGCTGACTAAAAGGAAAATTCAGTTTAGGGTTTAAAACCCTAATGCTGATTAAAGGAAAAATTCAGTTTAGGGTTTAAAACCCTAATGCTGGCTGAATGGAAAAAGTTCAGTTTAGGGTTTAAAACCCTAATGCTGACTAAAAGGAAAATTCAGTTTAGGGTTTAAAACCCTAATGCTGACTGCATGGAAAAGCTCAGTTTAGGGTTTAAAACCCTAATGCTGGCTGAATGGAAAAAGTTCAGTTTAGGGTTTAAAACCCTAATGCTGACTAAAAGGAAAATTCAGTTTAGGGTTTAAAACCCTAATGCTGATTGCATGGAAAAACTCAGTTTAGGGTTTAAAACCCTAATGCTGACTAAAAGGAAAATTCAGTTTAGGGTTTAAAACCCTAATGCTGATTAAAGGAAAAATTCGGTTTAGGGTTTAAAACCCTAATGCTGACTGCATGGAAAAGCTCAGTTTAGGGTTTAAAACCCTAATGCTGACTAAAAGGAAAATTCAGTTTAGGCTTTAAAACCCTAATGCTGATTAAAGGAAAAATTCAATTTAGGGTTTAAAACCCTAATGCTGGCTGAATGGAAAAAGTTCAGTTTAGGGTTTAAAACCCTAATGCTGACTAAAAGGAAAATTCAGTTTAGGGTTTAAAACCCTAATGCTGATTGCATGGAAAAGCTCAGTTTAGGGTTTAAAACCCTAATGCTGGCTGAATGGAAAAAGTTCAGTTTAGGGTTTAAAACCCTAATGCTGACTAAAAGGAAAATTCAGTTTAGGGTTTAAAACCCTAATGTTGATTGCATGGAAAAACTCAGTTTAGGGTTTAAAACCCTAATGCTGACTAAAAGGACAATTCAGTTTAGGGTTTAAAACCCTAATGCTGATTAAAGGAAAAATTCAGTTTAGGGTTTAAAACCCTAATGCTGGCTGAATGGAAAAAGTTCAGTTTAGGGTTTAAAATCCTAATTCTGACTAAAAGGAAAATTCAGTTTAGGGTTTAAAACCCTAATGCTGATTAAAGGAAAAATTCGGTTTAGGGTTTAAAACCCTAATGCTGACTGCATGGAAAAGCTCAGTTTAGGGTTTAAAACCCTAATACTGACTAAAAGAAAAATTCAGTTTAGGGTTTAAAACCCTAATGCTGATTAAAGGAAAAATTCAGTTTAGGGTTTAAAACCCTAATGCTGGCTGAATGGAAAAAGTTTAGTTTAGGGTTTAAAACCCTAATGCTGACTAAAAGAAAAATTCAGTTTAGGGTTTAAAACCCTAATGCTGACTGCATGGAAAAGCTCAGTTTAGGGTTTAAAACCCTAATGCTGGCTGAATGGAAAAAGTTCAGTTTAGGGTTTAAAACCCTAATGCTGACTAAAAGGAAAATTCAGTTTAGGGTTTAAAACCCTAATGCTGATTGAATGGAAAAACTCAGTTTAGGGTTTAAAACCCTAATGCTGACTAAAAGGAAAATTCAGTTTAGGGTTTAAAACCCTAATGCTGATTAAAGGAAAAATTCGGTTTAGGGTTTAAAACCTTAATGCTGACTGCATGGAAAAGCTCAGTTTAGGGTTTAAAACCCTAATGCTGACTAAAAGGAAAATTCAGTTTAGGGTTTAAAACCCTAATGCTAATTAAAGGAAAAATTCAGTTTAGGGTTTAAAACCCTAATGCTGGCTGAATGGAAAAAGTTCAGTTTATGGTTTAAAACCCTAATGCTAACTAAAAGGAAAATTCAGTTTAGGGTTTAAAACCATAATGCTGACTGCATGGAAAAGCTCAGTTTAGGGTTTAAAACCCTAATGCTGGCTGAATGGAAAAAGTTCAGTTTAGGGTTTAAAACCCTAATGCTGACTAAAAGGAAAATTCTGTTTAGGGTTTAAAACCCTAATGCTGACTGCATGGAAAAGCTCAGTTTAGGGTTTAAAACCCTAATGCTGGCTGAATGGAAAAATTCAGTTTAGGGTTTAAAACCATAATGCTGATTGCATGGAAAAACTCAGTTTAGGGTTTAAAACCCTAATGCTGACTAAAAGGAAAATTCAGTTTAGGGTTTAAAACCCTAATGCTGATTAAAGGAAAAATTCAGTTTAGGGTTTAAAACCCTAATGCTGGCTGAATGGAAAAAGTTCAGTTTAGGGTTTAAAACCCTAATGCTGACTAAAAGGAAAATTCAGTTTAGGGTTTAAAACCCTAATGCTGATTAAAGGAAAAATTCGGTTTAGGGTTTAAAACCCTAATGCTGACTGCATGGAAAAGCTCAGTTTAGGGTTTAAAACCCTAATGCTGACTAAAAGGAAAATTCAGTTTAGGGTTTAAAACCTTAATGCTGACTAAAGGGAAAAAGTTCAGTTTAGGGTTTAAAACCCTAATGCTGACTGCATGGAAAAGCTCAGTTTAGGGTTTAAAACCCTAATGCTGGCTGAATGGAAAAAGTTCAGTTTAGGGTTTAAAACCCTAATGCTGACTAAAAGGAAAATTCAGTTTAGGGTTTAAAACCCTAATGCTGACTGCATGGAAAAGCTCAGTTTAGGGTTTAAAACCCTAATGCTGGCTGAATGGAAAAAGTTCAGTTTAGGGTTTAAAACCCTAATGCTGACTAAAAGGAAAATTCAGTTTAGGGTTTAAAACCCTAATGCTGATTGCATGGAAAAGCTCAGTTTAGGGTTTAAAACCCTAATGCTGGCTAAAGGAAAAAGTTCAGTTTAGGGTTTAGAACCCTAATGCTGACTGGCTGGGGACAAAGTTCGAGAATACTAAACGATCTATTTTTGAGTTTTCTTGTTTTAATAGAAGATAAAAGGGAGTTTCGTGGAAACTTACCTTTCGAGTGAATTCATCATTGCCGAAGTACTTCCTGTACCCGTGTACCTTTTTCTCTGGGCGACACCTGCTTCTTGCACGGTTGTCTTGGATTAGACCTGTTTCAACCTTTCAGACAAAGAATCACTTGTTAGTTCGGAAATGACGGTCGGTTTGGTGACCTTGATCGTTCCCGGTTGCTTTCTTGCGTCTTTATTTCTGTTGTGAAATTCCGCCATTGATTTGATTCAAATGGCGAAACCCTTTTAGATTGCTCAGGCTTATATTTCCAGATTCTGCGATGATTTGCCTCGTAAGGCCTCTTTTTTTTCTCTTTTTTGTCCCGTTTTGATTGGAGGTTCTCAACGGGGATTTTATTGAAGGTATTCTGTGGGCATTTGTACAAAAGGAAGCTCTGTGGGGGAATATTTACGAAGTGGATTCTTTGTGCGGATTTTGTACAATGGGGCATGCTGTGTATTTGTTTCAAAACGAGTTTCCCAGGGTTCGTTGGGGTAAGCTTGTTGGGGAATATTTACAAAGGGACTCGCTGGGGATGTGCTGAGGAAATTCCAACGGGGATTTTTTTTTTCATATTGGGGAGACTCTGTGGGAGATTGTACAAAAAGGAGAGACTCTGTGGGGATTTGTACAGGGGGAGACTCTGTGGGGATTTGTCCGAAGGCGGACTTGCTGGGGAAGATTTCTCTCTTTCCTCTTTACTTTAAACACCATCAAACGTCATGATCCATCAGGCTTGGGCAATCATACCAACGAAATGAGGCGCTTTCCTTCATGAGACGGGATCCCGTGCAAACAAACCTGCCACCTGCCCTTTCCGGTGTATCCTGAACTTGGGGTTAAAACACAAAAGGGATTTGAAGAGAAGCAAAGAAAGGAGAACACAAATTCCAGGAAGGGAGTGTCCCTTTTGGGACGAGAAAGACTTGTCTGAGGAAGATAATGCTGGCTTTAAATGACATGACATGCTCTTTGGACTGGACGTCTGACCTTCTAAGAACTTGCATTTCCCTGAACCAGAACGGATCTGTGATTCCAAACCGGTGGAACTTTACCGAGACCTCCTTGGGGTGGAGTCATTCTTTTTCGGCCAACAGCGCCCTTTGCGGGTTTTCGCCGGCTGACCTCTCTCATTTCTCTTCCTGTCATCGCTTGATAGCACTCTTTGCGAGTTTTTACTAAACAAGCTCTCTCATTTTGGTTTCTCTACTCCCGTCGCCTCGTGGTGCCCGAAGGTTTTCACCGACGAGACTCTCTCATTTTATCTCTCTCAATTCAGAGTGTGCCGGTCTCCATTTGTGACGCTTATTGGTTTCCCACTATCTTTGGTAATTGATCTGAAGGCTTGTGCATGGTAAAGAGAGGTAGATGATACTAACTTCTCAACTGCTCGACGTGCCCCGGTTTCAATTTCAGGGCGAATGGGATTTTATTGTTGGTGTGACTGAACCTCAGGGAGAGGCTGCCTACGTATCCTTTCGGAATCAAGTCAAACGTAGTTCAGGCCTCAATCAATTTTTGTTTTGTTTTCTTTTTTTTTTTTTTTCTTCTTTTTTTTTGTAGAGAGGATTGGGTAGTGTTTGGGAGTAGTGGGGGATAAAACCTTCGCCATTTTCAAATGTGTCAGGACCACTGGAGTATGATCTAGACGTAGTATCTCTTGACTGCATCTGCATTTACTGCTGTGTCGGGGTCATTTCCTTCGATATCACCTAAATACAATGCTCCTCTCGGCAATATCTTCCTTATGATGTATGGGCCTTTCCAATTTGGAGCAAACTTCCCTTTTGCTTCCTCATGATGCGGCAGAATACGCCTCAGTACCAGCTGACCTACTTCGAAATTCCTGGGTCGGACTTTCTTGTTGTAAGCACGGGCCATCCTTCGTTGGTATAACTGTCCGTGACAAACTGCGGCCATTCGCTTTTCATCAATCAACGTCAATTGCTCTAACCGAGTCTTGACCCACTCGCTGTCCTCGATTTCTGCTTCGACAATGATTCGAAGCGAAGGAATTTCTACCTCTGCCGGTATTACAGCCTCGGTCCCATAAACCAAAAGATAAGGAGTCGCTCCCACCGATGTGCGTACCGTAGTGCGGTACCCCAATAATGCAAAAGGTAACTGCTCATGCCACTGTCGGGAACTTTGGATCGTTTTCCTCAAAATCTTCTTGATGTTTTTATTTGCAGCTTCCACAGCACCATTGGCTTTCGGCCGATAAGGAGTAGAATTCCTATGCGTTATCTTGAACTGCTCGCATACATCTCCCATCAAGTGACTGTTCAAGTTTGCTGCATTATCTGTAATGATAGTCGCAGGAATACCGAAACGACAGATAAGATTTGAGTGTACAAAATCCACTACAGCTTTTTTAGTGACCGACTTGACAGTGACAGCTTCTACCCATTTTGTGAAGTAATCGATGGCAACCAGTATAAACCTGTGTCCATTCGAAGCCTTCAATTCGATTGGTCCAATGACGTCCATGCCCCATGCGACAAATGGCCAAGGTGCAGACATGGGATGCAACTCCGTGGGAGGTGCATGAATCAAATCACCGTGCACCTGACACTGATGACACTTCCGAACAAAGCTAAAGCAATCTTTTTCCATATTCATCTAGTAATAACCTGCTCGAAGGATTTTCTTCGCTAAGACATACCCGTTCATGTGAGGTCCACACACACCTGCGTGCACTTCGTGCATGATCTTTCTCGATTCCTCGGTATCGACACATCTTAGGAGATTGAGGTCCGGGGTCCTTTTATATAACAACTCACCTCTTAGAAAGAAACCACTTGCATGTCGCCTAATGGTCCTCTTCTGATCTCCAGTAGCATGCTCGGGGTATTCTTGTGTCTTCAGGAATTTCTTGATGTCATGGTACCAGGGCTGCGTATTTGATCCTGCCTCGATTACATTGCAGTAACCGTGTCTTTCCTTGATTTGGATTTCCAAAGGATCGACGTGGGCATTGCCCGGGTAGGGTAGCATTGAAGCCAAAGTAGCAAGTGCATCTGCCAGTTCATTGTGACACCTCGGGATATACCTGAACTCTATTGATGTAAAGCGCTTGCTGAGGTCCTCCACATGCTGTCGGTAAGGGATAAGTTTGACATCCCGAGTTTCCCATTCACCTTGGGCTTGTCGGATGATCAGGTCAGAATCTCCCATAATCAGTAAGTCTTCGACATCCTGATCGATTGCCATATGCATGCCCATGATGCAAGCTTCATACTCAGCTGTATTATTTGTGCAAAAGAAACGAAGTCTAGCTGTGGCGGGATAATGCTGACCAGAAGGCGAGATCAAAATTGCCCCAATCCCTACACCCTTGGCGTTCACGGCTCCGTCAAAGAACATCTTCCAAACATGAGCTTCCTCCGAGATCACTTCTACGGTGTTTACTTCTTCATCTGGAAAGTAGGTATCCAATGGCTGGTATTCCTCATCGACCGGATTTTCGGCCAAATGATCTGCTAACGCCTGGGCTTTCATTGCCGTGCGAGTGACATAAACTATGTCGAATTCCGTAAGCAAGATTTGCCATTTAGCCAGTCTCCCAGTAGGCATTGGTTTCTGAAATATATACTTCAAAGGATCCAACCTGCTTATGAGGAACGTAGTGTGGGCTTGGAGATAATGTCTCAGCTTTTGAGCAACCCATGTGAGAGCGCAACATGTCCTTTCCAGCAGAGTGTATTTGGCCTCGTAGCCGGTGAATTTCTTGCTCAAGTAGTAGATTGCTTGCTCCTTCTTTCCGGTTACGTCGTGTTGCCCGAGGACGCAACCGAAAGAGTTCTCCAAGACTGTTAGATACAAGAAAAGTGGCCTCCCTGGTTCTGGAGGGACCAAGACTGGGGGATTCGAAAGGTATTCTTTGACTTTATCAAAGGCTTCTTGACACTCAGTTGTCCATTTAATCGCCGCATCTTTCCTTAACAGCTTGAATATGGGCTCACACGTGCTTGTCAGCTGGGCAATAAACCGACTGATGTAGTTCAACCTGCCCAAAAGACTCATCACGTCTTTCTTTGTTCTTGGGGGAGGTAGATCTCTGATGGATTTTATCTTAGTTGGATCCAGCTCGATACCTCTCCTGCTTACGATGAAGCCTAAAAGTTTGCCCGACGGAACTCCGAAAGCACATTTGGCTGGGTTTAGCTTCAAGTCATACTTCCTTAATCTCTCGAAGAATTTCCTCAAGTCTTGGATGTGATTATCCTGCGTCCTGGACTTGACTATCACATCGTCTACGTACACCTCTATTTCCTGATGCATCATGTCATGGAAAATGGCAGTCATGGCCCTCATGTAAGTAGCCCCCGCATTCTTCAGACCAAATGGCATGACCCGGTAACAGTAGGTGCCCCAAGGCGTGGTGAAGGCAGTTTTCTCGGCGTCCTCTTCATCCATCAATACCTGATGATACCCAGCATAACAATCTACAAAAGACTGTATCTCGTGTTTGGCGCAATTATCAACGAGGATGTGGATGTTGGGCAGCGGGAAATTATCTTTAGGACTTGCTCTGTTCAAATCTCGGTAATCTACACATACTCGAGTTTTCCCGTCCTTTTTTGGTACTGGAACCACATTCGCCAACCATGTTGTATATTGGACTACCCGAATCACTCCCGTTTTCAGTTGTTTGGTGATCTCCTCTTTAATCTTGTCACTGACCTCAGTTTTGAACTTTCGTTGCTTTTGTTGAACTGGAGGACAATCAGGATGAATCGGCAATTTATGAACCACTAGATCAACACCTAGCCCCGGCATGTCATCATATGACCAAGCAAACACGTCTTTAAATTCAAAAAGAAGTTGAATTATCGCCTCTCGCGTTTTCTTGTCCGTGTGAATGCTTATCTTGGTCTCCCGGATTTCTTCCGGGGTTCCTAAATTTACCGGTTCAGTGTCATTCAGATTTGGCTTAGGTTTATTCTCGAAATATTCCAATTCTCGGTTTATCTCCCTAAAAGCCTCTTCCGCATCATATTCTGGTTCTGGGTTCGTTAATTCGCAGTTAAATAACTCATTGTGATCTGGGCGTGAAGTCTGCAAGCATGTCATATTTAAAGCCGCATTATTATGACTGAAAAGAAAGATAAAAGGAAAAATAACAAAAATCAGAACAAAAAGAAAGAATGGAAAGCAATGATTGATTTTTTTCTTTATATTTTTTTGGAAAGTTGGAAGACAACAACGTTTACAACTTAGGAATTCAAAACAAAAATTGAAAGGAAGAAAACGTTCAAGTTATGTCCTGGGGATAACTTGTGACACAGGAAAGGTGGCAGGACAGGTCTACCCGGACTTCCGTCTAGTCGGGAATGGCATGGCCTCCCAGTTTTGAAGTTGGGCGCTCGGCCCCATGTACAGCATCTCAGCAGTGCTTGTGCCTTCACCTGGTTGAACCATGTGGACCTCGCAGAGCATCTCTATCATCGCCCCACATATCTCCTCGATTTCCTCAGCTGTGAAGACCTCATCATCTTCTTCTTCAACGTACCTTGGCCTGATGAAAGTTGCATATAAATCCGGCAGCGGTTGAGGTAACTCCCAACCCTAATTTCTCTTTTTCTTTGCCCATTCTTCGTCTGCTGGAGTAGGTTTGAAACCTAGTCCAAAAGGTTTCTTGGTGACTGGCAAGGTAATGGGTTCTGTTATTCCTTGGAGGGTTCGTCCAAGTCCTTTCCCTGGCCTAAATCCATGCCGGATCATCTCTTTGGCCACCATAACCGAGGCGTTAGACAAGAAAGGCTGGGGGCAGGGTATTCCCTCTTCGTGCTGCTCGGCCAGTACAATCTCGAAAGCTTGATAGACCGTATGTTCGCTCCCTTCTCTCGGTTCAAGATACGGGATGGATGGGTCTCGATAAATGGCATGCTCATCTTCCCCATGGACCACGATCTCCCGGTCTTCGTACTCGAACTTCACCATCTGGTGAAGAGTGGAAGGTACGGCTCCTGCCGCATGGATCCAAGGTCTGCCAAGGAGAAAATTGTAGGATGTGTCCATGTCGATCACCTGGAAGGTTACTCGAAATTCGACTGGTCCTATGACCAACAACAGGTCTATTTCTCCCATGGTATCTCTCTTGATGCCGTCGAAAGCTCTTACGCAGACATTGTTGGGTCGGATTCTTCCGGTCCCAATTTCCATTCTTTGTAGCGTGGAGAGCGGGCAAATGTCAACGCCTGAGCCTCCATCCAACATTACCCGCTTGACATAGTAGTCCTCGCATTTAACTGTTAAATGCAAAGCCTTGTTGTGTGCTGCTCCTTCTGGGGGTAAATCATTCTTGCTGAAAGAGATTTGGTTAACGGCGAAGAATCTTTCTGTCATCCGCTCTAGTTGTTCCACCGAGGTTTCAACCGGTACATATGCTTCATTCAAGGTTTTCAGTAGGATCTTTTGATGCTCGGTCGACCTCATCAATAATGACAGCATGGACACTTGCTCGGGGTACTTGCGCAGTTGATCTATCACTTCGTAATCCGGCATTTTCATTTGTTGGAAGAACACTTCCGCTTCTTCAACACTTACGGGCTTCTTTGGCGGGAAGCGCCTTTGTGTGGCGTTGTTCAGTTCTTGGGTATTTGAATACCTTCCAATGAAAGTATTTTCTGGAAGTTCTCCCATGACCTCTTTACCTTTGTACATTACCAAAGTCTTTTGATAATTCCACGGCACTGTGGACGGGTTGGTCATTGGCTTTTGTGGCACGCGTCCGATAACCACTGGCTCATTCAGCCGAGGTGGTTGAATCGTCCCCCGGACCACATAGGCCCCTTTTGGCACGTACATAGGTTTTGTCTTTTTGATCCCGAAGTTCTGCGTCTTCTCAGCTCGACCTCGTGGTATGTAAAGAACTTCATTTTTTACAGGTACCACTTTCTTCTCTACCTTCTTTTCAGGATTGTTCTTTATAGCCTTGACCTCTTCCCCCTTTTCTGGTTTCTGGTCCATTTCGGGCCTCTTCCCCGTGTCGACAATGGCAATTATAGCTTTCAAAGCAGGATCGAACTCTTTGTCTTCACAAATCATTCCGATCAGCGGCCCATTATTGTGAGCAGGTAATGGATTGTTAGTTACGTTCGGGATCTCCTCGTCCCTTAGCACTATTTTCCCTTGCTCTATCAAATTTTCGACCACTCTTTTCAACGACCAGCAGTCATTTGTATCATGTCCCTCGGCCCCTGAATGATAGGCGCATCTGACTCCGGCTTTGTAAGAAGGTGATGTTGGGTTTTGCCTCGTTTGGGGAATTGGTTGCAAGAAACCCAACTGGACTAGCTTAGGGAACAAAGTAGAGTATTGTTCACCGATGGGCGTGAAAGTCCGTCGTCGAGGTGGCTCCTGAGGGCGAAAGTTATTCTGTGGGGGTTGTGGGTTATAGTGGTTGCGGTATGGAGGCTGATTTCTGGGAGGTGGAGCTGGGCCTCGGTTGGCTTGTTGTGGTGGATGGTTATAAGGTTGGGCATTCATGACCATATAAGGTTGATGAGCATATGCCAAATTTGAGTGGGGGTAGTAGTGTTGTGGGGCTCTTTCCGGAAAATGGGGCCTGGGATGACGATACTCCCTTGCTTCAGAGGCTGCCATAGTCGTTTCTTCCTTCTTCTTCCCCCTTGTCGTTCCTCCGGACCCGCTTTGGACGGCCTGGGAGGTTGCCCTTATGGCTGCTTGACTCAGAATCCCACCTGTTTTCAAGCCATTTTCCACCATCTCTCCAATCTTGATTGCTTCCGCGAATGGCTTACCCATGGCTGACATCATGTTTTGGAAATAGTCAGACTCTTGAGCCTGGAGAAAGGTAGTGACCATTTCCACTTCATCCATGGGAGGCTTCACTCTCGACGCCTGTTCACGCCACTTAATAGCATATTCTCTGAAGCTTTCCGAAGGTTTCTTCTTCAAATTCGACAGAGAGTTTCGGTCTGGCGCAATGTCGATGTTATACTGGAATTGTTTTACAAAATCTCTGGCGAGATCATCCCATATATGCCATCGGGACATTTCCTGATCCATATACCATTCCGAAGCTATCCCTACTAGACTTTCCCCAAAATATGCCATTAGCAGTTCTTCTTTTCCACCGGCTCCCCGCAATTGGTTGCAGTATTTCTTAAGATGTGCAATGGGGTCACCGTGCCCATCGTATTTATCAAACTTTGAGTTCTTGAAACCCGTCGGCAGGTGCACGTGAGGGAACATGCACAGGTCGGCGTAAGAGACGCTCTTCTGTCCGCTCAATCCTTGCATATTCTTCAAACTTTGTTCAAGGCTTCTCATTCTCTTGGCAATCTCATTTTGTTCTGCAATTCTGGGGTTCTGATCTTGCCCGGGTGCAAGCTCACACTGAGGCGGTAGAGGATTAGTGCTGGTAGCGAACCTAGTTGGTTCCATTGAGAACGATGGCGCTTGGAATGTAAAAGAGGATGAGTCAAAGCTTGGCTTGTACGTGGTAGGCTGTGCCGTAATCGGGCAAGGCGATGCAGTAAAGATGTTCATGCTTGCATCAGTGGCCGACATTCGGGGATGAGGCTCAGAAGGCGATCCAGCGGAGAAGGCTGAGGTGGCTGGGTACCCGAATGGGGTAGCAGGATAATTTATGGGGACATTAGAAGTCCCACTTGACCTGGAGAATAATTCAGGGAATCCGGGGACGACACTTGGCGGCTCTTTCCCATTATTCCAGTCGTCCAGCATTTCCAACATGCGGAGCCGTAGGATTCTATTTTCCTCCGCAGTTGCGGATTCAGGTGTGAGGACGGCTGAGATTGAGCTCTCCTCAGAAACAGGGATCGTTTGCAATGGAATTTCTGAAGACATTTCCACACTTCCTTTTGACCTGGTGAAGTAAGTGTGAGTACTGCTTCTGGTCCTAACAACAGGTAGTTGAACACTTCTCTTTGACCTCGTGAAGTATGAGTGCGAGGCCAGACTTTCACCAAACCAAACGTCTTTCCAAAAAACCTGGAGGTACTTAATGACAAACGCACGGTTAATTTGTAGCAAATAACAGATAGTTAATCTCACATTGGGCATGATGCACCTATACAGTTAAGTGGATTACTATATGTTTGCTACGAGAGCATGCGTCATTCCGGCATTTTCCTCTTATTAGTTTTTTTTTCCTTTTTTTTTCTTTTTTTTTTCTTTTATTATTTTTTATTTTGCAGTAAAAGAAATGCGACTGGATCCGATGAGGATTGCCTACGTATCACGATGCCTACGTAAATCAGATCATTACGTAGTTCGAAAAACACAAATGAGCGTAAAAGAAGCAACCTCTTTATTGTTGAAATGGTCTATTACAAACTACATTTTGCAAAAAGAAAAAGCGAACTTTGAAAATAAACCTAGACTCAAAATAGACTAAAAATCACCCTGATGGGAAAAACAAGCAGAAGATGCTAAGATACAGATTTGACTTATGAGTGCATTATGGTTTTGAAAATTGGTTTTCCGCGGGGCATCGTTCGGCCTCACCGCGGTCCTAGGCGTGAGATCCCTCTCAAGTTGCTCCAGCTCGTGCATAGTCTGCTTGACATAACCCATTACTGCCGAGAGGACGGTAACGCTGGACATGTTCTCACATTGTAGACATCGTCTGGTGATGGCATGGGCAATGGCCTTGATCCTATCTCTGGTTTGCTTTTTCTTTATGAGTAGGTGTTTTATCTGATCGCTACATATCTTGAATACTTGAGTATCACGTATATGCTGATGCTTCAGTTGTCGTACTTCCAACTTCATCTGGGCTATTGAGTCGTACCAGTATCTGTTCTCAATTTGGAAATCCTTGGCCTGATTAGCTGCTTTGATCTCAAGTGTAGCCATCTCTTTCTTTATTTTAGCAACAGTTTTCTCGTGGTCGCCTTCCAATTGATTCAGGTATCGGCGATGCTTATCTGCTCTTGTATCCCACTGTGCCCTGAGCTCTGCTATGACGTTTTCAGACTTCTCCAAACCATCTTGCCATTCCCTGACTTCACCTTTTAGCCTTTTTATCAACTGCTCGTCTGATCGATGCCTTGGCTGTTTATCCGCATCCACCCTTATCTGTTTGATCTGGGCTCTGAGCCTTTCGTTGTCCTGAATTAACTTGTTCCGCTCTCCCAGATTGGTAGCATCTTGCACATTGTGCTCATATTTCAAACTTTCCACTTGTTGCTTTAACCTGCTGATTTCGGCGCAATAGCCTCTTTCCTTTGCTAACCAATCCCACTGCCTTTGCGATGATTCGGTGAAATTCCGGATGTGGGGTCTCTTAGCTGGCCTTTCATGCTCAAGTTCCCTTCTATACCATGCAAGGTAACCTGGCGCCGTCTCTCCTTTGGCTCGATCCCGCACGCAAGTATCTGATTTCAAATATTGACACTCACTCCAGATTTGGCGAATCTTTGCTTCTGGGAATTGTCCGTTAGGACTTATCTCAACTGCTTGAGTGCTAAGATCTTCCTCATGAGGTACTGTCTGGCATCTTCCGAACTGTCTCAAAACTCGGCAGGGTGCGTAAGGTTGAATGCTCTTAAGCCCCATCAGTAAGAAATGAGTTTTAGCTGCCGACATATATAGGATCTCATCAACAGGCAACCATCCCAACGTCCATTGTATTTGGCTGGCCGTAAGAACTTGAAAGAACGAGGTACATGCTAGGACTCCTTTGGGCAAAATGATCTCTTTGGTTCTCGTGTAAGATTCTTCTATGCAGGTCTTTTCCGGGGAACCATGGCTCAAAATATCGGAATGATGGCAGAGGTGCTCGGTCATCCATATCTGTAGGAGCAAGTTACAACCTTCGAAGAAATCTCCCCCAGCTTTACAAGCTGTAAGAGCTCGAAAGATGTCAGATACCACCATAGGCGCGAGAGTACTGTCACTTTGCGTGAGTAAAGTGCTGACGACCCCGGATATCTTCAAATCAATGTTTCCGTCTTTCCTTGGAAATACCAGAAGGCCCAGGAACATCATCATGAATGCTACCCGTCTGTGCTTGTCCCACTTCTGACGAACTCCTTTGCTGCACAGTTTGTTGATTGGATTATTGAATCCCCCTCATGACCGTACCTATCATATATGAAGCATGGAGTACAAAATCCGGCTGCCAGATCCGGGTTGTGGACTGTTCTAGGTATCTTCAATGAATCTAGGAACCTATGCACCGTGACAACTCTTGGGGCGACCAAGTATTTTTGCCTCAACGGAAGTTCAGCGTTCCCGATGTACCCGGCCATTTCTTCCAAAGTCGGAGTGAGTTCGAAATCAGAGAAATGGAAAACATTGTGCGCTGGGTCCCAGTAGGTAACCAAAGCTCTTATGATATCTCCTCGAGGTTGAATTTCCAACAAACCCACAAGACCTTTCAGATATTTCTTGACCTCATTTTGTCCTTCAACACCTAGATCATTCCACCATAGCCGTAGCTTGACAGGGATTTTGGTCATTATTGAAAAGTGTTCATTTTGCATTGTGCTCATCCTGCACATTTATTAAGGTGATTTTAAAAAAAATGACTTGACTCAAAAATATTTTACAGAGGGGATCAAGTTTTGAACACGGCCTTTAAACACTTCGGGGTCGAAGATTTTAAGGCTGTGTGGGTCAACCGGACAAAAATGCTAAACAAAACCCAAAGGTGGCTGTTTATGCAAAGTCAGCCTTCCGGCGTCCCTTTCGGGAACATTGGGCTATTTATGACAAAACAGCGTCACCTGATTTATTTACGACTCTTTTAAAGTTTGAAACGCATTTTTTTTTATTCATTGATTTTGGCTATTTTAGCAAAAATGGGGGTTGAACCCGACGAGGGTTGCCTACGTATCTCACATCCGGTGAGAATCAAACCGGCGTAGTTCGGGCATACCGTAAATAGGGAAAATCGAATAAACCTAGAAATCAAGAATACGTATTTTTATTATTTTTGAAAAGATGATAAAGACTAAAGAAAATATTTGTTTTTTTTTTGTTTTTTTTTAGGAAAAATTTGGACTATTAGTCTGAATTCATAAAAGGGGTACTACGAAAGAAACAACATTTTTTGAATTACGAATTTTCCGTTTTTTTTTTTTTTACTTTTAAAATAAATACCTTCTTTTTTTGATTTTGAAAGTGATAAAAGAAAATTTTTATATTATTTTTTTTTAATAACTCTCAATAAAAAGACAAAAAAATTTTAGAAAAATTCCAACGAGGTTTTGACACTACTTGGACATTGGTTTTATTTTCCCAAAATAAGTAATTATCTCCCCTACGCTGCTATTTTCCTTTTTTAGGAACCGGTCGACATGCGGAACCGAAGCAAATAAATGCACAACACAGATAGGAATGCAGCATGATGGTCTTTTCATTCCAGGTTGTCTGTCCTAGACAGACCCAACCCCTGTGTTGAGTCCCCTAAGTCAAATGCAGCATGATGCAAATAAGCGTTCCTACTAGGGATCCGGCATGAAGTCAAGTTATTCTAGGTTCGTAACCTGGGTATTTGTTCTAGACTGTGTGCCCGAGCGGACAACTCGAGTCGAGGAGGGGGCTACGTACCGGGGACCCGCGAGATCGTCCGGCTTTGTAACTTGTCCGACCTCTTTCTTATTTCAGGTATTGACACTAACAGAATAGGGAGTCTCGACCAGCGAGCTTCTCCCCGGAGGTAAGAAGAGAAAGGTTTCGGCACAGTTTATATACAGTTCAGATAATATCAAAGCGGTAAAAGACAACATTTAGCACGTTATGCAAAAACATGTAATAAAGATCAGATAATAAAGCCAAATATAACAATTATTCTAAGCTCGAATTCTTGAACCCTGAACCAGTGGTTCTGGGTCATCTCCCCAGCAGAGTCGCCAGAGCTGTCACACCTCCTTTTTGCGCGCCCGGCCCCGAAGGGTAAGATGCGCGGGTGGAGTTTTTCCAATTTAAGTGACAATATTCGAAATGGGATTATTTATTTAATTCAGAGTCGCCACTTGGGAAAGGTTTGGCTTTTGGTGTCCCAAGTCACCGGTTTATCTTGAATCCCAAATCGAGGAAATTTTCGACTTTTCCAAATGAAGTCTGCGAACCAGAAATTCTAAGTAAGGAATTTTGTTGACCCGAGGGAAGGTGTTAGGCACCCTCGAATCCCGTGGTTCTAGCACGGTCGCTTAAATTGTTATAATGGCTAAATATCTGATTTAAATACATGTTGTGACTTATGTGCTTTTATTAAGTTTAAACCGTTTTTATTATTATCATTTATTTTTATAGAATTGCAACGTCGTGAAAATGCATCTCGAACCACGTCACAATCAATGCACCCGTAGTTGTTAACGCATTTCGACTCCGTTGAGATTTGGATTCGGGTCACATCAATGTGCACTCGAGTTTAAGAACGTAATTTAATTAAGTTGTGCCTAAAGAGTCTAACGCGTTATTATTTTTGTAGAAGGCCATGAAATTCGCTAAACGGCCTATCCTGGACTCTAAATAATTATTATGGTTATTTATTGAGGGCCCCGCAATTTTGCATTTTTATTTGGCGAGGCTCGCCTCTATTTTAGAAAAGGATATCCTAAAGTGGCTACATTTCTAATACATTTGTCTCTAGGAAAATAAAGGAGAAAAATACTAAACTTACTTGTTTAAGCAACTAACATACTAAATCCCTACTATATATGATGAATCCAAATTTTTGCTTGATTGCCTAATTGGTTGTTTATGAGGTAAGAATTATCTCATGCCTCGTCTTTAAGGAGTGAATAAGTTTTGTTAATTTGCTAAGGGGGTTGCTAATAACGTACACTAAATTTGCAAAAAAACGATCTTCCAGTTCGAATTGCAAAACTAGCTCATTTGGGCTTGATAAATGAAATCAGTTGTTTATTAGGAAAACCACTGTTAATTGAACTCAAAAATAGTCGCGTTATTTCGAAACGATGAATCTATATTGAAACCCATATCGAAACTATGTAGAAACAAGTAGTCCAATAACAGGGTCAGCATACATTATTACCCTGTTAACGTAATGCTGCATGAGAATTAGTTCGGGGTTCACTTATCTTGAATTCAAATAGAAACGAATGTAGCAGATTCGATGGTTCAGAGATCTAGGCAAAAATACATACATATGCTTGCTATGATTCTATGTTATGATATCATAACTGAAACAAAACTAACAGTTGCATGCTTTGAAAAACACATCTGATCTATCAAGCCAATGCTATCTAATTGTTCATCTCAACTTAGAATATATGTTAATTTATACAGAATGTTTGCAGTTTGCAGTTAAACAAATACAGGCTAAACTAACGTTCAACCTATTTTGAACACCAGTATTATAACATAAACAGATGTTCATTTCTTTATTTCTGCTTCAACTTCAAACTTTCAACAACACATGGTTTCAAGAGTTGTGTACCTGGAAATATTTGACAATTGAAGAAGAGGGAAATCAGCAGAGTAACAATGGCAACAGGTGCAGCAGCAATAACAGCAGGCAACAAAACAGGGCAGTGGAAATAGAAAACCCCAGATAGGCCAAACTTCAAGAAGTAACCCAATGCAAACTAACAAACCAGTGAGCTCAGTTTAAACTTGAAAGGAACAGGATGAGCAGAGGAACAGATGAAATCCAGATGACAATATGAAGAAAACAGTTCCTGATTTTCCTATCCTTTCTCCCTTGTATCTGCCTGTGTGTGTTAATAAGGATGTATTCAGCTCTCTCTTCTCAAATCTATCCTTTCTCTGTATGCTCTCTATCTCTTCTAATATCAGGTGTTCTCTCTCTTTCCAACTGAAGGAAGTCTGTGTCTATCCCTCTATGTGTCTTCCCTCCCCTGTATATATCAGATGTCTCCTCCTTTTCAGAACTGATGGAAGTCTGTGACTATGCCTAATCCCCTTTCCCTCTGTGTTCACTTTTTAATATCAAGTGGTGTCCCTTTTCTTTTTCTCCTATCTTCTCTATCTGTGTCTCTCTATGTGCCCTCCCCCTCTAATCTCTGTATCTGTTCTTCTTTTATATGCCTTAACATTACCCCTTTTAACAGCCTGTTTAGAATATCACAACACCCCTCCCATGTGCCTTCCATTTTCAGATTCCAATTGGCTAATTAAGTATGAACAAAACCCATGATATTCCCTGGCAGACTCACTTTTAAGTAATGTTTATTATTTCTGAGGTTAAAGTAGAGTATGGGCAGCAGAATGTAGTCTGACAGCATATGCTGTCAAACTATTTTAATTAAAAAGGACCTTTATGCACATGTTGTGCACAAATGCACATGACATCAATTCAGATTACAGTTACAGACCAAGCCTTAGGTTTCTGAAACCACATTAACAACTATAAGTAACTGAACTTAGTTCTTAATTGATTCAGGCAATGTTCAACAGAAGCAAATCGATTTATTTTTGTTCAGACAGTTGAAACTAATTGACGACACATGTCGACTCGACTATATTAGTTATAACACGCATAATCGACACCAAAATCAGACATTCAAAAGTATAGGACACATGATTCGAATTGTACTGACTAAACAGAATTGTGCTTCGAGGAATCAGTTAATCAGTACAAATTTGGAATTCAACTAATTGCACAACAAATACATACATACACACTATCAGAACAAGTAGAAGAAGATACTCAATCAAACAACAAAGGTTCAGGCAAAGTGGACAGGGCATAGTTGATAAAATTCGGGGACAACAACAACAATAAAAGCCTTTCAAACAAACATGGACTAATAGAACAAAGAAAAGAGAACAGAACTCACCTCGAATCCCGAAAAATCAAAACCTTAACTCGGACTCGGACAGACCTTTCTTAAGGCTGAACGGACTTTAATCGAAGTGTTTCTCAGATGAGAAACACTTCGATTAAGGTCCATTAGACCTTAATCCTTTGGTTTGAACAAGACACGGCCCATCGACGAGGAACCTTATGTTTCCAAAAATCAGATCTGGGATTCGTGCTTCCCTGGTCAGATTCGGACCAAACCAAGCATGGTTTGGTCACGATGGGGGTCAGGGGAGTGTCTGGTGTGAAGCTGGGGTTAAATGGTGTAGATCGAGTTTTGACTCGAATCTTCAAATGAAGATTCGAGAAGGTGGGATGGGATTCGAACTACGTGGTTAGCAGATCCGTGTTCTGGATGGCAAGGGGGTTCTATGGTGTTAAGGGTAGGGTCACCGGCGTCCATGCCACCGGCTTTCATGGTGAAGGATACAGGGGCGGCTAGGGTTTGAAGGGGACGGGTTTGGTGAAGACGAAGGCTGGGGTGTTGGATAGGGGGCAGGGTATGGTAAAGGGTTTATATAGTTAGTGGGTAGGTGGATCCTGGCCGTTGGATGAGGTGTGACAAAGGGCCAGGATCCTTCGACTAACGGGGAACGGTGTCGTTTCAAGGGTAAAGGGTTTGGGTTGGTCCGGGGGAGACGGGTCGGGTTCCTTAGTGGGTTATGGGGAATCGATCTTGACCGTTGATCAATTTGAGATCAATGGCCCAGATCAACCTGTATTAATACGACGTCGTTTGGACGCTCTGGGTGTTTAGCTGGTGTGGACCGGGCAGGCCTGGTTTTGGGCTGTTTGTTTGGGCCAATTTTAATAAATTGGCCCAATCCGGGAGAAGAAGATTTTTTTATTATTATTATTATTTCTTTTTCTTCTTTATTTTATAAAACAAAACTAAGCAAAATCAAATTAAAATTAAATACACACTCAATACAATTATTTGCACACACACTAAAATATTTCAAAACAGGTAAAATCAAACAAAACAAAATCACGGACGAAGATGCCTATTTATGATTTTCTATTTAACGACCGGATTACGGTTCGAATTATGCATGACACACACATTTTTTGTATTTTGTTTTAAATAATAAAAAAATACAAATGGGCAAAAGTCACAAATAAATCAACAAAGTGCCGTACAGAAATCCAAAAATTGTACAGCAGGACCAAAAAAAAAATTTTTTTTTTTTTATTCTTTTGGAGCGATTGTCGCGCAAAACAAAAATCACGTGCTCACAGTAGCTACGTACGGACTCTCGTCACTTCGTGCATACGTAGCCCCCACAAATAGGAGCACATATCCAATTAATTCTCTTATGGGTACAATTCTCTCTTACAAGGTTAGAAAGGAGACTTACCTCGCTCCGAAGTTCCATAACCGATATCCCAAGCCCTTCCGATGACTCAAATCAATGCACAACGCTCCATAACTAGCCAATAATTATGCAGCCCCATTAATATATGCTCAAATACCCATTATAATCCAATTTACAACATTTTCTAACCCCGATCGAAAAGTCGATAAAATTACCCCCAGGCCCATATGCCCGAATTCCGAAATTTTTCGAAGATAAAGTTTACCCATAACCTCACAAACTCAAATATATAATTTATTTCTAATTCCATACCAAGATTCGTGGTTAAAATCCAAAGATACCAATTTTCTAGGTTTTTCTTCAAACCCTAATTTTTCACTAATTTCCATGTTAAAATTTATACATAATCAATGTATTTAACTCATAATAGGTGGGGATAGCTTAAATGGGCAGTACTTCTTAAAATAGTTTGTTGCCCAGTACTGCCGTTCTTCGCGAACGCGGCAATACCCTCGCATTCGCGAAGCATAACCTGCTTCTGCCCCAAAATTCCTCCTTCGCGTTCGCGACCTGCTAATCGCGTTCATGAAGGCCAGCTACCTAAACCCTTCGCGTTCACGTAGGCCAACGACCTCAGGTCCAGCTTCCCTTTTTCCTTCTACGCGTTCTCGGTTGACTATTCGCGTTCGCATAGTCAACTCGGCCAACCCCTTCGCCTTCGCGACCTCCACTTTGTATTCGGGAAGGCCAAATCTAGGAGCCTCCAACCTTCCTCTTCGCGAATGCAGAACTCCCTTCGTGTTCGCGAAGAAGGAAACTAGATACAGCAAATCAGCAGCAGCTTTTCATCCAAATTTGATCCGAAACACACCCGTGGCCCCCGGGACGCCGTCCAATCACACAAACCAGTCCCATAACATCAGACGGACCTGTTCGAGGCCTCAAATTACATCAAATAACGCTGAACCCATGAATCGCACTCCAATTCAAGCTTAATGAACTTTAAAATTTTCAACTTCTACATTCGATGTCGAAACCTACAAATCATGTCCGATTGACCTCAAATTTTGCACACAAGTCATATTCGACATTACGGGTCTACTCCAACTTCTGGAAATTGGAATGCGACCTCGTTATCAAAAAGTCCACTTTCGGTCAAGCTTCTCAAAAACCTCCGAATTTCTAACTTTCGCCAAATGACTCCAAAATGACCTACGGACCTCCAAATCTACTTCTGATCGCGCTCCCAATACCGGAATCACTATACGGAGCTATTTCCAAAATCGGAATCCCAAACGGACATAGATAATACCTAAATGCACTTCAACCCAAACTTATGAAATTCTTCCAAAATGCTAACTTCCCCAATAGGCGTTGAAACGCTCCCGGGTCATCCAAAACCTGATCCGGACATACGCCCAAGTCCAAAATCACCATACGAACCTGTTGGAACCTTTAAATACTGATTCCGAGGTCGTTTACTCAAAAATTCAATCTTAGTCAATTCTGCCAACTTAAAGCTTGTGAAATGAGAATTTCCTTCCAAATCAACTCCGAACTTCCCGAAATTCAATTCCGATCATGCGTACAAGTCATAATACCCGAAGTGAAGCTGCCCATGGCCTCAAACCGCCGAACGATTCGCTAGAGTTCAAAACGACCGATCGGGTCGTTACAATGAAGTAGCACTTCATGTAGTAAAGTACATTAAGAAGCAACCAGTGTTGGGGCTGTTAATGTCAAGTGACAGCGCTGAAGAAATAGAAGCATTCTGTGATTCAGATTGGGCATCATGTCCTTTGTCAAGAAAATCTGTTACTGGATACTGTGTTAAACTTGGGATTTCAATCATATCCTGGAAAGCTAAGAAGCAGCATACTGTGTCTAGAAGCTCAGCTGAAGCTGACTATAGGAGCATGGCGCACACTGTGGATGAACTTGTGTGGTTAAAAGGTCTATTGGAAGAGCTGAGTGTGAACCTAAAGCTGCCTATGAAGCTGTTTTGTGATAATTAGGCAGCATTGCAAATTGCTGCAAATTCAATTTATCATGAAAGAACAAAACACATAGAAATAGACTATCATTTCATCCGAGAGAAAATTCAAGAAGGGTTGATCAAGACTTCTTACATACCCAGTTAGGAGCAACCAGTTGTGTGCTGACCAAAGCACTAGGACATCAGCAACATGCAGCATTAATCTCCAAGTTGGGAATGAAAGACATTTTTTTCATTCTCAACTTGTGGGGAGTGTTGAAATTAGAAGTTGTAAATAGTTATACATTTCTGTATTTATGTAGTACTATTCTAGAAGGTGATTAGTTAAGGAAGTTAGTAGGTGATTAATTATGTTAGTTAGTATAATAAGGGGTATACAATTCAGTTACAGCTAAGCAATTAACAGAAGAAACGGTTTCTTCATTTCCAATTCCTTTCCTTCTTTCTATCTCTCTCTCTTCTTTCTCTTGCTCGAGCTCATCAATTGCGGAACCTAGGCTAGATTTCAACAAAAGACTTCTCATATATAGATGTTAAAATTAATTAAAAAAATTAACTGAACACCAATTTTCTGCACACTCCCTTTCCATGTAAAAGTTCTTTTTTTTATGGACAGTGACTCAAAGTGAGGATTTTTACATGCTCTCACACTGATATTAGTTAATCACACCGTTTAAAAGTTTAAATTATTGGGATGAAATACTTTTATATAAAAAATTATGTCTACCTCCCAGTACCATAATTATTATATTAAAAATAAAAAAGTATGTTAGGAGAGGGTAAATATATAAAACTTTCTCATTTATCCTGATTGTGAATCCTTCCCTTTTGCCGGTGTGGCTTTGTTGGATGCACAAGGTGAGGAAACGATCTTTTTTATACCATCAATGCATAGAACTTAAACCCTGATATTGTTAATCACAATTTCATGTATTGGACCTTGTCAAGAAATACTATTATGATATTATGAACCCTGTCGATAAATCCTCCTATTCGTATGACTTCCAAATTTGCTTACATTATTTAAGACAACCAATTACTTGAAAAGGACCCGATGAATTAGACTAATTCACTTTAAAACTTTGCATCCATATATTATGTACAACACTGTATCTGATATTTAAAAGTCAGAAACATATGGCCCCAACAGATGCTTTCGAAAAAGTCCAGTTTCTAAATTGGACAATATTTTAGCTATAAAAAGACTAAGGACCAAACATTTAACATTCATATTTACATCCAATAATTCCTCGGGTACTCGGCCAACTATTAGCATTGTATGTCACAATTATCATGAAAATGAAGTATCAAACACAAATTAAATCCTGAATAATGGTTAAAAGATTGCCAGGTAGAGGTACTCCTTAATTTGGTAACATGTAGGTCACAAATTTTAGGTAACAATTTTTCCAAATGAATGCTATGGAAAAACATTGTCATTATAGTTTAGTTTGGTGCAGCAAGTTAGTTTCCATTTTGATTAGGATACGAGCTAAGATTTACTTGTAATCACTTTATGATTGTGTAAATATATTTGTATCATCAGTGCATAAAATTACTTAGTTTACTTATTAGGATCACATTGATATCAGGACTAGGAGTAACCAACTTTATCTTCCCTCGAAAATAACATATTAAAACTAACCAAACGTCAAACACAAATATGAATTATATATAATAAAAAGGTAACCATTAACTATATAATAATATAACTCAAAAAAGGTGAAGTAGAAGCCCCAAAATGTTAAAATTGTAGCCCAAAATCCAAAGGGCTATGAATATTCCCTAAAATATAGACACCAAAATTCAGCCAAAAAAATGTGGACTTGGAGCTTGCTACTGAGCTATATCAGAGCCAGGTTTCGATCCTGGGACCTGTGGGTTATGGGCCCACCACGCTTCCGCTGCGCCACTCTGATTTGTGGTTCTTCCCTTACGGCAATATTATATTTCATACTTAAATAAGCCCCCTTCAACTTCCGTACAATTTTCACTTTGTCTTCGTATCTTCGATTTATATTTCTGGTCGCTGCCATATCTTCTTTGGTTTTCACGAAATTTGCTACATTTTCTTTTTCCAATTTTTTTAACACGTATGGGTAAGGGGAAGAAGAAAAAGTTTTTTTTTAAAAAAAATACAGAATTTTACACTCATTTTGCAAAAAATTCTAAACTATACAACTTACATGATTTACTGCATCATAAAATTCATCTCTGAGTTGTAAAATAATTAGAAAACAAGATATTTTACTACAAGATTTGTTTTCCAATGACTAAGGTTTTTCTTCTTCCGACAGCTAGGTTTGAAAAATAAATCTGTGAACTATAAAATACAGCTATTTTTTGGTTCTGAATGTATTTGGTTACTTAAAAGTATAACATGATTGATTAATAAGAAAGTTCTAACTTTTCAGGTTGCACACTTAAATCTTGCAGTTAATGCCTCATGGATGCTTATATTCATAAAGTAACTTTCACTCTCTTTCACATTCTTGTTCAAGAACTAGATGTTGATATCCTAGGACTACTATTTTATTATGTTTCATCTTGGGTTTTCAGTGTTGTTAGAGTTTGTCATTTGGTGCGTAACAAAATGGGAAGTATTCTTTATCATACATTTCTACAAAAAGTTCAATGCGACTAGCCTCAAGGTTGTTTTGAAAATTTTTTATGCCAACCATCAATTTGAAATTTTGAACAAGCATCAAGAATCACTAGAGACCTGAAGTGTAAAATTCAACTGCATGTTACACGAGTTGTGTTCACACTACTTTTCCATTTTTTTTATAGTGTCGAGCCTTATTTATTGGTTATTGTTTTTGCTTTTCATCTATTTCCTGATTCTTATGATATTGTTATTTCTATGGTTTCTATTGATAGTACTGATATATTGTCTATTTTCGTCTTCTTGAGCCGAGGGTCTATCGGAAACAACTTCTCTACTCCCTCTGGATACGAGTAAAGTCTACGTACATGCTACCCTTCCCAGACCCCACTTGTGAAATTTTACTGGGTCATCGTCGTCGTTGTTACAGTTCTCATGAAAAAAATGTGCATAGACAAAAGTTAAGAGCATTTCACTACAGAAAAAATGAACCTGCCAAAAGATCCATGGCTCGATATGGTGAGATGGACTAATTTCATCAATGTTAGCTGGAAATGAGAAAATACAATATCCAATATACAGAAAGTATATCTGGTCAAGATTGTACAAGTGTTTCAGATGAGATGGTCTGCGCTCCTCTTAGTGGAGTCTCTACTACAGTTAAATACATTTTTACAAGCTTCTGCAGAACTTGTTCGGATCTGAACCCACAAGTAGTCTCAGAAAATATCCAACAGCAAGGATAATCCAAGCTGCAGTGACACCTTACGAGCTTACTACTCCGTCCTCAATCACAAGAAGAGGGTGGCTCAAAGGCAGATCAGTGAGCTAGTGCCCATTCTCTTGGGCCAAAATAACAAACCAAAGGTATTCAATGGAAGTTCTGTCACCTAGTCAGTAGAGCCTAAAATAATTCCGCGTCCCAATACGTATAATATCTAGCTGTCAATGAAGTGCATCAGTTCATCTTCAAACTGAATATTAGTTCAAGTGGGATGAGCAAGAGGTCCAGTTTACCAAGTCCTTGTAAATAATGAAGAATATCAACTTATTCTTGGAGGAGGCGGAGAGGATGGCTCTCTGTGATGAAATAACTTGACCAGTGACCTACGCTCACAGTCCTGCAGAAGCAAACATTCAAACAGACAATGAAATTCCACAGAACTGCTCTTACACAGGTAGAGACACAAAATTTTTGGTCCAATGTTGTTGAAATATCAGAATAAAGTAATTAGTGGATCACGTACATCTGTTGGTGTGTACTTGTACTAAAATGACAGTGAGAGCATCGTGTTTTACATGCTCAGTTCCTAGGTTTAATGAAAGATAGAGCAGCACAAGTGACTACAAGTTGTCCGAGCTTGACAACATGTCAACTTATTTTAGGAAAACGGTGTTAATATTGACACAAAACAATATTGCAAAATCAAATCACAAATAGCTTATCCTGCCTAGCAGATAGATTGAAGGGGGTTAAAATACTGCAGAAATATATCTAGCAATACAGTTAGTTTTCAAGAGCAAGCAGCTGATTCAACAGTGACCATGTTTGTTTGTTAGTTTTGCAAGAGCTGTAAATAAAAGAATTAAAGCGGCCGGAAGAATCCTCACCTTAAACATATGTAAATGGAATGGTTTGTCTGGATTCATTCTCTTCAGTTTTAGGAGTGTATACGCGAAGCTTAGTTGGTCACGTGAAGTAAATCGGTCAACTTCATTGAACCAGAGGCAAGAAAACAAATTTGACATGGGTGTATGTGCTCTGACAATAAAAGAACCTTCAGGCACATCTGCAGTACGCCAGAAAACCATAATTAGTTCAACAAACTGCATATGAATGAAGAAGGCAACAAAGAATAAGATAAAATAGTAAGCATGAAAATGGCTACATACAGCTCGGCAGAGGAGGATTTGGATCTGAAGGGTCAAATTTGGTAAGACCATCAGATTGGTAAAATGAAAACTGTTCGTCAATGGCAGTGTGATTGTACTTATTTAGACGCTTATTTTGGAGTACTTCTTCCCAAACACAATGCCGAGTATAATGATTTGAAATGGCATACTCGGAGCCAGTTTGCCACAAGAAATGATCAATTATCAACATTGGATCAGTTGTGAGCCGCAGTTTGCTATCAAGCCAAATAGAGTACCTAATAATTGCCACAAGAGGAGAACAAATTCATCTTCAATTGGAGCAAGATGAATAAAGAATGCAATCCAGCTAGGGAATATGGAAAATCACCTAGAAGAAGGAAAGAGGCGATGTGTCAAAAACTTTGGCACTTTCCCTGTTTTACGCATATCTGTGTATGGTAAATTCTTGACAACAACTAATTTCCACAAACCAACAAATCCACCATCATCAGGTGTGCTTCCTTCTGTTGAGAGAGTGGAAAGAGTTTCCTCATCGACAAACATAACAAAACATACATTCTTCTTCGAATACTCACTGATCTGAAATGGAAATGATTAATTCAAACTAAGCACATGTTGTTATATCTAGGCCTGCTTTGGTCTTTCCAAAGATAATAACATCTAACAATCTGTAGAATATTGCTATATTGAGTCACTTTTTATTAGAGAAAACTGAAGTATCTGGGATACATGTATTAGAAAGTTTTTGATCTTTAGAAAGCTACTATAACATTTCTGATTTACAAGTTTTCTATGCAATTTCCATTTCCGAAAATAAAGACAGAGCAAAGAGAGTTGAATACAACATGGTTATTAGAATGAAAAAGAAATAAGGAACATTCCAGACTTTGACGTGCTTAATAATTTGAATGGATATAACCAAACAATCTAAACGGATATCATTCCAAGTAAATATAAAGAAAAAAATGGCCTAATCATTACCAATTTGCTTGTTGGCCTTCTTAGAAAATCAGAGCTTCCAAAAATACATGATGATACAACCACTCTGCATGTACTCATGTATCTTTTATCCTCCTCTTTCAAATCAAATCCAGTACTTGGAAAACCCTCAGCTCCCCTAACAAAACCACAACGAATTGTTTGATTTACAGCAAAAAATGATTGTTCTCTTTCTTCAAAGGTCTGATGTCCACCAAATTTGGGTTCATGAGCATCAATATGGGAAGCTTCCTTTTCTGTTTCCATATATCCCAAGGAAAACTGGGTGAAATTCAAAAAGTCCTTGGGTTCAATAAGAAAATTGACGGAATCCCTAAATGCTACCTCACAAGGGAAAAAACCTGAAAAATCAAATAGAAACGAAATAAGGATTTGCAAATTTCCTAACTGATGTCAACAAAGGGATAGACTTTCACTAACTGATCTCTAGAAGTTATGAGAATTCAGCATAGCCACGTGATAATATATACATTTTGGCATTTTTGGAGTAACAAAAAGAAGTGAAGAGGATAGAATAGAACTTGAAACTTGTTGTATGGGGCAAGCTTTAATGCATATCTAGGCACTCCAAATTAATTGGATTAAACACATCCATAGCATGTTTAAGCTTTGGTTGCCAGCAACCTCAATAAGATAAACGGTTTTGAACTTTGACCTCGAGATTCATTGATAGATTACAGAAGACAGGTAATAAACTGATCTTGTATAGCAGGCAATATGTGCTCCGAAGAAGAGGTTTATTGAAGGCATACTTATCCTCATATCCACCTTTTCTATTTTTCATGGAACCTTTTTAAAATTTTGTGATATCACTATATATACAATTAGACATTTTGATGTGTTACTCACCAGTTTGTCCAAACAAGGCAATTTCACTGCAGAAGATTGAAAAGAAGGTGCTTCATACTAAAATCAACCTACATAAGCTTTATAAACCGTGTATAGAGTTACCAATAGATTGAGGTGTAGTTGAGTGGTTGATGTAGAGTTAAGAAGAAAATTAAGTATGTATTATGGCCTAGCTTAGTTCAATATGAACTACTCTGGATTATGGAACAAGACACTCAAATGGTGGATACTGGAAAACCATAAAATTTTGAAGCGCTTCTTCTTATCCTTGCCATTTGGAATGTGCAGTAGATTCCATGTTTTATTTGCTGTTCACTGGAAATACTTTTGCTTCGAAGGGCTGTTTCTTTCCCTTCCCTTGTACAAGGTTTGTGTAGAACTGTTTCAAATATTTAAAGAAATAAATAAAGAGAGGATCGGAGACTGCTCATTTAGCCAACGTGGAGTGATTTTGAAGACATAACCAAAGAGCTCATTCGTAGGTGATGTTTTAGAAACTGTTATTCTTTTTACATTTTGATAGCTATTAAAAGTAATTAACGACATAGTTTCTAAAGGACGTACTTCAGGATTTATAAAGACAACTCAGAGATCTGCACTATCACTCTTAGATTGCCACACAACCATGAAACAAAGAGGTAAAAAGAGAATGGCAACTATAGTTCTCCATATGTATCTCTCTGCTTATTAATAACTGCAGACAAGTGCTTCAAACTAAAACTACAAAGTTCTAGGATCTAGGCTGCACTAATTCTTGCTAAAATGTTACTGTTAGTTATTATCAATTTTGGCCTGGATAAGCATAACTTCTCTTCCATTGTCTGCTTGCTGGAAACTCTCTTCTTAATGACATTAACTCATGCAAGAGTCTACACAAGCATAGTAAAGGTGAGTCTTACGCTGCCTACGGGGTTTCTTTGTTGGGCGGTCAGGGAAATCATGCCCAATATAATCTTCTTGTAATTCTCTCCAAGGCAACATGCCACGTTCCAGTTTACCTGCAAAGCACAATTGGAAAACAGGTCTTTGAATAATATCTAAACTTTAGAAAAGTGTATCAATGAATTTATAAACTCAAAGCATGAGAAGCTAGTATGGGTAAAGCAGGTCTGCTATCCTTCAACTATTGCCTAGGATATTAAAGTAGTCACAGGGACACAGAAGATTCGAGTCCGGTATTCTACCACAGTTCATTTCACTTACGGGTTCAAAGTTTAATACTTTGTAATTATTTAGTGAAACTTTTAACACATATAAAGGGTTTTGAACCAAAGCTACTGGATTCGGATGAACCCATAACATGTGCTCTACATCCGTTCCTGCTGGGACGCTGCCTCCCCAAAATATAATCGCAGTAGTATTACTCATCTATAAGTGTAAAAATCCCAACGAGAGAGTAGCAATTGCCAGCAGTTACTTGTAATCTTTTACATTCTTAAATTAATGAATTATAACATCCAGTTCACTAGAGGATAAGCACATAAAAGTTTAAAGCTTATAGCTCAAAGTTTGGCCAAGAAAATAAAAAAAGAGGGGACTAAGATCAGATGTGGATCCAAGATTTGCACATCATGAGTCCGAGTTCGGAATTCCATCACAATCCATATGATTTACTAGGTTCGAACTCTATTACATTTGTACTTATTTAATGGATATTTTAACACATATACCAAGGGCGGAGCCACAATAGAAGTTACGAGTTTGGCAGAACCCAATAGCTTTGGCTAAAACCCTGTATCCGCCTCGGCATATATCTTGTTTGAGCCAAAGCTATCGGGTTTGAATGAATCCATAAGTCCTTACTACATCCTCCCCTACCTAAGATGGAAAGCAAATCACCCATTTCAACAACCGACCTTGCCAAAATGCAATAAGCTTCAGTTTTATCAGTAAATACAAAAATTTTAAGACTGCAATATGGAACTGTAGAATGAAATGAATCATGAGCCCGTTCAGATTAGCTGATTTTAAATAAGTTTGGATAGAAGTGCTGAATTTGATAAGCGGACAACACAACAAAAATTCCAAAATGCTTTCTTTATACTATTACTTACCATGGAAGTGCATCCCTAAGCCAAAAACAGCGAATGAGATAAAGCAGAGGACAGCAAGTGAAAACACCCAAAACAGCAATCCGTTATTTGAAAACCGGCTCAACTTTCGTCCTCCTCTTCGAGAAAGTTCAGTATTGTTCTTATAGAGACCCATCACTCACAACAACATCCCTCCAAATCCTTAAACATCAAACTCCTCATCTGTCATTATAATTCAAAAAAAATGTGAATTTGTTCAAATACATCGAAACATTATTACATGATGCAGAAAATTGTAATTCTAATAAAACCTATTCATTTCCATTCCGATGAACGTAAATACAATTTGGGTTAAAGTTAAATTTTGAAGATCGATAGTTGTAGATAAAAAAATTTGTTTTAGATCGGTTTTTTACCTGAGTAGTGTGATCTGAGTCTAATAACAGACCGTCGGTGGGCTCGCGCCGAGTAAAAGCTGAGCCACGACGACTAGCTCCATTACACAGTTTTTGACAATTTTTAACGTGGATTGTTTTTAGGAAGTAGTAGTAGTAATTTTACCATGTAGTAGTAAAACTTCCTTTTTCTTTTCAATTTTATTTTTATGATATGGCATTCTTTTTTAGTTTAAAATGTCTAAAATATAGTATTGTTTCAATATAGAATATGTTTCCATTATTTTTAAGAAATTACATTCATTTAACTATTTATTGAATTAACTTTTCAACCATCGCTTCACATATTGTTCTGCTATCACTAACATAATATACCCACTTAATTAATTTTACTACTTATATCTGTCTAAATTTATGTTGCGTTCTTTTATTTTTAATTTTCAAAACAGTGGCATCTTTTGATATTTGAAATATTAACTTTAAATTTCTTATTTTATTTACAATCACTTTAATATAATGACATATTTAAAACTTTAAATGAACAAGTTTTAGGAATATTTTTAGTAAGTGGCAAAAGCTATTTTTCTTTCTTAAATAATTTTCATCTTGTGTAAGATGAATCATAAAGAGTACTTATTTTTTATATTATCGCTAATATAATACACAAGCTAAATCAACCGATAAGCATTATCTTCATTTAACAAAAACAACAAAGTGAGTTCCCACAAGTGGGATCTGGGAGGGTAAAATGTACGCAGACCTTACTCCTACCTCGGAGAGTAAGGAGGTTGTTTCCGAAAGACCCTCAGCTCAAGAAGACGAAAAGAGACACAATATTAATCACATCAATAGAACCATAGGAATAATAGCAACATCATAAGAACCGGAAAATAGACGAAAAATAATAATAAAAACCAGTGAATAAGGTTCGGTACTACGAAAACGGAAGAATAATATGGACACAACAATAATCGCTAGCAGCCTAGGACAAAACCTTATCAGACCAGCCTCTCACCTGGAACGAAGTAGAAAAATGCTCATGTACCTCCTAACCTACCACTCTAATGCTCGACCTCCACAACTTCATATCAATGGTCATGTCCTCGAAAATCTGAAGCCACGTCATGTCCTGACTGATCACCTCTCCCCAATACTTCTTAGGTCGCCTTCTCCCTCTTCTCGAACCTGCCAAAGTCAACCGCTCACGCCACCTGATTGGGGCATCTGGGCTTCTCCTTCGCACGAGCCCGAACCATCTAATTGTTTCGCTTCCCACACCTTGTCATCCATAGGGGCCACACCCACCTTATCTCTAATATCTTCATTCCTAATCTTATCCATCCTAGTGTGCCCGCATATCCACCTCAACATCCACATCTCTGCTACTTTCATCTTCTGGATATGTGAGTTCTTAACTGGTCAACACTTTGCCCCATACAACATGGTCGGTTTGACCACCCCTCTATAAAACTTACCTTTAAGTATCGGTGGCACTCACTTGTCACACAGGACTCCAGATGCTAACATCTATTTCATTTGCCTCACCCCTCTATATGGTGTGTGACATCCTTATCGATCCACCCATCCCCCTGGATAACTGACCCAAGATACTTGAATTTGCCTCTCTTGGGGATGACATGTGATCGAAGCCTCATGTCCAAGCTCGCTTCTCTTGGCTCAATGCTGAACTTGTACTCCAGGTATTCTGTCTTAGTCCTGCTCAACTTGAAACTCTTAGACTCAAGGGGATGTCTCCAAACCTCCAGTCTCGTTAACGCCACGTTGTGTATCATCAATCAGAACTATATCATCAGTGAATAACATACACCATGGCACCTCTCTTTGAATATGTCGTATCAGTGCGTCCATCACCAGAGCAAATAAAAATGGGTTGAGCGCATATCCTTGGTGTAAACCCATAACAAATCGGGAAGTGCTCCGGGTTGCCTCCCACAGTCCTAACCCGAGTCTTATCTCCATCGTACATGTCCTTAATCTCTCTAATTTAGGCAATCAGTACACATTTTGCCTCCAGGTATCTCCAAAGAACCTCCCTAGGGACCTTGTCATACGCTTTCTTCAGGTCAATAAACACCATGTACAGATCCTTCTTCATATCCATGTACTATTCCACCAATCGCCTAATAAGGTGGATCGATTCCGTAGTCGAACGCCCCGGTATGAACCCGAATTGGTTGTCGGATATAGACACCATATTTCTCACCCTCACTTCCACCACCCTTTCCCACACTTTCATAGTATGACTTAATAACTTGAAACCTCTATAGTTGTTGCAACTCTGGATATCACATTGGTTCTTGTACAGCGGTACCACCATACTCCACCACCACTTATTCGACATCTTCTTCGTCCTGAAAATAACATTAAACAACATGGTCAGCCACTCCAAGTCTGCTCTACCCATACACCTCTAGAATTCTACCAGAATTTTGTCTGGACTGATCGTTATGCCCCTACACATCTTAGGCATATCCCTTACAAAATACTCAACCGTAATGCACCTACAATACCCAAAGTCTTGGTGACCCTCGGAATGCCCCAATTCACCTAGAACGATATCTCGGTCCCCCTCTTCATTCAAAAGTTTATGAAAGTAAATCTGCCATCTCCGCTTAATATGAGCCTCTCCCGTCAATACTCTACCATCCTCGTCTTTGATGTACCTCACTTGGTACATCCCAAGCCTTCTCTCTCTCGCCTTGACCAGTCGAAATACCTTCTTTTCCCCATTGTTATTCCCAGTTCCTCGTATAGACGGCCAAACGCTGCAGTTTTAGTCTCCGTGACCGCCAACTCCATCTCCTTCGTAGCTACCCTATAACTCTCCCTGTTTTCTCTCATATCCTCCTCGCTTGTGCTCCCTACAAACTTCGGGTACGCCGCCTTCTTCGTTTTCACTCTACCTTAGACTACTTCATTTCACCACCAGTCACCTTTGTGCCCGCCAAAATAACCCTTCGAGACCCCTAACACCTCTTTCGTCACCTCCCTAATACAGTTCACCGTCGTCGTTCACATAGCGCCCGCGTCCCCGTTGCACCTCCAGGCTCCCATAGCCGACAACCTCCCCTCCAACTCCTAATCTTTATCCTTAGTCAAGGCTCCCCACCTAATCCTCGGTCGACCTCGCACATACCTCTTCTTCCTCTTAATCATGATACCGACGCCCATCAGCAAGAGCCTATGTTGCGTCACGAGGGTCTCACCCGGGATAACCTTGAAATCCTTGCACAACCCTCTATCACACCTCCCGAGAAGGAGATAATCAATCTGAGTCTTCGTCACTGTACTTTGGAAAGTGACCAAATGCTCATCCCTCTTCGGGAAGCGAGAATTCGCAATCACCAGCACAAATGCCTTAGCGAAATCCAACAGCGAAGTATTCCGTTCCTATCCCAAAGACAAAGCTGCCATGAACCTCACCATAGCCACCAGCAGTCGACCCAAAATAACCATGGAAATCCCCTCCGATAAATAACCTCTCTGTAGGAGGAATACTACGCACAATCTTATCCAATCCCTCCTATAAGTGCCTCTTAATCACCTCCAAACCTGCTTGCGGCGCATACGCACTAATGATATTTAGGGTGCACCCTACAACCACTAACTTAATATATATTAGTCTATCATTCACTCACCTAACCTCTACTACAGACTCTCTAAGTTCTCCATCCACCAAGATATGCATTCGATTCTTACCCTTTATGACTCCAGAGTACCACAACTTATACTCGTCAGCATCCCTCACCCTCGATCATACCCACCTAGTCTTCTGAACCCAAGCTATACTGACCTTCCTCTTCTGGAGAATCTTCGCCAACTCTATAGATTTACATGCCAATGTACCTATCTTCCACGACTCAATTCTCAACCTATAGGCTCCATTGTTCCTTTTGCCTTCTATCCCACCCCCTGTCCCTTGGCCCACTCTCACCCCCACCCCCCGCTCACTCTGAAGACATGTACTTACTCTATCATCTCAGAATACAACCGCTACACCTAGGACAGATTAAGGGAAATTGCTAACCCAAAAACAACAGGCAAAACTAGAAGAAAACAAGAAGTGTTATTGCAGGCACTCTAATAGTATGATTAACTAATACGAAAAAATAACAACAATTTAACTAACACAAAGAAAAGAAATAGGAAAGCGGGAGGTACCAACTCCCGCGAATAGAACCTGCAAATTCGACTTGGTGTGCTCTTCCTTTCAACTTCCACCGGACTTTACGAATACCAACCAATGTAGGGGCTACTTTGTCGCACCCAATAAAGCAATTCCGGCCTTCCACGCGTTGCCACCACTTTCATTGCCGTCAGCCGCAAATCAAACTTCTGCCTGCGTGTTTGCCTCATGATCACCTTCTTCGATAGCCTCATGTGGGTAGGCACCTGAAAAAGTGGGCAACCTCTTGGGCCGCAAAAGAGACAAATACTAGAAAAGACCGCTGAAGTGCTACCCTGTTCAGATCCGGGCAGAGGCGTCCTGAGAAAAGGGGGAAGAAAGGTCTTTATTTAGCCACAACAACAGGAAAAAATATGCACTAACTTCGTACTTTTTTTGTGTGTGTAAAACATTAATATTTGAAGTTAAAGACTCAGATTAAAAGGGGAAAGGATCAAATATACCCTTATACTTTCATATATTGTTCATATCTATCCTCCGTTATATTATCGGGACATATCTACCCTTGCCGTTAGCCAAACATTTTAAAAATATCCTCCACCTAACGGAAAGCCACCAAATTAAAAAATACCTATTAATAACCCGTTAAACCCTTTTATTTACTGCACTTCTTCCTCACATATTAGTCATTTCCTTCGTAGTTATTTTTTGTACTCAAAAAGTGAAAGACATAAAAATACCGATAATTATATATTTATTTATATATTGGGTCCCAATTCTTTTAATATCCTTATTGCATGTTTATTATATTCTACCTTTTTTAATTTTTTTTTTTTCTTCTAGCTTCTCTCTTTGTTTTTTTCCGCCCTGTCAAATTGTACCAAAGTATTCATCATGATTTTCTTTCCACCATGACTTGAATGTTTATAGTATCTTATTAGGTTAATAGTTCTGAAGTTTTAAGGCAGCTACCGAAGAATTTCTTCCTCCAACAGTGAGCATTTGTTGATGAGTATTCACGCACCATGATTTTCTTATTCTGCTTGAAGCATTTGGGCAACAAGTAATTATTGTCAAATCACACCTTAAGAACCAAAGTTAGATTCCAAGCTATATGATGGGATACTCATAATTCTTAGTAACAACTGAACTTATAATGAACAAAAATTATAAAATAATTAGAGGAAATTCAATTTAATATCAAGTGACGGTTTAAGGAATTCATCAATAATGAAAGAAAGTACACCAACAAACTGAAAAGCAACTTAACAACCTAAGTACACCGACTTCGTGTGTTAACCAAACACAATATTATTAATGTATATATCAATTGCTACCAACATAAAAACTAACTGTCAAGTGTGAATTATATTAGACAACGGGATGCCATATTATAACCACACAAAAAACAATGGAAAGTGATAACATGACATCCTAATGCCACCATGAACAACTAATAACCAAAAGTATAAGTTCTTACTAATCCTACTTCCATCATCATTTTCGGTTTCTCCTTAAACAAATAAAATGTGTTAAGACATTTTAGAAATTTAGGTTCCAAATTTTTAAATGATAGGTTTAATGGATTATGAGTTAATGATTTTTTTTAAATGATTATTTTATTAATCTGGTGGCTTTCAGTTGAGTGGAGGATATTTTTAAAAAGTTTGACTACTGGTAAATGTAAATATGGGCCGATAGTATAACGGATATATACTAAAATAAAGGGATATTTTTGGCACTTTTTTCGATTAAAAATTAGAATGAGATTTTTACATTCCTATGTCAAATAGTAAACTATATTATCCTCCATACTTAATTTTTATATAATTACCTTCTATATACCTAATTACCATTTATGTACCATTTTAGGATATTTAATGGTATTAATTAGTCTCCTAATTTTACTCAATCGTATATTCTCATTCCCCCAAGTTTCTCTCTCCAAATCCCACCACCTCACTCACGTATCAAACCACACCCCACGATTTCCTCTTCAATCACCCATGATTTCTTCTTCTAAAACCAGCGAAAATATGGAAGACCTCTATTAATGCCTATTCTCAAGCTCTTTCTTCTAAAATCAGTCAAAATTTCAACTATTCTTCAAAGTTTATTCACCCATTAATGACCAGCTTCAAAGATTTTCAATGAAAAAGAACAAATCTTCCAAAAAAAATCCCTGGAAAAATTAAAGAATCAGATGTTCCTTCTTTTGATTTGGGTATTTTATCACCACATTCACCGAAAAGGCATGAAAAATCTGCTTATGCAAATGAAGAGTAAGCATAGGCTTTTTCTTCGTCAAGCTAGAGCAGAAGCTAGAACTAAAAAAATTATGATTTTGATGCTGGTGAATCTTCGAGGCAAATCAATTCAGCTAAAAGGAAAGGCAAAGTGATAGATTTTGATGGCGATTTTGAAGAAGATGAAGCTGTCATTAAACTTATAAAGAAAGTTAAAGTGTTTCCTCCAGTAAAAGCTCCAAAAAAAGCTCCTACTGTAAAATCTCCTAAAAATGTTCAACAACATTCATTGGTGAAGTTAAGAATTTAGTAAATTCAACAATAGTTTTTTTGTTTGGTTTAATTCTTAAAAGGCTCCATAATCTTTGTTTTTTGTGGTTTGTAGATTATTTGTCTACATTGTGAAGATTAGTTGTAGTTTTCTGAAACTGTTTAAATTTATAGATATATTGTTAAAAAATTGTAGTGATGTTCTTTTTGTTTTTAACTTTATTATGTAATTGTAGATATATTATAGATACATTGTATGAAAATTATAGATATGGTATATTTTAGATTGGAGCTATGAATTAATAAGAGATTAATTATTTTTTCTGCAGAATCGACATTTTTTTGCACCTCATAATGCTGATTATGGGGTCCTTAGGTTTCAGACATTATCCGACTCCAGTGTTCCTAGCCAAATTAAAGAGTTATTGTCTCCAAATGGTTTACAGCTTTTCAAGAAGACATGTTTTGGTTATTTCCTGTCAGTTCCCAAAATATGTATACAAAACCAAGCTATTCATTTTCTAATAAAGTATGAATTAAATGCATCTGGTGCTTCCTATTTTTTAACTGAGTTAAAGGGTCAGAGGTTGAATTTTGGCTTGAGAGAGTTTGCATTAATAACTGGTCTTAGATGTTTTACCCAAGTGACAGACTTTGGTTACACTCCGGATTATGATAATAAAATAATGAGGAGTCATTTTCCAAACAAGGAAAAAGTGGAGAAGTCATACCTAAAGCAGATTGTAACCAATAGAAGCTCGGTAAATGATGAGGACACAGTCAAGTTATGTATTCTATATCTCATAGAATTCTTCATCTGTCCTTCAGAAAAAGACAATGTTGGGTTAGTAGACCATTTTAGGTTTTATTTGGTGGACTCCGGACAGTATGCGACATACCTATGTGGTATTGAGTCTTACAAACAGTTGATTGAATCAGCTAGGCACAGACTCAATCCTTTTGTTCACTCTTATCTCATTCGAGGATTCACACTAGCTATGCAAGTATGATTGTATGAGTGTTGCTCTACCGTCAACACTGGTATAGCTATAAGAGTTACTAATTCAATCCCTCACATACTTAATTAGTCAGCTAATAAGGACAAGATATGGTTAGCTGCAATTGAAGATAGAATGAGCAAACCTGAATGGATCAAGGTAAATGGTTTTTATTAATGAATATACAATTAATACAAATTATCTGCAATTTGTATACATATTCTGTTTAGTCCAGCTAATTTTTTTTTTCATTCAGTTCACCAACATAACTGAAGCAACTAAAGAGCTTTCTATGTTGTTTTTGCCTGATAAAATTGAGTACATATTTGAAGAAGTTGAACACATTTCTGAGGATTCGAAAGTTGATGCTCCTCCATTGGAACCCAAAGAGTCAATTGGAAAAGAGGACAAGAAGTATATTCTTAAACAAATTAGAAAATTAAAAGAAGGTCTTGAGAAGGTAACATATATACATAAAATTGCATCTGTTCTTTAATGTATGTTAAAGCCACATTTTGAAGTTAACTCTCTATATTTTTAATGTGTAGGTTGATTCAGATCTTGCATCTTTCAAGAAAGATGTATTTGAAGAACTAGGTAGCATTCGAGCGCTACTAAATGACTCTATCAAATCTATTTTGCAGGTGATAAACAGTTAAAATGATAACATTGATGCCAAGGTAATATTTATCAGTTTATTCATTTAACAAAACTATTTCTGTCAACTCTAAGTTATATTGTTATTCATAAAATAGATATTCTAACTAATATAAAACTTTCAGTTTGCTGGGAGTTCTACAAAAAATGCTGATCACCCAAAAGAAAAGAACAATCAACAATTTCAGTGTACTAGTGAAGAACCATTGCATGTCAGCAACATCAAAACAGGTATATACAAAAATACATAAATTTTATCTACAAATTAACTACAAGTTATCTACATCATACATACAACATATCTTCAGATTATTTAGGATATATTTACAACATATCTACAACATACATACAATTAAATACAGTATATTTACACAGATCTACAGATTTATGTAGATCTCTATAATATATCTACATATCTCCTAAAAATGTCAAGCAACTAATATCCATTATAATTCAAATACTTTAATGAAAAAACAGGGCATGTGAATGACATGGAAAAAAAGGAGAATCTTCCAGCACGTGTTGATTTATATTCCCATTTTGAAGGTGCAGTTGATGAAGAAAATGCAGGTATAAAATTGTATTCATAAATTTTTGATTTCTGTTTTAATTTTTTTACTATTTTATTAAGCTAGTGATACTAGATGTAACAGTGAGAGAAGATATGCATGCACAATCTCCAATTCACGGAGTCACAGCAACAATTCAAGGAGAACAAAAGAATGAGGAAGATGTTAATGTAGGTGAAGAAGCCGAGTATGTAAATGTAGGTAATTTGGAAGACTCCAGAGGTGAGAAGAAGGAGGTTACACTTGATAATTTTGAGCTGCCAGATAACTTCTCCCAGTTGGTTAAGTTCGGCGAGTCTAACCAAGATGAAACAACACCTGTGCATCAAGGTAGAACAAGGCAGCCTGGAAAGCATGCCCGATCACCATTTCTACTTTTATACAGTTCTGGTGGCAGCACTTCAGTTGGACCTCCAATTTTTCACCCGAAGCATCCATTTACTACTGTTATTGGTCAAGATGTTAATCCTGAGTTGCTGGAAGAATTCAGCAAGTGGTTATACTTTGGTACTAACAAAGCTTCAAAGAGGTTTGTTTTCACAATTTGACCATTTGATTCCAGTATTCATCTTTTAGATATCTATTTCATTCAACAAATTTATTTTAATTTCTATTTGTTTAAATAGGAGGAAGGCTCTATATTTCATAAAGGATAACCAAATTAAGCCATTGTTTGATCTTGGAGTGGAAAAGGTTGATAAGAAGGAGTGGTTCTATAATATGGCACATCCCGACCAAGTTCTCAACCACACGGTAAACTCATACTCAAAATATGTAGTTATTTTGTTGAATTTTATCTTTATTTGTATCTATAACACTCTTATAGTACCATCTCCAGTATATGTAGTTATTGTGTAGATATATTAGAGATATTCTGTATAGATGCTTAACATCAAACTGAATTGTAGGTATTTTGTAGATAATTTATATTAATGCCTAATATCAAACGAAATTGTACTTAATTTGTATATATATTGTAGATAATTTGTACTAATGATTAATAACAAATAAAATTGTAGTTTGTCTGTGTATATTCTGTAGATAATTTATAATACTGATTTAAAATAAAATGTAATTATAGTTATATTGTAGTTTTTTGTAGATAATTACCAAAAGGAAATAATTAAATATAATCTATTTTTGTTGCAGCACATTGTTGTTATAATGTACTACTTGAGGTAAAGAGGAAAATATGGCCCCCACAACAAGATAAGGTTTACTACCACTGATTGTTTGTTCAAGATTAGAATTGAACAATTTATAACAAGTTCATCAATTCTCCTCAAGAAAAGAAGTTTGTTGTTGTCAAACCCCAAGACGTCGTAGCAGAATACATATTGGGGTACAGATTACTGGCAAATATTGCATGTGTAGACATGTGATTTTTGACCCTACCCAAGATTTTTATATTTTAGCATATAAATATTTAATGTAGGTCTAATATAGCTATTTCAACTATTTTTGACTTCTTTACTTTATTTTCGTCATAAAAATGAAAGATTACAAAAAATGTTTTAGCTTACGTATCTTTCATAAATTTAAAAAAATATATACAAAAATAGTACCTTATTTTTATTTTTACATAATCTTGAAAATACAAAAAATATGTTGCATTCGCATCTAGGATTTAATTTTTGCATTTTTAAATCAGTTAGTAATTTATCTGCTTTACAAAATTAAAAAAATCACAAAAAAAACTATTTTGCATTTTTATTTTTTAATTTCGAATTTTTGTAATTTTATTTTAATTTGGTATTTAATTAGGTGTGGTAATTATTATTTAGAGATAATTAAGTTAATTTGGTAGAATAATTTGGTTTAGGGGTTGTTCAATAAGGGTAATGTTTACCTAACTTAAGAAGTTTCTAGTGGATAGTAGGGTTAGGATTGCACTAATGGATTAAATAATTAAGTGGACAATGGAGTGGAGAATTAAAGAAATGAAAAGTTAAGTTGGCAGTGGAAAATGCACTAATTGAATGCCCATTTAAGGGAGCTGAAAATCATAAAAGAAGGGGGCGGAGAGCGTATACACTCAGGATACACTGGATATACAGGAGTAGAATTCATTTTGGAGAGAGTAAAAAAGATAGAACCAAATTTTCTGAAATATTGAGAGCAGAAGAACACCAGAGAGAGTTTAAAGCTAGAAAGAGAAAATAACGAGAGATTTCCGGACTATTTTTCTTCTCCATTTTTACTGGTTTTTTCCGTGTTGCTGGGATTTCTGGATTGAGGTGTTGAAGCTACTGTGTTGGGCTTTTTGCTGCGGTATTTTGTTGTTTGTTGTTGCTGATTGCTTACCCCATTTTCTGTTCTACATACCAGTTACATGCCCTGAAACTTGATGTATAAAAATATCCAGTTGATAATGAATGAAGTGGGGGGCTATTGTTGTTGAAGTGAATGTCTATTGTTGACTTACTGCTTTCATTATACTGTAGTAACTGTACTAATGGACTGTTAATTATAAGTTTGTGCATTTAAACCGTTAAGTGTGTGTTAGATATTTAGAAATGCATATGAGTTTAGTTGAGAATTCATTGTAATAATTCCATGCTGGACTAACAGAATAGTTTCTATTAGTTTAGTTAATTCCGGTTTTCCTAGATCTGTATAAATAGTATTTTCAAGCTGTGATTAATTAGGTTGTAGACTGTTAAAGTAGTGTGATACTTCTTCTGATCATGGGAGCTTTATATTTAGTAGTGATGATGTGAGTTAATCTATAATTCTGAGTTTGAGTGGTTGTGTGTGGGTTCGAAATCAGAAAGTTAAAAGTAGATATGAGATATGTAATTCGTAAGGTTAATTTAGGCAATCCATTTTCGTCCAGCATCCTTAATTCTCGAGTTTCAATTCTCATATGTGGTCACGTTAGTGTTTAATCAAAGTTCATGAGTCAGCATTTTAATAAAAATGAATCATAGTAGGGAATTTTAAATTTGAACTAGTATGCACCATGTTTGAAATTATGATCATAGGCAGTTTACGTGGGTCGTGAAATCTGAAATCAGTTGCTTTCCAACTCATGTTTAGTGTTGCATTGAATTTATTTTACTGGCTAGTTAATTTTAGTAGTAGATTCATCAGACTTGTGTTCTTAATTATATTGAAATTCCATTTAGTGTAAAAGACAGGGCTTAACAGGCTAGTCCCTAAACGTTTGGGCCTCAGGATAATTGATGCACGGCTCAGGCCAATTTTGGCCCCTTTTTCATCTAGGCCTGGGCCAAGGTCTGTTTTGGCCGATTTTATGGTGTATATCTGGTTTTAAATTCTCTCTGTCGGACTCACATCGGAGCCCAATGGTCGGATGTCGGTACAAAAATATTACTTAGTTTGCATTAGTCCAGTAACAAATTAATTAGGGCCTTTCTTTTGTTTTAGAGACAAATTAAGTAGAAAACTATAGATTTCTCTAGGTTTGCACTTTAAAAAAATAAAACGGGATGAGCCTCGCAAAACAAAACACATAAATTGCGGGGCCCTCAATAATTGTATATATTAAAATACTTAGATTTCGGGACGGGCCGTTTAGTGAATTTCACGGCCTTTTCCAAAATAATAACGCGTTAGTCTCTTTAGGCGCGTATTTTAATAACATTACCTCCCTAAACTCGGATGCACATTTATGTGACCCAAATCCAAATTCAAACGATGTTAAAATATGTCCAAAAACCATGGGTGCATTTATGTGGCATGGTTCAAGACTTGTTTTAATGACGTTGCAATTTTCTTTAAAAATGAATAAAAGCGGATAAGGTTAAAATTTGCACATAGGTTCATAATTGTTAAAATCGGATAATTTAAGCCAAATATAATAGTTGAGCGACCGTGCTAGAATCACGGAACTCGGGAATGCCTAACACCTTCTCCCGGGTTAACAGAATTCCTTACTCAGATTTCTGGTTCGCGGACTATAATACAGAGTCAATCTTTTCCTCGATTTGGGATTCAACCGGTGACTTGGGATACCATAAATCTCCCAAGTGGCGACTCTAAATCTTTAATAATAAATCCCGTTTCGATTGTCCTTTAATTGGAAAAACTCCCTTATGCCCTTGTGGGTGTAGGTAAAAAAGAGGTGAGACAGCTCTGGCGACTCTACTGGAGACAAGAATCTAGAATCTCTGGTTCAGGGTTCAAGAGTTCGAGCTTAAAATAATTGTTATATTTGGCTTTGTTTATTATCTGGTTTTATTACATGTTTGGGCCTAGTATGCTAAATATTGCTTTTTACCGCTTTGATATTATCTGAACTGTATATATAAACTGATACAAAACCCCTCTTTTCTCTCTCCTGAGGAGTGCACGCTGGTCGTGACTTCTTTCTGTTAGTGTCATATCCCAAATAGGATGAGGTTCGGACAAGTTGCAAAGCCGGATGATCTTTTGGTTACCGGTACGCAGCCCCCCCTCGACTCGAGTTGTCCACTCAGGTAAGCCAGGTCTAGAACAAATAAACCCAGGTTTTAAACCTAGTATAACAATACCTCATGTCGGATCCCTAGTAGGAACGCTTGTTTGCATCATGTGCATTTTGACTTTGGGGACTCAACACAGGGGTTGGATCCGTCTAGGACAGGTGTACCCAAAATAACAGACAATCTTGATGCAACCTATGTACTACATGTTGCATTTCTTCGAGGGTAAAATGGTCATTTGGCGGACTAATGATAGTTGAGGGCAAATGAAAAAAAATGAAAAAAAAGAGAGGGTGAAGTATGAAGATAAAGCGAGTGGGGCCTAATTATGTTTTTTGTTACATTTTGTTGAGAGAAAAAAAAAGCTTGGAAAATTCAAAAGATTTTTATACTTTTTCATCATTTTTCAAAAATCAAAAATAAAAAAAAGGGAAAAAGAAAATAAATAAAAAAATAGTTTACATGTTTCATCATTTTTTTTTTAAAAAAAAAAAGAGAAAGAAAAAAAAACATATTTTCTCTAAATTAGTTGTTATTTTTACTTCTCTCGTGTATCCTATCTGCCCGAACTACGCAAACCTGATTCTTGTCTCTCGGGGCGGGATACGTAGGCAACCCACATAGGGTCCGGTCTTCCTAGTAAATCTTAGGTTCTTGACTTTGCGGGGTCTTAGCCAAATTTTGCACTTCTAGCCACCTTTTGGCCAAATAAGCCATTTTGCAAAAATAGCCTCAATCATGTCTTAGGGAATGTTATTGTCTCACATAGTGTTTGTTTAAGTTTTCTTATACAGGTGTGGATTTACCTACCAGAGTTTGAGCATGACAGATACCTTAGGATCACTGCATTCATGAGCTGCTCGAGGAGCCATTTTATGTTTTTGAGTCAATTGTTTTTGTTTTATTTTCTAGTCTTGTATAGTAGTATTTACTCTTTTAGGTGATGTTAGAGTTTGTAATAGTCAGGTTAAGTTTGCCGAGTCTTTTGTTATTGTATTTCTTATTTTGTATGTGAAAATGTGCTACAAGTCGAAAATCCAGAAGAAAAAAAAGAAGAAATTTTGCGTTTTTGTTATAAGAAATAAAAAAAAATCTCCTTTGAGATTGTTTTTTCTTTAAGCAATTAATATCTAGGACTTAAAATGAATTATTTTTATATTTCCTCTACTATATTAGGACCAAAATTAAAAAAAAAAACTTTTCTTTTAGTACTTCTTTAAAATCCTTCTTTAAGGTATTAATTCCAAAATCCAAAAGATTTTCTTTTGAGTTGTTTCTTGGGGAAATTAGTGAAAAATGAAAAATAATTCTTTTTATTTTCATTAGAACTTTAGGATATTGTACATAGAAAAAAAACATACTTTATCCTTTGTTTATCATTAGAAATTCTTCTTTAGGCAATCAAAATTGAAATCCAAAAATATTTTGTTTTATATTTTTCATTTCTTGTTTCGAAACCTTGCATCAGAATATCAAATGAAAATTCTAAATTTTTTTCTGTGGTTCACTCTTTAGATTTTCTTTCTAAAAAAAAGGAATCAAAAGATATCTTTCTCTTCTAGAGTTTTTCCTTGATAGAGTATTTGTTTCAAACAAAAGAAAAAAAATTCGTTAAGCTTGAGTTTAAAATAGGTTATAGAACATTAAATTTATAAAATTCAAAAAAAAAGATTTGCTTCATTTATTTCTCTTTTCTCAGCAGAGTATTCATTAAGGTAAAAAGAAAAAAAAAAGAAAAAAAAACAGAGAACGTCAGTTTGTTTCCTTTATTCCTGATCTTCCAGAACTACGCAAAGGTCTGATTCATGCGGGGTCATGATACGTAGGCAACCTACATAGGGTTTGATCGAATCACTTTTTTTACTGTTAAAAGAAAGGAAAAGGGGAAACAAAAAAAGAGAGAAACAAAGGGTGAAGTCATGGGATGTGAGAAATGAGAAGGAAGAAAAAGAGCGATAATCAGAAAGAAAAAGGGGAAGGAAAATGAGCGAGCTAAGAAGTACCAGAAAAACAAAGAAAAGAGAGGTTGAAATGAACAAAATGGGATGATGCCAACTGACCTTTGTACCCTCGAAGTCATTTTAGAACCGATAACTGTGGCTAGGTGCATTGCACATAAAGTGAGATTATCTTATCTTAAATGCCCTAACGCTAACGTGATGGTTTTCTTTTGTTATATTCATAGCAGAAGGGTGGTTGGTTTGTGGTTTTTAAAGTGGTAACTTTTCTCCACAACACAAAGTCAAAAGGCAATGGCAGACAACAACAGAACTGAGTTGGTTGATACCGGTGCCCGAAAGTAGTTGGTTGAACAGGATAAGGGGTTAGTTGAAGAGGTGAGGATGTTAAGACAACACATGACAGACATGTATCAGGCCTGGATGACTGGGAGGGCACCCCCCACCAACTAGCTTCCTAAATGCTACCCTTACCCAAACACCGGTCACAGTGCCAAATGATCCCACATACTCTCCAGATTCACCCGCTTACCATGGCTTTCCCAACCACCATAGTAGCTCTGTCACTCATCTTCCAATTACCTTTCCTAAAAATTGCCCTCCTGTCTTTTTCACCATCCCCAACAATGAGCACCCACTTAAAGCTCACGATGCCCGATATTATCCCTCAGAGGTTGCCCACAAAGTTCCCAACTCATACAAACAGAGCCCTCGGGATAAGTTGCATGTTGAAAATGAAAGGTTCACAGGAAGAGAAAGGAAAGAGGGGATACCCAGGAGGCTGAAAGGCATAGAACAATCCTCGAAGAACAAATAAGGAAGGGAAGATCAGGGCAGCATGTCCTACAAAGAACTGTCCGTGTCCCCTGACGTTCGCCTGCCCGCGGAGTTTAAAGTGCCAAAGTTTAACTTGTATGATGGGTGTGAAGATCCAATAGCCCATTTGAGGGATTATTGCAGTAAAATGAGAAGTGTTGGCGAGAAAGATGATTTGTTGATGACGTACTTCAGTGAGAGCCTGACTGGGGCAGCTTTGGAATGACATAATCGTCAAGATGTTAGTAATTGGCCTACATTGGGTGACATGGCTCAAGATTTTGTTCGATACTTTCAATATAGATCGAACGTTACCCCAGACCGCTCCTCCCTATCCAGAATGGAAAAGAAGCCGGAGGAAAGCTTTAGAGAATTTGGACTCAGATGGAGGGAGTAGGCTGCTCGAGTCAATACCCCGATTGGTGAAGAAGAAATGGTTGAGCTTTTCCTACAAGCCCTGGGGCCCACCTACTTCAGTCATTTGATCCCGGCCTTGGGAAAGCCTTTCAAAGATGTGTTAAAAATGAGGGAGCTAGTAGAAGAGGGAATCAAGTCAGGCAAAATCATGAGTTGTTCGAATGACATTCAAAACATCCCAGTAAGCTTGGGTGGAAGAAAGAGAAACAGAAAAGATGATCCGATGGGCTTTCCCTATCAATACTTCCAGCCTCGACATCGTCCCTGGGGATATCGTGACATACCAGATGATCCTCCCCAATGCCACTTCTCTCCACGGAACTCCCAAAATCGTACATCGCTCTCTCTGTACCTAGCTCCACGAAATGCCTATCCACCCACACGAGCCTACCGAAAACCCCCTGGATCAGGTTTTCAGCCCAATCAAGCATTTAAGAATAAGAGGTTGCTGAAAAAAGGAAAGGCTTTCACCCCATTGGGAGTGTCATATGCCAGTTTGTTCCAAAAGTTGAAGCAATTGGACATGTTGAAGCCGATCCAGATAAAAATGCCAAACCCTCTTCCAAAGAAGTTTGATTTTTCTCAAAGGTGCACATATTGCTCAGATGCCCCGGGGCATGACATAGAGAAGCGTTGGAATCTTAAGAATGCGATTCAGAAGCTTATTGATGCAGGTGACATTGTTGTGCAAAATCCAGATGCAGCAGACACTAGCCAAAGTCCATCGCCTATGCATAATGAGACGCATATGATAGATATGATTTATTTTGAAAAGGAATATGAGAATTCTTCTGAGAACCTCGGAGGTCCACATGCTACAAAGTTTTCAGCTCTATTAGAGGTTGATCCTAAGAAAGAGTAGGCAAAGGGAACCCAAAAGAAATTTGCTAAGAACATTGTGATGGAGACTTGTGAAGGTCCTAGTATTGTTGATGCTGAAGTCAGTGGCTAAGATGTTGAGTTTGGTGATTGGAAAGACGCTCACTTCTTGGTTAGCCAGGGAGGAGTTTGGTGGTTTATTTTGTTGTCATTTCTGTTGTCCAGGTTATTCCAAGGGTTGTAATCCGGATATGGTCTTGTGACTCAACCCTTCTATTCTTTTATTTTTTCTTGGTTTGTTTAGTCGTAGTAACTCCTTTAGTGCTGTCTATGTTGTTCCAGGTTTGTAACCCCAGTTTAGTGTTTGTTTTGTTGTTCAAACCCCTTCACCATCTATCTAATGCAAGTTTCCGTTTTCTGTTATTTATGGTCATTTTGTTTAGTTCTCTTTTCTTTTTACAGTTCCTTCCCTGTTGACTCTAGTGACATGACATGCATGCGTAATTCTCAGCCTAGTCTTAAAAAAAGAGTAAGTTTAGTCATGAAGCAATGAAACAATTTTATAGATGATAGGGACATTTGAGGGAAATAAGTAAAGGCATTTTGAGATCATTTCAAGTCCGGATTGCGTGAAACTGGGGCAGATAGAACATAGAGAAACCCTATTGAAGCTCAACATGCCGCATCAGGGTGTAGATAACGACAAGTTTGACCCAAATTTGTAGGGGGTCATTCGTGGTAATGAAAGTGAGAGTGTTGTCCAATGGTGCTTTGTATGTAACAAATGTAGAAGGCGAATGTGCGGATATGGTTATCAAGTCTGGCGCAATCAAAAGATGTTACGAATGCTTTCCTTGGTTTGTTTAATTGTGTTGTTTGTACTTGGCTTATTTTGGAGATTGGAATGACGAAGGCATTTTGTTCTGCTATCTAAACACTTTATCCTTTGTTACCCCTTTGAGCCTTATTTATTTTTCTTTCATACCCTTTTTTCGGAATCAGTAGTAAAGATCAGAAACGCAAGCGTGAAATATAAGTAAAGGAAAAACAAGAAGGAAAGAAAAAAAAAGAGGAAGAAAAATAATGAGAAAAAGAAAAAAACAAAATAACAAAAAGAGAAAAAAAAGAAGAGAAAGAGGAAGAAAAAGGAAAGAAAAATCACAACAACAAAGTAATTTCTATGACATGAACTACGTTCGACCTGATTCTTTTTAAGGATACGTAGGCAGCCTCACGGTTCGGTCCCATCAAAATAAAAAATCCAAAAGTCCCCAGGCAAAGAAACTGGGGCAGAAGTTGTGTTTGCTGTAAGAAATCTGATTCCAAAAGTTGTAATTTTAAACCCATGTCGAACTGTTTTGAGCCTTTAATACCCTTTCTTTCTAACCCCATCCAATATCCCACATTACAGTCCAAAGAAAGACCTTCCGATCAGTCTTCGAGAGATGTCAAGTCGAGCAAATAGAGGTGATTCATATCAGGGTAACACTCTGGTTCAAGTAGGAAAAGTAATGAAAATGAGAGAGTCTTATCGGTAAAAACCCTCACATGCACCGTAAGGCGATGAGAGTTGAGAGAAATAAAAATGAGAGAGTCTTATTGGAGAAAACCTTCACGGGCACCTTTAGGCGACGAAAGTTGAGAGAAAGAATCAAATGAGAGAGGCTTGATGGTGAAAACCCTTTGGGCACTACAAGTCGAATAAGGATTGTAAATCAGATTGGATAATCGGAGCATTGAAGCCCAGTTTCACGGCTTAGAGGGTACAACAATAGTTGAACATCAGACTTGCTTGACAGAATAGGTCACATGTGCATATCATGGTCGTTAGAGCTGTCACACCTCCTTTTTCCGCCCCGCGAGAGTACAGGAAGGGAGTTTTTTCCAATTAAAGGACAATCGAAACGGGATTTGTTTATTTATTTCAGAGTCGCCACTTGGGAGATTTATGGTGTCCCAAGTCACCGGTTGAATCCCGAATCGAGAAAAAGAATGACTCTGTTTAACAGTCCGCGAATCAGAAATCCGGATAAGGAATTCTGTTAACCCGGGAGAAGGTGTTAGGCATTCCCGAATTCCGTGGTTCTAGCACGGTCGCTCAACTGTTATATTTGGCTTATTTATCTGATTTTTTTAAACAATTAAGAACTTATATGCAAATTTAGCTTTGAACCGCTTTTATCATTATTATTATTATTATTTTATACAAGAATTACAACATCGTGAAAACGCATCTCGAACCACATCACAACCAGTGTACACGTGATTTGTTGACACATTTTGACTCCGTCAAGATTGGAATTTGGGTTACATAAATGCACACCCATATATAAGAAAATAACCTTATTTAATACGCGCCTAAAGACTGCGCGTTATTATACTTTTAGGTAGGATCGTGAAATTTACTAAACGGCCCATCCCGGAATCTAAGTATTTTTTTTTAAAAGAAAATAAATAATATTTGAGGGCCCTGCAATTTTTGTATTGTTTTTTTTTTTTTGCGAAAGCCTCTTTTATTTTATGAATATCCTAAAATGACTACATTTTTTTATTAAATTTGTCTATAAATATAAAAATTAATTTTTACATACTTAAAAATAACATAGTAAATACTAGTTTAAGACAAATATTAACGGAAAGGAATATTACTAAAATTGTAATTATAAATACAATATGGAATTGTCAAATAATATTTAAAAGAAACTAATTATCCCCTAACCGGATTAAACTTACATTGTTAGGTGACTTGAGATATTGAAATTAATTATTTTCAACTACTAAAAATTAGCAACAATCTTAATTACTAATGCATATTTCTAGAATTTATTTAATTTAACCTTAACTCGCCTTGTTTTAACTCAAATCACCATAATGCCTAATTCGCAAAATTAAATTAAATTCATGCTTTAATTAAATTTAGCTACATGTTTTCGATTAACTTAATGTTGACAATATTAAAACCTTCATAAATAGTGAACTTAATCAATTTTGCCAAGCTGGTTTAATAAAGTCCTATTTACGTTATTTTCCTCTTATTCTAATTATTAGACAGTTTGACAGTAATGAACATGCTTAAATATATACTACCTAATAATCAAGTTAAAGCGAAACATTATTTAATACATCACTACAATATGTCTAGTTATGCAAAACGACAACAATTTACAGAATAATAATACATGAAATAGCCTAAATACAATTAATAAAAAAATAAAGAAAAAGCTAAATTAGAATTTTAAAATTCCATTCTTCATATGTATTCGTACTTTCACATTTCATCTTACAAAATGCCAAAATTACAGTTGTGTACCTGGTACTGCCAATATAAGAAGAAGAAAGTCAGCAACGTAGTATGTAACACAACAACAACAACAATAACCAGTAATAACCAGTCAACGGAACACCCAGTGACAGATTTGAAAACCAAGATAAAAATCCAGAAACACCGACAACAATCAACGGACAGAAGCCAAGAGAATCTTTTTAGATTTGAAAGACTAATTAATGTTTAACCCTTAATTTCTGAATCCGTATATCAAAATATTTAGATTGTATATCAGGTGTATACTACTCTCTCTTTTAATTTCCAGAATCTTTTTATTTGTATTTTTGGAAGTCTTAATATTTTCAGAACTTTTCTCTCTCTTCAATATTCAGCTCCCCTTCCCTCTTTTTTTTTAATTCTGTCCAAGTCCCCTCTATTTATTACCAACTTCAGCATTTTTTAAAATTAAAAACTCACTATCTTCCACTCATCCCCCTTTTAATCCCACTACCTAATGTTTTGTCCCCCACTACATTAAACAAATACATTATCCCCTCCATTATATCTTGTCCCTCATGCCTACATTAAACAATTATATTACTCCCCCACTACATTATGTCTTGTCCCCCACCATGTACTATTTTAATATTATTTAAATATTATTTAATCTTAATGGACAGAGCACTCAAAATAATTAATTGTTCAAATTTTCAATTCCAAAATTACCCCTCCGACCTTATTGAAATTACCATTTTACCCTTAAAAATACTGCAATTTACCAATCTACCCCGTCAGCTATAACCAATTCATCTAATCAATTCTAACCAAAATATAGCAGTTATAACCAATTCCTAATCAAATTTTATGAACAAACTCAAACTAAATGATGAACAACAAAGAAACAACTGGAATTATTTTGACTGAACAATGTTTTTAAACAACAAACCTATTTTCAGATTCAACAACAATAACAAACAAGTATATTCAAATCATGAGCTCAAATTCAAATTAAACTTAAACAAAATAAATAAACAGATTCAAATCACTAAACTCAAATAATCAATTGATCTTCAAATTAAATCCAACAAAATTACAACAAAGATACATGATTCAAACTAAATCAGAAAAATTAAAAACCAAAACATAAACTCACATTAAATCACTGGATTAAAAACGAACTTCAAACAAAAAATGAGTACGAATTAAATCTATATTAAACAACAAAGATGACGGATTCAAACGATTTAAACTAACACTCTTCTATATTAAAAACTAAATCCTTTTAAATTAATAAAAACAAATTGAAGAAATAATTAATTGAACTTCAACTTAAATCTAACAACATTATAATTAAACTAACAATTTCTACCTAAAAAACAAATAAGAAAAATGAAACAAACTGAAGAAATAATCAAAGTGAAAATAACGAACAAGAAAAGAATCAACCTTATACTAATTTCGGATCTAAAAATATCAAACACAATACGGACAAAAATGAAACTTAAAACAACTAACCCGGATTGGAACAACGACGAACTCAGAACGGAAATGGCAAAACTCGAACTCGAACTCGACCAATTGCTTCTGACTCTGGAACGAAAACCAACTCGAACTCGAATTCGACCAATTGTTGGTCACTGGCCTGTAAGTGATGAGAGTGGTCGTTGGTGTGAGGAGACAGAAGGAAAAAAAAACGACACCATGGTTCTGTCCAAGACAGCAAGGAAAATATCTCCTTATTTCCATTTCCTCTCTTGTTTTAGTCTCTGATCTTCTCTGTCGTACTACCACCACTATGCCGCCATGGTTCCGTCTAAGACAACATCAGCAAGTGACGTCTCCATCCACTCTATTTTCGCTTCCCGATATGTTCGAACTTCTCTTCCCATGTTTAAAATGCCAGAGAATTTTATACCAAAAGAAACAACAACGGGAGACGTCGATGCTCGTTTGGACGTGAGGCGTTGGCTGTTGTAGGAGTGAAGCAGCAACAATGGTTGCTGGACATGGAGCTCCACGACTGGAGGGCAGCAGCAGGTGAAGCACTAGAACTTGACGGGAGGGCAGCAGTTGCAGCGATGGCTGCTTATGGTTGGTCGACGTTCATGGAACGAGGAAGAAGATGGTGGTGGTTTGGGTAGTGGTGAGCGGAATGGGGGGGCTGTTTGGACGTGAGTATGGAGGTGACGAGGAAGAAGACGATGCAGCGGCCATAGATGCTTGAACGAAGAAGAAAACATAGAGGTCATTTGGGACGAAGACGAAGAAGAAGCAACAGCCATGAACGGCTGTTGCGTGTGTTCATTTCCACTGTGTGTGTGTGTGTGTGTTGACGGGGTGAGGGGGAAGGCCTGGAGGGGAAAGGGAAGCCATGGGAGGGGAACTTAGAAGCTTGAAGAAGAAGAAGGTAAGAGAGGGGGAGGGTGGGATCTTTCAAAAGTGAAAATGTTTTTTTAGGGTTTTGTTTTTTGAAATGAAAGATAGGAAAATAGGGGTGTTGGGTCTTTGGAGTTATGGACTGGGTCGACCCAGTTTAAAATGGACCGGGTCGTAGGGAAAGGTTGGGTATATTTGGGCATGTGGTTCAAAATTGAAGAAAAGACCTAATTTCGATTTTCTTTATATTCTTGCTCTCTTTTATTTTACTTCCTAAAAACTAAAATTCTAAACTAACTTATAAACTAAATTAACTTATCAAAATACTAATTAATTCCCAATAACTATTATCGCACATTTAAATAGCAATTAATGATAAAATCGCACAATTTAGACGTTAAATGCTAAAAATGCAACGTACATTATTTTTTTATGATTTTTTCATTTTGTAAAAAACAAACTTAATTAAATACTAAATGAAAATGCGACATATTTTATTATTTTATTAATTTAAACAAATAAACATGCACAGACAAAAATACAAATAATTATACAAAAATACCACAAAAATACAAAAATTGCACACAAAGAAAAATTGTTTTATTTTGAATTTTTGGGAGTAATTCTCATATAGGGAAAAAATCACGTGCTCACAGCTGCCCCTCTTTGTCCGGAAGCACGAAGGGTTTTCGCGCAAAGATAAAGTGAGCGGATATGAGCGATTTTTTGCCTGTTGGAATACTCCGTGTGAAGCATTTTTGAAAGATTTGACCGAATCTTTGCTTCAGAGGTTTCCTACATATCCTCGGCTAAACAGGAATCAGGTCAATGTAGTTCGGGAAATTTTGGTAGTTGGGACTACCATGGGACTGCAATGTTACTGTTGTTGCATGCTACTTTTACTGTTTGCTGACCTCCTTATTACACCATGCTTAAAAGAAAAATCAAGAAGTTAGGCTAGACTACGGATTACAAGATCCCATATATCTTCCAATTGTACTTGATGCCTTGCTTTCTTGTCGGCTTGCGTTGATTCCGGTGCTTCTTTCTTCCGAGAACTGACGGGGATGACACCGGCCTCTTGCTTTCCTGAACACCAGTTTGCATCTTTTTGTTCTGTCCGCTTGAGGATGCGGCTTCCTGCATTATGCTGCGAATCTTTTGTTGTAACCTTCTGCCTTTTGGTGGGTTACGTATTTCAAGACCTGCAATGTAAAGACTGAAAAATATTCTCTCATTATACAGGTGGGCGCCTAATTGGTAAAGACATGAAATGTATTCCCTTGTTATACAGGTGGACGCCTAATGGTAAAGACATGAAGTGTATTCCCTTGTTATACAGGTGGGCGCCTAATGGTAAAGATATGAAATGTATTCCCTTGTTATACAGGAGGGTGCCTAATGGTAAAGACATGTAATGTATTCCCTTGTTATACAGGTGGGCGCCTAATGGTAAAGACATGAAATGTATTCCCTTGTTATACAGGGGGGAGCCTAATGGTAAAGACATGAAATGTATTCCCTTGTTATACAGGGGGACGCCTAATGGTAAAGACATGAAATGTATTCCCTTGTTATACAGGTGGGCGCCTAATGGTAAAGACATGAAATGTATTCCCTTGTTATACAGGTGGGCGCCTAATGGTAAAGACATGAAAAGTATTCCCTTGTTATACAGGTGGGTGCCTAATTGCTAAAGAATAACTTGAATTTGATTCCTCGATTCTCCGAGAAAATTTTCACCTGTGGCAGAAAATTTTCTGCCCCAGTTCTGGCGATCTTTCTTATGGCGTGTCTTTCGGCCATCATCAACACTTTATTTTCCTGTTCAAATCAAAGAAAATTTAGTTAGTTTTTTAAAATATGGCGAGTGGTCATGACACTCCTGATGAGGGATGATTGTTCCCTTCCCCTTATTCCTGTTTGGCGTTCCCAAAACTTGTTGGGGATGACGTTATTTGCTGGGGATAACATTCTGCTAGGGATGGTTTTTCCATTTATCCCTTCCCCGTTCTGTGTCTCAAAAGTTGTCGGGGGTTATTTTGCTGAAGATGGATTTTCCTTTCTTCCTTTCCCACTCTGTGTTGTCCGACCACCTCGGAACTTGGTCGATATTCGGTCGGAGTTCTGCTGGGGATCCTCTTGGAACTTGGCCCACAATTTTCTCAACATGTTTTTTTTCGGTTCTTCCCCGTACTTTCCTTGTCATTTTAGACCAATATTATTCGGCCTGGCAACCAACGTCTTTTGTCTTATTACCTTGTCTTTGGCCTGCCCTCTTCACATTTTACGTTGTACCATTTTGACAACTGGTTGTAAGCTCTGAAAGACTTTTCTCAAAAAAATAAATTTCTGGAAAAAGTCTTTTAAACAAAGAAATGAAAAGATAGAAAAAGAGAAAATCTTTCTGAACGAATGATGGGGAAAAGAAAATAAATTAACTTATCTGGGTGGTATAACCGACTCCAACGATCATGTCGTGCATTCCGGATTAATCAACCCGGTCTATTTGTGTCGATCAATCTTTCTGATGTCTTCACTTGCTGGGGATAAATAGGTGCTCACCTCTTTGAAAAATGCGGATCCTTTCCGCCAATCTATCTTGTCGCCTCATAGTGCCCTTCGTGGGGTTTTCACTAATAAGACTCTCTCATTTTTCTCAATTCCCGTCGCCTTATAGTGTCTGTGAAGGTTTTCACCGATAAGACTCTCTCATTTTGCTTCTCTCAGCTTACGTCGCCTTAAGGTGCCTGTGAAGGTTTTCACCGATAAGGCTCTCTCATTTTGCTTCTCAGCTGGGGATTGGAGTGTTGCCGGTAAGATTCTCTCTGCGGGGAATTCTTATGGATATCAATTCTTTCAGCTCATGATCCTCATTCAGTCGGGGACCGGCGTGTTATTCTCGGCTTTCATTTGCCTGTCTTGGCACCTCTCGGATACTGATCGGGAGGTCTTTTTTTTTTTGTTTTTTTTGGACATCAATATGGGTTTTATGTGGGGCTTATAAGAAAAGGATATAAAATTCAAAATAACTTTGATGGGTAAGACATTACAACTCTTGGAATCAAACTTTTTTTTTTCTTCAAAAATTTAAAAACATAACTTCTGCCCCAATTTTCTTGCTTGGGGATTTTTTTTATTTTTGTTACATTATGACCGAGCCGTGAGGCGCCTACGTATCCTCTTTGAGGAATCATGTCGAACGTAGTTCACTTGATTCCTTTGTTTTTCTTGCGACCCTTTTTTTATCATTCTCCTTTTTTTATTTTTCTTTTTCTTTTTCATTAATGATTCCAAGGGAGGGGTATAAAAGAATAAGTAAGGCTCAAAGGGGTAAAGCAAAGGTTAAAAGTGTTTGGATAAAAGAAAGAATTGCCTCCATCATCTCATTATTCGATAAGCACTAAGTACAAACAAACAAATAAACAACAAAAGAAATTATACATAATATCTTTTGACTGCATCAGAATTGATAGCTATGTCGATGCATCTTCCTTCGACATCTGTCAGACGTAAAGCGCCGTTGGATAATACTCTGGTCACAATATACGACCCTTGCCAATTCGGGGCGAACTTGCCTTTTGCCTCGATCTGATGTGGGAGGATCCGTTTCAATACTTGCTGCCCTACTTCAAATTTCCTAGGGCGCACCTTCTTATTGTATGCTCTTGCCATTCTCTTCTGATATAACTGGCCATGGCATACTGCTGCCAATCTTTTTTCATCAATTAAGCTCAACTGCTCCAGTCGGGCTTTGACCCATTCATCATCATCAATCCCGGCCTCAGCGACAATCCGAAGGGATGGAATTTCAACTTCTACTGGTATCACTGCTTCAGTTTCGCATACCAACGAATAAGGAGTTGCACCTACTGATGTACGAACAGTGGTGCGATAACCCAACAATGCAAACGGTAACTTTTCATGCCACTGTCTGGACCCTTCTACCATCTTCCTCAAAATCTTTTTTATATTTTTGTTGGCTGCCTCAACTGCACTATTCGCCTTGGGACGATACGGGGTGGAATTACGATGTGTAATCTTGAACTGTTGACATACTTCTTTCATCAAACTGCTATTAAGATTAGCACCGTTTTCCGTGATGATCACTTTCGGGATCCCAAATCTACAGATGATATGGGAATGGACAAAATCCACCACCGCCTTTTCGGACACTGACTTGAAAGTCTTGGCCTCCACCCATTTGGTGAAATAATCGATGGTTACCAGAATGAACCTATGACCGTTTGAAGTTGCCGGCTCAATGGGTCCAATGACATCCATGCCCCACGCAACAAATGGCCATGGCGCTGATATTGTAGGTAATTCTGTCGGCGGAGAATGAATCAGATCTCCGTGTATCTGACACTGATGGCATTTTCGCACGAAACTGATACAATCATGCTCCATGGTGAGCCAATAATATCCCGCACGCAGAATCTTTTTTGCCAATACATACCCGCTCATATGGGGCCCACAGACTCCAGCATGTACCTCTGTCATCACTGTCGTGGCTTGACTAGCATCTATACATCTCAGCAATCCCAAATCTGGGGTTCTTTTGTATAGCACTCCTCCACTGAGGAAGAATCCATTTGACAATCGCCGAATGGCTCTTTTTGATCTCCGGTGGCCTGCTCCGGGTATATCCCCATCCTGAGGTATTCCTTGACGTCATAAAACCATGGCTCGCCATCCACTTCTTCCTCTATCATGTTGCAATAAGCATGTTGATCACGAACCTGAATATGCAACGGGTCAACATGGATCTTGTCTGGATGGTGCAACATCGATGCTAAAGTGGCCAAGGCATCGGCAACCTCATTGTGAATTCTCGGGATGTGTCTGAACTCCACTGATCGAAATCGCTTGCTCAGATCGTGCAAACATTGTCGATATGGTATAAGCTTTAAATCCCGTGTTTCCCATTCACCCTGGATCTGATGTACCAGAAGGTCCGAGTCTCCCAAGACCAAGACGTCCTGGACATCCATGTCTGCAGCTAAACGTAAGCCCAGAATGCATACCTCATATTCAACCATGTTGTTGGTATAATAGAAACGTAGCTGAGCTGTAATAGGATAGTGATGTCCTGTTTCAGAAATAACTACCGCTCCTATTCCAACTCCTTTTGCATTCGCAGCCCCATCGAATAAAAGCTTCCACCCTGGTTTCTCATTCAGTTCTAACTCCTCTATATGCATCACTTCTTCATCTGGAAAATACGTCCTCAAACGCTCGTATTCTTCATCAATAGGATTCTCAGCCAAGTGATCGTCCAATGCTTGAGCTTTCATGGTCGTCCTCGTCACATAGACAATGTCGAACTTTGTGAGTAATATCTGCCATTTTGCCAATCTTCCTGTGGGCATAGGCTTCTGGAAAATATACTTCAATGGATCCAGGCGTGAAATAAGGTAAGTAGTATGTGACGACAGATAATGCTTAAACTTCTGTGCTACCCAAGTTAGAGCACAACATGTCTTCTCAAGTTGAGTGTACTTATTCTCATAGACTGTAAACTTCTTGCTGAGATAATAGATGGCTTGCTCTTTTCTTCCTGTGATGTCGTGTTGCCCTAACACGCAGCCAAACGAATTCTCCAGGACCGTTAGATAAAGGATTAATGGTCTTCCCGGCTCAGGTGGAACCAACACAGGTGGATTTGATAAATATCCTTTGATCTGGTCAAATGCCTCCTGACATTCTGTTGTCCATCCTATCGCGGTATCTTTCTTCAGTAACCGAAAAATGGGTTCACAGGTTGCTGTGAGTTGAGCAATAAATCTGCTGATGTAGTTCAACCTTCCCAACAGACTTATTACTTCTGTCTTGTTCTTCGGCGGTGGCAAATCTTGGATAGATTTGATCTTTGACGGGTCCAGTTCAATACCTCGCCGACTGACGATGAATCCCAACATCCTTCCAGATGGAACACCAAAGGCACATTTAGCCGGGTTAAGCTTAATATCATACTTTCTAAGTCTTTGAAAGAACTTCCTTAGGTCTGCTACATGGTCTTCCTGATGCTTAGACTTTATGATCACATCGTCCACGTATACCTCGATTTCTTTATGGATCATGTCATGAAACACGGTAGTCATTGCTCTCATGTACGTTGCCCCAGCATTCTTCAAACCAAATGGCATTACCCGGTAGAAATAATTTCCCCACGGCGTAATGAAGGTTGTCTTTTCTGCATCTTCCTCATCCATCAGAATCTGATGATACCTAGCATAGCAATCTACAAAAGATCCGATCTCACGTCCGGCACAATTGTCAATCAAGATATGAATGTTTGGTAAAGGAAAGTTGTCCTTTGGGCTTACCCTATTCAGATTGTGGTAATCGACACACACCCTGATCTTCCCATCTTTCTTTGGCACCGGCACCACATTATCCAACCAATCAGGATATCGAGACACGAATAACCTTTGCTTGCAGTTGCTTGGTTACTTCTTCTTTAATCTTCACACTCATATCCGTTTTGAACTTCCTCAATTTCTGCTTGACGGGAGGACATGTCGGGTTAGTGGGCAATTTATGAACCACTAAATCTGTGCTTAACCCCGGCATGTCATCATATGACCAGGCAAAAATATATTTGAACTCAATAAGTGTTTTGATCAATTCCTCCCTGATATTTGGTGTAATGTGGATGCTTATTTTAGTTTCTCTGATATCGTCGGCATCCCCTAAATTGATGGCTTCTGTGTCATTTAAGTTGGGCTTGGCTTTTTCTTCAAACTGACTTAACTCCCTGTTTATCTCCTCGAAGGCTTCATCTTCATCATATTCTGATTCATTATCATAATCGACCTCTTGTATAGTTAGTTCGGAATCAGATTGATCTTTTAGACTAGGTTGAAGATCCGTTGTACATGCCATGTCATTAGAACCAGTATGAAAAGAACTGTTCAGAAAAAGAAACGAAGGAAACAAAATTAAAAATAACATATAAAATAAGGAATAAAGAAGAAACATTTTCGTTTTATTAAATTATGGGATAACAAGGTTTCACACTTTGTTGAGCAGTAATAAAAATAAAAAGAAATCTGGATTACAACCCTGAAATAATCCAAAAAACAAAAAAGGAAAATCAGAGTCAACTACCAGGACTCCCTCCGAGTAGGAAAATGAGTAGCTGTCCAATTGTTGACATTGGCCCTAGGCCCCACAAACTGTATGTCTGCCTTACTGGAACCCTCTCCAGCTTCTATTGTGTTGACATCTGCGAACATTCTTTCTAAGCCCTCATCCAAATCTCCATCTTGCCCAATCGACGGTCCACGAATTTTCGGGACTAACGACCTTGTGACACATGCTCTAACGAAAGATCTAGAGAGACGCGGAACTGGCTTGGGAAGAACCCAAACTTTCTTCTTCATTTTCCGAGCTCGCTTTATATCTGCTGCAGTTGGTTTGAATCCCAATCCGAAAGTCTCTAAATTCTTGGGCAAAGAGACAGGTTGAACAATTCCCTGGAGCTCAGCCGCCAGACCCTTTCCTGGCACGAACCCATTACTTAGCATCTCTGAAGCTATCATGACGGTTGCGGAAGCTATCCTGGGGTGTGGAATGCTTTTACCCTCGGGAATCTTGTTTGCTGACACTGCATCAAAAATCTGGTAAAACCAAGGACCTTTGTCATCGTTTGTTTCTATGAATGGCACAATGGCACCTCCCATGGTGCACACAGTGTCTTCCCCATGCAGCACGACATCTTGTCTGTCTCATTCAAACTTGACCATTTGATGCAATGTGGATGGCAATGCTTTGGCCGCGTGGATCCATGGTCGTCCTAACAAAAGGTTATAAGATACTGCGGCATCCAATACCTGGAACTCCATAGTAAACTCGACCGGGCCGATGGTCAACTCGAGTATAATATCTCCCACGGTGTCTGTTCCACTTCCGTCAAACCCCCGGACGCAAACGCTGTTCTTGTGGATTCTATCATGGTCAATCTTCAACTGGTTCAGTGTGGATAATGGACAAATATTGACACTTGAACCGTTATCCACCAACGCCCGAGTAACTGCCGCATCTTCACATTTGACAGTCAAGTAGAGAGCTTTATTATGTTTTGTGCCCTCCACTGGCAAATCGTCATCAGAGAACGTTACCCTGTTTACCTCAAAAATTTTGTTGCAATTGTTTCATGGTGGTTCACTGAAATTTCATTGGGCACATGAGCTTCATTTAGTATCTTCATCAGGGCCTGGCGATGCTCGTCTGAATGGATCAATAGTGATAACAACGAGATCTAGGCCGGTGTTTTCTTCAATTGTTCAACAACGGAGTAATCCTGCACTTTCATCTTTTTCAGGAATTCCTCCGCCTCTTCTTCTGACACGAGTTTCTTTGTTACCGCTGGGTTGGACCTTCTCAACTCCACGGGAGTAAAACACCGTCCCGATCGAGTCAGTCCCTGCGCCTCACAACTATCCTCCTCCACTTGCTTTCCCTTGTACATTACCACTGTTTTTTCATACTTCCAAGGCACAGCCTTGCTATCAATCACTGGCAATTGGACTACCGGCTTTATGATGACCGGTTCTCTGTAGACCCCTTTCACAACAACTACGGGTGCAGATGATGCTCCCGATACTACTAACTTGGCTGGCTCTGGTTTCTTGGTAGCGGTGGATGGATTCTTCCCTAATATCACCACTGGCTTGACATCTTCCCCCTTCAACTGTACCCCTGTTTCCCCATCGGTCGATTTTTCTTTTGGAGTGGCATGGATCATCATCACTATCTGTGAGGGTTTCTTTGGCTCCCCTCATTCGCGCACAAGCTCGATCATGTGGGCTTCGTGGTGCTTTGGCAATGGGTTCTGGTTAATATTGGGTGCCTCCGGTGCCTGTACCTCAATCTTGTTGGTATCAATAAGATCTTTTATCGCATGTTTCAGCCTCCAACATTTCTCGGTATCATGTCCGGAAGCTCCCGAACAATATTCACATCTAACCGAGTGATCCATATTTTGGGGTAAGGGATTTGGCAACCTAGGCTCAACAGGATTTAATAAACCCAACTGCCTTAATTTGTGGAACAAGGCAGTATAAGTTTCTCCCAACTCAGTAAAGGTTCTTTGCCTCTGCAGTCTTTCATTTCTGGAAGCCGGATTTCCCCTGAAACCCATCTATGGAGGGTTCCTGTAGGCTCTTGGCGGTGGATAGGTGTTTTATGGTGGTGGGTAGGTATTATGTGGAGGTAGGTATGTATTGTGGGGAGCTGGCGCGCGCCATTGCGGGCGAGCCGGAGGTTGAGTATATGTCTGGGCTTGATGGGACGGAGAAATGTTGTTCTTGTGGTGGGTAGTAGGGTTGTGGAGGGTAATTTGGAATGTGTGGGTAGTTTAGATGATGGGGTCTGGGTTGGTAATGAGGGGAAGGACCTCTAGATCTGGACCAATTGCCTGCCTCTATTGTCGTAACCTCCTCTCTCCTTTTCTTTTCGAGCGCACCTCCCTTTCCGCTCTGAATGGCCTGAGTCGTTGCTTTAATTGCCGAGTAACTCAGGATCTTATTGGACTTAAGTCCCTATTCTATCATGCCTCCCATTTTCACCACTTCGTTGAATGATTTGCCAACTGACATCACCAAGTGACCGAAGTAAGTTGGCTCTAGAGTTTGTAGAAAGTAATCTACCATTTCTCCCTCTCTCATTGGAGGATCAACTCTGGCTGCATGTTCTCTCCATCGGAACCCAAATTCCCGGAAGCTCTCTCCGGGTTTCTTCTCAAGCTTTAGCAATGTGAGACGGTCTGGGACTATCTCAAGGTTGTATTGGAAGTGTCTTGCGAAAGCCTGTGCCTGATCATCCCAGGTGTACCACCTGCTCGGATCTTGTCTTGTATACCACTCTAGTGCCGACCCGCTCAAACTCTGGCCAAAGTAAGCTATCAGTAGCTCATCTTTGCCCCCCGCTCCCCTCATCTTGCTGCAAAGCCCCGTATATGTACTATAGGAACTCCATGCCCTTCGTATAAATCGAATTTGGGCATCTTGAACCCTGCTGGTAATTGGACGTCAGGGAAAGGGCATAGATCCTTGTAAGCCACGCTGACCTGGTTGCCTAACCCGTGCATGTTCCTGAAGGACTGCTCCAGGCTTTTAAATTTCCGCATCACCTCGTCCTGCTCTGGGCTCTTAGCCGGCTTTTCAATCTCCGTCGGGACCTCAAAGTGGGGATTATAGGTATGTGGCTCGGGTGCTTTGAATGTGAGTTCAGGGGGGTAATATTGTGTATCGTGAGCCTGAAACAATGGCTCGCTAGACGATCTGTGCAATGGGGCTGGGGCAGGCGCCACAAAGACGGGAACATTTGGTGGAGGAGGATTTTGATTAGGTGGTGGAGCTTGGGGGTCATAGGCCTCTCTTCCCTGATAGTAGTGATGGCTTGGGAAACTCGTTGAAGGACCGGGAGAGGGGTATTCTGGCGTGTGTCCTGGTTGGAGAGTAGGAGTAACAGGTAGTTCATGCCCCTTTTGGGCTCTAGCTAAGGCTATCTGTATTTCATTCATTTCCAGCCTCATCTTCTCCATTTTTTCCATGGCCTCCTTCAGCATCTGATTTGCCATCTTTTCCGACTCAACACTGTTGTCTGAGCTAGTCATGCTTTCTGGTATGGGCCCTTTTGATCTTGTTTGATAATGGTACGGTGCCAGTACGCTTTAACAAACTAACTGATATTGATTGGAAAAACAACAAACTTGTCAGTGTTAGAGTCTTAACATATATTGTAATTGCACGCTGGATGCAATGTTCTTAGGCAGTTAACCATTTCTAACATGTTTTTGCTCTGACCGCATGCATCATCCCGGCTTATTTTATTTGTGCCTCTTTCGAGTGTTTCAGGGACCTCTCTTTTCTTCTTCTCTCTCTCTTTTTCCTTTTTTTTAATTAAGGTCGAATCCTATAGACATTGCCTACGTATCGTGACCCCGCACGAATCAGACCAGGCGTAGTTCGTGCTTGAGTAAAATAAAGACCCAATTTTACATTCTATTACCCAAATATTCTATTACAAACTGTTATTTGAAAGAAAACAAACGAAATACAGACTCCACACTACTAACAATGTTTGAAGAGAACATAGGGGTAGACAACAAACTCTGAAAAACAAACAAGTGAAGGCTTGAACTAGGGATACATTAAAGCCTTGAATTTTGGTGCCCGCAAGGCATCGTTCGGCCTTTCCGCGGGCTTTGGTGTAAGACCCCTTTGTAAGCTTTTCAACTCATTCATGATCCGGTGGACATAGCCCATGATGGAGGCAAGTAGGGTATCACGAGGGATTTGCTCACATGCTAAGCATCTCATGTAGATGTAGTGCCCAATCTCGTCAATCCTACCTCGAATGTTGTCCCTTTCCCTGAATAGTTGCTCTAGTCGCCGGTTTTTTAGTCCCAGTGCTTGAGCATTGTTGGCGAGTCGATCCTGGAACCTCTCCTTTTGTTTTTCCATTCTGGCAATCACATCATAACAGTGCCTTCTGTCTGCTTGGGCATCTCGGGCTTGTTTAAAGACCCGCTCCTGAAGAGTAGAGTTTGTTTCTCTTAATAGTCCAATGCTCATTTCATAATCCCTTATGACTTGTTGTAGATGCTTTTTCCGTGCCATTGTACCTTTTGCCCATCTGACCCGCATTATCGCTATGCAAGCCTCGGATCTCTCCAAATCCTCTCGGCTTTTGCTGACCTGACTCCTCAACTCTGCTATCAACCTCTCATTGGACCGACTTTTCTGTTGGTCACCGGCATTTTTTCTGTCTTGGCGGATTCGGGCTCTCAGGGCCTTGTTCTCTTGAGTCAACTTGCTTTTCTCTCCTGTATCAGCATCAATTTGCAAGCTGCTTTGGTATTTCAGCCCCTCAATTTGTTGTTTTAACTTACCAATCTCGACCCGATATTCTTTCTCTTTTGCTAGCCAACCTCATTGTGCTTGCGATGATTCTACAAAGTCTTGGACGTGAGCTCTCTTAGTTGGTCTCTGGTGCTCAAGCTCTCTTCTGTACCATGTGAGGTATTTTGGCGACACTTCGCCTTTGGCCCGATCTTGTACACGAGTATCTACTTTCAGGGTTTGACATTCATTCTAGATTCTCCGAACGACTGCTTCAGGGAACTTCCCACCAGGCCCGATTTCGACCACCTGGCCACTGAGATACTCTTCCTTTGAGACTATTTGGTATCTCCCCAACTGTCTCAACACTCTGTATGGCGCGTAGGGCTGGATACTTTGGAGACCCATCAACAACAAATGAGATTCGGCGGCTGACATGTGTATGATTTCATCTATGGGTAGCCACCCAAATGCCCATTCTATCTAGTTTGCTGAGACAGAACGCAACAGAGTGACCCATTCAGCGACCCCTTCTGGCAGGCTAAACCCGTCGACCCTTGTGGAAAAATCTTCTATACAAGTCTTTTATGACGACTCATATTTCAGAAACTGAGGGCGATGACATAGGTGTTCTATCATCCACATTTGCAGTAGTACATTGCAACCCTCAAAGAAACCTCCTTCGGTTTTGCAAACAGTGAGAGCGCGGAAGATGTCTGCTATTATCATTGGTGCCAGAGTGCTGTTGTTTTGCTTGAGCAAAGTGCTGACGACCCCAGCGACTTGTATGTTAATTTTCGCGTCTTTTCTCGGGAATACCAGAAGGCCCAGAAAGGCTACCATGAAAGCAATACACCTATGTCTTTCCCATTTCAGCTGGTTTTCCCCGCTGCAGATCTTTCCCTCGGGATTGTTGAACCCTCCAAAATGACTGTATTTGTCGTACAGGAATGCCAAACTACAAAAACCTTCTGATAACTCTGGGTTGTGTATAACTCTGCGGATCTTCACGGTGTCTAAAAATCTGTGTATGGTCACGGTCCTTGGTGCAATAAGATACTGCTCTCTCATAGGGACTTTGGGACCCCCAATGTACCCTGCCAGTTCTTCCAGTGTCGGTGTGAGCTCAAAGTCTGAGAAATGAAATACATTGTGTGCTGGGTCCCAAAATGAAATTAAAGCCCTTATAATGTCCCCTCTTGGATCAATGTCCAGTAACCCAACCAAATTTCGCAAGTATCTCTTGATTGTATCTTTCCCTGATTCTTCTAAGTCGTTCCACCACATGCGTAAGCCCAAAGGGACCTTGTTTATAATGGCTCCAGATGAATTCCTAGTCGTGCTCATTCTGCACATTTATTAAAGTGATTTAGACAAAAAGCAAAATCTTATTTGTCTCATAAACTAATTTTCCCATTTTTCCCTAATTTTTTTGAGGAAAAGAAAGACTGATTCTCCAAATACGGCTTTTTGACTCTTCAGGGATGAAGATTTTAAGGCTGTAGGGATTTAACCAGCCGAAAGGTAAAAGAATGACCAAAGGTGACTGTTTATGCAAAGTCAGCCTTCCAGCGCCCCTTTAGGGAATGTTCGGCTATTTTTGCAAAATTGTATCGCCTCACTCTTTTATAAAAGTGGCAACATTTTGTCATTTTTTTCTGGTCGTTTTTGCAAAATGGGAAGTTGGACCCAATGAGAGTTGCCTACGTATCTCACACCCTGTGAGAATCAAACCGACGTAGTTCCGGCGATCATGAATAAAGTAAATAAACTAATTTTTCTTTTTTATTATTTTATTTTTTGAAGGAAAGACTTATAAAGAAGAAACGGAACATCTTTGGATTTTGATTTTTTTTTTCCAGCATTTTTGCAAAGAATGACCTCTAAAGAATTTTTTTTTTTTTCGAAAAAAAAAACTTCTAAAGAAGAAAGAAAATATTTTTGGATTTTCAATTTATGAAAGAAATGCTCCTAAAAAATATTTTTGAATTTGAATTTTCTTTTCAATTTTGAAAGAAGAATGAAAATATTTTTGGATTTTTGAAAGAAAATAAAAGAAAATATTTTTATTTTTATTTAAAAAAAAAGACTTTCTAAAGAAATCAATAGTGGAAAATATTTTTGGATTTTTTTTTGAATATTGGGGGTCTAAAAAAAACTTTTCTAGCAAGAAAATAAAGAAAAATACTTTTTGGATTTATATATATGTATTTTTTTGTAACAAATAATAAAACCACGTTCAACGCACAACTCTTTTTATTTTCATTTTTAGCATTTTCATAAATAAATAAATAAATAAAAAATTATTTTACAAACAAGACTCTTTTTCATTTTCATTTTTCATGGCAAGACAAACTATTTTTCTTTTTTTTTCTTTTTTTTATTTTGAAAACAAGACAAAGTGAAGATTTTTTCTTTTTCGTTTCACCAAAATGACCAACCTATTCTTCCAAACTAAAAATAAAAGACTTTTTTATTGAGTGAAATAAAATAAAACATGATTTTTTTCATTTTTCCAAAATTTTCGGCAGAATTTCGACAGTATTTGGGTAAATTTTTTTTTCTTTCTAAAATAGGCAATTAATTCTCTACACTGTTACTTCGCTCTATTTTTTTTCACAATTTTCTAATATTCCTGATTTTTCTAAGCCGGTCAACATGCAAGTCCGAAGCAAATAAATGCATAAAGCAAACAGGATGCAGCAGGATGGTCTTTTCATTTCAGGTTGCTAGTCCTAGACGGACCCAACCCCTGTGTTGAGTCCCTTAAGTCAAATACAACATGATGCAGATAAGCGTTCCTGCTAGGGATCCGGCATGAAGCTGAGTTATTCTAGGTTCATAGCCTGGGTATTCGTTCTAGACTGTGTACCCGAGCGGATAACTCGAGTCGAGGAGGGGGCTACGTACCGAGGACCCGCGAGATCGTCCATCTTTGTAACTTGTCCGGCCTCTTTCTTATTTTAAGGTATGACACTAACAGAATAGAGAGTCTCGGTCAGCGAGCACATCCCCGAAGATGAGAAGAGAAGGGTTTCGGCACAGTTTATATACAGGTCAGATAATATCAAAGCGGTAAAAGCAACATTTTGCACATTTAGGCCAAAACATGTAATAAAATCAAATAATAAATAAAGTCAAATAATAACAATTATTCTAAGCTCGAATTCTTGAACCTTGAACCAGAGATTCTGGGTTCGGTCCCCAGTAGAGTCGCCAGAGCTGTCACACCTCTTTTTTCCGCCCCGCGAGAGTACAGGAAGGGAGTTTTTTCCAATTAAAGGACAATCGAAATGTGATTTGTTTATTTATTTCAGAGTCGCCACTTGGGAGATTTATGGTGTCCCAAGTCATCGGTTGAATCCCGAATCGAGGAAAAGAATGACTCTGTTTAACAATCCGCGAATCAGAAATTCGGATACGGAATTATGTTAACGCGGGAGAAGGTGTTAGGCATTCCCGAATTCCGTGGTTCTAGCACGGTCGCTCAACTGTTATATTTGGCTTATTTATCTGATTTTTTTAAACAATTAAGAACTTATATGCAAATTTAGCTTTGGACCGCTTTTATCATTATTATTATTATTATTTTATACAAGAATTGCAACGTCGTGAAAACGCATCTCGAACCACGTCACAACCACTGTACACATGATTTGTTGACGCATTTTGACTCCGTCAAGATTGGGATTTGGGTTACATAAATGCACACCCATAATTAAGAAAATAACCTTATTAAATACGCACCTAAAGACTACGTGTTATTATACTTTTAGGTAGGACCGTGAAATTTACTAAACGGCCCATCCCGGAATCTAAGTATTTTTTAAAAAAAGAAAATAAATAATATTTGAGGGCCCTGCAATTTTTGTATTGTTTTTTTTATTATTTTTTTTATTTTTTTTGCGAAAGCCTCTTTTATTTTATGAATATCCTAAAATGACTACATTTTTTTATTAAATTTGTCTATAAATATAGAAATTAATTTTTACATACTTAAAAATAACATATTAAATACTAGTTTAAGACAAATATTAACGGAAAGGAATATTACTAAAATTGTAATTATAAATACAATATGGAATTGTCAAATAATATTTAAAAGAAACTAATTATCCCCTAACCGGATTAAACTTACATTGTTAGGTGACTTGAGCTATTGAAATTAATTATTTTCAACTACTGAAAATTAGAAACAATCTTAATTACTAATGCATATTTCTAGAATTTATTTAATTTAACCTTAACTCGCCTTGTTTTAACTCAAATCACCATAATGCCTAATTCGCAAAATTAAATTAAATTCATGCTTTAACTAAATTTAGCTACGTGTTTTCGATTAACTTAATGTTGACAATATTAAAACCTTCATAAATAGTGAACTTAATCAATTTTGCCAAGCTGGTTTAATAAAGTCCTATTTACGTTATTTTCCTCTTATTCTAATTATTAGACAGTTTGACAGTAATGAACATGCTTAAATATATACTACCTAATAATCAAGTTAAAGCGAAACATTATTTAATACATCACTACAATATGTCTAGTTATGCAAAACGACAGCAATTTACAGAATAATAATACATGAAATAGCCTAAATACAATTAATAAAAAAACAAAGAAAAAGCTAAATTAGAATTTTAAAATTCCATTCTTCATATGTATTCGTACTTTCACATTTCAGCTTACAAAATGCCAAAATTACAGTTGTGTACCTGGTACTGCCAATATAAGAAGAAGAAAGTCAGCAACATAGTGTGTAACACAGCAACAACAACAATAACCAGCAATAACCAGTCAAAGGAACACCCAGTGACAGATTTGAAAACCAAGATAAAAATCCAGAAACACTGACAACAATCAACACACAGAAGCCAAGGGAATCTTTTTAGATTTGAAAGACTATTTAATGTTTAACCCTTAATTTCTGAATCCGTATTTCAGAATATTTAGATTGTATATCAGGTGTATACTACTCTCTTTTAATTTTCGGAATCTTTTTATTTGTATTTTTGGAAGTCTTAATATTTTCGGAACTTTTCTCTCTCTTCAATATTCAGCTCCCCCTCACTCTTTTTTTTTAATTCTGTCCAAGTCCCCTCTATTTATTACCAACTTCAGCATTTTTTAAAATTAAAAACCCACTATCTTCTACTCATCCCCCCTTTAATACCACTACCTAATGTTTTGTCCCCCACTACATTAAACAAATACATTATCCCCTCCATTATATCTTGTCCCCATACCTACATTAAACAATTATATTACTCCCCCATTATATTATGTCTTGTCATCCACCATGTACTATTTTAATATTATTTAATCTTAATAGACAGAGCACTCAAAATAATTAATTGTTCAAATTTTCAATTCCAAAATTACCCCTCCGACCTTATTGAAATTACCATTTTACCCTTAAAAATACTGCAATTTACCAATCTACCCCGTCATCTATAACCAATTCACCTAATCAATTCTAACCAAAATATAGCAGTTATAACCAATTCCTAATCAAATTTTATGAACAAACTCAAACTAAATGATGAACAACAAAGAAACAACTGGAATTATTTTGACTGAACAATGTTTTTAAACAACAAACCTATTTTCAGATTCAACAACAATAACAAACAAGTATATTCAAATCATGAGCTCAAATTCAAATTAAACTTAAACAAAATAAATAAACAGATTCAAATCACTAAACTCAAATAATCAATTGATCTTCAAATTAAATCCAACAAAATTACAACAAAGATACATGATTCAAACTAAATCAGAAAAATTAAAAAGCAAAACATAAACTCATATTAAATCACTGGATTAAAAACGAACTTCAAACAAAAAATGAGTACGAATTAAATCTATATTAAACAACAAAGATGACGGATTCAAACGATTTAAACTAACACTCTTCTATATTAAAAACTAAATCCTTTTAAATTAATAAAAACAAACTGAAGAAATAATTAATTGAACTTCAACTTAAATCTAACAACATTATAATTAAACTAACAATTTCTACCTAAAAAACAAATAAGAAAAATGAAACAAACTGAAGAAATAATCAAAGTGAAAATAACGAACAAGAAAAGAATCAAACTTATACTAATTTCGGATCTAAAAATATCAAACACAATACGGACAAAAATGAAACTTAAAACAACTAACCCGGATTGGAACAACGATGAACTCAGAACGGAAATGGCAAAACTCGAACTCGAACTCGACCAATTGCTTCTGACTCTGGAACGAAAACCAACTCGAACTCAAATTCGACCAATCGTTGGTCACTGGCGTGTGAGTGATGAGAGTGGTCGTTGGTGTGAGGAGACAGAAGGAAAAAAAAAACGACACCATGGTTCTGTCCAAGACAGCAAGGAAAATATCTCCTTATTTCCATTTCCTCTCTTGTTTTAGTCTCTGATCTTCTCCGTCGTACTACCACCACTACATTGTCATGGTTCCGTCCAAGAAAGCATCAGCAAGTGACGTCTCCATCCACTCCATTTTCGCTTCCCGATATGTTCGAACTTCTCTTCCCAGGTTTAAGATGCCAGAGAATTTTATACCAAAAGAAACAGCAACGGGAGACGTCGATGCTCGTTTGGACGTGAGGCATTGGCTGTTGTAGGAGTGAAGCAGCAACAGTGGCTGTTGGACATGGAGCTCCACGACTGGAGGGCAGCAACAGGTGAAGCACTAGAACTCGACGGGAGGGCAGCAGTCGCAGCGATGGCTGCTTATGGTTGGTCGACGTTTATGGAACAAGGAGGAAGATGATGGTGGTTTGGGCAGTGGTGAGCGGAATGGGGGGCTGTTTGGACGTGAGGATGGAGGTGACGAGGAAGAAGACGATGCAACGGCCATGGATGCTTGAACGAAGAAGAAAACGCAGAGGTCGTTTGGGACGAAGACGAAGAAGAAGAAGAAGCCATGAACGGCTGCTGCTTGTGTTCATTTTCACTATGTGTGTGTTTATATGTTGACGGGGTGAGGAGGAAGGGCTGGAGGGGAAAGGGCAGCCATGGGAGGGGAACTTAGAAGCTTGAAAAAGAAAAAGGTAAGAGAGGGGGAGGGTGGGATCTTTCAACAGTGAATTTATTTTTTAGGGTTTTGTTTTTTGAAATAAAAGATAGGAAAATAGGGGTGTTGGGTCTTTGGAGTTATGGACTGGGTCGACCCGGTTTAAAATAGACCGGGTCGTAGGGAAAGGTTGGGTATATTTGGGCCTGTGGTTCAAAATTGAAGAAAAGGCCTAATTCCGATTTTGTTTATATTCTTGCTCTCTTTTCTTTTACTTCCTAAAAACTAAAATTCTAAACTAACTTATAAACTAAATTAACTTATCAAAATACTAATTAATTCCCAATAACTATTATCGCACATTTAAATAGCAATTAACGATAAAATCGCACAATTTAGACGTTAAATGCTAAAAATGCAACGTACATTATTTTTTTATGATTTTCTCATTTTGTAAAAATAAACTTAAATAAATACTAAATGAAAATGTGACATATTTTATAGTTTTATTAATTTAAACAAATAAACATGCACAGACAAAAAATACAAATAATTATACAAAAATAACACAAAAATACAAAAATTGCACACAAAGGAAAATTGTTTTATTTTTGAATTTTTGGGAGTAATTCTCATATAGGGCAAAAATCACGTGCTCACAAGAGTTGGTATCCAATCTGATAGGTTTCTCATTTGTAGTTTTCTTGTTAGGAATCATCTATTTCCTTTGTCCTTTACTCTGTTTCTTTTGTCGTGTTTATTTCCTTTTTCTGAGTCTGTTTGGTCAAAACAAGTGAGAAATGACTTCAAATTTGCCACCAGCTTTCCAAGTGCACAAAATGAGATCTGGCTAGCACATCAAAGCATCATAAGTCAGGAAAGAACAACAAGCGCACTGAACTGGTAACAATCAACTTGCTTTAGGATCCTTGTGAAATACAAAGCTTTGGTACATATCAATCCTTAGACGATGCAACAAATAGAGGGTGTTAGGTGAACGGATCAAATGTATCTTCTGTGGTAAGATTGACAAAAGTGGTTAACCAGTGGCAAGCGAGGTCTTCCAAGCAGAAATCAAAGTTATCATGGCAAGCGAGGGAGCAGTAGACCTCAAGGCCAGGGCCAGTGGTTTAAGTCCAGGAAGAACAACATATACACTGAGTTGGTAACAATCAACATGTGTTGGGATCTATGTGAAATACAAGGGATAAAAAAAGGCGGTAAACCAGTGACAAACAAGATCTTCCATGCAGAAATCAAAGCTACCATGGCAAGCAATGGAGCAATAGACCTCAAGACCAAGACCAATGATTTAAATCGGGAAAGAACAATGTGTACATTGAAGTTGGTAATAATCAATATACCGTGGGAATCATATGAAACACAAAGGTTTGGTAGTTGCCTGTTCATGAGCAATGCAACAGATAGAAGCTATTAGGTCTGAACGGATCAGAGGTATTTTCTGTGATAAGGGTGACAAAGAACGTGGTCAGTCAATAAACAGGCAAGGTCTTTCAAGTTGAAACCAAAGTTATCATGGGAAGTGAAAGGGCAATCGTCTTCAAAGTCAATGCCACAAAGCAACCACCATATTTATAAACTCCCAAGTTTTCTTTGTTTGAAACAGGGACAAAAATTGTGTCCAAATCAAAGCTTGGAAGTTGGAATTTTTTTCAAATGTCATGCCCAAATTTTGTCATCACAAAGGCGGTTTGAGAAGGGGAAAGGAAAATTTATTCGATCTATAGGAACCCTCCATGAGGAAAAGCATGGTTCAGAGGCAAGGAATTTTGTTCGTTCTGCAGAGTTCCTCTAAAAAGAAAGCATGGCTCAGGTAAGTTCATTCTCGGCTCTTCAGGACCTTCCTGGATAATGGGATTTAGTTTTAAGTGTTCAGGACCCTCATGGACAATGGAATTTAGTTCTAAGACCTTCATAGAAAATAAGATTTAGCGTAAGTTTTACCTTTAGGAAATATGATTTAGCTTTGAAGTTGTCACTCTTAAGGTGAGATTTAATTTGAAATTTTCAGGACCCTCCTGGAAAATGGGACTTAGTTTAAAATTCAAAACAATCATGAGTAGTAACATCTAGCATAAATGTACCCCAAAAGAATATAAGTTGGTTTCAAATTTTTTGTTCTATAGATAGAATTCAGCTAGTAGTTGCCAGGACCCTCCTAGAAAATGGGACCTAGTTTAAAAAATGAAACAATCATAAGTAGAAAAATCTAGCATAAATGTACCCCAAAGGAATATAAGTTGGTTTCAAAGATTGCATGTTTAAGATAGGATTCAATTAGGAGTTTTCAGGACCCTCATGAATAATGGGACCTAGCTTTAAGATTTCCATTAGATAACAAGATTTAGCATAAGTTCTATTGTAGGGTAATATAATTTAGCCGTAAAATTGTCACTCTTAAGATAAGACTTGATTTTTGATTGTCAAGACCCTCCTGGATAATGGGATGTAGTTTAAAACTAGCTTGGATAACAAGATTTAGCATAAGACATACCTTCAATAGATATAATTCAGCTTTAAAATTGTCGTTTAATTAAGAGTTGTTAGGACCCTCCTGGATAATGGGGAATAGTTTAAGACCGATCCTTTTAGATAACAAGATTTAGCGGAAGTAACACCTTTAGAAGATATAACTTAGATTTAAAATTTCCGTTTAGTTAAGAGTTGTTAGGACCCTCCTAGATAATAGGGAGTAGTTTAAGACCCTCTTAGATAACAAGATTTAGCGGAAGTCATACCTTTAAAAGATATAGCTTAGATTTAAAATTGTCGTTTAGTTAAGAGTTGTCCGGACCCCCCTGGATAATGGGAAATAGCTTTCAAATTCTTAGTAATATTTGGTAATATGATTCAGTTTAACACTTACATATGCGCCCAGCTACCAAACTGGGGCAGAAAATTTTCTTTGTTTTGTCTATTTTTGTTGAAATCAGGGACCCGCCTGAAGAACAGGGAGAAGCAAGTCAAGTTTCAGCAATCAGGCGCCCACCTGGAGAGCAAGGGAATACAATTCAAGTTTCAGCAATCAGGCGCCCACCTGGAGAGCAATGGAATACAATTCAAGTTTCAGCAGTCAGGCGCCCACCTGGAGAGCAAGGGAATACAATTCAAGTTTCAGTAATCAGGCGCCCACCTGGAGAGCAAGGGAATACAATTCAAGTTTCACCAATCAGGTGCCCACCTGAAATTTTTCTTTGTTTTTGTCTATTTTGTTGAAATCAGGCGCCCACCTGAAATTTTTCTTTGTTTTTGTCTATTTTGTTGAAATCAGGCGCCCACCTGAAGAGCAAAAGAATACATTCAACTTCAGCAATCAGGCACCCACCTGGAGAGCAAGGGAATAAATTCAAATTCAGCAATCAGGCGCCCACCTAGAGAGTAAGGGAATACAATTCAAGTGCATGCAATTAGGCGCCCACCTGGAGAGCAAGGGAATACATTCAAGTTCAGTAGTCAGGAGTCCACCTGGAGAGCATGAGAATACAATTCAACTTTAGCAGTCAGGCGTCCACCTGGAGAAAGGGAAAACATCTCAAAGTACAATTCGAGTTCAGCAATCAGGCATCCACCTGGAGAAAGGGAAAGCACCTCAAATTACAATTCAAGTCAGCAACAAAAGGAGCTCACGGCAAAAATGCGAGTCAACAGTCCGAGGTGATCAACAGAAGTTAGTCACAATAAAGAAAAAAGGACAAGGGCAAGAAGTTAATCCAAATGCAGAAGTTGATGGAAGATGTGAACTGCTTAAGACATGGTGGAAGTCACAAGCACTACATGTCCGGTCTTGATCCAAAAAGCTGAAGAAGAACGAGCTAGCACCTGCAGCTAACAAGCGCCAAGGTTTAAATCTAAAGTCTGCATGAAGAACCATTCAAGACTCAAGATCATGCTTCAGAAGACTTATTGTTAGGAATCTTGTAACTCGTAGTTGAAAGGCTTAGTTAGTCTTTTTCATTTGATTTTTGATGTAATAACAAGAACCGCAGACCGGAACCTCGATAGCACCTCAATCGGCTCTCCACCTCTGTACTCCATCACCTTATTCACCTCTGAACTACAAGTGACCTGATTCCTTTATAGCCAAGGATATGTAGGCAGCTCAGATACCAGGGCTCGTTCACATTCTCCTTCCTCTTAGCTTTTTTGTCTCCTCAATAAAAGGGTCGGGTCAAAAAACCTGTCTAGTCGTTTTTTGTCTCAAAATACTTCGTATTTCCAGTCAAAGAGGGGCAGCTGTAGACATGTGATTTTTGACCCTACCCAAATTTTTATATTTTAGCATGTAAACATTTAATGTAGGTCTAATATAGCTATTTCAACTATTTTTGACTTCTTTACTTTATTTTCGTCATAAAAATGAAAGATTACAAAAAAATATTTTAGCTTACGTATCTTTCATAAATTTTAAAAAAAAATATACAAAAATAGTACCTTATTTTCATCTTAACATAATCTTGAAAATACAAAAAATATGTTTCATTCGCATCTAGGATTTAATTTTTGTATTTTTAAATCAGTTAGTAATTTATCTGCTTTACAAAATTGAAAAAATCACAAAAAAAAACGTATTTTGCATTTTTATTGTTTAATTTCGAATTTTTGTAATTTTATTTTAATTTGGTATTTAATTAGGTGTGGTAATTATTATTTATAGATAATTAAGTTAATTTTGTGGAATAATTTGGTTTAGGGGTTGTTCAATAAGGGTAATGTTTACCTAACTTAAGAAGTTTCTAGTGGATAGTAGGGTTAGGATTGCACTAATGGATTAAATAATTAAGTGGATAATTGAGTGGACAATGGAGTAGAGGATTAAATAAATAAAAAGTTAAGTTGGTAGTGGAAAATGCACTAATTGAATGCCCATTTAAGGGAGCTGAAAATCAAAAAAGAAGGGGGCGGAGAGCGGTATACACTCGATATACACTTTGGATACACTGGATATACAGGGGCAGAATTCATTTTGGAGAGAGTAAAAAAGATAGAACCAAATTTTCTGAAATATTGAGAGCGGAAGAACACCAGAGAGAGTTCAAAGATAGAAATAGAAAACAAAGAGAGATTTCCGGACTATTTTCTTCTCCATTTTTACTGGTTTTCTCCGTGTTGCTGGGATTTCTGGATTGAGGTGTTGAAGCTACTGTGTTGGGCTTTCTGCTGTTGTATTTTATTGTTTGATGTTGCTGATTGCATACCCCATTTTTCTGTTCTACATACCAGGTACATGTCCTGAAACTCGATGTATGAAAATATCCAGTTGAAAATGAATGAAGTGGAGGCCTATTGTTGTTGAAGTGGAGGCCTATTGTTGATTTACTGCTTTCATTATACCGTACTCATGGGAGCTTTATATTTAGTAGTGATGATGTGAGTTAATCTATAATTCTGAGTTTGAGTGGTTGTGTGTGGGTTCGAAATCAGAAAGTTAAAAGTAGATACGAGATATGTCATTCGTAAGGTTAATTTAGGCAATCCATTTTCGTCCAGCATCCTTAATTCTCGAGTTTCAATTCTCATATGTGGTCACGTTAGTGTTTAATCAAATTTCATGAGTCAGCAATTTAATAAAAATGAGTCATAGTAGGGAATTTGAAATTTGAACTAGTATGCACCATATTTGAAATTGTGATCATAGACAGTTTACGTGGGTCATGAAATCTAAAATCAGTTGATTTCCAACTCATGTTTAGTGTTGCATTGAATTTATTTTACTTGCTAGTTAATTTTAGTAGTAGATTCATCAGATCTGTGTTCTTAACTAAATTGAAATTCCATTTAGTGTAAAAAACAGGGCTTAACAGGCTAGCCCCTAAACGTTTGGGCCTCAGGATAATTGATGCACGACCCAGACCAGTTTTGGCCCCTTTCTCATTTAGGCCTGGGCCAAGGTCTGTTTTGACCAATTTTATGGTGTATATCTGGTTTTAAATTCCCTCTGCTGGGCTCACATCGGAGCCCAATGATCGGATGTCGGTGCAAAAATATTACTTAGTTTGCATCAATCCAGTAACAAATTAATTAGGGCCTTTTTTTTATTTTAGAGACAAATTAAGTAGAAAACTATAAATTGCTCTAGGTTTGCACTTTAAAAAAATAAAACGGGATGAGCCTCGCAAAACAAAACACATAAATTGCGGGGGCCTCGATAATTGTATATATTAAAATACTTAGATTTCGGGATGGGCCGTTTAGCGAATTTCACGGCCTTCCCCAATATAATAACGCGTTAGTCTCTTTAGGCGCGTATTTTAATAACATTACCTCCCTAAACTCGGGTGCACATTTATGTGACCCAAATCCAAATCCCAACGATGTTAAAGTATGTCCAAAAACCACAGGTGCATTTATGTGACGTGGTTCAAGACTTGTTTTAATGACGTTGCAATTTTCTTTAAAAATGAATAAAAGCGGATAAGGTTAAAATTTGTACATAGGTTCATAATTGTTAAAATCAAACAATTTAAGCCAAATATAACAGTTGAGCGACCGTGCTAGAACCATGGAACTCGGGAATGCCTAACACCTTCTCCCGGGTTAACAGAATTCCTTACTCAGATTTCTGGTTCGCGGACTGTAATACAGAGTCAATCTTTTCCTCGATTCGGGATTCAACCGATGACTTGGGACACCATAAATCTCCCAAGTGGCGACTCTAAATCTTTAATAATAAATCCCGTTTCGATTGTCCTTTAATTGAAAAAACTCCCTTATGCCCTTGCGGGTATAGGTAAAAAGGAGGTGCGACAACATGAGATCAAGTTGATTATGTGATCATGCCCGTCAACATTGTATAGAAATTCCATTAGGTATTGGTTGTTTTTGACATTGCCGATAAGGTTCTTTATGTGTATGATTCTATGGTCTCTTCACATAATCACTCTATTGTTGAATCTGTAGTCACCAAGTTTTCTGTTATGATCCCTTTTACTTGTCATGCACCGATTTTTATGGCAAGCAATCAGACATCAACTTCAAGAACACAAAGGCATACATTGAAAAAGTTGTTACCGACCCTATTGACATTCAGTGGATAGTCGAAGAGATACCACAGCAAAAAGAAGGATCACTGTATGAAAATCTTATTTCTTTCTATCTATTTCACATTTTTTGTTCATTGTTTGCTAAATATTGACACTTTTTAAATTTTTCAGCGACTGTGGTGTATATGTTGCTGCCCTTGCAGAGTATGTCAGCATTGGAGACCTAGCAGTTCCTACAGATGACCTTTCTGACATTGATAAACATCGTAGACGCTATGGAGCGCTACTGTGGGGCTACGCTAGGAAGAAGCAAGAGAATGGTGCAATTAGTAAAAGTGAGGTGACTGGCAAATTAGCAATGAAAATAGGCGCACCAGTTGTGAACGAAAAAACACAAGTCTTGAGGAAAAAAAATTAGTTGCAATTTTTTGTATGGAACGTGTAGTTAAATTATTTAGTTGCAGCTAGTTTTGTAGAAAGATAGTAGACAAGTTTATGAACAAGATTGTTGAAGTTTAATTGTAGCAGATTTGTGCTACAATTATTTTGCACTTTGTTTTTTTTTATTTTATCCAGTATACTAGTTCAATCAATAGGGAAACATTCTATTTTTTTATATTCACTGGTTGAAAGTAAACAATATTTGATCTAACTATTGTTACTGGTTAACTCCTTTTCAACTTAATTATTATGTAGTTACTTTGTCAACTCCAGATTATGTAGTTATTTTGTAGTTTTTCTGTAGAAAAATTGTAGGGATCATTAACAACTATTGATGGGTGCTGGAGATAATAAAACAAATGTGTACTACATATATACAAATCATTCACAAACCAATCAAGCTATGAAAGTATTAAATCAATACAAAATACTAATTAAACAAAACAAAGTCAAACTAACCACATTAAGACTTGAAGGTGCCTCAACAATTATACATCAAATATAATTCTCATGAACTCAACAACAATTTTTATGAAATTAGTTTACTACATTTTATTTCTTTTTGGGAGAATTCTCACAAGATCTTTTGTTATGCCCTTCTACTCTGCAGTTACCACATGAAACCTTGTATTTCTTCGAATTTACTTCATCATATATTTTGTATCTTTATTTTTGAGGTCTTCCTAGCTGTCTTTTCCCACCTGAATGTGGATTTACAACTTCTTCAGTTATATGTTGTGGCATATTCCATTTGCTTTCGTCAGGTAGGGAATTTACTGGTATTTCATAAGTACGCAAGAGGTTCTCCCTTGTGTAATAATGAGAACAATATTGTTCATAAGACTCATCCTTGTGCCTTAAAGAAGTTAAAGCATGTGGACAAGGAAGTTCATCAAGCTAGAATTGCCCCACACCATCTAGTACTGTATGGATGTAGTCTGTAGAAGCTCTCACCTACAATTACATTACAAACGAAAAACAATTCATATATGGTTAAATACAAAATATCTACAAAGTATCTACATTCTCTTTTAATAATTAATTTTGATGCAATAAATGATCAGATCTTACTCTAAGCTTGTGCGACAATGTTCTGTTGTCATCCAACTTTTTGTTGAATTTAAACCCAAGGTATGTGAATGTACCCTTTGCTTTCAATAACTTTTCATTAGTCCAACGTTCAAGAAGAGTCCTTATGTATTCTAATAGTTCTATTATCGGCAGCTCTCTTGCATCTTTTGTTACAACATTCAACGATTCTGCAATGTTTGATGTCATAGTCCAAGTTTTGTTCACCGTAGCATGTACTTGAGACCATCTATGATAGCCAGTATCGTATAAGTATGCTTTAACACGCGGGTCAATCTCTTCAATCTTTGACATCCTTTCATTAAATTCATCAAACGTGTATGACCGTGCCGTGGCAAAGTACAATTCGCTTAACTTTAGATGTCCCTTCTTGAACTTTGCCCTTATATTTGTCCAAATATGCCACATGCAAGAATAATATGGAATGTCGGGATAAACAATAGATGTTGCCTTCAAGATACTCTCATTAAGATCCGAAACAACACACATATTTGGTCTTTCACCATATGCATGCTTGAATTGCTCAAAAAACCACTTCCATGATGCGTCATTTTGTGAATCAACAACAACAAATGCAATGGTAATATGGTACCTATATTATGTGGCAAAAAGCAATTAATTGGATGTAGGAAAAATGCAGAAGAAGACATATCCATACAAACTACAACTTTTCTACAATAAATCTACAAGTACTATTAAAAACAGACAAGCTACAATATTTCTATAATATGTCTACAATAAAACTTCAATATCTGCTACATCCATTGTACTATCTATTAGCATTACTCCCTTGCATGCTGACTTTAAGAAGGTCCCATCAACTACTACAACTGGCCTATAATATTCCCAACCACTGATTAACGTACAAATCACAACAAATACATACAAGAAGCAGTCATCGTCTGTCTTCTTCAATTTAACTACAGACCCCAGATAAGTCTTCTCTAGAATATACAAATAACTAGAAAATTTATTGTAGGAGTCAGCAAAATGGCCTCTCAAAAACTCCAAAGCCTTTTCTTTTGCTCTCCAAGCTTGCATGTATGTTAAGTTCACACCGTGTTCAGACAACATATCAGTTAGTATGTCTTTTGGTGTGTAAATTGTCTTAGGATCAGCATATTTTGGAATAACCATGCTATCAACTACCATGACAGTAGGTTTGCGTTGTATGAATGTACTGTCCATCAAAGAGCATGTGTGCAAGCTGTTAAAATTTCTAACCTTGAACATTGTAAAATCATTTATGCTAGTTGCCTTGAAGTGCCATGTACAATTTTCACCAACATATACCAGCCAGTAGCTACAAAATAAAAATAATTTAAACACTGGTATAAAAAATGTAGATAAAAAAATAGTTGTAGCATAAAAGATCATATTTAACAATTTATATGCAAAACAACTACAAACTATCTACAATTTTGTTTAACAATATCACCAAGAAAAACTGAAGAAGTAAAAATTTACAAATAAACTATAAAATAAAAAAGAATTGCAAGTGCAATGTTCCTACCTTCTAGCATTAAATCTTTTCACCCTAAATTGGAACTTGTTCATGACTGAATAGTATTTCATTGCACTTGCAATTGTTTGCTTGTCTTGGTATATACTTGGCCTACTTCAATAACACTTGGTGTACTTTCTGTTATTATTATACTTTCATATTCCACTATCGCCGAAAATGTTGGAATATCAATTAACTTTAGTGTTCCAGATGAACCTGCAATAAAATAAAGCTAAATACTATTATGAACTATTTTTGGAAAATATTTTGTAGTTAATTTGTAGACATGTTGAAATTCTGAATTTCATATTGAGCTACAAATGATATGTAGTTGTATTGTATAAATATTATAGATAGAATGAAATTCAATACTAATATATATATATATATATATATATATATATATATATAGATAGATAGATAGATAGATAGAGAGAGAGAGAGAGAGAGAGAGAGAGTGCCTATTGACATGTAGTTTTTTGTAAAAATATTGTAGATAGTTTGTACATAAATAATATACAACCAAAATTCGATAGTAATGTAATAGAACAAACCTGCAATTGTGTTCGAAATGGTGATACTCAATTCCAAATTGAAATCACGTACTGTTATACATAGCGGATAGCTTCCTAAGCTTTTGTTTTCCTTTTTCGTCTCCATGTATACACGAACACCCATATCGTTCCTAATTTCCATTGGAGGACAATGTTCATTGACAATGTGTTTGATTTATATTATTTTTCGGATGTATCTATCATTAGATGCTCCGCTATTGTAGAATTCAATAGGCTATAACTTGCATCCTCATCGACTACAATTCCATCAACCTGAAAGTCTCTATATCTACCATAGCTATCCCAATTCCCATTCAGTTGAAGCATAATTGAGATTTTCGACATAATTGCAGTTGTTACAGAAGAATTGTAGCTAATTTAGTCGCTTTTGAATTGTGAAATCAGAAAAACCAGTAAAATAGAGTATTGACGTAAAAACAGAGTAGTGAATTTTGGAGAGAAATGGGCGAAATTTAATAGCGAGATTTGCGTTTGATAAAATCTGGAAGAATCCTTAATATCCTAACATTCACGCGTCTATTAAAGGAATTGTACAACTAACAAGATTATGTTTTTAATGATTTATTTATATTTTATAGAAAAATTGTTAGCAGGACGGGTAATTTGTAAACTATGAACAATTTTAGTAATATAATTTCCTATATTGTACAAGAACGAAAATTTGCCAATTAGAATTTACCTACTTATACTTTAAGGAAGAAAGCCCATGGATAGCCCGACGGAAACTGACTCGAAATAACGAGGCGCACCAAACGACACCGTACCATTAAAACCTGAAAACAGAGCTAGACAGCGGCAGCCAGTGCCGCCAAGTGAAAGAAGAAAGAAAACGGCAATGGCAACGGAGCTAGAAGAATTGATTGGCTTTCTCTCTTCCCCTTCCCCTCCAGTAAGTGTCAAAACCCTTCTACCCTTTAATCCTTTTGTACTAATAATTCAACTCAATAATGCAATGTATACTTTCTGCTTGATTTTTTAAATTTCTTTTAGCTACTCTTTAATTGGATTAATTGATGTAACGAAAGAATCTTGTCTTCAAATTTTTATATTAGAACTGAATTTGGACCAACCCTTTTCGTTTTACAGTTAATTGGTTTGATTTTTTGATCAATTACTGAAGGAAAAGGGTCAATGCCCCTATACCATTTAAAATTGAGCAACTTTGCCCTCCGTTAAACTATTGGTCTAATATTATCTCCACAGTTAGGCTAAAGTATCATTTTGCCCTTGACCACTAACAGAGCTCCAACCTGAGAGTAATTTTAAACCATAATAAAAAATTGAGGGATAAAGTTGGACCTTTTATGCTTGAAGAGCTCCGTTAATGGCAAGGGCAAATACAAGATAATTTGCTAGCGGCAAGGGTATGTGTTAGGATCGGGAATCCGGGTAGTGCGAAATTTAACCAAACAGCGTTATAATGACAATAACAAAGTTGATAACAACAACATTTAAAGCATATAAAGGAGGCACAAATTTAACGTGGTTCGGTCAAGGTGACCTATGTCCACACGAGGAGAGGATCAATTTCACTATAACAACCGGCACACAAAAGAGAGTACAGAATTAGAAATGAAATTCTAATTATCCCAAAATATATCCCAAGAGAATAACCTCGCTACAATCACTCACAAAGAAGAGGTTTACTCAAAATGTTTCCCAAACACTAACTTTATGGAATATAATAAAACTCTCTATTACAAGAATACTCAAAATGAGTTTCTAATCAAAATATGGGATAATTCAAATGAAGTGAGATGACCTATATTTATAGAGCAAAGTTCTTGATCCCAAGTAAAGAAAAATGATTAACAGAAAATACTTTTATTTTGGCTCAAAGCTAGAATTCTTTGGCTCCAAGATTGAATACTTTGGCTCTAAAATTAGCCAGGAACAAATTTAGGCCATGTCTTACAAATCTCCACCTTGGCCTAAATTGGATGATATGGTTATTTTACTCCACCTCCAAAAAAGCCCCAATGGGCTTATGTCAAAATATAATGCCATCAAAATCAGACAAGTTTTCGGATACCGAAACTGTAGTAGTGTATATAACAGTAGATCCCAATAAAGTATACAATGAACCAGATCTGTGTGTTTCATGATCACAAGAGCACCTTGAAATTTTTTCAGAACTCCACCTTCACCGGTGAATTTGCACCCAAGAGATTCTAAAGTGCCCAAAGAGATGAGATTTCTCTTCAACTCAGGAACATATCTAACATTGGTGAGAGTTCTCACCAACCATCGTGCATTTTGATCCGAATTGTACCTTTGCCAATAACGTTACAAGTAGCATTGTTACCCAATTGGACAACTCCACCTTCAACCGAATCATATGTAGAAAACAAGTCCCTATTGGGTCCACATATGATACGAACAACCGGAATCTAAAATTCACTCATTGTCAGATTTGAAACTAGTTTTAGTTGTTAAAAATATACTTCCCTCAATCTCATCAGTTGCTAAACTAGCTTCGGCAGTGTCAGTATCTCTGTACTCATTTTTTTTTTCCTTATGCTTTTCTTTATTTTTCAACTTGTAGCATTCGGAGATAATGTGACCTTTCTTATGACAATAGCGACACTCTAAATTATTGTATCTGGATATTGAGTCGGATTTATCCCTAACGAACAAGCTAACTTCTACTCGAGTTCCACTAGCTTCCCTAGTAATATCACTATTTATCTGTTTTTTTGATTTTAAGATAGATTTAATATCCTTATAAGAGATATTATCTTTTGCATAAAGCATAGTATCTCTTATATGCTAAAAGATGGGGTAGAGAACAAAGTAGTAATACGGCTTGATCCTCATCTTTAGTTTCTGCGTCTATATGACTCAAATCCATAAGAATGGAATCAAAGGTGTCAAGATGAGAGAGAATTGAGGTACCTTCACCCATATGAATTGTATAAAGCTTTTGCTTCAGGTAAAGTCTATTTTCCACCATTCTCTTATACAAGGTTTTCAATTTTTCCCACATGCCTTTGGTTGTGGTTTCTACAGAAACTTCACGTAAAACCTCATTTGAGAGATTTAAGATGATACATGATTTTGCTTTTTTGTCTATGATAGCAAACTCATCATCCGTCATTTTATCCGGCTTTTTCTCCTTTCCTTGCAACGCCAAGTCTAAGCCATCCTGAATTAAGATAGCTTCCATCTTTAATTGCCACATTCCGAAGTTTGTACTTCGGTCAAATTTCTCAACATAAATCTTTGTTAAAGTCATATTGGCTACTTAAACTAATCCGGTTAGATCCGGCTCTGAGGGAATCTGGGTAGTGCGGAATTTAGCCAAACAACGTTATAATGACAATAACAAAGACAATGCAAGTTGATAACAACGGTAGATAAAGCATATAAAGGAGGTACAAATTTAACGTGGTTCGGTCAAGGTGACCTACGTCCACAAGCAGAGAGGAGCAATTTCATTATAACAACCAACACACAAAAGAGAGTACAGAATTAAAGATGAAACTCTAATTATCCCAAAATTTATCCCAAGAAATAACCTCGCTACAATCACTCATAAAGAAGAGGTTCACTCAAAATGTTTCCCAACACTAACTCTGTGGAATATAATAAAACTCTCTATTACAAGAATAATCAAAATGAGTTTCTAATCGAAATATGGGATGATTCAAATGAAGTGAGATGGCCTATATTTATAGGGCAAAGTTCTTGGTCCTAAGTAAAGAAAAAAGATTAACAGAAAATACTTTTATTCTTTGGCTCCAAGCTAGAATACTTTGGCTCCAAGATTGAATACTTTTGCTCTAAAATTAGCCATGAACAAATTTAGGCCATGTCTTACGGTATGAATGGATCAAATGCGTAAAGGAGGGCATAATTGAACAAATACGCGTAGTACATCAGCAAATTTGGAACTTTTCCCACTACTGAATCATTGTTGCTATGTATGTTTCAACAATGACTTTTGGTGGAAAAAGCAGCGTCTTCTCTTAATTTGTTAAGATGGAACTGTAATTGGTTTGAACCATTTTCATCTTTGTTGTACTTTTTGTTATGTACATTTGAAAAATGGTTTAGCTGAAAATGCAGCGATTGAGATAAAGAAAAAGGCTTTTCTTATAATTTTTTAAATTATAACTGACTTGGGGCGTGTGTGTGTTTTGGGGGGAGGGGGGGGGGGGTTGAACCCCTTTCGTCTTAGAGTTATTTGCTTTTAGTTTGTACTCGTTTTATTTAGTATATGTTTGAACAATGGTTTTAGGTGGGGAAAAAAACTAGCTGTTGCAATAAAGTAAGAATCTTTTGTTAAATTTTTAGTGTGGAATTGAATCATTGTGAACCTTTTTGTCTTTATTTAATAGGTTTAGTTTTGGGTTGTGCTATTGAGCTATTTCGCTTTGTATGTTGAACAATACTTTTGGGGGTAAATCTTTTTCCTGTTACAGCTAATTGTTTTAAGTTTGGTTGTTTTATTGAGTTTTTTGGTATATGTATGTTTGAAAAATGATTTTAGGTGAAAAAATTAGCGGTTGATATCGTTCGTGATTATACTGGTTCTGAGGATGGCTTGGAATCTCTTGGAAAGTATTCCACAATTGTGCTTCCCTCTCTGTCACGTCTTCTTGGCGAAAAAAAGGTAGCATTATCTTCTAAAATGTAGCGGTACTAGTACATCAATAACGTTCACATTATGGGTGTTTGTGAGAAGACGTTAAACAAACTACTCCCTTTTGTCCTGTGTTATAGGCAACACTTTCATTTTTTGAATTTTTGAAATTAAAATTGAAGATTTGTCCCCAAGAAAAATAAAAATAAACAATTTTAACGGTTATAATGGCTGGATATTTGTAATATTTTTCTGCAGCATTTAAAAGAATCTTACCTGAGTAGCACTCAGGTTCCTGCATATTTTTAAGTAGATCGTTACTTCGTCGTGTGATCTAGTTCGCTTCTGTTATCGTATTTCCTGTTGTTAGTGTTTAGTACTACTCCCCCCCCCCCTTTTTGCCTTTTCTGTCTCTTCTTCCCCTTCATCTTCTTCTCACTCTTTCTAAGCCGAGGGTCTATTGGAAACAACCTCTCTACCTTCACACAGGATAGGGTAGGGGTAAGGTCTGCATACGCACTACCCTCCCCAGACCCTACTTGTGGGAATATACTGGGTTTTTTGTTGTTGTTGATTTCCAAGGCCAAAGTATATCAAATATTTGGAAGGAGTGACCAGTTCCTTATCCGTGTAAGCTAAATGAACTGTTGTACTTAACCTTGATTGTAGTGTACACTAGGCATAACCATCCATATCCTAACACGGTGATAGAACGATGATTTAGAATTTTTTTTCTTTTCCTTTTTCTTGATATGAGAATTTTATTGCCAAAGCATCCAGGTCTTCAACATAGCTATGATTTTTTACAATATGACTTTTGAAAATAAAAAGAAACAAATATTATGTTATACCAAAGCTCACTGTGCAAACTAACTTACTTTTACCAGATAAAGAAAAGTTCGCTGTGCAAACTCTTTATCCCGACTTTTGAGAAAGACTTTATGCAAAAATTAAACTGTGCATGAAACCTTTTGTTTTTCTTTGCTAGCATAACGAAATGAGCCTGAACAAGATAGAGCTCAACGAGATCTCTTGAAAGTATGAACCTTTCCATGTTGATGGATATACATATGGGATCACTTTCTTTCTTGCAAAGCCCTTGTTATTTTCGTTCCATACTAATTGTTCAAAAATTCCACAAGTATATCGTTAATTAATTCCTATCATGATGAGTTCTTTTATCAGACTCAGTTTGTTGACATGTTCTTTATTTTTCTTTTCTTGTATTGATACTTATACTATGCAGTAGCCTCCAGAAGTTCTATTTCATTTTTCTTTCTCATTCAGGTGGTTTCTGAACCTGTGGCTCAAGCACTGGTAAATCTGTCACAAAAGCCAGAGTTGGCAGGTAAGATGGTTGAGATGCATATGGTTAAGACGTCGATGGAGACCCTGTACAAGCAAGATTGTGAAATCACAACTCTGCTGATTATGCTCCTTGTTAATCTCACACAGCTGGATGCTGGTATTGATTCTTTGCTTCAGGTTAATTCTCATTTTTTTTTAACATTAACGCTTTATATGCAAGTTTAACATTTAAGCTACTAATAGGTGTCACCATTCTTGTTTACACACTCGTGAATAAATTCCCGAAATTGCATCCTGTATCTTGTTTAAGTTAATTAATAATGGAGGAAAGTTTCCACTTTTAACCTTCCATATGAGAAAAGAATGGGCAACTTTGCAAATATTAGGTTTCAATTCTGCATTTCTCTTCCATTTGGTCATTGGGCGACTGAAAAAAGAAAGAAAAAGATACCTGTACAAAAGTTTAAAAAAAAAAAAAAAGACAGAGAGAGACGCAAAGAACCGAGAAGAGTTCCACAAAAATCTTAAATGTTGTCGTGCACTTTATATCTGCTGTAAGGTTTGGTCATTAATTCTCTCCAATTTATGTGTCTAAGTTGAATATCAGCCCCTTATGCTTATTATGCCGATTGCTTTCGCTGATTGGCAGTCTGCAGATGAGAAGATGCATGGCTTATATGTCATGAAGCTTGTGAGATCATTTTGTTTGTCCTCCGATGAGGGTGAAGGTATGTTTAATTATCATTCTGTTTTCCCTTTTATCCAGATTAATGATTTTGCGTGTTTCAAGCACTATTGGTACTTCATTTTCCACAGTTCAGAACTAAGAGAGAAAATGAACTGATTGCAGCTTAACTTGTACAAGCGTCCAGATTGTCAATTTGAACTTGAATTGATTGCCTAACTGGAGAACTTGACTTAAGTTTACCTTAGCTCGGTTTAAGTTGGATACAAATCTGAGTCCACAAATTAGTATTGTAAATTTTCATCGATCTTCTCATATATTCAAAGGATTGATGCAAAAGTCTTCAAACCCGAAACCACAAGTTCTATCCACAAATTTGGTCCACTGAGCTATAAATTTAACTGGGTGTGACTTCCTGTGTTATAATAAGAAAAGGTGAATCCTCGATTTAGTGGCAACAAACTTGGAATTATGAGAACTCTTGCACAAAAGATAATTGAAGCATTAGAATCTTATAAGTCACAGAAAACCTAAGGGAGAAGAGGCAACAGCGATTGCTAATCTGTGGCCTAAAAAAATTGTAGGATTTGTTAAGAACAGGAATAACTTGATTAAAGACCAGATATGTAGGAGGAGGAGGTGGTGGCACTGTCAAGGTGATCTTTCTGGTGGCGAAGGACATAAATATAATGTTGAAAGTTTTGGTAACTGCTTATTAAGGTGAAAAAACTTGACTTTTTGTGTTTTCTGGTTAATATAGAAGATATTCTAGTGATTTTATAACAAAAATCAAAGATGTTGTATTGTGAGGAAATGTGTCAGTCATAGAATAGAAAAACCAGAGGCTCAGCGTATCTAAATTCTCAGCAAATATGATTGGAAATTGATATTGTTAGGGTTGCCAAGCCTTCTGTGACCTGATAACCAAAAAATAAGTTCAAAAAGAGAAGATCATGAGCCATATTTTCCAGTCTTGAGTCAAATATAAAAGGAACTGTCTCAGCAAGGTAGAGGAACAAATAACTTGCAGCCCTGTTTGGAGCCTCTCACATAATAGTTGGATGCTATTCCTTTCCTCCTCCTGCTTCTTCTTGTTGGGATTAGTTGGAGTAGATCTTACCTGTTCTGTGCAAATATTGATATTGGCCAATGCTGGAATCTATCCAAAGAAAGGACATGTATATTTCTTCCTTCTGTGTAAGTCGTTTATCCTCAGAGAAAAGCAAAGAAAAATGATACAAGACCCGATATTTTCTTCTTAAATTTTGATGCGGGGGGGGGGGGGGGACAGGTGCATTTCGTGATGGTATGGGTTTGTGATCCTAACACTCTTCCTGATGAGTGAAACTGAAAAGTGGCAACTCTTTCACTTAAAGATCCAACCTGCCAGTAGATGAGGGGAACTATATTGAAGGAGGAAAAAAGTACTCCCCAGGGAAATAGTTTATTCAGTTGGCCGTATTATTAGCCATTTAGCTGCTGTTTCATAACCTTGGATTACATTAAAGCCGAAAGTAGTTTTTATATAGCTGATTCTTCCCCTATATGTATGTATTTAACCTTTTCATTTCACACTTCTTGCAATATAATAATTATCAAACTGCTTCATAAATATGTGTTTTGGCACCCAAACATGTGGCTTAGTGGTCAATGAAGTCGGTGCTAACCTTGGAGATTAGGGTTCAAATCCGACACAAAAAGCACTAGGTAATATCTTCCCATCTGCCTAGGCTTGGTAGGCAAAGTTACCCTGTATCTGTGCTGGTGGGAGGTAGCAAGTACCCGGTGGAATAGTTGTTGTGTGCCAAGGTTAGCAGGGCACTAGCGCCATAAAAAAGTTTTATGTATTTTTTTGTTTTGGCTGATACCGAACAGAGTAAACATTTAGATGAAAACTACTTTAAAATTTGATTTCGTAATATATTTCACAAGAAATTATTGGCTTAACTTTCTTTTAGTATTATTATTTTTATTGCTGTTATTTCCACAAATCTCTTTCTCCCTTGTTATCAGGTGATCCCTTTGAACATGTGGCTTCTGTACTTGTTAACATTTCCAAGAAGGAACTGGGAAGAAAGCTTCTGCTTGATCCAAAACGAGGCCCTCTAATAAAGCAAATAGTCCAGCAGTTTCATTCTAAGAGCTTGTTGAGAAAGAAAGGGGTATGTGGTAGGACACTTTTCAGTTCAAAATGTTTTTTTGTGCATATATGGTCATCTACTTTAAAATTTATGTACTTGAATGTAAAAATGGAAAATTTTAGAAGTGCTTCAAAAACTCAAGTCATCAAGCACCGATGTATTTACTTAGTGCCCTTTAGACTGAAAAGCTTGTCTTGATGCAGCTGTTTAGCTATACGTTTAAAGATTTTTTTTTAACAATCATAAGATTAGCTGGAAAAATTGCAATGGTTTTTGGATACAGGTCGCAGGAACCATCCGCAACTGCTGCTTTGAAGCAGAGAGCCAGGTTCTAAATTTGCTTTTAATTTCTGAGTTCTTGTGGCCAGCTCTGCTCCTGCCTGTTGCTGGAAATAAGGTGACTTGTACTTCTTTAAGGAAGATGCGAACAATAATTCATTTTTTTGTGCATTTTTACAGTAAACTTGAAAATATTTATAATTAAGAGTTTAAAGAAGGCCGGGGTCTTTGCTTTGTTCAGTGCATATGCAACATTTTTTGTTTCTGTATGAAACTCCTAAGAGTCTTCAGTCTTATAGGACTTTTGTTTTCATCATCTCAAATTCAATTTTATTTTGCTTGATAGAGAGCTATAGTTTAATTATTCTCTCTCTGATTGAATTAGTTCAAGCATGCGGAAAAATAGATAAGTTCGAGCAGATAATGTGAAAACTGAAAATTAAGAAATGTTAATCGTTCTCGTTGGAATGGAATAGCAATGTTTCTATCTTTATGTAAGGAAACCACTGTCTAGACGTCTACAATGATTTTCTTTCAACAGGTATACTCTGAGTTTCTATGTTAATTGTGTTACGGAAAAGGGAATGGTTTATATGTGCTCTGATATGCTAATTAAGATTTTTATCCTGGTAAGTAGAGAGTAGCTGCATCTCAGTTACTCACTTCTCAATTCTTAAGGGCTAGTTGTTTTAGGATTTGTAGCAAAAATGAGGATGTTGAGATGGATGTGCGGCCATACCAGGATGAATAAGATTAGGAATGAAGATATACAGGCGAAAGTGGGAGTGTCCCCGGTGGAGGACAAGATGCGGGAAGCAAAACTCAGATGGTTTGAGTATGTAAATAGGAGAAACGCAGGTTTCCCAGGAGGTGTGAGAGGTTGCCCTTGGTGAGGCTGAGAAGGGTAGAGGAGGCGAACGAAGTATTGGGGAGAGGTGATTAGGCAGGATATGACGTTGCTTCAGCTTACCGAGGACATGACCCTTGATAGGAAGGTGTGAAGGTCGGGAATTAAGGTAGAAGGCTAGTAGGTAGTCGAGAGTATTTTAGTGTTAGTCATGTATTCTATTATTGTTAGATTTCTATTACTACTTGTTATTCCTTTTGCTTCATTTTCTTATTATATTATTATTGTTACTGCTTCTTCTCATCTTTCTTGAGCCAGGTGCCTATCGGAAACAGCCTATCTACCTTCAAGGTAAGGGTAAGGTCTGTGTATACAATACCCTCCCCAGATCCCACTTGTGGGATTACACTGGGTTTGTTGTTATTGTTGTTTTAGGATTTAGCCAATAACATCACATGTTGCTGAACGAGTGTGGTAAGCATCAGTATGCTAACCTAAAGGGCTTGGAAGAATTAATTTAACAGGAAAACGAAGTTTGTGAGGAGAAAAGAGAATCAATCTTCAAAAAGAGAGTAAAGGCGTAGGTGGAGCTGAGAATCATTTCTGTTTGGCTGCTTGGATAAAAGTAAAAAAGGCTTAACCGATTTTTTTACCAATTTTATAATATCTTCCATGTCCGAACATTGTTGTTTTGCTTGCACTATCTTTGTCTCCTTCTTCCCGATTGTTACAGATATGTTAAAACTTATTTTTCTTGTCTCATTACAGATATGTTAAAACTTATTTTTCTTGTCTCAGTTCTGCGTTGTTCTTTTCCATTTGAATTGAATATTTTCTTATAGGAAAACTTCTGACAGGTTTATAGTAAGGAAGACACTCGTAAAATGCCACAGGAGCTTGCAAGTGCACTCTCAATAGAGCGAGAACCTGTTACTGATCCGGAAATTCGTGTGCAGGCGCTAGAGGCTATTTATTTGCTCATATTACAGGTCTAACCTGAACTATTTCTTCTCTGTACTTCATTTGCTTATCAAATCCTTCAGCAGTGACAATAGGCAGCATATATTCCATCCTTTTTAAGTTTGGAGTTCATATGTAGCCGCTTAAAATGTATTGTAGCTCTTCTTGCTTTACGGATTTCATTCTCTAAAAATTGTCTCACTTTCAAATGCATGGATAGAAGGCAACTATCGCTCTGTCTAGTGAAATCGTCTAATCAAGAATTACCAGAATTCAATTTTTGGTCATCATGCATTGATTGCAGGAAGCAGGCCGAAGAGCATTTTGGTCAGTGAATGGTCCCCGGATATTGCAAGTCGGCTATCAAGACGAGGAAGATCCTAAAGCAATGGAAGCGTATGAACGAGCTGGCTCCTTGGTATTTCAAACTCCAGCCTATTATCTATCATATCTGTTCTGTTCTGTTTTCTCATAGGGAATGTATGTTTAACCGCCTAACCTAAATTCATCTGAATGTTAACAGCTACTTCAAGAGGGTGGCCTCGATGAAGCAACAGAGACATCATCATAGCCATCCTGCTTTCTTGCTGGTTTTGATACTGAGATGTCAACGAATTCAAACAATCAACGCAGACAGAAATTGCATGTTGTTAGAATATTCAAGCACTTTAGAAATGGCAGTGGTTCTAAGGGTATTTTAGATTCTTTTTTTTTGGTTTCTGGTGGCGGCGTTGGTGATGGTCCTCTACGTAAGGGACTCGGGTGGTGAAGAGGTTATATATATAAAGCAGGGCTTCTGCTGCTGAAGGAATGAGAGAAGATTTGATATGGAGAATATGATTTCAGATATCTCTATACTGTTTAACTGTTATAGTAATGTCATTAATTGTAACATGCTTTTTTTTAGCTCCAATGTGAAAACTGCAGCTGGTTTTCCTGCAATAACGACCTCTTCTAATATCTGAATAAATTTAAAATATAGACAGTCAGAAGAGGAAGTACAGAACTAATGAGTAATACTTTAATTTGGTATTTTGATTTTAGTATTTTCATGAGAAATGTTTTTCTTGATTAAATTATATTGTGGTGTTGAGCTTTCTTAATTGCTTATAAACATTTTCATCAACGATAATGCTTTGCACTGAACAACAGAAATTCACTTAAATCGTTTTTTGGAGTACAACTTTTTCCTCTACTAGTAGTTCAACTTTTCTTTCACAATGCTATTTGTCTGTCTCAACACGTAAATATTTTTTTCCAAAATACTAAATACTAATAATACTGCCAATTTTCATACTCGACCAAACCAAAAGATATCTTAGAATATAGGAGTTGAACTACTAGTAAATACAGCACCAAAAGTCGTGGCGGTGATAAGTACCTTATCATTCTTCACCAGAGATCTCAGATTTGAGACTTGAGAATTAAGTAGTCTTTGATAAGGGGTGTTTTATCCCTAAAATGGGACTTTCCAGTGCAATTTCGGATTAATTAGGACCTTAAGTGGGACTTTTCCGAGTAAATTCGGATTAATCGAACCCCAAAGTGAGATTTTCTGGTGCAACTCTGAATTAATTAGACCTTAAAATGAGTACTGGATATTAAGCTAAAAACCAAAATAAGAGTTACTAACAAAAATTGTACGTCATATGATTTCACACTATTTACCTCGAAAATACGAGTAACAGTTAAATTTGTTTGTGATTTTAAAGATATGTGATTTAATCCAATACTAATTGGTAAACAAGGAATCTAATGTATAAATTTAAGAATAAGAGTAAGACAAGTCAAACCAATCGTGTAAGCAGACCTTGACCTCGAGCAAAGGCGACCTCGAGGTAAAAGAAAAAGAACAACAAGAACAATAAAATAATAAGATGATTCAAATGAGCAATAAGCAAGAAAGTAAGAGAGTATATTCTTTACTGATGATTGATGCTCTTTATAAATGATTGGGGTCCCTTTTATATAGCAAGGGAACACTAAATAAGGTACATTTCTATTTACGGTAAGGAATCTTATTGGGACAACAGTCTAACTACCTGGTATGGATTCGTACTAGGTCGTACGAATCTATTTCGGAATTTACGCCACGTTCTTGGGGACGTGGCGGGAATCGTGTCCTTCTGTAACAAACTCATAACGGCACCACCTCGGGGTTGGTCGCACTCGGCTTCGGTGCCTACCGCATACTCTGATCTTCGAGCCCTGTATTCTGTCATCGGGCTTGGGTTTACTTCATCGGCCTCGAACTCGACCCATCCTGAACTCGGGCTTGAAGCGACTCTTCGAGCCCGTGAAATCGGGCATACCTGATTTCGACCATATATAGATAGTCCCCACGTTTCTTAGAGCAAGATGATAAGAAACGATTTGATCCTCGACCCTCCGATGCCTCGATCATGATGTCAATCTCGTGACATCAGCGACTGAAGTGACTGAAAGGTCGTGCCTGCATAGTTCCCAACGCCATTAACTGAAGGCGGCTGACGGTCGGCTGTTGGTTTCCCCCAACCGTTAGAGCGACCACTATAAATAGGACTCTTTTACAACTTTACAAACTTTACTTCTCAAATCTTTCTCAAAACCTCACTTGTTTCTTCATCTTTCCTGATTTCATCTTCTCCTCAACATGTTCTTGCTACAACATCAACTTCTCCTCTTCTTTGAATTTCTCAATAGTTATGGCCAAAACCTCTAAAATCGTTCCCTAGAAAGAAAAAGCCTCCTCCTCATCGAGGCCGGCAAAAGGTAGAAAGGCGCCGCCGCCTAACATCGATGAGTGTATTCCTGGTCCATGCAAGCTCTATCCTCCGATTTCAAAATCGATAAGCATGCATCGGTTCCAGGCCGATGTGAGGCCATGTCTCGATACATCTGCCAGATAACTGAAGATGAGCTTGAGCAGGTGAAAAAGGATTGTAATTGGGGGAATAAGGATGTCGTGATCCCTTCCCCCAAAGAGGACATCACCACCCATAAGATAGGGTACTTAAACGTGTATACCTATCCTTTCACCGCAGGTCCCGTAGGTCCATCACTGGGTCCCGTAGATCCAGTTATTCTTGATTTCTGCCACCAATATCAAGTGACGCTTGGCGAGATCTATCCTTCTTTCTGGCGCATCATCAATTTGATCAGGTATTTCAAGGGCCATATTGAGGGGGTGCCCTTTACCCTCGACCACCTGATTAGACTGTACGACCCTCGCCTTTATCGAGGCGGTCTAATAAACCTCTAGCATCGATCCTCGAAGTCACTATTTTCTAGCATCGATGAGGACAAAGACCGAGGGTGGATGAGCCGATTTGTCCGAATCAGGACTTCCGATTTGATCCCTGCTGAGAGAATGCCATTCCCCGAGGAGTGAAGTAGGAAATGTAAGTATGAACTTGTCGATGATGAGTAATATTCTACTTTCCCTATTCTTCCTCGATCTAACTCCCTTTTGATGATGCAGCTGTCCGTTGGTTCCCTGGTGCGATTCCGGACCTTGCAGGTTGGGTCCGACAACTGGCCTCCGCCTCTTCGTACGCAGAACACAGTTGACGTGATTTGGCCAAGGGTCGGTGGGAAGCTAAGAATCATGGTAAGTTGCCTTGTTCATATACTGGTGTTTCTCAATGAAATATTGACTTACTCTTACGCAGGCCTCGGAGACGCTGTTGCTATGTAGCCGCCCCCGCCCAGTGAAGAGGAAATTCCAAAGTCAGCCAAGGAGAAGAAAAGAAAGAGGTCTTCACCTCCGAGTTCCTCGGAGCCCAAGAAAAGTAAGGCTCGAAAGCCTAAGGCTGATCTCGCGGCCCTATCTACAGAAGTGGTCCAACACCTTCAGGACGAGGAGGAGGGGGGGGAGATGACGATTGCCTGTTGGTAACTCAGAAAAGAGGAAGCATCAGGCTTCGAAACACGCTGATCCGGTGATAGCTGATGCAGTTCATTCTTGAACGGAAGAAATCTCGGAGTGGAGTTTGAGCAAAGTCCCCGAGCCATCGGGAGCAAAAGAGCACCTCATCTTGGAGGTTATTTAGCGGGTGAAACCGAGGGGCCTGGTTCTGAGGCCCACCAAAGAGAATATAATGTGCCTAATGAATCACTTGGGATAATCAATATAGATGAATCGTCGTCTAGCCATGTGTTCTCCGAAAGGCAATTCCGAGATGCCCGGGCCATGAGGACTCCCGATGTGGGAACGACCCATGAAGGGAATGATATTTTCTAAGAGTGCCTTGCTGGGATCGAAGATGGTCCCAACCCAGATGCTTCATTTATTTTTTATGAGGCCCAGCAGCTCTTTAAACAAGTAAGTTTCTGCCCTTAAAACTATGCTTGTGCTCTATTCTTGTTGTTCTGAGTCTAACTTTTCCCTTTTGTGAAGGCTGTAACGCTCCATCGAGAGGCATTTTCCAAGTCTTGAGCCGAGCTTGCTCGATGTGAGGCCGAGCTCAAGAAGCTCGTGGACGAGAGGGACACCCTCAAGATCCTCTACGTCAAAAAAAGGGGGAGATCAGCAATCTTCGAGCTGAACGGGGCCCATCAGGAACATACTGAGCTTATCGAGCAGGTAATGCAACCTTTTGAGAGTTATTTGCATGTTTATGTGATTCAGTGGCTAACGTTTTTAATTTTGCAGGCCCAACAAAATGGCGAGCTGGTGGAGCAGCTTCGAGAGGAGGTTCAGCTGAAAGAGGCCGAGACCCTGGGGTGGAAGTAGCAAATGGACCGTCTTCCCTCGGAGAAAGAAACACTTCGAGCCCAGTTGGCTTCGGCTGAATGCCTGCTTCAAAATGCAAAAGGGGAAAGCTTGACCCAGAGCCGAAAGATTGAAGAGCTTGAAGCTAAATCGGTCGTCGAGCTTGCGAAATCCAGGTCTGAGACAGAGGCATTTGTGGCCTCTTATCGAGCTGATGTTGAAGTTGCCAACATTCGGGCACAGGAGATCTCCATTGATGCTGAAGTCATATTATCATGTGCTCTCAATCATGCCAGGTTACAATCTCAGAGAGAAAGTCTTGGGGAGGTGCATGCTCGTGGCTGATGTTGAAAATGCTAAAGCTCTAGAGGACGAGGTTGCCGCTTTGCTCTCCGATGATGAAGGCTCTGCTAGTAGTTTCAAGAGCGGAGGAGATGAGGATGAAGCCCCCGAGGAAGAAGTCCTCGAAGGTGCGGCTCCTAACGATGAGGCTCCCGAAGATGCGGCTCCCAAAATAGATTAAACTCTTAGGTTTTTTGTTTTTGTGTGAGGCCCCTTGTGGGCATTGTAAATACCTTTATAAATATAAGGAATTCCATTTCTTTCTGCTTCATCTCTGATTTGTATTGAATTCTGCTTCGTTTCATTTTGTGAATTTTTTTTATGTTATAACTTCAATGATCGAGTGAGCATCGCCTCGACATCAGAGTAGAATAAACCCTTAGATTTTTTAGTGATAATTGGGCGATCTTAGAACATATAATAAAATACCTCTTAAGGTTTTTTGTTGACCCTCGAGCTGTACTTAAGTCGATTTGATGCGAGCTCGAGATGATGGGATCTTGAGTGAGAGCAAGGTCTCGAACTCTACATGTTTCGGCCCTTAGCTCTTTTATATTGGCCCTTAGGCTCTTTAAGTTGGGCCAATTTGGCCTCTAAAACGGCTATAATTTTTCCCTCTTTTCGGCTAAAAAACTTAGTGAAAATTTCTTTATGCCTTAGCATGCGTTTTTTGTACCCGTTGGGTTTTTCAAGGGTTCAATCAATCAGAACCCCTTTGTGTTAATATCTCTTGAGGTTTTTTCGAATGTTGATATTATCGAAGCCTTCAAATTATTCGAGGGCTGATTTTATCGAAGCCCTTTTTTATTTACTTATTTAACCGATTTTTAAAAGTATTTGAAGGCCTTTAACTTATGACGGAAGTCGGACGTCTCCGAGCTGCATTATTTTGGTCGTAGCCTTTTTGTATAATCGTAGTCTTTAATATGGACATAGCATTCGGGTGTGTCTCTTGGACTTGTTTTCCGATAAACTTTCGAACTTGTCCGAAAGGCTAGTCCACGAGTATGATGGCCTTGGCCTTCGATTCGGGGGATGCATCTTTGAGGTCTTATAAGTTCGAGTTTAAATATTTGAATGTATTAACTGTCCCCGAGTATTCGATGTGTATTCGTGTTTTGGCCCTTGAGTCATTTCTCGCAGAATCACAAGTATGGAGTTTGTATAATGGTAGAATTCTTTGAGACACAAAGTGTTTTGATTTAGAAGGAATGCTTCTTTGAATAATTGATACATGCATACATGTTTTTCCATTGGGGCTCGACTATTCTATATGGACACGATTCATCTGACTGTTTGGCCCATTACAAAGTTTTCCTATCGAGGCTCTCTTTGGGGTGAAGTATTTTCCTCGAAAATATAACCTCCGAGGGTGATTCCCCCAGTATTCGAGGTTGATTGAAAAGAAGCCTTGGATACTGTTGAATTCTCCTTAGGTAGCACATAATTATTGCCTCGTTAAAAACCTCGCCGGAAAAATCCATTTTGGAAAAAAATCTGATCTAAGGGAAAAAGAGTGTAACGCGTGCTTTAAACCCTAAGGTCTTCGTGTAGAAAAGTACCCTCGATGTCTTCGATCGAACACCTGCAACGAGTTAGTCTTAAATTCAAACAGAAAAAGGAGAAGGTCATACCTTAGCAGTAATATCGTTTGAGTAGCGATACATTCCAATTGTTTGACAATTGTTCGCCCCTATCGTGCCAAGTTTTTAAGATACTTTACCGATAACTCCGATGATTTGGTATGGTCCTTCCCAATTTGGGCCTAGTTTCCCTTCATTCGGGTCTCGAGTATTGAGGGTGACTTTTCCGTAGAACTAAGTCCCCGATTCGAGGCCTTGATTCTGGTCGAGGTCGGGGAACCCAGCGCCAGATTTTGACATGCATCGGAGGAGTCAAATCAAAAGGCTATGAATACCAGCCTCGAGCTACTAGATGAAAAATGAGAAGTTGTACTTATTCCGAGAACGGGGCACCCTCATGCTGGACTTCAATGTTGTTCGATACGTCCAAAGAACCTCGGGTAGAACTTCTCTCCATTTTCCTTTTGCATCGTCCAACCTCTTCTTTAAGTTTTGAATGATAGTTTCGTTTGTTGACTCGGCCTGTCCGTTCCCGATCGGTAGATATGGCGCTGATAAAATCCTTTTTATTTTGTATGCTTCGGGGAATTTTGTTACCTTGCTGCCGATGAATTGCTTGCCGTTGTCGCATACGGTTTTGGCATGTATCCTGAACCGACACATGATGTGGTCCCAAATGAAGTCAATAACTTCTTTTTCTCTGACCTTTTTGAAGGCCTGTGCTTCCACCCATTTAGAAAAGTAGTCAGTCATAAACAAAATGAATTTAGCTTTACCTGAGGCCGTTGGTAGAGGGCCAACGATATCCATTCCCCATTTCATGAAAGACCACGGGGAAAGGACTGAGTGAAGTTGCTCTCCGGGCTGATGAATCATCGGCGCAAACCTTTGACATTTATCACATTTTCTAACAAACTCCTTAGTATCTTTCTCCATGCTATCCCAGTAATATCATGCTTTAATAATTTTGCGAATCAAGGACTCGCACCGGAGTGATTCCCACAAGTGCCTTCGTGGATTTCTCGTAGAACATAATCGGTGTCCCCCGTCCCTAAACATACCGCAAATGATCCATCTAACGTCCTCCTGTGCAATGTCCCATCTTCATCCAATATGAACCTAGCGGCCTTGGTTCGTAGTGCCCTTGACTCTTTATGATCCGATGGGAGCTTTCCATTTTTCAAATATTCGATATACTTATTCCTCCAATCCCAAGTCAAACTTGTAGAATTTATCTCGGCATAACCTTCCTCGACCGCAGATCTTGATAACTAGACGATAGTTCCCGGGACAATGTCGTCTTCCTCGACCGATGATCCCAGATTTGCGAGCGCATCGGCCTCACTATTTTGCTCTCGAAGTAGGTGATCGAGGGTTCACTTCTTGAAGTGGTGCAACGTCACATGTAACTTGTCCAAATACATTTGCATTCTATCCTCTCGAACTTTGAAGCTTTTATTTACTTGGTTCACCACCAATAGAGAGTCGCATTTGGCTTCGATGACTTCTGCCCCCAAGCTTTTAGCTAGCTCGAGACCTGCAATCATGGTCTTATACTCGGCCTCATTGTTAGTTAACCTAGTAGCTTTGATAGATTGTCTGATAGTGCCCCCTACGGATGGCTTCAAAACAATGCCGAGCCCGGACCCTTTCACATTCGAGGCACCATCCGTGAAAAGGATCCATACCCCCGATGTTGTACCCAATTTCAATAGAAGTTCCTTTTCTACTTCGCGTACGAAGGTTTGCGTAAAATCGGCCACGAAGTCAGCCAAGATTTGAGATTTGATGGTCGTCTGGGGTTGATATTTAATATTGTACCCGCCAAGTTCGACTGCCCATTTGGCCAATCGACCTGATAGATCGGGCTTATGCAAAACATTTTGGAGAGGATAAGTGGATAACACACATATGGGGTGATACTGGAAATATGGCTTCAGTTTTCTAGATGCGCTTATTGATGCAAGTGCCAATTTCTCTAGATGTGGGTATCTAGTTTCAGCATCTCTTAAGGTTCGACTCACATAATAAATAGGGAATTGTGTACCTGCTCTTCTCGAACTAATACGCCACTTTGGATATCGCCAAGTATAAATACAACTTCTCATCTGCCTTCGGAGTGTGAAACAGAGGTGGGCTCAATAAGTATCGCTTCAATTCTTCCAATGCTTGTTGACATTTTGGGGTCCATGTGAAATTATTTTTCTTTTTAAGTAAGGAAACGAACTTGTGGCTTCGATCTGACGACCTCGAAATGAATCGGTCCAAGGTAGCTATCCATCCGGGTAGCCTTTGTACGACTTTCACATTGTCTACGATGGTGATATCCTCGATTGCCTTAATCTTATCGGGGTTGATTTTGATACCATGAAGCCGAGGAATTTGCCTGAGCCGACCCCAAAGGCACATATTTCGGGGTTAAGTTTCATGTTGTATTTCCTCAAGATTTCGAATGTTTCCTGCAAATAAATCAAATGGTCCTCTGCACGCAAGGACTTAAGTAACATATCATCAATGTAAACTTCCATTGATTTGCCTATCTGTTCCTCGAACATTTTGTTAATTAGGCGTTGGTATGTAGCCCCAACATTTTTTAGCCCGAATGGTATTACATTGTAACAGTATGTTCCAAACTTAGTGATAAACGAGGTCTTCTCTTGATCCTCTAGGTTCATCTGAATTTGATTGTACTCGGAGTAGGCGTCGAGAAAGGTAAGGATCTCATGGTCGGCCGTGGCATCAATCATGCGATCGATGTTAGGCAGTGGAAAAGAGTCTCTGGGGCATGCATTGTTTAAATCTTTATAATCTACGCACATTCTAAGTTTGTTCCCTTTCTTAGGGACTACAACTACGTTGGATAACCACTCGGGGTATTTTACCTCCCGAATGGACCCTATTTTAAGAAGTTTAGTTACCTCATCCTTTATGAATGCATGCTTCACCTCATATTGGGGCCTTTTTATTGCTTCACTAGTTTGAATCTAGGGTCAAGACTCAGCCAGTGTGTTGTTATTTTCGGCGAGATCCTTGTTATGTCTAAATGGGACCAAGCAAAATAATCCATGTTATCGATAAGAAATTGAATGAGTTTTTCCTGAGTTTGGGGGTTAACCCCGTTCCCAAGTATACCTTTTTCTCGGGCATGCACTCAATCAGTATGACCTATTCCAGTTCCTTGACCGTTGACTTGGTTGCATCTAACTCTTCGAGAATGACGAAAGTTCGAGGAGTAAGGAAATCCACTTCTTCTTCGATTACCTGTTCTTCTGATTGGGTCGAGGTTGGGGACGATGCTTATCTTTGATGTTCGATCTCTCCGAGGTCAAAGGCACTGGTATTAGTGTCACCTCATCGACTGCAAATATTTCCTTTTCAGCGTGTTGTTCTCCATAAACCGTTTTCACACCATCTACTATTGGGAATTTCATCATCTGATATAGGGTTGAAGGTACTGCCCTCATGTTGTGGATCCATGGCCTCCCGAGTAGTGCATTATATCTCATGTCACCTTCGATGACATGGAATTTTGTATCTTGGATATTCCCGACCACGTTCATTGGTAGGATTATCTCCTCCTTTGTTGTTTCACATGCCATGTCAAAGCCATTTAGGACTCGATATTCAGGTACGATTTGGTCCTGTAGGACGAGCTGCTCTACAACCCTTGATCTGATTATGAATGCTGAGCTACCCGGATCCATTAGAACATGTTTAACTTGAACTTTATTTAACAAAATAGAAATTACCAGGACGTCATTGTGCGGCTGAGATATGCCTTCTGCTTCTTCGTCATTGAATGATAGGACGCCATCAGGTACATAACTCCGAGTCCATTTTTCTCTAGTGATCGACACATTTGAATATAGGTCCTTGTGGAACATCGACACGGCCAATGATCATATGAATTGCATGTTGCGGTTCTTCCTACTCATTTTTTCTGTTTGTATCTCTTTCCCTAAAGTGGTTCTTAGCTCGATCACTGAGAAACCCTTGAATATGACCCTCGTTGAACAATCGAGCTACCTCCCCCCTAAGCTGCTTGTAGTCTTCAGTGTTATGGCCATATGTGCCATGATATTTACACATCAAGTTTGGATTTCTTTAAGAAGGGTCGGTTTGCGTAGGCCTAGGCCACCTGATGTCTTTGATTCTTCCAATAGCTGATATGATCTCCGATGCATCTACACTGAAATTATACTCCGACAACCAAGGTGCTTCAGTGGGATCGGTGTGTTTATCAAAACCATGTTTACTCATAAGTCCCCGAGATCTTTGACCTAGATAATTTTTTCGATCGTTCTGAGGAGCGTTACGCCCTGAACCGTTGTTTCTCCGATCAAAATATGGCTAATACCATCTTGGTTCCCTGTCCGTATCCCTCGAGGCCTTTACTGCCAATCTATTAGGATGAACTGAACCCGAAGGGGCTCTCAACTGGTCGTCCTTGACCCTGACCTTCGATTGGTAAAGATTATGTACGTCTGACCAAGTCACAGCTAGGTACTCAATCAGATTTTGCTTCAACTGTCGTGATGGGATCGAACTCCGCTCGTTCAACCCATGCATAAAAGCTTGTACCGCCCAATCATCCGAGATCGGTGGTACTTCTATTCGCTTTATTTGAAATCGGGACACGAACTCCCTTAGCATATCAACATTCCTCTGTCTTATCTTAAAAACATCCGACTTCCTTGTTGCAACCTTTATGGCCCCGACATGTACTTTCACGAAGGCGTCTGCTAACATAGCAAACGAATGAATAATGTCCGGTGGCAAGTTGTGATACCAAATCATGGCTCCTTTTGGCAAAGTTTCCCGAAATTTTTTCAACAATACTGACTGGATCTCATCATCATTTAAGTAGTTTCCTTTAATCCCGCAAGTGTACGAGGTAATGTGTTTATTAGGATAGCTCGTTCCATTATATTTAGGTATGCAGGCATACAGAACTTCTCATGTATGGGCATCGGAGTCTCACTCGTGGGAAATGACTTTTGCATGAATTTTTGGGCATCCAATCCTTTCAAGACCGGGGGTGCCCCTGGTATTTGATCAACACGGGAGTTATACGTCTCCACTTTTTTGTTATTATCCTCAATCTTTTTCTCCCCCGACTCGATCCTTTTGGTGAGCTCCTCGAGCATCCTCATAATCGTGGGATCAGTCCCTGAGCCATTACCATTCGATCTTTCAAGCACCGGCTCAGTTCGGCGGGTGATTCCTGGTTCGACCACACTTGGAGTTTTTTGCTGACTTTGAAGCTGAGCGATAACAATCTGTTGAGCTCGTAACATCTCAAATATTACTTGGAGTCTAACTCTCCCGTCTCCTACGCCTTGAGTTCATTGGACACCAGTTCGGCCTTCCTTGTGCACACTTGCTCCAGGATCCGCGCCTAAGTCCTCGTTCAGAGCAATGTGCGAATTGACATCGACCGGGTCGGCAGCAGGCACTTCCCCAAGGTTGACCGATAGCACCTCGACCGCTGGAGCAATTATGTTGTCATTTTCTCCGTGGAACCCAAGACCGTCATCACCATGTACGGGCGCGTTCTGTGAGTTTGACATGTTTAACCTGAAAACAAAGAATCTTTGACAATATCAAGTGTGAAAATAACGTGTGTTATAAGAACCAGTACTGAAATAACCACTATTATCTTTAGCCCCACGGTGGGCGCCAAACTGTTTACCTCGAAAATACGAGTAACAATTAAACTTGTTTGTGATTTAATCCAATACTAATTGATAAATAAGGAATTAATGCATAAATTTAAAAGTAAGGCAAGTCAAACCAATTGTGTAAGCAGACCTCGACCTCGTGCAAAGGCGACCTCGAGGTAAAAGAACAAGAACAACAATAACAGTAAAATAATAAGATGATTCAGATGAGCAATAGGCAAGAAAGTAAGAGAGTATATTCTTTACTGATGATTGATGCCCTTTATAAATGATTGAGGTCCCCTTTATATAGCAGGAGAACCTTAAATAAGGTACATTTCTATTTATAGTAAGGAATCTTATTGGGACAACTGTCTAACCACCTGGTATAGGTTCTCCTGCTATATAAAGGGGACCCAAATCTGTAACAAACTCATAACGACCCCACCTCGGGGTTGGTCGCACTCGGCTTCGGTGCCTACCGCATACTCTGATCTTCGAGCCCTGTATTCTGTCATCAGGCTTAGTTCATCGGCCTCGAACTCGACCCATCCTGAACTCGGGCTTGAAGCGACTCTTCGAGCCCGTGAAATAGAGCATACGTGATTTCGACCTTACAGACACACCAAATAAGAAAAAAAGTAATAATCTTTCCACATAATTTTTGTTATTTTCAATTTTAGAGTTGGGAAAGAGAGAAATCTAATCAACCTTAGAAGATATTTCGATTGTAAACCTATCAAATTTTTTCTCTGTTATCTTATATTTACACCAAAATAATGTATAAATAATCATCTTTACATACGGTTTATCATTTAATCATAATTATACTTATTATCACCATTTTTTATTATCAAACATAAATAAGTTAACGGTGAATCAATATTTTCCTTAGCTGTACTAATAAGAATCCTCCAAAAATGGCTATATTTCATTTTAATTTCCCCCCTCCAAATTAGCTTTTAAACCTCCTTTTACCACAGTAAAAATAATCCTTGGCGCCAAAGGCAGACTCTCCATATCATAACCCCGCGCGCGCGAAAAATAAACCGTCCAAAACACAACCAATTCAACATTCCCGCCATGTCCACTTTCTCTCCTTAAAACCTCCAAAATGCGACCCGAAATCCCCGATTCCCTTTCATTCCCCAACCCGAAATCAAATGGATCTTTCCGACATTGCCCGAAAGCTCGGTCTATCTGAAACCAAGCACATTGTACGTAAAGCCGCCGAGCTCCGTCGTCTCGCTGATGTCCAATTCGATTCCTCCGTCATCGGCGTCGTAAGTAACTAATGTTATGAATTGGTCGTTTGAAAGAAGAAATTTATTCGATTGGAATGTAATTTGGAACAATGTTAACCAAAAATCTATTTGATTCTTTTCTGCAGGGCGAGATATGCAAGGCTATAATTTGCCTAGAGATTGCTGCTTCTAGGTAATGGGAGTCAATTAATGGTGTGTCGATTCCTAATTAGTTTGGGTCAATTTTGTAAATTTAGGGATTGGTTCTATGAATCCTCTATATGTGTTTCAATTAAATTAGGATCTTTATCAGTTTTGTGTTGATTTATAGTACTACATAAAAATAACAAAAATTGTGTTGAATCCTCTATATGTGTTTCAATTAATTTTTTTGGGGGTTGATTTTGGATGTCAAAGTACCAATGGATGAATCAGCTGGGCAATGTATAACTTCTGTTCTATTTTGACTTATTTTGTCTTAATGCTAAATTATTTGTTTTATAAGGCAAATTAACTGTCTATTTATTGTATTGCATCAACATTAGAAAAATGGTAGCCTGATCCACTAAGCTCCCTATATGTGCGGGAGGATGGACCAGCATCGGGTCTAATATATGCAGCCTTACCTTGCATTTCTGTAGCGAGTTGTGAAACATTATTGGGTCTGAACAAAAAAATTATTTTATGTGCTGATGAGTTGTGAAATGTGGTATAGTAGGAGTAATATTTGTGTGTATCATTTTGTAAGATGTTTTGATGATAAATGTAGGATGGACATGGTGTTTGATCGTCAGGCAGCAATAAAATTGAGTGGGATGTCTGAGAAGGCTTATAACAGATCGTTCATTTCAATGCAGAATGGTATTGGAGTGAAGTAAGTTGTCAATCTTTTGTTTCAGTCTACACTTTCCTTTTGTGAATCTGTACATGTCTTTTGGAGCTAAATGGTGTTTTGTTATGTGTTAGATTCTTGCTGACGTGAATGTTTCTTTGCTTCAACTTTGCAGAAACAAGCTTGATATTAGAGAACTGGGAATTCAGTTTGGGTGTGTCAGACTCATTCCTTTTGTTCGTAAAGGTCTATCATTGTAAGTTTGATTGTCAACTTTGTACTTATGGTTTTACAGAATTGTACTGCCTGTGATATTTGATCGAATGTTTGTGAACCAAATTGGACAAGAATAAGCTGCTTTTGTATAAGCACTTAGAGAATTAGGCTTCTCATAGTGAATGAACGATTGAAATTGTTTATTTTCAGGTACAAGGATCGGTTTCTTGCATCCTTGCCACCTTCTCGAAGGTCAAGTGCTGATTTCACTCGACCTGTGTTTTCTGCTGGTGCATTCTATCTGTGCGCAAAAAGGCACAAGGTTTGTTTGGTCTACTTTTTACTTATTGGCAGTCTTGCTCTCTTGTACTGGTTGTAGCAGCATGATAATTTGGTATAAAATGCCTCATTGTTTCTTTGTCTGTGTTTTGCAGCTCAAGGTTGACAAAATGAAGTTAATTGAGCTTTGTGGCACATCAGAATCTGAATTTGCTAGTGTAGGGCCTTATGCTCCCTTGGTTCCTTAATCATTTATTTACTTAAGCTATCAGTTTGCTATACTATGATTCTAATAATATTATGTTTGACATAATACAGGTTTCTACCTCGATGAGCGATCTTTGTTTTGATGTTTTTGGTATATCAAAGGAGAAAAAAGATCCTAAGACAGTGAAGGGGAACCGAGGTAACTCATGCTGATTAAGTTCCTCACTTCAGTGCAAGCAAAATGTGGTTCAGTCCTTTTCAATACATATGATGATATTTGGTCTTTAACTCAGTGATTTGCATATGCAGAGTTGCTAGATGCATTACCTGAAAAAAGGACTGTTGAAGATGGTGGCTATTCATCTGAGGAGGATAATGTAAATTATAAGCTCTCTCTTCGATTTTGCTACTAGTTATTCATTCCATAACACTAATCAACATAAATAAGGAGCATTGAAGCTCTCAACTCAGATGTAAAAACATCTGTGCATATGTATTGAATAGATGGTGGGATGCAACCCTACAATTGTTGCGTACATAGTGTCTGTTGCAATCCACACAGATGCTTATTTGAACCCCTCGATTAGAAAAAATATGATGGATTTGATTGGTCACTGGTTTGTCCCCTTTACCATAAACTAAAGCATGGCTAAATGCAAGTCAATCGCTGCAAAACTTTGTGCATGAGCAGTATAGTTAAAGTTATTACATTTCAGTTTGAGTTGGCTTTTATGGAGTTCTGAGGCCCTTCATTTTACAGTCATCAGCCTACAAGAAGCGCAAACGTATGGACAAACATGCTTATGAGGAATGGAAATCTATTGTCCTAGCATCAAATAATGAAAGTGGCCAAAAAGGTAGAGTAAATGCATACCCTATCCATAACTGAAAGAGTTTCTAGAACATTTGGTAACTATATTAGCTAGCTTATGTACTGATGGAAATTGTCTGTTTATTCTTGTAGCTCCTAAACAAAACAAACAAGCCCGGCTCGACTTCATGAAGAAAGTTCCTGAAACACAAGTGCAAGCTACATAAAGCTCAATTGTCATTTTCAATTAGACAAATTTTAGTTGATTTTTCAATACAGTAAAGAGAATGATTGGGAAGAAACTTCCTTTTGTTTTCTTGATACCATAGTTGACTAGAGAAAAACAAAAGAAGGGAAATTAGTATGTTTCATTGAACTTTGATAGTGGTAGGCCACTACTGAAACTTAATCACCATTTGGATTAATCTTTTGCTTAACAGCAAAGTTTCTCTGTATAGATATAAATTATTTTTATTTAATAATCACGTCACATGCTGTTGATAGTTCAATAATTGAGAGTGTTCTGTGACCATTTTCTTCTATAATACGTAACTCATTATCTTACTATTTATAGTCCTCATGTCTTTCAGAATTATTATCCTGTATGCACGTAATCATAAAATGTATAGTCATCCACTCTTGACGAAATGGTCAAGACAAAAGGATGCTTTCACAATTGGAGACCTTGTATTTCAAGAAAGAAATAGAAAAAGGATGCTTCCGCAATTGAAGACTTGTCTTTGAAAGAAAAATATGATAGTGAATATATCCACATAGAAGACCCAAGTTCCACAATTGGAAAGTCCTATTTAATGTCTGGAGTTTTTTGTTTTATTTTATGACTAGGACTAATTCAAGTTTAAACAATTCCATAACTCTCTCTTGTTGGTTGTCAATTTCTAAGACATTCTCACCTATACAAGCTAGTAATTGAGGTTAAGTTGTAGTTGGAATTTTCCAACACAAGTTTAAAGATAACTGTCCCAAAACTTAACAACAATACAATAATAACATACATGTTATGATAAAAATCAAAATATGGTGGATGTCTATTCTTCCTCCATGATTTTTCTCTCAAATGGTTAATGACATATTCAATGACATATTTTCTATGTTCAATGACATATTCCATGACATATTTTCTTCACTTTTCATGCCTATATAAAGGCTTTGTAATAGATAAGAAAATACACACAATTTAAGAAGAAAATCTTTTCCTTTCTCTCTATCTCTATTTCTTATTCATGTTTTACTAAATTGTCTTTATTTCTTGTTCATGTTTTACTAAATTGCATTTATTTCATAACACGTTATCAGCACAAGTCTCTACCCAATTGTATATATATATCTACAAAATTTTTCCTACATCCAGAAAGATTACAATTAGAAGCCATACATATCATCACATGGTTAAATGTAAAGAGAAACTACATATGATAAGTAATGAAATGTAAGAAGGTATGATTATCTTATACTTGTTATTCCTTTAAAATCTCATATGCACACAACTTCTTACTACACCTGTATTGCATAAGCACATATTAATATCACATCTTTTATATCACATGAATGGAATAAAATTTTCGAAGTTTTGTATGTTAAAATCATAGTAGCAGTTAATTGTTGATATGATGCATGTCATGGTAACCAAGGATATTTTATATAAATTGTCTTATGCATATTTATGTGTTAACTATCTTCAATCTGTCCTGCCGCTTTTAACATTTTCTTTTACTTGGATGAATATTTTTTTCCTTTTGGATTTTTACACTTGCATATAGTATAAAAAAAAAAGAATAAAAAATAAAATAAAATTGGTCATATTGATTAAAAGCATAAATCATCTTGAAGAAAACAAGAAATACTTCACATCTTTATCTAGGTTGATTAATTACTTCTTTGAAGTTTGGAAAACAAACCAGCTATTGAGAAAGTATACTTCATAATTTATGGTCGTATCATTTGAAAGCAAACAATGATTAGTATGACTACTAGAAGAGGTATTTTTGAGTATCCATGACCTACTTGATGTTTGCTACTGACTTACCATTTTTAAGTATTTTATATGAATGATGCACAAGCTACAACTGGTAAGTTGTTACCTATAATGTCACTTTTCAGGTAATATAAATGCTGAATTTATGTATTAGTACTATATATGTGTTGTTACCTATATGGTGTACTTTTGATAAATTTATTCACTAATTGCTTGGTTGAATTGAGTGCAGGAAAGTCATGGCGTTAAATCAAATCCAATAGGTAGGGTATACCCCGAAAACAACAATATTTTTGAGAGTGACTCAATAAATATTATGACAATGATTTTATGATCCTTTTAAACTCTAAATTTAGAAGAAATATTCTGACTACAAATAATTGTATTTCATATAGATGCTACAAATAATTAATAAAGCTTTACGCTGATTTGAGATTTGTACACTTATTTAAGAAAGCAAATTTGATTTGCTAAATTGCAAATTAGTTGTGTATAACTTTCTTGGCATGTGATTGAAATTAAGGCTTGAGAATGAATCTCAATATTGTTTAGCCTATTATGCCATTAATTGAGGATAAGACATCGAGATCAAGTCCTGATGCTCCATAATGATAAGAGTTAGGTTTGAGTCCCAATTTATTATGGCCTAACATGCCTTTATATTGGTAAGACATTGGGTTTGAGTCCCAATGTACCATATTGATGATATAATGATGACTAAAGAAAAATTATATATTTTTCATGAAAAGACATAAAAATTGTCCCACTTGATTTGCTCCATTTTTGAAGTGAATGTGATAACAGTGCATAATAAGTTTCAATGAAGACAAGTAGTTGAACAATGAACGTGGGCGTTCCAAATATCAAAATAATAATCATCATCACTATGATTATAAAAGGAGAACAATAAGAGTTCTCAAAATAGTCCTTCAAAATGTGAAGGCAATGCTTACCATCAAATTGGTATGAAAATAATAAAGCACGTCGCTGATTATGATCCATTCCTTGAAGAGAATGTGACTTGTGATAAGCATTAAGAATGCAAACCCATTCCTAAAGTTGAATGTGGCAATATGTGATAAAAGCAATGAATAAAGATATGCAATTCATGATTATATGAATACCACACAACTCACCTCTAAGGGAGGTTTGAGTAAAATAAAGAGAATAAATATTATTGTGTGGTTACATGAAATATGTCATTGGTCGCGTACATGTGATATGCCAAATATTATTTTGTCATGCCTTATAAAAGTTATTAAAGGCAAAACTAAAGCAAGAAATGATTTTGCTTGTGATGATTTTGACCATGATAATTTATTATGATATAATTTTCTCCGTGAAGGAGATATTTAACATATGAATGATATGATAAAAGATCTTGTTGTACAAAAGTTGTTAAGAACTCCGGAAAAACTAGTTTGTTACTACCCGGATGAATAAACTTATTCATGACATTGATATTGTAAAGTCTCAAAAGAAACTTTTTGAGTTTCAAATATATAAGTCAAAGTGATTGGCATATTGAGACTATAAATGAAAGGAAGATTGAATATCTTCATATTTCTATAATCATACCGGGTAAATATGAAAGGTTACCCGATCTTCTTTCTATTTGTACTACACAAATATAAGCATGATGCTGGAATCATATGCCACAAGTAAACTAGAGATTTACTAAAATAAATATTAATTGGCATGACCGGTTGACCATATCGGTTCAATTATGATGCGAAAAATTAATTAAGAATTACATTGACACATATTGAAGAATAGAAGATTCTTCAAAAATTCTCTTGTGCTGCTTATTCTCATGATATACCAGTTAAAGGTTGGGATTGAATCCTTTGATTTGTGGAAGGAATAAAAGGTGATATATATATGGGCCCAGTCACCTGCCATGTGGACCGTTTACTATTATATGATTTTAATAGATGCATCTATTTTATGGTCACATGTGCATTTGTTATCAACTTGCAGTTTGGTTTTTGCAAGATTGCTTGCTCAAATTATTAGAGCACAATTCCAGAATATAAATTATGATGATTTATCTTAATAATACTGGTTTAAATCCAAGTTGATTTAGCAGAAATTGTATGCCTCCAATTATAGCTAAATCATTGGTTATGAGAACAAAACTCCCAAAAATGAAATTTGGTATGAGATTTATTATTTAATATACAGCAGCACTTGTACGCATCTAGCCAAGTTATAAAATTTCTCCCTATCACAATCGGTTCAGGGTCAGGAACCAAATAATTTCTATATAGAAATATGGATGTGCTATATGATTTAATTATGCCACCAAAATGCACAAAGATGAGTTCCCAAAGATGGTTGAGAAATGTGTTGGGATTCTAACATTAGGGGGAGAAAATGGGCAGCTAAGAAAGTGATACGTGAAATGAATTATTATGAATACATATAGATCCTCGCACAAGAAAATATAAACTTGAAGTTCAAGTGATAATTCATTTACAAATTATTGCCAGACGCATTTGCTGACCCAAAGCTAAATGTCATATTTCAGCTGCTAATGCTCCAAATAGAATAAAGCCATGAGGGACAGAGTCTATGGCACGCATGAAGTGTAACAGACTAATCGGTTCCAAAGATAAAACACCTTGAAGAAAGAGAGGGGCAAATATTCAAAATGGTCATAATAAGGAGGCAAGTGCCCTAGAAGAGCACCACGACATAACACTTCATAAGACCTCATGGGAGAGGCTCAGGTACCTGAAAAAAATAAAATAAAGAGATATCAATAAGTTATGTCGTTATTGGGTAATAATGAAACCGACATAAAATGATTGTCGACAATATTGTTAATATAATGTAGCGCTCAATATGATTAATATTGACGAGGATCTTGAGATCAAATTTGTCATGAAATTTGGACGGATAAAAGATTGGCCAAATAAAAAAATACGCAATGAAATTGACTTCACTTGAAAAATGTGAAGTTGGACGGATAGTCCAACACCTGAAAGTATAAAGTCAATTGAGGTATAAATGTGTTCTTGTGCGAAAGGTTCAAGTCGATAGACATAAAGACGACTTGTGGCACAAGAAAATTAGTAAATATCCTCACATTGATTATATGGAGACATGTTCTCTTATAGTGGATATAGTCACTTCAGGTTTTAATCTGGCAATATATGAAAAACTTGATATGCGTATAGTGGATATCATTGAAAGATTTAAATTGTCTTGGAGCATATTAAGGTTTCCAAGAAATTTATTAAATAAAGCTTCAAAAATCCTTATACGGATTGAAACAATCAGGGCGCATTTGGTATAATCGTCCGAGAGAGTACTTGTTGAAAGAAGGGTATAAGAATAATTCAATTTGTCCTTGTGTCCTTATAAAAGGATATGGATTTGAATTTGTTATAATCGCCATCTATGTTGATGATTCAAATATCATTAGAACTCCCGGAGAGCTTCCTAAAGCAGTAGACTGTTTAAAGAAAGAATTTGAAATGAAAGATCTTGGAAAGACAAAATTTTGTCTTGGTCTACAAATTGAATATATGAAAGATAGAATTTTTGTCCTTCAATCAGCATACACTAAAAAGATTTTAAAGAGCTTCTATGTGGATAAAGCACATCCATTAAGTACCCCGATGGTTGTGAGATTACTCGATATAAATAAAGATCCACTCCGACCTCATGAAAATAATGAAGAGCTTCTTGGTCCTAAAGTACCATATCTTAATGCAATTGGTGCGCTAATATATCTTGCTAACACTACAAGACATGACATAACTTTTTCAGTTAATGTCTTAGCAAGATATAGCTCCGCTCAAGGAGAAATTGGAATAAAATCAAGCACATATTACGTTATCTAAGGGGGATTACCGATGTGGGCTTATTTTATGGCAATGATTGCAATACCAATTGTCACACCTCCTTTTTCCGCACCCGCGAGGGGGCAGGGGAGTTTTAGCAATTAAAGGACAATCAAAACGGGATTGGGTTATTTATTTCAGAGTCGCCACTTGGGAGATTTAGGGTGTCCCAAGTCACCAATTTTAATCCCGAATCGAGGAAAAGAATGACTCTATATTACAGTCTGCGTACCAAAAATCCGGATAAGGAATTCTGTTAACCCGGGAGAAGGTGTTAGGCATTCCCGAGTTCCGTGGTTCTAGCACGGTCGCTCAACTGTTATATTCGGCTTATTTATCTGATTTTAAATACAATTATGAACCATGTGCAAATTTTATCTTTTAACCGCTTTTGTCATTATTATTATTTTTACGAGAATTGCAACGTCGTGAAAACATATCTCGAACCACGTTACATCAATGTACCCGTGGTTATCGATATATCTCGACTCGGTTGAGATTTGGATTTGGGTCACATAAATGTGCACCCGAATTAAGGAAAATAAATTGTTAAAGGCGCGCCTAAAGCAACTAGCGTCTTGTTATTTTGGGGAAAGTCGTAAAAATTCGTTAAACGGCATATCCCGAATTCTAAATACTTTAATATATACATACATCTAGAGGGCCCCGCAGCTTTGTACATTTTGTTTGTCGAGGCTCGTCTCGTTCTATTTTTAAAAGGAATTTGCGACGTCATGGACATGCATCTCGAACCACGTCACAATCAATGTACCCGTGATTAGAAACACATTTCGAATCCGTCGAGATTTGGATTTGGGTCACATAAATGCGCACCCGAATTTAAGAAGGTAAAATTATTAAATGCGCGCTTAAAGAGGCTATCGCGTTATTATTCCGGGAGGGTCGTGAGATTTGCTAAACGACCCACCTTAGGGACTGAATGCTTCAACATATATATATTTAACAAGGGCCCCGCAATTTGTGCGTTTTTCTTTATTTTTTTGTCGAGGCTCATCTCGTCCTTATTTTAAAAGGATATCCTATAGCAACTACGTTTCTTGTCGCGTTTGTCTCTACTAATTGAAAACAGTAGATAGCCCTAGTTAATTACATGCTTGCAAGTTATCTATACAGAATTCCGAGTGCTTGCACAAAATCAGAAGCACGGCCACGTACACAGTCGGCCGAGCAAAAATTAAGGGCCCAAATCCAGCCCATGCGTGATGGACCAGACCTGGGCCATTGTTTGTTCGATGCAGGCCTGCTTGGTCTGTTTCGACCTGGGCTCGACCTTCGTGAGGTTGAGATTGCAGTCTCCGTGTTCTTTGTCTTAAAACATGGTTTACCAGTTATATGAAGCAGTTTATCAGAAAGGAAAGAACTTAACTAGTAGAGTACGATTTTCATGCTTGGCCTACATTAAAGGACATACTACAAAGTTAAACTAAGTCTAAGATACAACCTATTTCATTGGGAATATTTTCACCTATCAGCATACATATATAAACTATCATTCAGCTAATCTATATTGATATACACTGGGCATACAGGCTACTTCTATTGTCAACACAGGAATGAAAATTATTATACAGTACATGATATCTAATGTAACAATCTATGTATGAAAGTCAACTTCAGGTCTTTTCTTTTTGTATTCATGCTCAATTTTCCAATTACATTTGACAGTGTATTGGTTGTGTACCTGGTATAGAGGACAAAAGAAGAAAGGAATGATCAGCTGGGCAGTATGCAATAAACACAGCAACAGCAGATACACAGCAACAACACAGCAACAAACCAACAACCACAAGTGTTTTCCACAGTCCACAGACAACCAGCAACAGTTTCCAGAACAAAGAAAACCAACAGATGGTCGAGCACCAAACAAGTAATCCCAGAAAAGAGTAGTGAAACAACAGAAATAACAGAGTATTCGATGCAGCAACACCAGCAGTTCAACAATCACAAGCAGCTCAATCAGGGCAAACAACAGAACTTGGCCAAGACAGCTTAACCAATATGAATTCTTCTGTAGTTTTCAAACAGTGTTTGGTTACAGTGTTTCTGGAAATTTCCTTATATTTTTTTCAGTTTACTTTAACTCACAAGACCTCTCTCAAGACTAAATTTTTTTCCAGAAAAACCTCCTCTTTTCGGCCCCAAAAGAAAAATCCCCCTTCTAATGGAAAGTCTGCCTCTTTTATAGCCTAACCTTAACACTTTACAATCTGTTTGACCACTCAAAATTCCCCCTCCCTGTTGTTTTTCCACTCACTCATTTTAAATAACAAAACTCCCATGAAATCCCTGACAGCCCCTCTCTCTTTTTGTTGTTAAAGTGTCCTAATCTCTTGTTTATTTAACCAAAGTATGGGCAGCAGGAATATAATCTGACAGCATGTGCTGTCAGGCTATTTTAATCCAAAACAACTGACCATACGTATGCTGCCCACCATCTGAACTAAGTGAACATGGCATCCATTTAAGCTCAAAGTCTGAACTGCCATTATAACCTACCCCCTAGATGTTCTTTTAATTCAACTTTGAACAAAACCAATAGGCAATACAATTCAGTTCCTAATGGGATTCAAATACGATCACAGTAGAAATAAACAACACGGATCAAGTTGTTACCATTAATGACTGAAACTAATTGACGACATACATCGACTCGACTATATTAATCGTAACACATAACAATCAATCGTTCATATAAACAACACGTATAGAGTCCCGAATGACTTCAGACAACTTTGTTCAATCACTGGGAACCTATATGAATTAACTCATTTGACGACTAATTTAATTGACGATCATGTATACCACAGAATACATTCAGAACACACAGAAAATCAACTGACCCAATAAAAGGTCTTTGACATAGATGGAAGAAATCCGAATGGAAAATAACAAAAGAAAATAACCAAACATACACAACGAAACATGCTGACAACTTAACTAGCAGTTGAATAAAACAAAAAGGAAAAGAAAACTTACCAAAAATGTCCAAACAAAACTGAACCAAATCTGACTCAACTCTGACCCTTTGAGGCCGAACAAACTTTAATCAGGATGTTCTCACATGAGAACACCTTGATTAAGGTCTATTAGACCTCAAACCCCCGTTAAGGCTAGCCGGATTCCCCAGGTTCATGTGATCTAAGGTCTGGATTTTCAGATCTGTTTTTTAGAAGTTGTGGGTAGATTCAGACCAAACCAAGCCTGGTTTGGTCACGAGGGGTCAGGGGAGTGTCTGGTATGAAGATGGTGAGGTTTGGTATAGGTCCGGGTTCGACTCGAATCTTCAAATGAAGATTCGAGATGACGGAAGGGGATTCGAGGCTAGGGGGTAATAGATCCATGTTCAGGAGAGTGAGGGGGTCCTAGGATGTTCAGGAGGTGGTCACCGGCGTTCATGCCACCGGGTTCTGGTGAAGGGGAAACTAGGGCGGCTGCTAGGGTTTCGGGGGTTTCAGGGCTTGGTGAGGAAGGAGCTGAGTGAAGGGGGGGTTCGACTAGGGGGCGTCTAGGGGGCGTGGGGTGTGATAGAAAGCTTATATATGGTCTAGGGGTTTAGATCTGAGCCGTTGTATCAGATGATCTCAACGGCTTGGATCTGATGGTGAGGGGTGAGACGAGGTCGTTTGGTATTAAAACGGGGTCGTTTGGGTTTAAGTGATGGATTGGGTTGGACCGGCTAAACAGGTCGGGTCACGGGTGCGGATGTGGACCGTTGGATCAAGAGGCTTAGACGGCTCAGATCGACTTGCCTGAAACGGCGTCGTTTGAATTGGTGCTTGGGCAGGCCGGATTTGGACTGGACTTGAGTGCCGATTTTGGGCCTATTTCGTTTCATTTTTGGGCCCAAACCGATTTTCAACTCTTTTCTTTTTGTTTTTTCTAATTTTAAAACAAAAAATGAAAAATAACAAATAAATAGTAAAACAAATGAAATTAAAACAAACAACAATGTAACACTTCAACACCATTATCACACCAAATTAAAATGTTCAAGTAAGTTAAATCACAACCTAGAACGAACAATGCACATATATTTTTGAATTTTCTTTTAACTACTGAATTACGGTTTGATTACTATGACAGACATACCTTGTGTTTTGACTGATAAGATCAAAAAATGCAAAAAAAAATGGGATGAACCACAAATGACTAGCAGTACATGTCATGAAAAATTGGAAAATTTGTACAGCGAGGTCACTGGTCACTATTTTTGTTTTCTTTTGGAGTGCTTGTCCGTGAAGCAAAAATCACGTGCTTACAGCTGCCCCTCTTTGCACGAAGACACGAAGGGTTTTCGCGCCAAGATAAAGCGGGCGATTTTTGCTCGTCCGAGTACTCCGTGTGAAGCATTTTTGAAAAAGATTTGACCGAACCTTTGCTTCAGAGGTTTCCTACATATCCTGGGCTGAACAGGAATCAGGTCAATGTAGTTCGGGAAATTTTGGTAGCTGGGACTACCGTGTGACTGTAGTGCTTGCTGTTGTTGTGCGCTGTTGTATGCTGCTGTAGGATGCTACCGCTCGCCGATCTCTTTGTTACATTGTTCTGAAAGGAAAACAAGAAGCTAAGCTAGACTATGGATCATGAGGTCTCATCTATCTTCAACTTGTTCTTGTTGCCTTGCTTTCTTGTCGGCCAACGCTTTCCTCCGATGCCTTTATTTTGTGGACTTGGGGGATGATACTGGTCCTTCGCCTTTTCTGAATGCCAGTTTTCATCACTACGCTTGATCTGCTGGGGACATGGCCCTCTTCTTTAAACCTTTCAATGGTTCCTTCAGTGGTATGGCTTTCTTCATTAAAATTGTTATGTTGGGCATGCTGTAACGTTCCCAAACTGCTTCTTTTGAGACGCGTTCCTTTTTCCTTTTGAATTGCGCGCTTGCCTTTGCAAACTTCTGCTTCTTGGTGCTGGGGATTTTATTGTTTCCTGCTTAGGGGTCTCTATTGTAACCTTCCGCCTTCAGGTGGGGTTACTGATTCCAAAATCTAAAGCTGAAAAGTATTCCCGCATTTTACTGGTGGGCGACCTAGAACTTAAATGTATTCCCGCATTATACTGGTGGGCGACCTAGAACTTAAATGTATTCCCGCATTATACTGGTGGGCGACCTAGAAATTAAATGTATTCCCGCATTTTACTGGTGGGCGACCTAGAACTTAAAAGTATTCCCGCATTTTACTGGTGGGCGACCTAGAACTTAAATGTATTCCCGCATTTTACTGGTGGGCGACCTAGAACTTAAATGTATTCCCGCATTTTACTGGTGGGCGACCTAGAACTTAAAAGTATTCCCGCATTTTACTGGTGGGCGACCTAGAACTTAAAAGTATTCCCGCATTATACTGGTGGGCGACCTAGAACTTAAATGTATTCCCGCATTATACTGGTGGGCGACCTAGAACTTAGAAGTATTCCCGCATTTTACTGGTGGGCGACCTAGAACTTAAATGTATTCCCGCATTATACTGGTGGGCGACCTAGAACTTAAATGTATTCCCGCATTATACTGGTGGGCGACCTAGAACTTAAATGTATTCCCGCATTATACTGGTGGGCGACCTAGAACTTAAATGTATTCCCGCATTTTACTGGTGGGCGACCTAGAACTTAAATGTATTCCCGCATTATACTGGTGGGCGACCTAGAACTTAAATGTATTCCCGCATTATACTGGTGGGAGACCTAGAACTTAAATGTATTCCCGCATTATACTGGTGGGCGACCTAGAACTTAAATGTATTCCCGCATTATACTGGTGGGCGACCTAGAACTTAAATGTATTCCCGCATTATACTGGTGGGCGACCTAGAACTTAAATGTATTCCCGCATTATACTGGTGGGCGACCTAGAACTTAAATGTATTCCCGCATTATACTGGTGGGCGACCTAGAACTTAAAAGTATTCCCGCATTTTACTGGTGGGCGACCTAGAACTTAAATGTATTCCCGCATTTATACTGGTGGGCGACCTAGAACTTAAAAGTATTCCCGCATTATACTGGTGGGCGACCTAGAACTTAAATGTATTCCCGCATTATACTGGTGGGCGACCTAAAACTTAAATGTATTCCCGCATTATACTGGTGGGCGACCTAGAACTTAAATGTATTCAGATTGTTTCCCCGTTCTTCCGAGAAATTTTTTTTGACAATCGGCAGAAAATTTTCTACCCCGGTTTTTGGTGATTTCCCTGGCGTTGCGTCTTGCCGCCATTATCAATCCTTTGTTTTCCTGCAGCAGACAAAATGATTCAGTCAGTTTCACTTATGGTGGGAAGAGGTGCCTTTCCGGTGGATGCTTTTCCTTCTCTTTCCTTTTTTCTTGCTCTATGTTACCAAAATTGGTTGGCGGACAAAATCGCTTGCTGGGGGTTTCCGGCCTGCTGGGGGACGGTTTTCCATTTATCCCCCTTTTCTTCTCTCTTTTTACAGTACATGCTGTGGGAGTCTGCTTTTACTCCCGAAACCACTCCCTTTAGGAGTTTACTTCCTCCAAAACCGTAGGACATAACATTGCAGTGCTTGGGGCCAGCCTTTAGGACTGTTGGGGTTATCCTGCATTTGATGAATCCCCCTCCGGTCTTTGGTAGTAAGCTTTGAAAAATCCTTTTCAAGACAATTTTAGGAAGAGAAATAAAAGATAGAAAAAAAAGAGAAAATCTTTCTGAACCAATATTTGGTGGGAGAAGAAATTCAGAAGAACTTATCTGGAGGATATGACTGGTCCCCGTGATCATGAGGTGCACCATAGATTCCCGACCCAGTCTAGTTGTATCAATCGATTTGCCCGATGGTCTGACTTGCTGGGGATGATAAATGAGTGTCCATTTTGTTGCGAATGTGGTCGCTTTTTGTTGATCTGTCTTGTCGCCTCATAGTGCCCTTCGAGGGGTTTTCACTAATGAGACTCTCTCTTTTCTCTCATCTTCCGGCGCCTTATGGTGCCTGTAAAGGTTTTCACCAATAAGACTCTCTCATTTCATATCTCTCATCTTACGTCGCCTTTCGGTGCCTGTGAAGGTACCGATGAGACTCTCTCATTTTATTCTTCATCTTACGTCGCCTTTCGGTGCCTGTGAGGGTTTTCACCAATAAGACTCTCTCATTTTATTTTTCATCGAGGAATCGGGGTGTTGTTGATACGACCCTCTCTTCTGGAGATTCCTTTGACCATCAATTCATTCCCAGTCTTACGATCCTCTTCTTTGTTGGGGATCGGTGTATTATTCTTGGCCTTATTTGGCTGACTTGGCATCTCTTAGATATTGATCGGGAGGTCTTTTGGACGTCGATGTTGGTTTTGGTGTGGGGTTAAAGAAAAGCTATCAAAAAATGAAATAACTTGATGGGTGATCTGCTACAACTTTTGGAATCAAACCTTTGTTGGAACTTAAAACATAACCTCTGCCCCAGTTTTCTTGCTTGGGGATTTTTTTTTATACTTGTGTTGAGCTATGTGCGTTATGCACACTGTGCCTATTATGCACACTATGTACATTATGCATCCTATATTCACTATGATGCACACTATGACCGAGCCGTGAGGCGCCTACATATCCTCTTTGAGGAATCAGGTCAAACGTAGTTCCCACAGTTTTTGTGGTTTTTATCTTCCTCTTTTTTCCTTTTCCTTCTTTTCATTTTCCTTTAAAGATTTTTCTTTTTCTTTTCTTTTTTCCCCCTTTTTTCATGTCTTTTCCATTAGTGATTCCAAAAGAGGGGTATGAAAGAATAATTTAAGGCTCAAAAGGGGAAACAAGGGTTAAAAGTGTTTGGATAGAAGAAAGAATTGCCTTCGTCATCTCATTATCCAATAAATGCCAAATACAAACAAACGAACCAATAATCGCCATAATTAAAGAAATTACGCATAATATCTCTTGACTGCATCAGAATTGATGGCCATTTCGACACATCTTCCCTCGATATCTGTCAAACATAAAGCACCGTTGGACAACACTCTGGTCACGATATAAGGCCCTTGCCAATTTGGGGCGAATTTGCCTTTTGCCTCGACCTGATGTGGGAGGATCTTCTTCAATACCTGCTGCCCTACTTCAAACTTCCTAGGGCGCACCTTCTTATTATATGTTCTTGCCATTCTCTTCTGGTATAGCTGACCATGGCACACTGCTGCCAATCTTTTATCATCTAACAAGCTCAACTGTTCCAATCGAGCTTTGACCCATTCCTCATCATCAATCCCAGCCTCAGCGACAATCCGGAGGGACAGAATTTCGACCTCTGCTGGTATTACAGCCTCAGTCCCGTACACCAACAAATAAGGAGTTGTACCTATGGAAGTCCGGACGGTAGTGCGGTAACCCAACAAAGCAAAAGGTAACCTTTCGTGCCATTGTCTGGACCCTTCCACCATCTTTCACAGTATCTTCTTGATATTCTTATTGGCTGCTTCGACCGCTCCATTCACCTTGGGATGATATGGGGTGGAATTGCGGTGGGTAATCTTGAATTGTTGGCATACCTTTCTCATTAGGCTGCTGTTAAGATTCGCACCGTTATCCGTGATGATCACTTTTGGGATTCCAAATCTGCAGATGATATGGGAGTGAACAAAGTCCACCACTGCCTTTTTGGTTACTGACTTGAAGGTTTTAGCCTCAACCCATTTGGTGAAGTAATCAATGGTCACTAGAATGAACCTATGACCGTTGGATGCTGCCGGCTCGATGGGCCCAATGACATCCATGCCCCATGCCACAAACGGCCAGGGTGCTGACATCGTATGTAACTCTGTTGGCGGAGAATGAATCAAATCTCCATGTATCTGGCACTGATGGCATTTCCTCACGAAAGTGATACAGTCGTGTTCCATGGTGAGCCAATAACACCCTGTTCGAAGGATCTTTCTTGCCAATACATATCCGCTCATGTGTGGCCCACAAACTCCAGCATGTACCTCTGCCATAACCGTCGTTGCTTGACTGGCATCTATGCATCTCAACAATCCCAAATCCGGGGTTCTTTTGTACAATACTCCTCCGCTGAGGAAGAAACCATTCGACAAACGCCGAAGGGCTCTTTTTTGGTCTCCAGTGGCCTGTTCTGGATATATCCCCATTCTGAGGTATTCCTTGATATCATGAAACCAGGGTTCGCCATCTGGTTCCTCTTCTACGGCGTTGCAATAAGCGTGCTGATCACGGACCTGGATGTGCAGAGGATCAACATACATTTTGTCAGGGTGGTGCAGCATTGATGCTAAGGTGGCCAAGGCATCCGCAACCTCATTGTGAACTCTCGGGATATGTTTGAACTTCACCGATCGAAATCGCTTGCTCAGATCATGCAAGCATTGTCGGTATGGTATGAGCTTTAGATCTCGTGTTTCCCATTCACCCTGAATTTGATGTACCAAGAGGTCCGAGTCTCCCAAGACCAAGACGTCTTGGACATCCATGTCCGCAGCTAAGCGCAGACCCAAAATGCAAGCTTCATACTCGGCCATATTATTGGTGCAATAGAAGCGTAGTTGAGCCGTAACAGGATAATGGCGTCCTGTTTCAGAAATGAGTACTGCTCCTATTCCAACCCCTTTTGCGTTTGCATCTCCATCGAAGAAAAGCTTCCAACCCGGTTCCTCAGTTAATTCCATCTCATTTGTATGCATTACCTCCTCGCCGGGAAAGTATGTTCTTAAAGGCTCGTACTTTTCATCAACGGGATTCTCTGCCAAATGATCGGCCAGCGCCTGGGCTTTCATGGTTGTCCTCGTCACATAGACGATATCAAACTCTGTGAGCAAAATTTGCCATTTTGCTAACCTTCCCGTGGGCATAGGTTTCTGAAAGATATACTTCAATGGGTCCAAACGGGATATGAGATAAGTAGTATATGAAGACAGGTAGTGCTTCAACTTCTGAGCTACCCAAGTTAGGGCGCAACATGTTTTCTCGAGTTGAGTGTACTTGACCTCATGTACTGTGAATTTCTTGCTAAGATAGTAGATGGCCTGCTCCTTCCTTCATGTGTCGTCATGTTACCCCAACACACAACCAAATGAATTTTCCAGGACCGTCAGATAAAGAATTAAGGGCTTCCCTGGCTTAGGCGGGACCAATACGGGTGGATTAGACAGATACCCTTTGATTTGGTCGAAAGCCTCTTGACACTCTGTCGTCCAACCTTCTGCAGCATCCTTTCTCAGTAGCCGAAATATGGGCTCACAAGTTGCTGTGAGTTGAGCGATGAACCTGCTGATGTAATTGAGTCTACCCAGCAAACTCATTACCTCTGTTTTGTTCCTTGGCGGTGGCAAATCTCGGATGGATTCAATTTTGGATGGGTCTAACTCAATCCCCCGTCGACTGACGATGAATCCTAGCAGCTTTCCTGATGGAACCCCGAACGCGCATTTGGCCGGGTTAAGCTTGATATCATACCTTCGGAGTCTTTGGAAAAATCTCCTTAGGTCTGCTACATGGTCCTCCTGACGCCAAGATTTTATGATCACATCATCGACGTACACCTCGATTTCTTTGTGTATCATGTCATGAAACACAGCAGTCATTGCTCGCATGTACGTTGCCCCGGCGTTCTTCAATCCGAACGGCATTACCCGATAGTAGTAGGTTCCCCATGGCATAATAAACGCTGTCTTTTCCGCATCCTCCTCGTCCATTAGGATCTGATGATAACCCGCATAGCAATCCACAAAGGATCCGATCTCGCGCCCAGCGCAATTATCGATCAGGATATGAATGTTGGGTAACGGAAAATTGTCCTTGGGACTTGCTTTGTTGAGGTTGCGGTAGTCGACGCACACCCTGATTTTTCCATCCTTCTTTGGGACTGGTACCACATTGGCCAACCACTCGGGATATCGAGTGACCCGAATGACCTTCGCCTGCAACTGCTTAATCACCTCTTCTTTGATCTTTACACTCATTTCTGTTTTAAATTTCCTTAGTTTTTGCTTGACCGGAGGGTATGCCAGGTCAGTGGGCAGTTTGTGAACCACTAAATTGGTGCTTAATCCAGGCATATCATCATATGACCATGCAAAAACATCCTTGAATTCCGTGAGGGTTTTGATCAATTCTTCCCTGACATTCGGCTCAATGTGGATGCTAATTTTGGTTTCTTGGACGTTATCAGCGTCTCCTAGATTCACAGCCTCAGTGTCATTTAGGTTGGGTTTGGGTTTTTCCTCAAATTGGTACAGTTCTCGGTTTATCCCTTCGAAGGCTTCACCTTCGTCACATTCAGATTCATTGTCACAAACGTCCTCTTGCATCATTGAGTCGGATTCAGATTGATTTATTAGACTAGGTCGAAGATCCGCTGTGCATGCCATGTCATTAGAACCAGTAAAAAGAGAACTGTTCAGAAAGAAAAAGAACAAAACAAAAATTAAAATAGGACAAAAAGAGAGAACTTTATTAAACTTGCGGGATAAAAGGGTTCACACTTTTACAAGACAAACGTAAAATTTGGATTACACCCTGGAATAATCCGAACAAAACAAACAAACAAAACATAAATCAAAGCCTACTACCAAGACTCCCCTCGGACCGGAAGAGGAGTAACAGTCCAATTGTTGGTTTTGGCCTCAGGCCCCACAAACTGTATCTCTGCTCTGCTGGAACCTTCTCCAGCTTCCACCATACTGACATCCGCGAATAGCCTCTCAAAACTCTGATTCAGGTCCTCATTTATACCGATCAAAGGTCCTAGAATCTTTGGGACCGGTGACCCCTTGGCACTTGCTTTGACAAAAGACCTTGAGAGACGTGGCACTGGTTTAGGCAGAAACCAAACCCTCTTCCTCATTTTTCGCGCTTGCTTCCTATCTGCTGCGGTTGGTTTGAACCCCAATCCGAAAGTTTCCAGATTTTTAGGAAGGGAGACAGGTTGGACAATCCCTTGAAGCTCGACTCCCAGGCCTTTTCCCGGCACAAATCCATTACCCAGCATTTCTGAGACCATCATGACTGTTGCGGCAGCTACCCTAGGGTGCGGGATGATTTCTCCTTCAGAAATTTTGTTGGCCGACCCTGTATCGAAAATCTGGTAGACCCAAGGACCTTTGTCATCAGCGGTCTCTATGAAAGGTACAATGGCTCCGCCCGTGGTGCACGTTGTATCCTCGCCATGTAACACGACCTCTTGTCTTTCCCACTCGAACTTCACCATCTGATGTAGGGTGGAGGGCACCGCTTTGGCTGCATGAATCCATGGTCGTCCCAACAGCAGGTTATAAGATACTGTGGCGTACAACACCTGGAATTCCATGGTAAACAGGACCGGACCAATGGTCAGTTCAAGTACAACATCCCCTACAGTGGCATTCCGTTTCCGTCAAACCCCCGGACACAGATACTGTTCTTGTGGATCCTTCCGTGGTTGATTTTTAACTGGTTCAGGGTAGATAGTGGACAAATATTGGCGCTTGAGCCGTTATCCACCAATACTCGAGTTACCATCGAGTCTTCACATTTGACAGCTAGGTATAGAGCTTTATTATGCTCCGTACCTTCCACCGGCAGATCATCATCTGAGAACGTTACCCTGTTCACCTCGAAAATCTTGTTGGCAATGGTTTCCAGGTGGTTTACAGAAATCTCATTGGGTACATGAGCTTCGTTCAATATCTTCATCAAAGCCCGTCGATGCTCCTCAGAATGGATCAGTAATGACAGCAACGAGATCTGGGCCGGTGTTTTTCTCAGCTGTTCGACCACGGAGTAGTCCTGCACTTTCATCTTCCTCAGGAACTCCTCAGCCTCTTCTTCGGACACAGGTTTCTTGGTTGCAACTGGGTTGGTTCTTCTTAGCTCCACCGGAGCAAAACATCGACCTGATCGAGTCAGCCCTTGCGCTTCACAACTAACTTCTTCCACCTGTTTTCCTTTGTACATCACCACCGCCTTTTCATATTTCCAAGGCACAACCTTGCTATCAATCATCGGCAGCTGGACTACCGGCTTTATGGTGACCAGTTCTCTATATGCCCCCTTCAACACAACAGCAGGTGCGGGCGGAACCCCTGATATTACCAACTTGTTTGACTCGGGTTTGCTTGTTATGGCAGACGGGCTCTTTCCCAATATCACTACTGGCTTGACGCTTTCTCCCTGTGACTGTAACTTCGTTCCCCCACTGGTTGAGACTTCCTTCGGGGCGGCTTGGATCATCATCACTGTTTGTGAGGGTTTTTTCAACTCTCCTCCCTCATACACCAACTCAATCATGTGAGTCTCGTGGTGCGCTGGTAGTGGGTTTTGGTTGATGTTAGGAGCTTCCGGTGCCTGGACCTCGATCTTATTGGTGTCGATAAGATCCTGTATGGCATGCCTTAACTTCCAACACTTCTCGGTGTCATGCCCGAGCATCCCTGAGCAGTATTCACAACTTATTGATCGATCCAAATTCTGAGGTGGGGGATTTGGTTCTCGAGTCTGGACAGGACTAACCAAACCCAATTGCCTCAGCTTGTGGAACAAAGCGGTGTAGGTTTCTCCCAACTCCGTGAAAGTTCTCTGTTTCCGCAACCTGTCATTCCTAGCATCTGGATTTCCCCGAAAGCCTGCCCCTGAAGGGTTTCTATACGCCCTCGGTGGAGGGTAGGTGTTTTGTGGTGGCGTATATATGTTCTGGGGAACCAGCGCGCGCCATTGCAGGCGAACCGGAGGCTGAGTGTATACTTGGGCCTGGTGTACAGAACAATGTAGTTCTCGAGGTGGATAGAAATTTTGTGGTGGGTTGTATGGGTAGTTTGACCTGTGAGGACTGGGTTGGTTGTAGTGTGGCCTGCCAGCCCTGGACCAACTGCCTGCCTCGATCGTGGCAACCTCTTCTTTCTTTCTTCTCAGCGCACCTCCCGTGCCGCTCTGAATAGCCTGGGTCGTGGCCTTAAGTGCCGAATAGTTCAAGATTTTGTCAGACCTCAGACCCTCTTCTATCATGACCCCTATCTTGACCACCTCGTTGAAAGATTTTCCAACTGTTGTCACCAAGTGGCCAAAGTAGGCTGGATCCAATGTTTGTAAGAAATAGTCCACCATCTCTCCCTCTCTCATGGGAGGATCGACTCTAGCTGCTTGTTCTCTCCAGCGGAACCCGAACTCGCGAAAACTTTCCCCGGGTTTCTTCCCAGTTCTTAATAATGTGAGACGGTCAGGGACTATCTCGAGATTGTACTGGAAATGACCTGCAAAAGCCTGTGCCAGATCATCCCAAGTATACCACCTACTGGAATCCTGCCTGGTATACCACTCCAGTGCAGATCCGCTCAGACTTTGGCCGAAATAAGCTATCAGCAGCTCATCCTTGCCGCCTGCCCCTCTCATTTTGCTACAGAATCCCCACAAATGTGCCATGGGATCACCATGTCCTTCATATAAATCAAACTTAGGCATCTTGAACCCAGCCGGGAGTTGGACGTCTGGGAAAGGGCACAGATCTTTGTATGCTACGCTGACTTGGTTGCCCAGCCCGTGCAAGTTCCTGAAGGACTGCTCCAGGCTTTTGAACTTTCTCAATACTTCATCCTGTTCAGGGGCCTTAGCCGGCTTCTCAATCTCTGCCGGCACTTCCAAATGTGGATTGTAAGCCTGTGGTTCGGGGGCATGAAACGTAGGCTCGGGGGGATAGTATTGTGTATCGTGAGCCTGAAACAATGGCTCACTGGTCGTTCTTTGCAAAGGGGCTGATGTTGGTCCCACAAAAATGGGAATATTGGGTGTTGGGAGAGGTTGATGGGGTGGTGGAGCTTGGGAATCATGAGGGCTTCTTTCTTGATGATAAAGGGGATTTGGGCGGCTTGTGGAAGGGCCGGAGTGAGGGTATTCTGGCATGTGTCCCAGTGTTTCAGGGCTCTTTTGTGTTTTGGCTATGGCTAGCTGCATTGCATTCATCTCTAGTCCCATCCTTTCAATCTTTTCCATCGCTTCTTTTAGCAACTGGCTCATCGGCCTCTCTTCCTCATTACTATTCTCTGAAGTAGTCATGCTTGTTGCTATCGGTCCTTTGGATCTGGTTTGATAGGAGTGTGTTGCCAGAGTTCTTTAACAACTAACTTGTCTGGATCAGACAACAACAAACTTTGTTAGCGTTAGAGCTTAACAGATTTGATCACAACACATAGAGGATGCAATGCTCCTAGGCAGTTAACCGTTTCTACATGCTTCGCTTCGAACAACATGCGTCATTCCGGTTTGCTCATTTGTTCCCTTTTTATTTATTTTTATATTTTCTCTTCTTTCTTTATTAAGAGCAGTCGAATCTTATGGGGATTGCCTACGCATCACGTCCCCGCGCGAATCAAACCAGGCGTAGTTCTGCACAAATGAGCATAAAAGCAAACAACCTTTTATTGTTGCAATGGCCTATTACAAACTACATTTTGCAAACGAAAGAGCAAACTTTGAAAATAAGCTTAGACTCAAAAATAGACCAGAAATCACCCTGATAAAAAAAACAAGCAAAAAGTGCTAAGATACAGACTTTGACTTATGAGTACATTATGGTTTTGAAAATTGGTGTCCGCGGGGCGTCGTTCGGCCTTGCCGCGGTCCTAGGTGCGAGATCCCTCTCAAGTTGCTCCAGCTCATGCATGGTCTGCTTGACATAACTCATCACTGCTGAGAGGATGGTAACGCTGGTCATGTTCTCACATCGTAGACATCGTCGGGTGATGGCATGGGCAATGGCCTTGATCCTATTTCTGGTTTGCTTCTTCTCTATAAGTAGGCATTTTATCTGATCGCTGCACATCTTGAATACCTGAGCATCCTGGATATGCTGATTCTTCAGTTGCCGTACTTCTAACTTCATTCGAGCCAACAAGTCGTACCAGTATCTACTCTCAATTTGGAGATCCTTGGCCTGATTAGCTGCTTTGATTTCAAGTGTAGCCATCGCTCTCTTCATTTTAGCAACAGTTTTCTCGTGGTTGCCTTCCAATTGATTCAGGTATCAGCGATGCTTATCTGCTCTTGTATCCCACTGTGCCCTGAGCTTTGCTATGACGTTTTCGGATTTCTCCAAACCATCTTGCCATTCCCTGATTTCACTTTTTAGCCTTTTTATCAGCTGCTCGTCTGATTGATGCCTTGGCTGTTTATCCGCATCCACCCTTATCTGTTTGATCTGGGCTCTGAGCATTTCGTTTTCCTGAATTAACCTGTTCCGCTCTCCCAGATTGGTAGCAACTTGCACATTGTGCTCATATTTCAAGCTTTCCATTTGTCGCTTCAACCTGCTGATTTCGGCGCAATAGCCTCTTTCCTTCGCTAACCAATCCCACTGCCTTTGCGATGATTCGGTGAAATTCCGGATGTGGGGTCTCTTAGCCGGCCTTTCATGCTCAAATTCCCTTCTATACCATGCAAGGTAACCTGGCGCCGTCTCTCCTTTGGCTCGATCCCGCACGCAAGTATCTGATTTCAAATATTGACACTCACTCCAGATTTGGCGAATCTTCGCTTCTGGGAATTGTCCGTTAGGACTTATCTCAACTGCTTGAGTGCTAAGATCTTCCTCATGAGGTACTGTCTGGCATCTTCCGAACTGTCTCAAAACTCGGCAGGGTGCGTAAGGTTGAATGCTCTTAAGCCCCATCAGTAAGAAATGAGTTTTAGCTGCCGACATATATAGGATCTCATCAACAGGCAACCATCCTAGCGTCCATTGTATTTGGCTGGCAGTAAGAGCTTGAAAGAACGAGGTCCATGCCAGGACTCCTTTGGGCAAACTGATCTCTTTGGTTCTCGTGTAAGATTCTTCTATGCAAGTCTTTTCCGGGGAACCATGGCTCAAAATCTCGGAATGATGGCAGAGGTGCTCGGTCATCCATATTTGTAGGAGCAAGTTACAACCTTCGAAGAAATTTCCCCCAGCTTTACAAGCTGTAAGAGCTCGAAAGATGTCAGATACCACCATAGGTGCGAGAGTACTGTCATTTTGCGTGAGTAAAGTGCTGACGACCCCGGATATCTTCAAATCAATGTTTCCGTCTTTCCTTGGAAATACCAGAAGGCCCAGGAACATCATCATGAAAGCTACCCGTCTGTGTTTGTCCCACTTCTGACGAACACCTTTGCTGCACAGTTTGTTGATTGGATTATTGAATCCCCCCTCATGACCGTACCTATCATATATGAAGCATGGAGTACAAAATCCGGCTGCCAGATCCGGGTTGTGGACCGTTCTGGGTATCTTCAATGAATCTAGGAACCGATGTACCGTGACAACTCTTGGGGCGACCAAGTATTTTTGCCTCAACGGAAGTTCAGCATTCCCGATGTACCCGGCCATTTCTTCCAAAGTCGGGGTGAGTTCAAAATCAGAGAAATGGAAAACATTGTGTGCCGGGTCCCAGTAGGTAACCAAAGCTCTTATGATATCTCCCCGAGGCTGGATTTCCAACAAACCCACGAGACCTTTCAGATATTTCTTGACCTCATTTTGTCCTTCAACACCTAGATCATTCCACCATAGCCGTAACTTGACAGGGATTTTGGTCATTATTGAAAAATGTTCATTTTGCATCGTGCTCATCCTGCACATTTATTAAGGTGATTTTAACAAAATGACTTGACTCAAAAATATTTTACAAAGGGGATCAAGTTTTGAACACGGCCTTTAAACACTTCGGGGACGAAGATTTTAAGGCTGTGTGGGTCAACTGGACAAAAATGCTAAACAAGACCCAAAGGTGGCTGTTTATGCAAAGTCAGCCTTCCGGCGTCCCTTTTCGGGAACATTCGGCTATTTATGACAAAACAGCATCACCTGACTTATTTATGACTCTTTTAAAATTTGACACATCTTTTTTTTTATTTATTGATTTTGGCTATTTTAGCAAAAATGGGGTTGAACCCGACTAGGGTTGCCTACGTATCTCACATCCGGTGAGAATCAAACCGGCGTAGTTCGGGATATCGTGAATAGAGAAAATCAAATAAACCTAGAAAACGAGAATATATATTTTTTATTTTTTTCTTTTGAAAAGAGATAAAGACTAAAGAAAATATTTATTTTTTAGGAAATATTTGGACTATTAGTCTGAGTTTATAAAAGGGGTACTACGAAAGAAACAACATTTTTGAATTATGAATTTTCCGTTTTTTTTTTACTTTTAAATAAATACCTTCTCTTTTTTTTTTGATTTTGAAAGTGATAAAAAGAAAATTTTTATATTATTATTATTATTATTATTTTTTTTTAAAAAAAATCCAACTAGAAGTAATTTTTATATTATTTTCGACACTACTCGGACATTGGTTTTTCCAAAAGAAGTAATTATCTCCCTACGCTCCTATTTTTCCCTTTTATTTTTAGAAACCGGTCAGCATGCGGAACTGAAGCAAATAGATGCGCAAAACAAATAGGATGCAGCAGGATGGTCTTTTCATTTCAGGTTGCTAGTCCTAGACGGACCCAACCCCTGTGTTGAGTCCCCTAAGTCAAATGCAACATGATGCAAATAAGCGTTCCTACTAGGGATCCGGCATGAAGTTTCGTTATACTAGGTTCACAACCTGGGTATTTGTTCTAGACTGTGTACCCGAGCGGACAACTCGAGTCGAGGAGGGGGCTACGTACCGGGGACCCGCGAGATCGTCCGGCTTTGTAACTTGTCCGACCTCTTTCTTATTTCAGGGTATGACACTAACAGAATAGGGAGTCTCGACCAGCGAGCTTCTCCCCGGAGGTAAGAAGAGAAGGGTTTCAGCACAGTTTATATGTACAGTTCAAATAATATCAAAGCGGTAAAAGCAGCATTTAGCACATTAGGCTCAAAACATGTAATAAAATCAGATAATAAACAAAGCCAAATAATAACAATTATTCTAAGCTCGAATTCTCAACCCTGAGCCAGTGGTTCTGGGTTTCAAGGAATTCCCCAGCAGAGTCGCCAGAGCTGTCACACCTCCTTTTTCCGCACCCGCGAGGGGGCAGGGGAGTTTTTCCAATTAAAGGACAATCGAAACGGGATTGGTTTATTTATTTCAGAGTCGCCACTTGGGAGATTTAGGGTGTCCCAAGTCACCAATTTTAATCCCGAATCGAGGAAAAGAATGACTCTATATTACAGTCTGCGTACCAGAAATCCGGATAAGGAATTCTGTTAACCCGGGAGAAGGTGTTAGGCATTCCCGAGTTCCGTGGTTCTAGCACGGTCGCTCAACTGTTATATTCGGCTTATTTATCTGATTTTAAATACAATTATGAACCATGTGCAAATTTTATCTTTTAACCGCTTTTGTCATTATTATTATTTTTACGAGAATTGCAACGTCGTGAAAACATATCTCGAACCACGTTACATCAATGTACCCGTGGTTATCGATATATCTCGACTCGGTTGAGATTTGGATTTGGGTCACATAAATGTGCACTCGAATTAAGGAAAATAAATTGTTAAAGGCGCGCCTAAAGCAACTAGCGTCTTGTTATTTTGGGGAAAGTCGTAAAAATTCGTTAAACGACATATCCCGAATTCTAAATACTTTAATATATGCATACATCTAGAGGGCCCCATAGCTTTGTACATTTTGTTTGTCGAGGCTCGTCTCGTTCTATTTTTAAAAGGAATTTGCGACGTCATGGACATGCATCTCGAACCACGTCACAATGGTCGAGCAACAACACAACAACAAACCAACAACCACAAGTGTTTTCCACAGTCCACAGACAACCAGCAACAGTTTCCAGAACAAAGAAATCCAACAGATGGTCCAGCACCAAACAAACAATCCCAGAAAAGAGTAGTGAAACAAAAGAAATAATAGAGTATTCGATGCAGCAACACCAGCAGTTCAACAATCACAAGCAGCTCAATCAGGGCAAATAATAGAACTTGGCCAAGACAGCTTGACCAATATGAATTCTTCTGTAGTTTTCAAACAGTGTTTGGTTACAGTGTTTCTGGAAATTTCCTTATATTTTTTTCAGTTTACTTTAACTCACAAGACCTCTCTCAAGACTAAGTTTTTTTCCAGAAGAACCTCCTCTTTTCGGCCGCAAAAGAAAAATCCCCCTTCTAATGGAAAGTCTGCCTCTTTTATAGCCTAACCTTAACACTTTACAGTCTGTTTGACCACTCAAAATTCCCCCTCCCTGTTGTTTTTCCACTCACTCATTTTAAATAACAAAACTCCCATGAAATCCCTGACAGCCCCTCTCTCTTTTTGTTGTTAAAGTGTCCTAATCTCTTGTTTATTTAACCAAAGTATGGGCAGCAGGAATATAATCTGACAGCATGTGCTGTCAGGCTATTTTAATCCAAAACAACTGACCATACGTATGCTGCCCACCATCTGAACTAAGTGAACATGGCATCCATTTAAGCTCAAAGTCTGAACTGCCATTATAACCTACCCCCTAGATGTTCTTTTAATTCAACTTTGAACAAAACCAATAGGCAATACAATTCAGTTCCTAATGGGATTCAAATACGATCACAGTAGAAATAAACAACACGGATCAAGTTGTTACCATTAATGACTGAAACTAATTGACGACATACATCGACTCGACTATATTAATCGTAACACATAACAATCAATCGTTCATATAAACAACACGTATAGAGTCCCGAATGACTTCAGACAACTTTGTTCAATCACTGGGAACCTATATGAATTAACTCATTTGACGACTAATTTAATTAACGATCATGTATACCACATAATACATTCAGAACACACAGAAAATCAACTGACCCAATAAAAGGTCTTTGACATAGATGGAAAAAATCCGAATGGAAAATAACAAAAGAAAATAACCAAACATACACAACGAAACATGCTGACAACTTAACTAGCAGTTGAATAAAACAAAAAGGAAAAGAAAACTTACCAAAAATGTCTAAACAAAACTGATCCAAATCTGACTCAACTCTGACCCTTTGAGGCCGAACAAACTTTAATCAGGGTGTTCTCACATGAGAACACCTTGATTAAGGTCTATTAGACCTCAAACCCCCGTTAAGGCTAGCTGGATTCCCCAGGTTCATGTGTTCTAAGGTCTGGATTTTCAGATCTGGTTTTTAGAAGTTGTGGGTAGATTCGGACCAAACCAAGCTTGGTTTGGTCACGAGAGGGGTCAGGGGAGTGTCTGGTATGAAGATGGTGAGGTTTGGTATAGGTCCGGGTTCGACTCGAATCTTCAAATGAAGATTCGATATGAAGGAAGGGGATTCGAGGCTAGGGGTAATAGATCCATGTTCAGGAGAGTGAGGGGGTCCTAGGGTGTTCAGGAGGTGGTCACCGGCGTTCATGCCGCCGGGTTCTGGTGAAGGGGAAACTAGGGCGGCTGCTAGGGTTTCGGGGGGTTTCAGGGCTTGGTGAGGAAGGAGATGAGTGAAGGGGGGGTTCGACGGGGTTCGACTAGGGGGCGTGAGGTGTGATAGAAAGCTTATATATGGTCTAGGGGTTTAGATCTGAGCCGTTGGATCAGATGATCTCAACGGCTTGGATCTGATGGTGAGGGGTGAGACGAGGTCGTTTGGTATTAAAACGGGGTCGTTTGGGTTTAAGTGATGGATTGGGTTGGACCGGCTAAACAGGTCGGGTCACGGGTGCGGATGTGGACCGTTGGATCAAGAGGCTTAGACGGCTCAAATCGACTTGCCTGAAACGGCGTCGTTTGAATTGGTGCTTGGGCAGGCCGGATTTGGACTGGACTTGAGTGCCGATTTTGGGCCTATTTCGTTTCATTTTTGGGCCCAAACCGATTTTCAACTCTTTTCTTTTTGTTTTTTCTAATTTTAAAACAAAAAATGAAAAATAACAAATAAATAGTAAAACAAATGAAATTAAAACAAACAACAATGTAACACTTCAACACCATTATCACACCAAATTAAAATGTTCAAGTAAGTTAAATCACAACCTAGAACGAACAATGCACATATATTTTTGAATTTTCTTTTAACTACTGAATTACGGTTTGATTACTATGACAGACATACCTTGTGTTTTGACTGATAAGATCAAAAAATGCAAAAAAAAAGGGATGAACCACAAATGACTAGCAGTACATGTCATGAAAAATTGGAAAATTTGTACAGCGAGGTCACTGGTCACTATTTTTGTTTTCTTTTGGAGTGCTTGTCCGTGAAGCAAAAATCACGTGCTTACACCAATCTTGTTGGTTATGTCGATGTGGAGTATTTATCTGACAAACACAAGGCTTGATCTCAAACATGTTATGTGTTTACATGTGTGGCACTGTCATATCTTGGCGATCGACTACGCAATCAATCGTGGGTACTTCTTCTAATCGTGCTGAGATAATTGCTATTCATGAAGCAAGTCGAGAATGTGTATGGTTGAGGTCTACTGTACATCTTATTCGAGACAAATGTGGTTTGAAGTGTGATAAACTACCCACAGTTTTGTATGAAGAAAATACAACATGCATAACCCAATTAAATGGAGGATTCATAAAGGAGTTAGGACAAAGCACATTTCACCTAAATTATTGTTCACACATGATCTTCAAAAGAATGGTGATATTAATGTACAACGGATCTGTTCAAGTGATAATATGGCTGATTTGTTCACCAAATATCTACCGGCATCAACCTTCAAGAAACTAGTGTACAAGATTGGGATACGAAGGCTCAACGATGTGAACTGATGATCTCATCAGGGGGAGTTAATACGCGTTGTACTCTTTTTCCCTTACAGGATTTTGTCCCATTGGGTTTTCCTTGCAAGGTTTTTAACGAGGCAACCAAAAGGCGTATTTCTAAATATGTGTACTCTTTTTCCTTCATTAGGATTTTTTCCCATAGGGTTTTTTCCTAATAAGGTTTTAACGAGGCACATTATTTATGGACATCCAAGGGGAGTGTTATGATAAAAATCAAAATATGGTGGATGTCTACTCTTCCTCCATGATCTTTCTCTCAAATATTCAATGACATATTCAATGACATATTTTCTATGTTCAATGACATATTCCATGACATATTTTCTTCACTTTTCATGCCTATATAAAGGTTTTGTAATAGATAAGAAAATACACACAATTTAAGAAGAAAATCTCTTCCTTCTCTCTATCTCTATTTCTTATTCATGTTTTACTAAATTGTCTTTATTTCTTGTTCATGTTTTACTAAATTGCATTTATTTCATAACAATACCCGGTGTTTTTCCTATTTTTGGGAGCAATTTTACCCCTTACTTTTCGAATCTACCCCTCTAATTTAAATCTGTTTTTTTTCTTCTAAAAATAAATGAAAAGGCGTATGGATAAACAATGGGTGGGTAAAATATTGTTGGCGGCTCATCGTATTTTAGAAAAAAATATGACAAATTGAGCTAAAAGTCCAAGTCAAATTTGGAGGACCCCAAATTAACATATGTATATGACAATGTCCATGCTTAAAATTCATAAGCCACGATCAACCCAACACCCAAAATGAAAAGAAAGAAATAAGAACTCATGATATCGTTGTCTCCTCTTTGTGTTTATTATCTGTCTGCCACGTCAACCTTTTATCATTGAAAATATCAACCATCACAATACCACATACTATTTCCATAAGAAGAAATTTATCAGTTTTATTATAAAAATCACAAATACATGGTATTTTTTTAGTTTGTTGTTGGCTCATAATTAATCAAGATATATTCACCTGATTAGATAAAAATTTAAGAAAATTTAAAACTTTTAATAGTTATTCACTTACTTTTACGTTAATCGAAATTTGAGACGTGACTTCGATTATTATTTAATATCAAACATATGTCAGAATAATGATTCTTTTAGTGATTAAAAAAAAAAATCTTAAAATCGCATTTTATTCTGAACGTTCTTCTGTCGATTTCTACGAAGAATATTAAAGGGGAAACCTAACTCTCAAAAGTGATTATTTTCTGCAATTTATGCTAGTCCTTATTATGCTGACCGATTATTATTGTGGCAAAATTTCATGCGTTTATTCGATCATTACAAGGGACCTTGGCTCATTGGGGGTGACTTCAACGAAATTCTACACTCCACTGAAAAATTTGGTAGTTGTGTTATTGATAATTCACGTTCAAGTTAATTTACGGACTATATTAATTACTGTAATTTAGTAGACCTTGGCTATAAGGGCATCAAATATACCTAGACTAATAAAAGAAAATTTGGTTCCAATATTTTAGAACGACCGATAGACTTTTTGCTAATTATGATTGGCTTAACTTATTCCCCCAAGCCCTTGTGCGTCACTTGCCCCGTACACACTCAGACCACTCACCACTCTTACTCACCATTCAGCTTTCGCGAGTTACCAAATCACCCATTTTTTGTCTTGAAACCATGTGGACCTTTCATCCGGATTTTATTATCATACTTCGTGATGGTTGGCACCCTCCTCCTACCTCAGTAGATGCCATCATTCTCTTTAAGAATAATATTAATAGCTGGAATAAAGAATCCTTTGATAAAATCTTTCATCGAAAACGTTACTTACTTGCCAAATTAGGAGGTATCTAATCCTCCCCAAATTTTTCCACTAGCTCATTCTTACAACAATTGAAAAGTACTTTATTACAAGAATATAATGATGTTCTTCATCTGGAAGAAGAATTATGGAACTAAAATCCCGTGTTCAATCGTTACAAGACGGTGACGCTAATACACTTTTTTTTACCTCTCCACCCTACACCGGCGTCGCAGTAATCGTATTCATGCTTTAAAGGACCATGCACGTAACCGGTGCTATGATGACCTTCAAATTCATGGCATTACTTTAACACACTTTACACATTCTCTCCAACAACCCACTCCCCAATGCTCCCCCCTCACTCCAGATGTGATCAAAGCTCTACTACGCCCATTATGAAATAGTGAAATCCTTTCAGCAGTAAACTCATTTAAACCCGTCAAAGCACCAGGACTCGATGGGCTACACCTTTTTTTACCTACAATACTGTCCGGAAGTGGGACCAAAGGTCATCGACTTCTGTCACCAAATATTTTCAACCTTTCAGATTTCTGCATCCATTAATCAAACTTACGTCTGCCTCATTCCAAAAGTTCGACACGCCTCCATGATTACTCGATATCGCCCTATTGGACTGTGTTCCACCATATATAAAATCATTATAAAACTTTTAGTCCAACGTATTAAACCTCTTATGCCAACACTTATCAGCCCTACCCAATCTAGTTTTCTACAACATCGAAAAATGGCTGATAATGCTATAATTGTACAAGAAATTTTATACCACTTCAAAAAACAAATCGGGTAAAACTAGTCTTATGCTTCTTAAACTAGATCTAGAAAAAGTTTTCGACCACATTGAATGGTCCTTCGTTCGTCAAGCTCTCCAATACTTCAACTCCCCCTAATCATTCAATTAATTATGTCATGTGTCACCACTTCCTCACTTTCTATCCTCATCAACGATACCCGCATCCCTTTCTTCTCACCCTCACGTGACATCCGTCATGGAGATCCCCTCTCCCCTTACCTTTTCATATTATGTATGAAATTACTTACTCGCAAAATCGATATGGCTGTCGATTATCAACTATGGAAACCCATCCGTCTTTCTACACATGGCCCGCACTTTCTCACTTGTTCTTTGCAGACGATATTATCCTCACTTCTACGACAGCAGCACGCAGTTGTCATGCCATCGTTGACATACTTAATGACTTCAATCGTATCTCAGGTCAAAAAATCAACTTCCCAAAATAAAAAATCTTTTTCTCAAACAATTGTTCCTCCGAGGACGAGAATTTTGTTCTCTCATTTTTCAACATGCATGAAGGCACATCTTTTGGTAATTATCTGGGTTTTCCGATTTTTACTGAGCGGGCTAACAAATGTCATTTTCAGTTCATCCTCGAAAACTTTAAACAACGGCTTGCGGGTTGGAAAACAAACTTCCTTTCTATGGTAGGGCACACAACTCTTATTAACTCCTCTCTAAATAGCCTCCCAAATCACGTAATGCAATACATTAAAATTCCTCAAACTATCCTCTCCTAATTAGAGCACTGCCAACGCAATTTTCCCCGGGGCACCACTCCTAATAAAAAGAAAACCCACCTCGTAAAATGGAGTACTGTCACCATACCAAAAACTCAAGGTGGACTAGGTATACAACACCTTCCCCAAAAAAATAAATCCTTATTAGCTAGTCAAGACTGGCGAATGCTTCACAACCGCTCCTCCTTATGGGCCGCCACCCTTCTCCACAAATACTTTTACCATACGATCAATCCATACGCTCACGACTCTTTTATTTGGAATAGCCTCCTCATAGGCTGGCACCTCCGTCAACAAGGCATAAGGTGGCTCATCGGTGACGACACACTCATTAACTTCTGGTTTGATTCCTGGATCGGACCTAATCAACTCTTGCGACAATGTTATCACAGGGCCTCTACCCCGCCATGCTCTTCTTGATACCGTATCCACTTATCTTACCCTCATTAATGAGACTTCACCAATGTCCCTTTTGAACTACTGTCAGAGCTCCTACAACAAATCCTTAATACATATATTCCTTCCCACACTACTAACCCTGATTCGTTTGTCTGGACTCTAAATTCAAGGGGCACTTCACCACCAAATCACTCTATCACCACTTACTCCCCACCTACTCAGGACCAACATTTAATTGGATTTGGAAGCTTCGACTCCCGCCTAAAATGAAGCACTTCCTCTGGCTGATTAGCCATAACCACCTCCCTACTGCAAGCCATTATCACCACATACGCTTCCTCCAAGATGACATATGCACCCTATGCCTTACCCACTCTGAAAGAATAACACATTTATTCCTCCACTGTTGCAGTACACCTTTGGTCAACTTTATCCATGATACCAGAAATTACGAGGCTTCAGAGTACTGTTGACCCCCTTACATGGCTCAAACAATTCATTTTACATACCGCCACACCAAATTCCCTCAATGTCCCTAATGACATACTTATCCTCTTTGACCTATGGCACATGTGGCTGTCTCATAATGGAAAACTTTTTCGATCCCATAATCAACCCCCTCCGCGTCTCATATTCTTTGTATGGCTGCAGAATTCTACTATATAATTTCCCCTCCATCACATCACATCTACACATATCCTTATGCACATCACGTGGCACCCTCATAATCCAGGGTACAACACTTTATGTATGGGGGAATTGGTGGCGTCATCCGTGACTCAATGGGTAACTGGCTTCTGGGCTTCGCGAGCCATTACTTCATTCATGGGAGCATGGAAGCTGAGCTACTTGCATTCTACCATGGTCTAAACTTGGCCTTCACTCACGGATATACACCCCTTGAAGTCAACTTAGATGTCAAGACAATTATTACTCTACTTCATACCTTCCATCCACTTTATGCTAACATTATCTTTGATTGCAGGTCTCTGATCGCCTAGCTGAATGATCCGGTCATCCTTCACACGTACATGGAGCAAACTAGGTAGTTGATTCTTTAGCTAAACATGGTTTCTAGATGGAGGCTTCACCACACATCGCCGTTTTTGATCAACCACCGCCTTTTGTCCAGAAGACGCTACAAGAAACCTTTTGGGAACACTTTTTGTTAGACAACTACAACCTAACTGCCAGACTAGCACCATTAGCAGGCTTTTTTGTTATCCTCCAGCAACGCTTCCCCAACTAATAATTTTCAACATGCATCCCCTTTTTGTTACTACCCATCCAGAGGTCGCCCCCTTAGAATGTTGTGTATGTTGTCTCCTGCTACTTGTAATGTTCAACCTTAATATTATATAAATCAACGTCTTTTGCACCAAAAAAATATTAAAGGGGAAAAGAAAAGGAAATTTTGCGGAATCTTCTCCGCTGAAAAGTGGTGGGCCTAATAACCTGCCATTTTTAAAATTATAATTATAATTTTTTTAATAACAACGACAAAGAAAAAGCACTATAAATAAAAAGAATTAATTTGATGATCATTGTTATTATAGGAAGTAGTATCTGTTTTGTAAAACAATAATATCCTCTCTAATAGTTACAGAAGAGAAATTGATCATTCTTGCTAAAGTTTTTCTGCTTTTTTCTTTTTGAAATTCCTTCCAATTCCATTTGGAAGAGAATTTCATTTCAATCAACCCCTTTATACCCAAAGTTATATTTCCCTACAAACCCTAATTCAAATTTATCTCTGTTTCTTTCCATTTATACAAAGTTTGAATCCTTTTTAGTGTCAAAGATTCTTGATTTTCTTTTCTTGTTTTTTTTTTTTTTTTGGCTTTTAAGGATAATTTATATAAAAAAAAAGATATTGGTTTTCATTTCTGGATGTTTTTCTTTTTAAGGGTAATCTCAAAAAGATTTAAAAGGTTTTTTTTTTGGCTTTTAAGGGTAATTTGAAGAAGATATTGGTTTTCATTTCTGGATGTTTTTTTCTTTTAAGGAATTTCAAAAAGATACAAAAAGGAACAAATTTGGTTCCTTTTCTGGTTTTTGCAGTTAAGGGTAATTTTCAGGAAGATATAAAGAAAGAATCTTTATATTCTTTTTCTGGGGATTTTGTATTTTTGAAGGTTTAGTTATTAAGAAGATATAAAGGAAACAGAGATGATGGGTAGTGAGAGCAATAACAATCAACAGTTAATAGGAGGATATCATGTGTCAGATGAATTGTTGGGAACATTTTTACCAATAATAGTGTATTGGGTATATTCAGGATTATATTCAATGCTTGGGGGTGTAATGGATAATTATAGGTTACATTCAAAGAAAGATGAGGATGAGAAGAATTTGGTGTCTAAAAAGGAAGTTGTTAAAGGTGTTCTTCTTCAACAGGTTGTTCAGGCTGCTGTTGCCACCCTTCTCTTCGCGGTTAGTTGATTTGATCATCTCTAGTTGATGCAAAGTTTGTTTCCTTTTTCAGTTCGAAACTTGTTATTGTGCATCATAATGGATAACTTAGTATGCAAATGCTTATTTGGTTTTTTATTGATTGAACTGATTCATATCTGATTTTTCTTTTCCTTGGAAGTTTATTGCTGTTCTGTAGATGTTAATGGGAAATTTATCATAGATGCCTTAACATTCTTGCTTTCGGTTTGATATTTAGAAATTATTTGATTCGTGAATATATGATTTTGTTGACTGTATGTGCAATTTCATAATTGGAGATTGTGTATCACAATGTGGGGTGAGCATGAAAAGATAGGGGAATATGAGGAGGCTATGTTGGTAACATAGTTTCGTCTTCCAAATTGGCACTGTTAGGCTTTTGTGGATGTTAAATATGAATAGCATTTGTGTTTTAGGCAGATTCAAACATTTTGAATTATTGTCATTGACTTGAGTGAGGAGTTTTTTATGCTTGTCTACATGTTATCGTAGAATTTCCCTATAGATTGGAATTTGCTTTAGGAATCTTGCAAGTTTATATAATATTCTGAAGTTTGCAGGTTTGATTTTCTTCTTTGAGTGGTAGGAAGTAGGAGTTCTTAAAAAGTCAGGTGCAAATGTGCACCGTAGACTTGAGTCGCTTGCTTTTATAGGGACAGGTTAACTGAATTTGAAGTTCTTCTAGGAAAATAGGATTGTAAAATTGGCTTACCTATCGATGCCTATGCTTTGAATGGTTGGAATTGACTTTAAGCCTTACTGCTTCGTGGAGTGTTTTGTGTCTGGGTTTCTATGGTTCAGATATATTCTTCCATTTCAATCTGTTTGTTGCTTCAAATGATTACTCAAATATTGTGAGGTTTTTGGGAAAAATCAAGACAGAGTAATTGGAGTTTTGTTCAGTTGAAGAGCAAGCTCTGTGGTGGTGATTCCCATGGAAATCGATATGTGCTAAATATTTTGTTCTTTAAGTTAGTTAACACAAAGTAGAGATCCTGTTTAACAGGGGGAAAAGGTTGCTCAGCAGTGTTCAGCAGACTTGCAACCTTTTGGTTTGGAAAAATGTCAATTGTGTAGATTTATGATTCAAAGACCGTCAAGAACACCGCTGAGGCTATCCAAAAAAATAATATTATATTCGCTTAATCTGCCTTTATTAAAGAAAAAAGGGAATCATTGCTTTCTCTTTTGCATTTCCGTTGTCTGCTCTCTTGTTCATGGCTGTTTCTATTACAAAGTTGGTCAACGCCAGCGGTAATAGTTAAGAATATTGGAGGTGGGGGCTAACCATGACCTCCTAATCAAGCTTTTTTCACGCTACTCCCTCCGGTCCCTTTTAAGTGTCTTTTAAGGTTTTGGCATACCCTTTAAGAAATTCAGTTTTTCACGCTACTCCCTCCGGTCCCTTTTAAGGTATTTGACTAAATTGTCCCTTATCTTTCTTTAAACATGGAAAGATATTTTAGAAAGTTGCATGGATCATTTATTATAGCAAGGGCAAATTTGAAAAAGAATAGTTAATGCCGTCTTGGCTTGTTAAATAACACTTATTTTGGACTAAATGTGAAAGGCTAGAAAGACACTTCCAATGACCGGATGGAGTACTTTGCAAAGTTGGTCAACGCGAGCTTCAAGCTCTTTTTGAAATTTTCTTGGCTGTCAACAGCTTAAAGCTCTTATAATATCTTGTATCAAAATTGGCCAGCTTTTCTGAATGAAACCCATGGAATAACCATCCGGCTCAGGTGCTTTATTTGCACAACTCACGAATTAGCACCTGCCTTTTCATTTGTGATAGCAAAAGTGTAAGCTTTTCTGACCCTTAGATAAAAATAAATAAGTTCAATTAGGTGAAGGCTAGCTCATACTGAACACAAGCATCTCTGATATTTTTTTTTCTTTCTGATGAAGTCATCAGAATCAATGAGCTAAACATTGTACACCTTTTGTATGTATTGATAAGTAACTTAAAGTTTTTGCCATGGAGAGTTGCACTTCTCATACTATTGTTTGTACTTTCAGTATCTTTGATGTTTGTATTTTTGACTAATTCTTAGCATCTGATTATTGACTCATTTGGAGCAGGTCACAGGGAATGACGGTGAATCTGATGGGGATCAACACGCTTCTATTTTTGTTCTTGGAAGACAGTTCTTTGTTGCCATGGTGATGTTAGATACTTGGCAATATTTTATGCATCGGTACATGCACCAAAACAAGTTCTTGTACAAGCATATCCATGCTCAACATCATCGGCTAATTGTTCCATATGCATTTGGAGCTTTGTACAACCACCCTTTAGAGGGTCTGATTCTTGATACAATCGGTGGGGCTCTAGCTTTCCTCGTCTCAGGCATGTCACCGCGTACCTCCATCTTCTTTTTCTCCTTCGCTACGATCAAGACGGTTGACGATCATTGCGGACTATGGTTGCCTGGAAACCTCTTCCATATCTTCTTTAAGAACAACTCCGCTTACCACGATATTCATCACCAGCTTTACGGGACCAAGTTTAACTACTCACAGCCTTTCTTCGTGACTTGGGATAGAATACTTGGTACGTACATGCCATATGAACTTGAGAAGAGACCAGAAGGAGGTTTTGAAGCTAGACCTGTTAAAGATTGCAAGGAACAGTGACAATACTGTTAGTACATGTTTGTCATAGAGTATGTACCACTGCACTTCTTTCCTTTTCTGAAATGCTTTAGTTACTCAATTAATTTGTATATAGTTGTATGTTTCTGCATATATTGTTGTATTACTGGTGTTCTTTTTGAGGTTGAAAAAGGAATAGGGTCAAATAATAGTTTCCTTTTTAAACGCTGTCTCAGAATCTGATTTCTGGTATTCAACTGCAAACAGATATAAAACTTGTCTAGAAATCTATTGTGTGCCTTGACTTCTTTAGTTTCAAGCCTTCTGGACATGTATTGTAACTTTCATTGCTCTCTTAGCATAGTTGTGTTTATGGCTCTGATGTGGAGTTATATTGAGTTGGTCAAAATCTTGATCTCATGCCCTAAGCTTTCGTTTGAAACGCGGTGTTTGGTATTACGGAAGTCTATTTTTCGCGAAAATAATTTTCATGAGGAAGTCATTCCTATCGACTATATTGACTTTAATTTCATATCAGTTGCTCCTATTAACACTTTCACATTATTATCAATCTTTAGTATTCAAAAAAGAGAAAGTTTTAGAAACCAATATATTTTAGGAGTTATTAGCTAGTTGTAGTTACCATTTGTTGACACCTAATTTTTGACCCTATTTGAATTTATTCCCACTTTTCCCACTTATCTCGTCAATACCTCACTTTCGCTTTCCCTCGCCCCCACACCGGTCTCTCATCCCACTATTCCCATATTCCCATCCCACCTTCTTTTGTCCCCCATTTTTCCTTGTCCCCTCTCACTTTATCCCTTTCCAACTCACCCATGTTACACTCCAACAACAAGACAACTTTTACCTCTCCCCCTTTTCCTCATTTCTTAAGCTTCTTCAACACACACACGGTCATAGGTAGCAAGGGGAGCTCCCCAACTCTCTCCTCTACCCATTTTTTCTCCAAATACACTCACCCTCCCAAAAACGCAGATAGAGTATACCTTCGATATACACTCGATATACCGTGGGTATACACGGGCAGAACACCCCCTCCCCAACGGATCTCCTTCTTTCTTTCTTCTCAAACCAGAAAACAATGACCTTTTCACCATCAAGACCAGCCTTGAAGCTCCAGTAATTCAACCATCAAAAATCCATTCAAAACACATCAAAACAAGCTTGAAAATAGCTTCGTTTTTTAGTCAAAACGACCTCTAAAATACCAGCAAAAACCTGTTGCAAACAGCCATAAAATCCACCCCTAACACCACCCAAAATGAGCCAAAAGATCTGCTGAAATCGGCTAAAAGAAATCGGAAAGGATGCATTTGGATTTTCGTCGCCGGTCGAAGTCGCTAGTCCGGGTTTCCGTTTGAGTCTCCTTCTAGTCCGTATGGTTTTGCTTGGCTTTATTTCGTTTTGGAGTAACGATTGTTGAGCTGTATCCATTTCATGAAGAAGGTTGTCTTCTCAGTCTATTGATAGAATATTCATATCAAAGGTTCATTTCCTCTAAATTCTTGTTTGCATTAGATGAATGTTTCAGTTTTGATTTAGATCTGTTTAAATGTTTCATTATTATTTCTTTTGTTTCTGTTTTGATTTATGTGTGTTTGATTAGAATTAGTTTCTCAAGTCACTAAATAATTAGCTTCTCACCTATGTTGTTAGATTAATATGATTTGAGAAATCCATGTTAGACTTGAACGTAAATAAGTCATTATTTTAAAGGAAGTTCTTTTAAAAAAAACAATTTTTATGTTAGCATTTTATTCCTTAGTTGATGTTATGTTTCTAGTGTTCAATTATTTTAATTTCTTGTTTCATGAAACAATATATGGCTTTAAGTTCAAAATTATTATAGTTATCTAATAAAAACTAAAAAATGGAGCCTTACGCTAAAGAAACTATGGTATATTAGAGCCATTGGATCTTTTAAATTTAAAGTGAGATGAATGAGATTTTGGGCTTTTAGATTTAATAAGTCATAGCAAGGATTATGATCCGGGCTCAAATACAAACTGGGTAAAGAATAAAAATCTACACTATATCATTTTTACCACAATAATTCCATAACTCTCGGCTTTGCAATAATCTCAAAGTAGTTTAGAAAAAATAATTGTATATTCGTAGTTTGCTTTAGGCGCGATTAATAAATTATCGTGGCTATTGGAACGGTTCCCGTGGCATAGTTGCGATACCAAATCTCCTAAATTTGGGTGTGCATTTATGTGACCCAAATCCAAATCTCAACGGAGTCGGAATGTATTAACAACCACGGGTGCATTGATTGCGACGTGGTTCGAGATGCATTTTCACGACATTGCAATTCTATTTGAAAAAAATAAATAATAAAAGCGGTTTAAAGTTGATAAAAGCACATAAATTATAATATGTATTAAAATCAGATATTTAGTCATTACAACAATTTAAGCGACCGTGCTAGAACCACGGGATTCGGGGGTGCCTAACACCTTCCCTCGAGTCAACAGAATTCCTTACTTAGAATTTCTGGTTCGCAGACTTCATTTGGAAAGTCGAATATTTTCCTCGAATTGGGATTCAAGATAAACCGGTGACTTGGGACACCAAAAGCCAAACATTTCCCAAGTGGCGACTCTGAATTAAATAAATAATCCCATTTCGAATATTGTCACTTAAATTGGAAAAACTCCCTCGCGCATTTACCCTTCGGGGCGGGCGCGCACAAAGGAGGTGTGGCACCATTTACTATATTATTTCTTATAACTATGTTTTCAGATTTTTTAGAGTATATTCGATATATTAAAGCTACTGTATTCATGAATACAGTAGCATTTCTAGGCGTGAAACAAGGGATTACAACTAGACAGATTTTTGTATTCAAGTGTATTCATGGCGTGAAACGTAGGATTACAGCTAGATGGATTATTCTGTATTCGACTGTATTCACGGCGTGAAACAGGGGATTACACTGTTTTTAAACGGAAAGTGAATCAATTAACATAATAGACTCCTAATATAACTCAACAAACTCAATTATAACACACAAATTTTGTATTTTCAGTTATAAAAAAGATTCTCAACCGAAAAACACCCCAAAAACATAGCAATCTTCAGAGAAATTATATAATAAATCTGAATACATAAATTATATTAATTAAAAAAATATGAATACATTCATGGAATATAGCGAGACAGTGAATACAATGAAATACATAAAATACAGCGGGATATATTGAAATACAATAAAAGAAAAGATAATGAATATAATGAAATACATAGAATACAACGAGATATATTGAAATACAATGAAAAAAAAGACTATGAATACAATAAAATATATCGAGATACATTGAAATATATTAACAGAAAATTCAAGTTGCTCAGCCTCCAACTTCGTCGTCTTTGTTCAAGAACAACCCTAATGTCGTCTCGTTGAAGCAACATCGGTATCCAGTTCTTGCTCGCCGTCATCGTTGCCTCCGGTTGCCGACGATCTAGCGCCGCCTTTAATTCCAACTGCTGTTGCATCAGAGATCGTACGTGATCGAAGTTTCCATGGATTTCACAAGTAGTAGGAAATCAATCACGAGTAGTACCATTCAGAATCTGCAGGGGCCTTCACCGCCGACGACAAAGGCTTCGATAGAGGCACTCCCAATTGTTGAAATTGTACAAGAAGAAGAAAAGAGGACTGAATGTGCTAATTGGGAGGTTGAGGGCGGTGGTATCATTGAGTAACGGCCACGGTCGAAACGGTGATGGTGGTCAGGAAGTAGAGATACAGAGAGAATAGATATGGGGTAGGGGATAGGAGAAATTTGAGGGGATATGAGAGAGAAAAATAATACAAAGCTTATTTTATGGCTTAAGGGTATGATGTGACCATAAATATATATTTGGCTATAAAAAATCAAAAGGTAGCTATGGAATACAATTTTTTAAAAGGGTATTTATTTAAAATAAATAAGGTACCAACCTTTGCTATAGGAGGTAACTGATCCTTCAAAAAAAAACACACTATAATATTAGATAATTACTACAGTGGTGTTTTTATTAATGTTCAATAGGAGTATATTTTCATAAACCACTTTAGTTTAGAGCCTAGTAACTATAATTTGCCTAATTACCATCCGTAGCTACTATTTAATTGCTACTAACTTGTATCACTTGTATTCAAACGCGCAACGAATACAAACTATGTCAATTGTATTCGTTCGCGCAACGAATACAATGTGTCAAAGCGAAATACAAGAGTGTATATAAAAGATACAACTTGTATCGATATACGTGAGTATATACAATGTATACAACTCAAGACCTCTGGTAACTAAGCAGACGCTCTAACCAACTGAGCTACGAGTTTACAAATAATAAATATAGTATAAATATTTGATGTGTCGCGTAATTTTCCCTATATTTTTTCATAATTCTTTTTAACTCAACTAACCAAACACGAGAAACCATTTTTTAGTATAGTATTTGTCATGGAAGGTATTTGTTCAGTTTCTTTTTTGTGGGGGTGGGGGTGGTGGGGGTTTGGTTGTCTCAATCTGGATTTAGATACCTCTTATCTAAACAAGAGGTCAAAAAGGATTGCTCTTGACAAATATGGTCTTACTACAAAAAAATGTGATATTAGATACGTTAATATTAAGAGAGAATTACACATAAATACAACTTACACGCCTACATTGCAATCTAATGGCCTAGATATAACTTTGTAAATCTATGGTTCAAAACATAATAAGCTATGTAAAAAAAAAATATTTAACATAATCAACTATTATTATTGTTCCCTCTTCATAACATAATCAACTATTATTATTGCTTGTAGTACCATCAGGAAGTTCATAGTGAAATTTGATCGCATTTGGAGCTAGTTTGAGGTACTTGAGAACGATTTTTTTAGCTAAAATTTTAAGAACACAATTACTTAATAGTATACTGTTCTAGTATACAATATACTATAAGAGTATACAACTATTCTGCAACAGTATACTATAATAATATATAATATACTGCAATAATATATGATAATAATATGCAATATACTATAACATATTGTAATAATATACAATATACTATAACAACATACTTCAACTGCTATTGTTTTATCATGCTATTGTACAAAGCTAAAATCGTGGTTATAGTCTAAATTTGGTGGCTGATAATTGAAGAAAAACAAAACCTGTCCACTATTAAAGGACCTTTGAAGATTTTGATTTGGGAATTAAAAACTTAATAATTGTTTGGACTTTAAAAGCGGATGGACATTATTAAAATTTGTTGCAAATATTTGTACGATTATGAATATGAAATTTGAGTTCATTTAAAGTTGATTTGAAGTTTCAAAAATTTCAAGCTAAAGATCTCCTCCAGCACTTGGTCTTCAATTTAATTTTTTGTTGTGCCTATATAAAATATGGCAAGGGTTTATTGGGTTCGTTTGAAATTGATGCTGATTTCAACTTCTTTCAACTACAATAGGTATATAATATAAATAGTTTGTGGGTTGGGTAATTGCTTAAGATCCCCATTTAAAAACCCGGGTTCATTTTGGTTGAGAGAATGAGCCGACTGACATATGATGTAATTTTGTCTAATCCTTTCTTTGTCAAGGAAGTATAAGGACAATGGTAGATATAGATCTTGATCAAGATTAATCACACTTCCAACTGAAGTAGATCTCAAATCATGTCTAATCCTAGTAAAATACACAATAAGACTATTAAATTAGAATCTATGGATAAACAAGTAATATCTACAAGAAAATTTGACATCTTAAAACTTCAATTTTTTGACTTTCAAATGTTCTGAAGGGAACTGGGGACTTAGAGTTGCATCATTATACGAGAACTTCATGCTTATAAGTTCTTGACAAACGTCTTCTAATTACAATCCACTAAGTTGAGGACAAAGAAAGAATGTAAAAGTAATATTTTGGGAGAGTGGCAATATCATAGCAATTTGGTGAAATCGAAAGACGCAACAAGAATTGTTGCGGAAGCCAAATGTATAGAGTGTGAATAAGTCACAACTACTATACCAAAAATTATGACAACCACCAAATAATAAATAAGACAATAAAGCAACAATAAAGGGAACACCAGAATTTACGAGGTTCGGCTAATTTTGCCTACTCCTCGGAGACAACCAAATATTTTATTCCACTCCAAAAATACAAGTGAAATAATACTAAAGAGAGAAGATACAAATGCCTTAAACAGATGAGAAGGCAAATGAGAGGTGTGTTTAAATCCTAAACATTAGGCCTTCTTTTATAGGGGGAAAATCCCCCCAAAATTCAAGAGCCCACCGATGTGGGACAAATTTGCCAAACTTCAACAAATCTCCACCTTGGCAAAATTCCACATCTTCAATTTTCTCTCAATAACAAATTTTGATTGTGTCTTCATCTTTAATCTTCAGTTTTCAACAATGTTGATCAAATCCAAACAATGTTGAAACTTGACCGCAGTCACCACCTTTGTCAGCATATCAGCAGGATTCTCTGTAGTATGAATTTTCTTCACCGTGACTCCACCTTCTTCTATGATTTCTCGTACGAAATGATACCGAACATCAATGTGCTTCGTCCTTGCATGATACACTTGGTTCTTCGCTAATTGAATAGCACTTTGACTATCACAAAAAATTGTGATACCTTTTTGTTCAACACCAAGCTCCTTTAGCAATCCTTGAAGCCAAATTGCCTCTTTCACAGCCTCTGTAATAGCCATGTACTCTGCCTCTGTTGTAGACAAAGCAACTGTTGACTGCAAAGTAGACTTCCAACTAACTGGTGCCTTTGCAAAAGTAAACACATAACCAGTAGTTGATCTTCGTTTGTCCAGATCACCCGCAAAATCTGAGTCACAATATCCAACGACAGACTGATTGTCTTCCTGCTCAAAAACTAACCCGACATCTACAGTATTATGAATATACCGTAGAATCCACTTCACAGCTTGCCAATGCTCCTTCCCTGGATTGTGCATATATCTGCTAATAACTCCAACAGCTTGTGAAATGTCAGGCCTTGTGCAAACCATTGCATACATCAAGCTACCAACAGCATTTGCGTATGGTACCTTTGACATATACTTTCGTTCAACTTCATCCATTGGCGACATAGTAGTACTTAGCTTAAAATGGGAAGCAAGTGGAGTACTAACTGGCTTAGTCTTGTCATCTATGCCAAAACGTTGAAGTACTCTCTTCAAATATTCCTTTTGAGATAAACAGAGTTTCTTTGAACGTCTATCTCTAATTATCTCCATGCCAAGAATTTTCTTTGCCTCACCCAAATCCTTCATCTCGAACTCCTTCTTCAGTTGAATCTTCAACTTATCAATTTCTTCCAAATTCTTGGAAGCTATCAACATATCATCAACATATAGGAGAAGATATACAAAGGAACCATCTTTAAGCTTGTGCAAATACACACAATGATCGTATTTGCTTCTCTTGTACCCTTGCCGCAACATAAACTCGTCAAATCGCTTGTACCATTGTCTAGAAGATTGTTTCAATCCGTACAACGATTTTTCAAGTTTGCACACCATATTTTCTTTTCCAGCAACTTTGAATCCTTCTGGCTGAGTCATGTAGATTTCCTCCTCCAAGTTTCCATGTAAAAACGCAGTTTTTACATCCATCTGAACTAGTTCCAAATCCAATTGTGCTACCAAAGCCAACATAATTCTAATGGAGGAATGTTTTACAACTGGAGAAAACACTTCATTGTAATCAATTCCCTCCTTTTGAGCATATCCTTTGGCCACCAATCTTGCTTTGTAGCGAACATCTACTTGGTTAGGAAATCCTTCTTTCTTTGCAAATACCCATTTGCACCCAATTGCTTTCTTTCCCTTCGGGAGATTGGCCAATCTCCATGTATGATTCTGATGAAGGGACTGTATTTCATCATTCATGGCAATCCTCCACTTATCTTCTTCTGAACTTTGGACAGCATCTTTATAAGTGGTAGGAACATCATCAGCTACAATTGAGGTTGCACAAGCAACCGTCTCTATGAGACGAACAGGTTTCGTTATTGTTCTTTTTGGCCTGCTGGTTGCTATTGATTCAAGTTGTTGTTGAGGTTCCTGAGTTGGAATCTCCTCTACTGGCTCTCCTTCCAGAGGGTAATCTTCATTTGTTTCCTCCTCTGCTTCTTGTGTAGGAAAAATAAATTTTCCCTCAAGCTCCACCTGCTTAGAAGCACCTTCATTTTGTTTGGTATCTTCTGTTACCTTATTTACCATAGCAGATTCATCAAAGGTAACATCCCTGCTGAATATTACTTTCTTTGTCATAGGACACCATAAGCGATATCCTTTGACTCCAGAAGTAATTCCCATAAAAATAGCCTTCTTTGCCCTTGGATCCAATTTTGACTCCGTCACATGATAATATGCAGTTGAGCCAAACACGTGCAAAGAGTTATAATCTATGGCAGGTTTTCCATACCATTTTTCAAATGGTGTCTTGCCATCAATAGCAGCAGATGGTAAGCGATTAATGAGGTGGCATGCATATGTAACTGCCTCAGCCCAAAATTCTTTGCCCAAGCCAGCATTGGACAACATACACCGTACCTTCTCCAGCAAGGTCCGGTTCATACGTTCTGCCACTCCATTCTGTTGTGGTGTATGTCTAACAGTGAAGTGTCGGACGATGCCATCATTTTCACAGACCTTATTGAAATGATCATTTTTGTATTCACCTCCATTGTCTGTGCGAATACACTTGATCCTCTTGCCTGTTTGATTCTCCACCATCGTCTTCCATTTGAGAAAAATTCCCAACACTTCATCTTTGCTCTTCATTGTATACACCCATACTCTTCGGGAAAAATCATCAACAAAGGTTACAAAATAGTGCTTCCCACCCAATGAAGGTGTTTTGGAAGGACCCCAAACATCAGAGTGTACATAATCCAAAATGCCTTTAGTATTATGGATCGCTGTACCAAATTTAACCCTTGTCTGTTTCCCTTTGACACAATGCTCACAAAACTCCAAGTTGCAAGCCTTTACTCCTTTTAACAATCCTTGATCTGATAGAGTTTTCAAGGATTTTCCTCCAGCATGTCCCAAGCGCATGTGCCATAGCTTGGTTGCTTCTGCTTCTTTGTCATCACTGGATGTCACTGTCGCTGTCCCAATAACTGTACTGCCACGATAGCGGTACATATTATTATTCTTCCGATTAGCCTTCATTACCACTAGTGCACCGGAGCATACTCTCATCACTCCATTTTCTGCAATGATTTTGAACCCTTTTGATTCTAGGGCTCCCACAGAGATGAGATTCTTCTTCAAATCCGGTACATATCGAACATCTGTCAATGTTCTGATAATTCCATCATGGTTCCTTAATCGTATTGAACCAATGCCATATGAGGTAAGAGGGCTGTTATCCGCTGTGTGGATGACTCCATATTCTCCTTCTTGAAATTCCACGAACCAGTCCCTGTTGGGACACATATGATAGCTACAAGCCGAGTCCATCAACCATATGTCTGATGATGTTGATGACTCTGTTGTAACTAATGAGAAGTCTGAATCATCACAATCAGCTACATTTGAATCCATAATAGCCTTTCCATTGTTATGTTTGGCCTTATTCTTCAACTTCGGACAGTCTTTCTTCCAGTGCCCTTTTTCTCGACAAAAGGCACATTCATCTTTGCTGGGTCTGGATCTTGACTTGGATCTTCCCTTCTTTGTCCTCGTTTGATTTTGAGGACGACCCCTCACAAACAGTGCTTCTCCTTCTCCGCCCTTCTGTTTTTCTCGCTTTCTTTGTTCATAGCTGTACAAAGCCGAACAAACTTCTCTGAGAGAAACTTCGTCATTTCCATGGAGTAGAGTAGTTTCAAGGTGCTCGTACTCATCAGGAAGTGACGCCAACAACATTAAGGCCAAGTCACCATCATCATAAGTTGTATCCATATTTTGCAAATCTGTGACCAACTTATTGAAACTGGTGATATGTTCATTCATCGTGGTACCAGGAACATAGGTGAAGTGAAACAGTCTCTTCTTCATGTACAATTTATTTTGACTGTTTTTCTTCAAAAATTTATCCTCCAGTGCTTTCCATAATTTACTTGCAGAAGTTTCCTTTGTGTATGGATATTTCTGCTCTCTAGCAAGGTAGGATCGAATAGTACCGCAAGCAACACGGTTGATAATTCTCCAATCTTCTTCTCCAATAACATCTGGTTTCTTTTCTTCAATGGCCAGATCTAGCCCTTGTTGAAAAAGGACATCTAGAACCTCGCCTTGCCACATCCCAAAATGTCCGGACCCGTCAAATATTTCGACCGCAAATTTCGCATTTGACACAATTCTTGTCATAAGCGAAGATGCCAATGATGACGTGTTGTTGACACTTGATGTAGATTCTTCTTGTTTATTGTCTCCCATATTTGACACAAATATTATTTAATAGCTGACGACACAAATCAAGATTATTTCCTTTCTGATGTAGAAGATCAGACTAAGCTGCAACTACAGAGCATACTCAGACAGAACCTTGACTCAGTTACCAAGATAAATCTTTTCTGATGTGGAAGATCAGACTATGCTGCAACCACAGAGCATACTTAGACAGTACCTTGGCTCTGATACCAATTGTTGCGGAAGCCAAATGTATAGAGTGTGAATAAGTCACAACTACTATACCAAAAATTATGACAGCCACCAAATAATAAATAAGACAATAAAGCAACAATAAAGGGAACACCAGAATTTACGAGGTTCGGCTAATTTTGCCTACTCCTCGGAGACAACCAAATATTTTATTCCACTCCAAAAATACAAGTGAAATAATACTAAAGAGAGAAGATACAAATGCCTTAAACAGATGAGAAGGCAAATGAGAGTTGTGTTTAAATCCTAAACATTAGGCCTTCTTTTATAGGGGGAAAATCCCCCCAAATTTCAAGAGCCCACCGATGTGGGACAAATTTGCCAAACTTCAACAAGAATTGCATAACTAATTAAAAAAAGAAAAAGAAAAAGAAAAAAAAGGGTGAAACCATTCACCTCTGGAGTCAAAAGAATGTAAGACTTACACCAAACATTATGGAGCATTACTGCTATTTCTAATCTCTTCACTCACCATTTTTACACTTTCAATTGTAATTGCGTCTCGCAAAAAGCAAAGAAAAAATCTCATCCCAAGATCAATTTTCGATTAAACCCAGAAAAAACCACAAAAGACTGAACAAGAAGAATGATTTTGATTGTTAGTTGAAAAAATATTCTCACTATGCTCGCCGGTTTCCGAATGGGGCCTTCTTCCTTTCACTACTTCAGGTAGTGAGTTGGGGGAGGGGAGTCCTATAATTTTAATTAATTAAATTTACATAAAAGAGAGAACAAGGAAGAAGAATTTGATTGTTGATTGTTGATTTCCAGAAAGTTTTCTAGGAGCTTACCGTTTTTCGATCTGCTTCTTGTCACGTCCCAAGCCTAGGGGCGAGACCGGTACTCAGTGCTTCACCTATCCTTGTGTATCACTTGCGACTAAGAGTCTCTCAACATGTAATGTCATACTTTGGCCATGGGCCACATTACAAAATAATGTGCGATGCAAAATATAAAAACTGAATAGAGACTAAAGCTGACTAAATGTCAACATAAGGCTGGGCCGGCAAGGCCGTCATAATTACTACAACTGACAAGCCAACAAAATATACATACAGGGCCTACAGGCCCAACATACTGCACTAACTGATAAGATATGTCTACAAGCCTCTACTGATAGATGTACTATGATCGGAACAGGGCCCCGACCTACCCATATCCTATCTACATATATACACAAGATGCACACCCAAACTTCTAGACCCGGAAACTCCGAAGGACGGGGAGCTTATCGATAAAGCTGAACTCGGGCAAACACCTACCGGAGAGGTCTACCCGTCTGTTTGTCTGAACCTGCACGCATGAAATGCAGCGCCCCCAGAAAGGGACGTCAGTACGAAATAATATACTGAGTATGTAAGGCAATATACTGAAGTTGAAACTGAACTGATAATATAATAACTGAAAGCAACTAGGGATCAAAGATAATCTGAGGATATGCTCATCAGCTAATACTGACTCAACTCTCTCAATATAGAGAGTAAAATAGCTGTCCAGCCCATATAAGGCTTGGTATATATATATATATATATATTTGCTCTGCCGTATTAGGCTAGCTCATAGGCACTTGGCCTTACTAGGCTCTGAATCTCGACCAACTAGGCTCGTTCATAGGCGCTCGGCCACAACAGACTTGGTATATAACTTACCATCTGATCAGAGGTTGCCCAATAAGGGCCTACCCATTGATTATAGCTCGATAGTAGTGAAAATACATTAATACTGTATATATAAGTTCTCTGCTCTCTTGACTGGAAGAAGGAAATACTCAATTGAATATGAAGTTCCGATACTGTAAAAAAATGAATTCATTGAGGATAATAGCATTTTACTTGTATACAACATGTAAGGATAACTGCAGAGTACAGGTCATTTATTTATGCTTGAATAGAGATACAGATAAATGGTTAGGTATGAATTATCACCAATTGTATGATAATGTCTAGGTTTCTAGTTGCTATTTTAAGCATGTTTTAGTTCTGTCAAAAGAATGACATTTATTAATAGTCCTTTCACTTGATCATACACAACGTGCCATTGAAACTTAGAAAATAGTTGAATCATACATATGTTTCAACCGTGCAAAAGTTATAGACCAATTCAGATAACAAACACTTTTAACTACATTGAAAGAAACTTGCGAGACTAGCAAAATATACATAAATTCCGTGATATGAATTTTTTTTATGCTTCGTTATCAATTCGTATAACTACGAGATCATGCCAAAATGAAAGAAGACTTAGCCTTAACATACCTGGAGTATGGAAAATACATATGATATCCTTGGAAAAAGTTACACCGTACTTCGTTAGAGCCGCAAAAATCGGATTAAGCTTCTGCTTCTTCGAATTTCTTGAACGAAACATCAACCTTCATGCTTGTTGAGATACTGAGCAAATTTCTTAGATTCTGTTCTTTGAAATTTTCAAATCAAGAAAGAATTGCATTCTTGCTTTTTTTGAATCACTACGTTACTTGTTTTCATTTCCATAAGGAATTGTAAACAAGACTTTGGATAGTCATCTATTCCTTTTAAGCCTAGGTTTCCACCTAGGCATAAGTGACTACTTAGTCACTTCTTGGTTTGTGGCTCCTTGCCACCTGTTGGGGTTAATTTATAAAATTTTATCCACTTATTAGTTAATTGGGTAATGTTCTGTTACCCGTTACTTAATCAATTATCCGCATAATTTAATAATTTCCCCAAATTACTTAAAATTATACTTATTTTTAATATGATTTATATATATATATATTTTATACATTATACTACTGTGGTCATATGGTACCTTGCATGGTACTAGTTTATAATTATCGAGTGTTATCACTTGATCCGTATTTTATCCCAAATTGTCCATTTTCTAGGAAACTCGTTTTCTCTAATTCGTGCATCCTTTATCCTTCGTGACACTTATTTATCGCTTGTTATAAATAACGTAAATATATTAACGTTAAGATGATCTCATCCCCGAGTCTACATCAATTAATCAAAGACGAAACTTTTAGCGTACGAAAACGCGAGATGTAACATCCTTCTCCCCTTAGAAATATTCGTCCTTGAATATTTACTTTTAGATACTTTTGAATTTTTTTTGGCCGGAGTCTCTTCTGTACACTAGACTAAAACCAACCTGTACACAACCAGAAAACATACTATACATGCCACACATGGCCACTGTCTATATAGCAACACTTGGCTTCACACAACTGTTCATCATAAATTCTGAGGGTCAAAATGAGGGCTTACCTGATGATCTACTGGCCTGAATAGAGTTGTGTTGAGGTATCCTATAAATCTCGAGCCATATCAATAGTTTGAAATAGGTGGGGGTATTTAGACTTCATTTCTTCCTCTGCTTCCCACGTCATCTCTTCCATCTTCTTACTTCTCCATAAAACCTATACGGATGCTATCTCCTTATTTCGTAGCTTGTAGATTTGTTGGTCTAGGATGGCAACCGGAATCTCCTCATATGACAAGTCCTTTGTAATCTGTACATCATCTGTGGGCACCACTTGGGTAGGATCGCCAATGCACTTTTGTAATATAGATATGTGAAAAACCGGATGAACAAACTCCAATTCTGAGGGCAATTCTAACTCATAAGCTACTTGGCCCACTCTCCGAATGATCCTATAAGGCCCAATATACCGTGGGCTAAGCTTTCCTTTCTTACCAAATCTCATTACACCTTTTATAGGTGACACCTTTGAGAATACCCAGTCATTAACCCCAAACTCTAAATCTCGTTGCCGCACGTCAGAATATGACTTTTGATGACTCTGAGCTGTCAACAGTCGCTCCCGGATAAGTTTTACTTTTTCTATGGCCTGCTGAGTCAGGTCTGGCCCATGTAACCCAGATTCTCCAACATCAAACCACCCTCTAGGAGATCTACACCAGCGCGCATACAAAGCCTCGTACGGAGCCATATGGATACTGGAGTGGTAACTGTTATTATATGCAAACTCGATAAGGGGTAGATGTTCATCCAAACTTCTTTTAAAATCCAGCACACATGCTCGCAACATATCCTCGAGCATCAGAATCGTGTGCTTGGCTTGTCCATCCGTTTGTGGATGAAAAGCTGTGCTGAGATTCACTTGAGTCCCTAGACCTTTCTGAAATGACCTCCAAAAATGTGCTGTAAACTAGGCCCCACGGTCAGATATAATAGATATGGGTATTCCGTGTAGTCGCACTATCTCCTTAATATATAATTTTGCATAATCCTCTGTTGTATATGTACATCTGACCGGTAGGAAATGAGCTGATTTCATAAGCCTTTCGACTATCAACCATATGGAGTCAAACTTACGATGGGAACGAGGTAAACTTGCGATAAACTCCATGTTTATCGCCTCCCATTTCCATGTTGGGATCTCTATAGTCTGCATTAGCCCTCCGGGCTTCTAGTGCTCTATTTTCACCTGCTGGCAACTAGGGCATTAGCGACATACTCAACAATGTTCATCTTCATATCGTTTCACCAATACACATTGTTAATATCATGATACATCTTTGTCGACCTAGGGTGAATGAAATACCATGAATAATGTGCCTCTGACATAATCATGTCTTGTAGCCCTGCTACATCTGGAACACACAAACGACCCCTGTATCTGAGAACCCCATCTCCTTTGAGTTCTAACAACGACTTCTTCTGTTGTGGAACCCACTATCTTAACTTGACTAACTCTGGATTCTCGTACTGCTGCTCCTTTACTTCAGCTATGAGAGACGATTTTGCATTATTTTGGAGTACAACTCCTCCATTGCTAAAGTCTACTAACCGAACCCCCAAACAAGCCAATTGATGAATCTCTCTTGTTAATTGTCTTTTCTCGGCCTCTACATGTGCTAAGCTACCCATAGATCGACGACTTAAGGCATTTGCTACAACATTAGCTTTCCCTGGATGGTAGAGAATGTTAACATCATAATCTTTCAATAACTCAAGCCATCGCCTTTGTCGTAAATTCAACTCCTTTTTCTTGAAGATATATTGCAGGCTTTTATAATCTGTGAACACATCAACATGAACACCATACAAATAATATCGCCATATCTTAAGTGCATGGACAACCACAACTAATTCGAGGTCGTGGGTCGGATTATTCCGCTCATGCTTCTTTAAATGCCTTGAAGCATACGCAATTACTTTTCCATTTTGCATCAGGACACATCCTAACCCGACACCTGAGGCATCACAATACATGGCATAACTATCTGGACCTTCTGGAAGTGCTAGAACTGGCGCTGAGGTCAACATGTTCTTAAGCTCTTAGAAACTCTGCTCACATGCCTCTACCACTGAAACATAGTCGCCTTCTGCGTTAGCTTTGTTAATGGTGCTGAAAGAGAAGAAAACCCTCTACGAACCTCCGGTAATATCCTGCTAAGCCTAGAAAGCTACGAATCTCTGTCGGAGTGGTAGGTAAAGGCAAGGATCTCACAACCTCAATCTTCTGAGCGTCTACTTTATACCTCCGTCGGATACAATATGCCCCAAGAATACTATGGACTTTAACCAGAACTCACACTTAGAAAACTTAGCATACAATTTATTATCGCAGAGGGTTTGGAGTATTCTCGCAGGTGATCCACATGCTCATCCTCTGAACGTGAATAAACCAGAATAACATCAATAAAGACTATCACGAACATATCCAAATATGGTCGGAATAGGCTATTCATTAAGTCCATAAATATGGCAGGTGCATTCGTCAACCCAAAGGACATAACAAGGAACTCAAAGTGGCCATATCGGGTCCTAAAGGCGGTCTTGGGAATATCTTTCGCCCGAACTCTGACCTGGTGGTACCCAACCTCAAATCTATCTTTGAAAAGCATCTAGCTCCTTGCAACTGATCAAACAAGTCGTCTGTCCTTGGAAGGGGGTACTTATTCTTAATAGTTACCTTGTTCAGTTGCCTATAGTCGATACACTTCCTTAGCGAGCCGTCTTTCTTTCGTAAAAACAATATCGGTTCACCCCAAGGTGAGGTACTGGGTCTGATGAAACCTTTCTCCAGTAAATCTTTTAACTGCTCCTTCAACTCCTTTAATTCGGCAGGTGCCATTCTATACGGAGGGATGGATATTGGTTGCGTTCCCGGAAGCAAATCGATGCTAAAATTAATCTCTTGCTCTGGAGGAATACCTAGAAGTTCATCTGGAAATACATCCGCGTACTCCTTTACTATTGGAATAGATTGAAGTGTAGGTATCTCAACATCTATATCTTTAACTCACACAATATGATAAATGCACCTTTTTGTGATCATTTTCCTCGCCTTTAGATAGGAAATAAACTTACCTCTGGGTGTCGCTGTATTACCTACCCATTCAAGGACTAGCTCACCCGGAAAATGAAATCTAGCTATCTTTGCTCGACAATCAACTGTGGCATAACAAGCTGCCAACAAGTCCATGCCCATGATAGTATCGAAATCCAACATCTCTAGTTCAACTAGGTCGGCTGAGGTCTGACGACCACAAACTGATATAGTACAACCTCGGTAAACGCGTCTAGAGATAATCGATTCTCTAACCGGTGTAGATACCACAAAAGGATTACTTAGTATTTCAGGCACTATACCAAATATCCTCGTGACAAATAGGGTAATACATGATAAAGTAGATCCTGGGTCTATCAAGGCATAAACATCGTGAGAACAAATGATCAACATTCTTGTCACAACATTTGGTGAGAACTCTTGGTCCTGTCGACCTACTAGCGCATAGATACGATTTTGGTTACCACCTGAACTGGACCCTCTACCTCTGCCTCGACCTCTACCAACCGAAGACTAAGACTCGTGCCCTGAAGGATGCACGAACATAGCTGATCCTGTTGTTGAATTTGTTGGTTGCGCCATACCCCCAAATCTCTATTTGGGCAATCACGCATCATATGCCCTGGACATCCACATGTATAACAAGCATCGAAACCGACTCGGCATTGGCCCAAGTGTCCTCGACCGCAGATGGTACACCGCGTGGAAACGACCCTGCCTGCCTCGAACCTCGTTGTCGCTGCAAACTTGACGCTCGGGAGCTCTTACCTAGTCCTGAGTGAGTATAACGGTCATACCTGTAACTATATAGCTGAGGTGACAAAGGTCTAGGTAGCCGTTTGAAGTACTGGGGCCTGTAACTACCCTGAGACTGCTCCTGAGACCTGGCAAATCTCATCCTCTTACGCTGCCCTGACTCAGTCCTCTCCGTACTCTGCTGCCTACACCTACCCCTCTCTATATTCTAGGCAAATGCCTGAACTTGGGAGATATCCATACTATCCTGTAATGCAGCGGTGGCACATGCCTCTGTCAACTTTGGGACCAACCCTGCTATAAACCTGTGGATCATGTCCCACATAGTAGCAACTATGGATGGTGCATATTTGGCCAATGAGTCAAAACGGAGACTATACTCTCGAACACTCATATTGCCCCGCTTGAGGGCTAGAAGCTGATCGAGTTGGGCCTGTCGGATCTCTCGCGGTAAGTACTGGTCAAGGAAGGCATCTGAAAAATTCTCCCAAATAGCAGGAGGTGCATCACATCCCTAGACCTTTCCTATCCTTCGTACCAAAGGATGGCTATATCTCGGAGTCGAAAAGCTGCTAACTCAACTGCCTCTTTCTCCGTGGCATGCATAATCCAAAAGATCCTATGAAGTTGATCTATGAAATGCGGGTCCTCCCTCTGATCCGTCGCTATGAACTTTGGGGGATTCAAAGTAATAAACTCTCGGACCCTTGAACACCCAGATCCCTCAGAAGGTCCTGCACTAGCGGATGCCCTAGCCTGTTGCTGGGTAGCTACCAACTATGCCAATAAATGCACCGCACTTCTCATGTCCTGATCTGATGGAAGCGGAAGAGGAACTGGATGTGCAGTATCCCTAGGAATCTCCTCAGGTGGCGGAGGAGCCGGTAATCGCTAGGTAGGGGTGTCTCCCTGTGACTCCGATTGGGCCCCATCTACTGAGGGTACCCTGATAGTCCTCTCACTACTACTGTTTCTCTCATCTGGCTAGCCGTAGTCTTCCTAGTTACAGTCATCTGTTCATGCAAATGTCAACACGTAAGTTTAACTCAAATTTCCTATAACTCAGTGCTACTACAACACGATTTAGATTTGAAAGAAGGGTAACCAACTCCTAAATGCCCTGTAGTCCCCTGCTTATATAATGTGATGCACCATACATTTATAAACAAGACCCTACTAGACACGGCTTGTAGACTCCCTAGGACAGAACTACTCTGATATCACTTTTGTCATGCCCCAAACCTAGGGGCGACACCGGCACTCAGTGCCTCACCTATCCTTGCGTATCACTTGCGACTAAGAGTCTCTGAACATATAATGTCATACTTTGGCCATGGGTCACATTACAAGATAATGTGCAATGCAAAATATAAAAACTAAATAGAGACTAACGCTGACTAAATGTCAGTATAAGGCTGGGCCATCATAATTAAGACAACTGACAAGCCAACAAAATATACATACAGGGCCTACAGGCCCAACATACTGCACTAACTGACAGGATATGTCTACAAGCCTCTACTGATAGATGTACTATGATCGGAACAGGGCCCCGACCTACCCATATCCTATCTACATATATACACAAGATGCACACCAAAACTTCTAGACCCGGCAACTCCGAAGGACGGGGAGCTTATCGATAAAGCTGAACTCGGGCAAACACCTACTAGGGAGGTCTACCCGTCTGTCTGTTTGAACCTACACGCACGAAATACAGTGCCCCAGAAAGGGACGTCAGTACAAAATAATATACTGAGTATGTAAGGCAATATACTGAAGTTGAAACTAAACTGATAATATAATAACTGAAAGCAACTGGGGATCAAAGATAATCTGAGGATATGCTCATCAGCTGATACTGACTCAACTCTCTCAATATAAAGAGTAAAATAGCTGTCCGGCCCCTATAAGGCTCGGTATATATATCTGCTCTGCCGTATTAGGCTAGCTTATGGGCGTTCGGCCATACTAGGCTCTGTATCTCGACCAACAAGGCTCGCTCCTAGGCACTCGGCCACAACATGCTCGGTATATAACTTACCATCTGATCAGAGGTTGCCCAATAGGGGCCTACCCATTGATTATAGCTAGATGGTAGTGAAAATACATTAATACTGTATATATAAATTATCTGCTCTCTTAACTGGAAGAGGGAAATACTCAATTGAATATGAAGTTCCGATGCTGTAAAAAAAATGTATTCATTGAGGATAATAGCATTTTACTTGTATACAAAATGTAAGGATAACTGCAGAGTGCAGGTCATTTATTTATGCTTTAATAGAGATACAGATAAATGGTTAGGTATGAATTATCACCATTTGTATGATAATGTCTAGTTTTCTGATTGCTACTTTAAGCATGTTTCGGTTTTGTCAAAAGAATGACATTTATTAATAGTCCTTTCACTTGATCATACACAACGTGCCATTGAAACTTAGGAAATAATTGAATCATACATATATTTCAAACGTGCAAAAGTTATGGACCAATTTAGATAACAAACACTTTTAACTACGTTGAAAGAAACTTATAAGACTAGCAAAATATACATAAATTTCGGGATATGAATTTTTCTTTATGCTTCGTTATCAGCTCGTGTAACTACGAGATCATGACAAAATGAAAGAAGGCTTAGCCTTAACATACCCAGAGTAGGAAAAATCCGTATGATATCCTTGAAAAAAGTTACACCGTACTTTGTTAGAACCACAAAAATCGGATTAAGCTTCTGCTTCTTCGAATTTCTTGAACGAAACATCAAGCTTCATGCTTGTTGAGATACTGAGCAAATTTCTTAGATTCTTTTCTTTGAAATTTTCAAATCGCGAAAGAATTGCATTCTTCCTTGTTTTGAATCACTACGTTACTTGTTCTCATTTCCATATGGAATTGTAAACAAGACTTTGGATAGTCATCTATTCCTTTTATCCCTAGGTTTCCACCTAGGTATAAGTGACTACTTAGTCCCTTCTTGGTTTGTGGCTCCTTGCCACGTGTTGGGAATAATTTATAAAATTTTATCCACTTATTAATTAACTGGGTAATGTTTTGTTATCCGGTAGTTAATCAATTACCCACATAATTTAAAAATTATCCCAAATTACTTAAAATTATACCTATTCTTAATATACTATATATATATATATATTATATATTATACTACCGTGGTCATATGGTACCTTGCATGGTACTAGTTTATAATTATCGGACATTATCACTTGATCCGTATTTTATCCCAAATTGGCCATATTCAACGAAACTTGTTTTCTCTAATTTGTGCATTCTTTATCCTTCATGACACTTATTTATCGCTTGTTATAAATAGCGTAAATACGTTAATGTCAAGATGATCTCACCCCCGAGTCTACGTCAATTAACCGAAGACGAAACTTTGAGCGTATGAAAACGCGAGATGTAACACTTCTTTAACCAAAAAAATTTCGCTGCTTCACTTGGTAGGTTGGGTCATGGAAGAAGGCGGAATGTGTGAAAAGGAAAAAAGAATTTTAAACAAATACAAAAAGAGAATTGGGGAAAGAAGTAGATGCAAAAAAAAAACAAGGAAGAATGTGGGAAATACATATGCCAGACGCGTGTATTTCATGACCAAACACAAATGTGGTAATGAGATTTCAGGTTGATACTAATTCCATTTAAAAACAGTTCAGGAGGTAATAGGACCCCTGCAAAGATAAAGTGTGTCGTTGAAAGTCCGGCTATAGGTCAGGGGGTACTCATGCATTTTCTCAACAAAAAAAATGCATAACAAGAATTCAAAAAACTAAAATATCTCAACAACCCAAAAATTCTAACAAAAATTTAAATTCAAAAAAGTAGATTCATCCTGAAACTAAGCAACTTATTATGCTAAAAAAAATAAAAGAGTAATTGAAGCAACTCTTCAACACTCCTACTTTGCTTCAGTTGCTCTAAAATAATTGTTCCTCCTCAATTACTGCTTCTGTTATTTGTGCTTGAGGATTGTATTGAGCGTCTTTGAACTTGAACACTTTTGTAACATGACTTGTTTATTTGCGAATACCAGATATTGCATCAGGAGGACTCCGCCAACAAAATTTTTCTAGGAGTGTTTTGTTTTTGCGGTATTTGCAAAGAGGACAATTGACTTTTTCTTTTTCGTTTTGTGCATAAAAAGCACCTTCAGATACTATGTCCTGTCTAAATATTCTTCTTTGTTCTTATGATTGAAGAATATTTATTAATTCTGCAATAGAGATGGTACATAGATCTTTAAACTCTTTTAGAGAGGAAATTTAGGACTCGAATCTCTCTGGAACTGTCACAAGAATTTTTTCAACTATTGTCATCTTTGAAATTTTCGTCAAGCAACCTGATTTTATTAATAATAGAACAAATCCTATTTAAATACCTAATGATAGAATCTGTCTTCTTGCATCCTAAAAGATTCAAAATCTCTTTTCAAATTGAAAATATGCATTTGTCTGACTCTATCACTTCCTTTGTACTCCTTTTTAATCTTTTCCCAAGCTTCTTTTGATGTCTCACGTTCAATGATTTTAGAAAAAAATGAATCTACATCTAGATTTTGAATCATAGTTTTAGCTTTGTATTTTTGGCTTTCTCTTCTGAATGAGCTTTAATTTGGGGAAGGATAGGATTTGGGTTGTAATAGTATATCTTCCATTACAACTTCCCATAGATCATAGGTTTCAAAATATGATTCACAGACCAAATTAGATAGTTTTCACTAGTGAAAATTTGTGAGGCATTCAAAAAGAGACGGTTGCTTGCCATATTTGAAAAATAGGTTTAAAAATTAATATGGTTAAGAATAATTTGAAAATGGTTCTTTGGAAGAACTTACGGATCCATAAGACCAATGAGTCTCTAATACCACTGTTAGTTTTCTTAAAATTGCTAGAAAATTTAAAATATTGATTGAAAATTGTCTATATTCTTTTATTAAACATAAGAGCTTTAAACAACCAACTTAGGAACATAATCTACAGAAAAAAAATCTGCATAACAAGAATTCAAAAAAACTAAAATATTTCAACGACCCAAAAAATCTAACAAAAATTTAAATTCAAAAAAGTATCAACAATAAGTTATCGGCATCCCTGGATTACCGACAGATTTTCGACGGATTCGTCCGTTAGAAATATTAATTTTCAGCATGTCTCCGATTTGCTTCTAGCATTTTTGTTAATATCTTTTAACGTTATTGATAAAGGCTTCCAGTTAATCTGAATTAAATGGGGGTTCAACCTCCAAAATCGTTTGAAAATACTCTGAGCAATATATAAATACATTCTGGAAACATAAAGACTCTCGTTAAGTAAAATAGACATCAGTAGAAAACATCAAAAACAAATAACAACTTAGCCAAAAACCAAAAGAATGAAAAAGATTCAACTCTTTTCCATAGAGACAATTGAACTGAAGAGCTTAAGGTTGAACCAAAAAATAAAATCAAACAAGTTGATGATGTTCGAAATTGCGTTGGCTAATACTCATTCTCCTCCTTCCCATGCTCATCATTATCATTTATCATCATCATAATAAACACCTACAGGAGATATAGCTCTAAAATTAAGTGTTATGTCCAAAATATTATATCTAATTAAAGTAAAAAAACCAACACGAAGAAAATGTGTAGACAAATTTATGGTCTTTCTATGTTTGTTGTACATCTGAAACATCCTCTCTGCCTTATCGGGGTAGGGGTAAGGTGCGCATATACACTACCTTACCCAAACTTCACTTTGTGGAATTTTACTGGGCCGTCGTCGTTGTTGTTGTTGCTATGTTCATTGTACAAAATTTGCTTGAGCACATTTTTCACAATGAAGCCTTGGCTTGGAGGTCACTATGGTCTTTCTATGTTCAACTCTTATTGTAGCGTCGCTTGGACAACTGTGCACCCTACTAGTGTGTGCTAAAGAGTGTCGAGTTGCAGTAGGTGGTGTACAAAATTGTAAATACCTTCCTGCCCCGTCACCAAAAACAAACAACACACATTTTCTACTTTAGACAATACACATTGCCATAGATATTTTAGTTCATATAAGACGAGCTTTCTTAATCATCCAACACATATACTCATTTCAACCAACTCATATGCGCTTACCAAAGAAAAGTTATCAGGAGGGCAGAGTTAAGTGTTTGCGTTGATAAAGACTAGTTGTGGGATTTCACTCGGTTTTGCTATTGTTGAAGTTGTTGTCTAATTAATAAAGCTTTAGACGATAAAGTTTATAATAGTAAGGAAAATGCATCTAACAAAGTCTATAAATGAGTTGTATTCTCTCAGCAGTGTACCTGGATATGGATAAATGGAGAGCTTGAGAGCAGCATTTTGATAATCTTCAAATTGGAATTCTTGGATAAACCTGGCTGACTTTACAACAGATTCGTTGCACTCCCTTACCTCAATGGACTGTAAAAATTGGATGTCTACGAAACAAGAAGGGATCTCTTTCAGATTCTCGAGTCCACGCAGAGACAAGCGTTCAAGTTTAGGAAATGAGTATTCAACGGCATCCCATTCTTCAAGACTCTGACAAAACATTAGTTTTAAGACTTTGAGTTCAGGGAACTCGTCATCATTCACTTCCCATTCTTCATCATCAAATTCAATGGCTAGCAGTTCTAGCACCTGAAGGTTCTGAAGCTGACCAATGTTTGACAAGTGCTCATGGCCCAGTCTAAAGACGGAGAGTTTCAATATTTTGAGATTTGATGCGGAGATGCATACAGGATACCAATGCTGGAATTCTACGACTTCACCAATTATGTGTAGCGTCTCAAGCTCTGTTGAAATTTCCAATACAGGGAATGGAAAGCTACAAATACCCTTATATTTGCATTCCAATTCCCGAATATTAGGTGCTTTTCTCAACATCAATTCAAAATCCTCGACACAAGAAAAGTATGGCTGAGAAAGAGTGCGCAAATCATAAAACTTCAAGGAGTCGTCATCAAATGGTTTCTCTGCATTACTTATAGTGAAGTACTGAGCAATATGTAGGTGTCTCAATTTAACCATCCTTCTAAGTGTTACCGGTAACAGTATTTGCCCCCTAGATTTTAATACCAGAGTTTCAAGATTCGAAAGATTGGCTATGGATGCCGGGATTGAATTCTGATCAATTTCTGCAGAGAAATATCTCATGTGAACTAGATCAGTTGGAAAAAAATCAATAACAATGCAGTGCTCCAAATCCAATACTTTTAGAAACTTGAAATTCTGTAAAATGCGTGAAATCGTGAAACCGGGTTTGGGTACGGGGAGACGGGCAGAGATATCTGTATCACTCCTGAAAAGTACAGATCCAATAAGTGAGCAAGACGAACTCCATTCTTCAAGATTATCCACTTCACAAAAAGCCAAGCGACGTTGCACATGCTGCTTATGAGAGTAAATGTTGGAAGAAGGATTGGCATTTTGATCTCTGTGAATGTATAATTAGCAAAATCATAAAATTGATTTTAAAATATAATCAGTATACTTGGTCACTGTGAATATATAAATTTGTAAAATCATGTGATGAATTTTCAGTTATAACTTGATTTATTGAGAAATTAAGTATAATTAATTGGTATATTACCGTATTATCCACAGCAGAAGATTCTCCTCCGTTGCTTTTTCCTTGCAGAACTCGAGCATTACATCATGAATGCGGCATGCTTCAACCTTACCATCTGAACTCCTCTTAGCAACGAACACTAGATTTTTTCCAATAAGATTCTCCAAGTAACCTTCGGCTATGTCCTCCAACCTCTTGCTTTCACAACTTTTTATAAATCCTTCTGAGGTCCATAACTTTGTTAAACTGGAAACATCAATCACTCTATCCTCTAAAAATGCTCCAAAATAAAGGAAACAAGGCTTAAGATGATATGGTAAATTCTGATAGCTTAGTTCCACAATGGCCTTTGTATCACCATGAATGTGGGAACTTAAAGTCGTAGCCACTTGTTTCCAGCTCTCTTCTTTCTTCTCCATCTTTGCCAGAATACCAGCTACCACAACAATCGAAAGAGGCAGCCCTCCGCACTTTTTTGCTATTTGTCTCCCAACTTCTTCAAGGGAAGGGGAGCACCTTTCTTCACCAAACACTCTATCTTCTAGTAATTTCCAGCTTTCGTCATCGTTAAACATACGAAGATGAATGGGAAAACTAACACATGTAGCATAATTGGCAACTTCAATATGTCTAGTTGTTAGAATGATTTTGCTTCCATTTTTGGCATCATAGAAGCAAGGCCTTAAATCATCCCACGCACTAGTTTCCCACACGTCATCCACAAGGATAAGATATCTTTTCATCATTAAAGTTCTCCGAAGCTGATCTGCTGCATCATGTGCAGTAGAGAAGCTAGGACTCTCACCAATAGCATGTAGAATTTCCAGTAGCAAATCCATTCGTTTATATACTTGAGACACACAACATTGTGCACGAATATCAAAGTTTTCAATAACCGACTCATCATAAAAGATTTCTTTTGCCAAGGTTGTCTTACCAAGGCCAGGCATACCGACAATAGAAATAACATCCAGTTGGTAGTTTCCTTTTTTTAGTTGGTCTCTCAATTCCTTCCTCACGTCTTCAAAACCAACAAATTGTTCCTTCATCTTTGGAGTCCAAACTAATTGTGATGACCTATGATCAGTGGTAGTATTCATGGTATCATCTACTACATTCAACAATTCTTGCATCTCTGCTTTAATACAAGAAATCTCCTTTATGATATCGAGGAGCCAACACTGAAGACAGCAATGAGGAACTTCTTTGCTTATACTTATACAAGCATCAACTACGTATTCCACCTCATACACTTTGCTAATCAACTGTGTAGCCCAAATTTGATGTCTATCGTGCTTGTAATATCGTTGTTCGGCAACAGCCTTTAGAAAAGGTTGCAAGCTCTCAAGTTCCTTCTGAATTATTTGAAGCTGGTTCACGACAGTAGCGAGTGAATCTGAATGGCGGCTCTGGAACTCCTTCAAGTTGCTTAAAAAAAAATCAACATAGCCTAGTCCATGAATCCTCGGCAAGTTAGATTGAACCGCCTTACGAATGATGAGGTATATCATCACTTTGACAGGCTGAATGTTTCCCGGAAGATCAAGACCAAGTGCTTGGTTCAAATCCTCCAATGTCATGCCTTCTTTCTCCCCCTCGCTATCATATAATGAGTAAATTAGAAGGCCGGCATCAACAATAACAGTGTCCATATCTTGACAATGAAACTCAAGACCTAGTATTGGCAGATGGATGAGATTGGCTCTTATAAGGCTGAGCATATCCTGAAGGATTGACATTTGATCATTTGAAGAAACTGTCCCACTAGGATTACTAACAGTGGGTAGCTTCATCAAATTGTGTGCGGCAGCCTCCAAAAATCCACTGTCAGTTACATGTTTATTTTGAATATTGGGATGCCAACCTGGTTGTATAGTCGACTTCAAAGCGCACAGGACATCTGTATAAATTTTGCGAATACCTGGCTGAATGGGCCTAATCTTCATTTGCAGGAGATCAGAAAACAAATCATTCATTGCACTTGGATCCACGTCTTGATTTTCCTTACCATGGATTGGCAAATACAACCATGCAACCATTGCTGCGTGGCTAGATACAATTAAAACGTGAGTGAAGAAAGTATGTTGGCTTTGAGCTGGCTCTGTGCATTTGTTTGAAACAAAGCAGACAAAAAACCTCAGCAAATTCAACTCCTTCAAAACCTCCTCTATTTGTCCCTTTGGTCCCGGAACAAAGAGTAGCGAACGAGGATCATCAATCTGCACTAAAATATTGAGATTCTCTATAACAGCATCAATGAATTCCAGTAGAAATTTGGGGGTAGGAATATCATCCTTGTTGGCTGGAAGTGGTATTGATGATACTTCGGCGAAGGAGTATTTTGATTGGAATTCCAGCTTTGTCTTCCAAATTCCTGTTGGCACGTCGGAGGTAAAGGGATCAAAATTTGGATCCACAGACCCCTCCCAGTCAGAATCAGAGAAAAAAATTCGTTGAGTAGCCTGTTGTACTAATATGGATTTCTTCCAAATTTCTTTCATTTTCTGTGTGAAGTTCAGCATGCCGCATTCACCTGCGAAGGTGAAGCTCTGCAGACTGAGAAAACAGTCCAGGAAACTTAACTCCCACAGAAAGAACTCCAATCGATCCCTTGAAACATCGTCAATGTTAGAGGGTCGAAATTCGAGAAAGTCACGTCGTAGTTTTGACAAATCTTTGTCAAGAAACATGATTCTCCCTCTTTGTTAGAAATTGTGACAAAGGAATTAAACTGCTATGAACTCGAACTGCAAGGGAAAGGAGGAGAGAAGTTGAGATACAAATCAGACATCTATTTTAGTTGCTTCAATTATAACTAGCAAGTCAACTTATTGTAAATAAGTCCACATTATTTGTTGCTACTTCCTTGTATGGACATGGATATATTCCTTTCCTTTTCTTCTTTATATTTAAAGACAACAAACCCGGTATAATCTTACAAATGGGTAGGAGAGATGCAAACCTTATCTCTACCATGTCAATTTTTTTTTGCTGTAAATATGTATATATAAATAATTAAAAAATAAAAATATTGAATATAAGTTTAAAAAATGACACCGCTTATCATTATAGTAATTTATTTATTTATTTACTTATTCAAATATTTACATCGATTACAAAAATTACTATGTACACCACAGGTCACAACATATACTAAAAGAAATACAGTAAAGGGAAAGCCATGTACTCCGTAGCAACTAGGCATTAATTTTATCCCATTTGTCAGCTAAGCAATTGTCGGCCTTTTCCTTTTCCTTTTCCTTTGAGGTGAACTATTCACTATTTGTTGCCTTTTTACCTTTTTAATAATACTAGTATTAGTACTCGCGCGATGCACGGACACAAATCATGTTAAACTGTAATGTTGATTATTTGAATCATGTGCAAATAACCTTAAAATATAAACCTCTCAGATAAAAATTATATAACATTAGATATTAATTATGAAGTAGGATATGAAATTATTGTTCAAATCTCGTAATGCACAACCTATTTTGTTTTTTATTTGTAGCAACCTAACTACTTGATTTTAGTACTTGCACTTCGTTTTGCTGTCAGTATCAAAGAATATTAAATATATTATGTTGCGATCTGTCTTGTTTGAGCACATTAGATCATATTATTTTAACAAACTTCTTACTATCACTTTATTTTTATCTAAAAGTTAAATATGTCTTATCACATTATTTTTATGCAAATTCTTTTTTTTATTTTTTCTTATAGTTATTGTATTATTTATTATTTAAAATTATTTTACTATCATATAATTTTTTATTATCTTAATTAATATCTTTCTTATTATTCTTTTAATAGTCTTTAATAACTATAAATATTTTATTCTTGAAATTTGGTATATTTTTATGCATTCAATTTTTTTAATCATTTAAACTTATTGTAATATTTTTAAATATAATTAAATTTTTTAATTTATTTATTTTTAAATTAATTTAATGTATAAGTATCCTCACACTATCTCTATTGTTTTACTACATTCTCTTCCCTACTATAAATTTTAATTATTTTTATATTAATTTTTTACCTTTAACCAGAATAATATCATATTTTATTTTAAATTGTAAAATTGAATTAGTCTAAAATATTAATACATATATTTGATGATTATGTTACAAATATATTGAGTTCTCTTATAACTATTTTTGTATTAGATGCAGTTATTTTTTTTAACTTTAAGATACAAATTTAATTTTTAATTTTCATTAGTAAAATTACCTATATTAGAAAGTTATTTATATTATTAAAATTTTATTTTAATCATAGAAAAATAATTTCTTAATTGTTTGAACATATTATATATATGTAGTAATATGTTTATTGTCATTTTATTTCTTTACATAATATTTTAAAAAATAAAAACTTATGAAATAAAAAAAATCTCATCTCAAATTCAAATAATTCTTATCATTCTATTTTCTAAATTGGACCGCATTTTTAAAATATTATACTATATATTCAAACTTAAACTAACTGCACTCAATTCAGATATTAATCATAGAAAAATATTTTCTTTGTTGTTTGAACACATTATATGTTAATGTTGTAGTAATATTTTCATTATCATTTTATTTCTTACGTAAATTTTCTTTCTTTTTTAGATTTAATACAAATTTAATCTTTAATTTTTATTAGTAAAATTACCTATATTAGAAATTTATTTTCTATTTTAATATTTTTTCATAAATAAGACTTCAATTTCGTGATATTATCCATAGTTTGGACATTCTAATCGTAGTTTTAACAAATTTCTAATTTCAAATTCAAATAGCCTTTCCCTTTCATTTCTAATAATAATTTTTTTAATAATTTTGCTTATTTTTAATCTAATATATAGTCTTATTACGTTTTATGTGGCTTTTTATTAACTTATAATTTTTTTTAATATCATTATAATCTACTATTCTTTAATATAATATAGATAAATATATAATTTCTAATCATAAAATAAATATTTATTTTGTTTTAAAAATATTGCTCGAAAATTTTAAATTATTTAAATTTTAATAAGATTTTAAGCATTGTATATTTAATTTATTTTATTTTTTAAACTTATGATTTATAAATATCTCATATTATCTCTAATTTATTTCTATTATTCAATATTTTTAGTTTTTGATTTTATCCATTAGACTTGAATTACGTGGACTTATCCATATTATGAATTTTCTTATCATAATATAAAAAACTTTCCCATCTCAAATTTAAATAAGTTTTACCCTTCTTCTCTATGATAAAAAATCTGAATTTTTATTTTTTCTCTATTTATTATTTATTTTTGATATTATATTATTAAATACCTAATATTATTACATTGTCATGTGGATTTTTATTAGCTTGTTTGAATTTAATATTTATTTCTACTACATTCATTCTAATATAATATAGATAAAAATTTAAAAACTTTCTCAAATTCAAATAAGTTTTATTATTCTATTTTCTATATTTGACTACATTTTTAAAGAATTATGTTATACTTTCAAACTTAAACTTACTGTACTCAATTCAAATATTAATAAAAAAATATTTTCTTAATTGTTTGAACACATTATATCTGAATGTTGTAGTAATATTTACGTATAAAATATTCGTTTGCCCGATTTATCAATATTAATATGACTTTATTATTCTTATTTTTAAAATATTTTTTTACTGATTATTTAAGTTTTTTCTTACCTTATAAATAATTTATATACTTTATTTAAGATCTTATTTTGCTGCTTGAATTTATTTAATTTTTAAACTCAATATATCTTTAATAACTTAAGTAAATTTTAATTTTATTTTATATTTTAACTTACTCTAATGTATAAATAGTCGTAGGTTATCTCAATTACGTCTTTCTATATTTTTTTTATTTTTTTCGATTAGAATTTTTAATTAATTTTTACCTTCATATCTCTAGCTAATAAAAAAAATAATCTATGGGTGAATCAATATATATATATATATATATATATAAAAAAAAATTATGGGTGAATCAATATATATATAAATATACTTATAAATATAAATTTAAATGTAGATATATAGATTAAATTTGTCTAAGATCTATTTAGATTAAGTATAAGATTCATTAACTACTTCCATTAATTATGTTTCCATTTATGATTCAAATTTTTAATGTTGTCTTTAAATTGCCAAGTGGCTTCTTTTTAGCTTGCCACTTGGCTTAACCACATGCTTCACTACTCTCCTTTTAATATAATATAGATTACTCCGTCCGTTTCATATTAGATGAGGTGTTTTCCTTTTTACTGTTCCGAAACAAATGACACACTTCTAAATTTGAAAATAATTCAACTTTAAACTCTTTCATTTTACCCACTTACCCTTAATGAGATGCTTTTATAGCCACACCCACACAAATGTCATGGTCCCACAAACCTTTTACCCCTTAAGCTTTTAAGACCACAATTTTTAAAAGTCTTTTTCTTTTTTCTTAAACTCCGTGCTGAGTCACATTACCTCATCTAATATGAAACGGAGGGAGTACGTTTTTAGATAATTTTTTTTCGAATACAATTTATAATAAAATTTGGATAGAACTACATTATTTAGGCTAAATTTTTTTATTTGGATAAAATTAATAAAGTTTTAGTTAATCTTTTTTTGAATTTAACCTGAAAATAAAGATTTATACAATTGAAATAAATAGTCAATGCATCTAAAAAGTTATAAAAATACATAGTTTGAAATAATTATTCTGGCTATAATTTTTTATATAATTCTAAATTATAGTGCTCTAAAAATGTACTTTTTATATATTTTACCTGAAAAAGTAAAAATACGCAGTTGAAATAAATAGTCATTGCATCAAAAGAAGAAATAAAAAGAGTGAACAATTGCAAGAAATAACTTATTATTTCTAACATATTTATTGCTCTAAAAAATACCTGCAGAAATGCAGGGTAAGGCTGCGTATGATAGACCCTTGTGGTTCGGCTCTTCTCCGGACGCGGGCATAGCGGGAGCTTAGTGCACCGGGCTGCCCTTTTTTATTGCGCTAAAAATGTATCCATAGAGTAAGTTATTTTTTGCAATGGTACACTCTTTTTATCTCTTCTTTTGATACAATGACTATTTATTTCAACTGTGTATTTTTACCTTTTTCAGGTAAAATCTGTAAAAAAAATTATATTTTTAGAGTACCATAATTTAGAGCTATGTAAAAAATTATAGCCAAAATAATTAATTTCAAACCATGTATTTTTGTAACTCTTTAGATGCCTTGCCTATTTATTTCAATTGTATAAATTTTTATTTTCAGGTCAAATTCAAAAAAACATTAACTAAAACATTTCAAAAAAACATTAACTAACTAGATAGAGGGAGACTATCTAGTTAGGAGTTAGACTAGGAATGTCATTGGTCGTCTATTGATGCAGGGCTTTACCTTCTAGTTGTACTATACCAGCCATCTATTTCGTATTTCGTATTTCGTATCCGGTATTTCATATTTCATATCTCTTATATATTTTTGTTATTTTTATTACGCATTTTTATGGTACTAATATATCATCTCCTATTGCTTTTTTTGAGTCGAGGGTCTCCTGGAAACAGCCTCTCTACCCTTCGGGGTACAGGTAAGGTCTGCGTACATATTACCCTCCCCAGACCCCACTTGTGGGATTATACTGGGTCGTTGTTGTTGTTGTTGTTGTTGTTGTTGTTGTTGTTGTTGTTGTTGTTGTTGTTGTTGTATTAACTAAAACTTTATTATTTTTAGTTAAAATAAAAACATTTAGCCTAAATAATGTAGTTCTATCCAAGTTTTATTATAAATTATATTCAAAAAAAATTATCTAAAAAAATAACATACTTAAAAAGGTAAAAATATATTTTATTTTTCAAAAAAATGCCATATAGACAGAAAAATCCACGTGGTAGACGAGTACACCCACATAATTTTCCACATCAGCGTCCAATGGGGTAATGGCTCTCAAAAGGCCTAGTTGAGGGGGGCAATTAAGACCACAAATAGTTTAAGGCTATAACTAATAATCCATGACAACTTTAGGGGGGTTAAGGTATTTTGCCAATAAAATAATCTCAAGTTTGATGGGATAAGATAGAATATCCAGTATTAAGTCTGGGATTAAAGTTATATCATGTTTGATTGATAGTATAAATTTATCATGGGATAAATCCCTTACCTTATCGGACATTATCCAGTGTACCAAACGACCCCTTAGTAATAAACTAGATAATAATAATAATATTTTATTTGGTCTACTCGTTTAATACACATATTAAATTATCCCGTACTAATTTATTTCATTTGGGAAATGAGATAAAATAATCCTAAGTTTAATGGATAAGGTGAATTATCCGGTATTAAGTGTAAAGGAGCTCACCAATTGCACAGCTGTCACTTAGGTGTCATTAGGTTTAAGACCATAGTTAGGTTAATTAACTAGAGTAGTTAGTTTGTTAATAGTCTTTTAGTTATATATCAACAGTGTATTTGGAGATTGAGGCGGTTAAGTGGAAATAACAGCAAATTCGTTCCACAATTTCTTTCTCTACACTTTCTCTGTAGCGCGATCTTCTTCATTCGCTTCTATCTGATTCTCTAGGTCTATGAGAATTAACAGGGTATTAGAACATTAATTGTGTGAATCTAGGTGTTTTCTTCGCGGAATTAGTCGAAAATCGAGAGATTCACCGAAAATTTGTTTGCTGATTTGTGCCCTAATTTCAATGGCGGGAGATACAGCCGAAGAACAGGAATTTGCTGAACAATCAACCATGGAGGAATCAATTGTGATTAATCACAATCATCCTTTATATCTGCATCCTTCTGATGGACCGATTTCGCTAGCATTGGGAATTCAATTAATCGAAATGGAAAACTATACACTTTGGAGCCAAGCCATGGAAGTTTTGTTGCTAACACGAAACAAGCTTGGTTGTATTAATGGTTCGATCACCAGAGATACCTATGGAACTAGGTTCAATCATCTATGTGATCGTTGCAATGCAATTGCCATATCGTGGCTAATGCACAATGTAAGTCGTGACTTGCTAAGTGGTGCTTTGTTTTGCTCAAGTGCTTGAGCAATCTGGGAAGACCTTCCTGAGAGGTTTGATAAGGTGAATTCTTCACGAATGTATTATCTACATAGAGAAATTTTTACCCTAACTCAGGGAACCTCATCACTATCGGCGTATTATTCAAAGTTAAAGGATTTGTGGGATGAATATGATTCAATCATCCCTGCTCCACCTTGTGACTGTTGAAAGTCAAAAAAAACCTTGCGCATTTATAGTATCAGTGACTTTGGCAGTTTTTCATGGGCTTAAATGATGGCTATAGTCAAGCTCGAAGCCAGATATTAATGAAAAACAAGGAACCTTCTATGAATCAAGCATATGCCATGATTTTGCAAGATGAGAGTCAAAAAATGGTTGCTGGTAGTCACACTATCCCTATTGAGTCCATGGAACCAACAACCTTGTTTACTTCTAGGAATAACACTCAGAAGCAGAGAAGAAATTGTAACATCGAGTGTGATTTCTATCACATGAGGGGTCACACTAGAGAGGGTTGCTATAAACTTACGAAATGGGACTATTGTAACATGAAAGGCCATATCAAGGATAACTGCTCTAAGATTATAGGTTATCCAACTGATTTTAAGTCGAAAAAGGAGGGGGATTCTATAAGTGGTCATTTGGCTAAAACAAAAGTACAATTAGTACAACAACCATCATTGCTACAACCCCCTATGTTTACACCTGATCAATACAATCAGATTTTGCAAATGCTAAATAGGTCATCCTTTTCAGACTCTAGTGCTCACATGGCAGGTACCTTTTTTCCTAGTGCACATATGGCAGGTACTTCTTGTTCTGTTCCTACAAAGGAATCTAGCTGGATAGTGGATATTGGTTCTATTAATCACATGATTAGCAATAACCAGTTATTGTTGAATGGCATCTAAATAGGAAGTTCAAGACAAGTTCAAATGCCAACTGGAGAGTCTGCTAGGATTACTCATGTTGAGGACTGTGAATTGACTGGAGGTGAACTACTTAAGGATGTGTTATGTGTTCCCGATTTTAAATTCAACCTTTTGTCAGTTTCTAAAGTGACAAAGGATTTGAATTGTTGTGCAACATTCTATCCTGACTTCTTTGTGTTACAAGAGCTCTTCAATGGGAGGCTGAAGGCGATTTCTAGAGAACAAGATGGCCTATATGTGTTGAACTCAGGATCCAGGAATGCTTTTATTACTCATAGCACATCTATGGCAGTACAAACCATTAAAGATTAAGAAATTTGGCATAAACGATTAGCACATGTTCCCATGGCTATACTAAGGGAAATTTCTTTTTTCAGAATAAGTCTAGTTTTATGTTGAACCATTGTGATGTGTGTCTACTAGCTAGATAAATTAGAATTGCTTTTCCAACACATGCTAGCAGGTCCACTGAACCATTTCAATTGCTACATTTGGATGTCAGATATCCTTATAACACTGCTACTTATGATGGCATGTAGTATTTTCTTAGTGTTGTAGATGACTTCTCTAGATGGACTTGGACATTTATGATGAGAGTTAAATCAGATGTTTCTTGTTTGCTTACATCATTTATTGACATGGTTCTGAATCAGTTTGAAAAGAAGACCAAGGTGGTTAGGTCTGATAATGATGCAAAGTTTTTCAACACTGCTTATGGAGCTCTATTCAATACATATAAAACATACACCAAATGTTCTATCCATATACACCCCAGAAAAATGGGGTGGTTGAACGAAAGCATAGACATATCCTTGAGACTACTAGATGTTGATACCCAATTATTTTCTATGTATTTTTATATATAAAATACTTTCAAAATAACATATATATGCATACATAAGCATACCCAAGTGTTTTAGTATTTTATCCAACCTTTTGAAGAGTTTTTAAATCAATTTACTATCCATTTTAGCAGTACAAAATCCATAATTATTTTCAAAATCATCAATTTTGGTGAATAATTTATTTTATTCTCATATTTATACCAAAATATAGTTAATATAATTTTTGTATATTTTTACAAATTTATTTGGTATTTAAAAGACTAAATTGCATATAATTGCAATTATAGCCTATTTTAAGATTAATAGCATTTCTATAATTGTAAAATTGGTTTCAATACTTTTAAATTAATATTTATGCATTATTAGTTGGGTTAGTACTTTTAATTTGTTTTTAAAGTCTTTTTTCACTATTTTTATAAAATAAAAGAGAAAATTAGCTATTTAATATTTAGCCTATTTCTATTTCAATTACAGCCTCATTTCCTTTTAATTTTAACCTCAATTTGACCCCAATTCCGCCCAAATTAAAACCAACCCAATTCTAATTTTAACCTAACCCACGACCCGATTTTGAATAACCCAACCCGTTCCCCACCTCCCACTTAAATCTGGATCGTTGATCACTCAAGATCAACGGCCAAAACTAGCCCTTTCCTTTTTAACTCCTAAGCGACTACCCTAATCTCCCTCATTCTCACATGATACGCCGCCTTGAAATCCTTCATCTCTCAAAACACTCTCAAGCTCTCTGAAACCCTAGCTATTTCCCACCTTATTCTACCATGTTTTCACCGGAATCCATGGCTTCTTAGGCCATGGATGGTTGGTACCCACCCCCTCCACCATCAAACCATGGTTGTTCGAAGCTTCGAGGCCTAACCTCGATGGTTCTCCTTCATATCCTCTTAGATCTACAGTTCTGTGGCTTCTCCGGCCATGCTCCGTCATATTCAAGCATTAGGAGCCTGATTCTAACTCATCCGACGCAAGATCGGACCTTCTTCCAAGCCTTTTTCATTTATAGGGTTTCGCTGAAACCCTAAGCTATTCGATGTTTTTCTCTGTGTGTTTTCTTAGATCTATGCTGTATCTGTGTTGTACTTGATTTTTAAAGTGTTTTCCCCAAATATTCTTTTCAAAATCATTTGTCTTTGATTTATGGTTTACAAAAGGATTTCAAAACGTCTTACTGATTCTTCCTTTTTCTTTTCTTAATGTGTGTTTGCCTATACTATGTTTTACCACGCATGTGTTGTTTTTCTGCCTTTATTTCTGCTATATATGACTCTTCTGTACCTTTGTACTCTATTGTGCCTCTAGATTAGGCTCGCATGTTAATTCGTGTTATATTTTCCTTACTCTTCTACTATATGTGTTTACTGTAAGTTCTTTGATGTTGTTTGCTTTACTGTACTATGTTTATGTTCTTACTAAGCATGATTCATCTATTTTTACCTAAGAACTTGTTTAAGTTCTGAGTTTTTTCTCAAAACGTGTTCTCCATGCTCTTGACTGTGTATCGCGTCTGTTTGTTTCTCATAAGTCTTTGGAAAAGATTCCTGAGCCTCTATCGAGTGGCTTGCCTTCTCATATCTATCGTCTGACTCAATTCAGAACCCTAAGATTTGGGGATTTCTTGGCAATTTTGATCTTTTGTGTGCGAGTTAGGGTTCCACTTTGGGACCCTGGGCTCTTAGACTCATTGTGAGCCTGCAAACTAGACTTGTATCCCTTTGCTTATGATTCTGAACCTATCTTTGATTCAACTCTCTTCTAAATAATTTGACAATCCCTTCTGGTATTTACATATTTGTGTGCTTTAAATATAAGGACTCTGCTTTCAAAAGGTTTTTACCAACTAATTGATTGATTCTGAAATCCTCTAATGGGGGTTTGATTGATTGTTACTGATTTTCTTTGATTGAACCTCCTTTACCTTTTCCTGACTTGGTTCATTCGAATTGAACTTGTAATTTTGATTTCCCTGGCTGTTTGATTGATTCCCTTTCCTTATTTTTCCAAGCCGTTTACTATTGAACTTTTTCCTTAAATAACTTATATGTATTTACCCCTTTTGTGCTACTTTGAAAGGTTTTAATTAGAAATTTCTTTCCTTAATTAATTTTTACCCGTTGGAATCAGAATCCCTTAACCAAAGGGAGACTAATTTCAATGATATTTCTTTGCCTTTCTTACTTGCTTCTCTGCACTATAAAAGGGGCTGCTTTTTTGCACTTTTAAGACCAGAGAACTTAACCTTGAACCTTCAGTTCAACACTTCGAATTCAATACTTTACACATACACACCTCTCAATTACAATACTCTACTCGCTTCCGAGATATTTTGTACTGTTTGCTTGCAATTTGGTTTACAAGACTTCAGCTTTCACTTATTTGTTTCCTTGAAACTGGTATGTCTTAATTTTGATTTCAGCACCATCCCTATGTGTTTACTTTACAACTGCTACACTCTTGTCTACTTTGCTGTTCATGTTCTGTACCGAATTTGCTACTCTCTCTTTGCATTTGATGTACATGTTTGTTGTGAATTCCCTATACCCCCACTCCTTTCTATGTGTTTGAGTTAAGGTTCATGGCCTGGCAGTATCCAAATTGCTGCTTAGGTCTGAACCTGATCCTCAATGGATCCCAACTCCCAAAATTTGGCTAACAGGCTGGCCAGGGGTGTGCTAGCACTCCTAATTGCTGGGCATGAACACCAGCCTGCCATGGCTCTCCCTAGTTCCCCCTCTATGTACTTGCACTCTCTCTTATATTCTAAGTTCTACCCCTCTCTTATGAGCCTTGCTTTGGGACCTTGAGTTCTCTTTGAACTGGGACATCTGAGGGCTGGCATTTCCACACTGTACTATACTCTTAATTCTGCAATGTGTTTGGGGTGTAAGCATTGCCCGGAGCCCTTTGAAACTTTTGGGAACTTTGATACATCCCAAATATGAGAAATGCTTTGGAAACCTGATCCTAGAAGTTGGTTCATCTCATATTGTTAGACCTTGAGTCTGAATTAGGCTCCTTGGTTGTAGCTTAATTTCTGATGTAATTTTACTTTTCTTAATTCATTCTGGTTGTAATATATTGTAATAACTTATGGGGTTCTAGTGAAAAGGGGAGGGTCATTTATGTATGCAAAGGGTAGGCAACATGCCCATAGGTATTACTATTTACAAGTTTTCTGCACTTTCGCATATCATATAGAAATCTTGCCTATAAGTTTTCTGCACTTACGCATATCATGTAGAAATCCTGCCTATAAGTTTTTGGCACATACGCTTATCATGTAGAAATCCTTCCTATAAGTTTTCTGCACTCATGCACGGCATATAGAAATCATGACTATAGGTGTCCTGCACTTCTGCATTTTTATCCATCATTAGGCAAATGGTCATAGGTTAAAACAATAATCAACTGCCTTCTAGATACCATGTCTATAGGACTCCCGTACTTTTATAATCGTTTTAAAATCAACAACGCCTAGAAATCATGCCTATATGAGTAACCAGTTGAATCTGATTCGTTTATTTCATCTACAAGTTTAAAATCAGTTGCAATGGTTTCTAATATCGGCAGATCTTATGTTTTTTTCTACAATCAGTAAGCCTTCTTTAAAATCAGAGCAAGCATTGTTAGATACCATTCCTATAAGTTTCACCTAGGCAAGCTAGTAGATAATTGATTAACTGCATCAGTCTTTGATTAATTACAACCAGGGAAGGCTAATTCAGACTCCTCATCTGAGAAATATGTGATGAATCAGCCTACCCTAACACTTTAAATTCAGACCATAACCAATACTTGTAAGTCATGCTAGCCAATTTGTTTCTTTAAATAAGGAGGCCTGTTTGAGCCCTTTAAACTGTTATGTGTTCTCCCCATACCTGCCTTATATGTTTTGATTGTTGCCCTAGAATTTTATCCTTTTAAAACTCTGCAAAGCCAAATCTCCCTTCCCTTTAGGACTAGTAGTCCCAAATGCCTCCGGGACTGATAGGATTGGGGCGGGTACTAGCATGCAATAAGTAACAATACTATTCCGCGCTTAATACCTTAATGGGGTTGGAAAAGGTAGATATGGATATGATGACCGGTGCGCTAATACCATGTGTAACCCCTCTTTTGAGGAGTGATTACCGGGTATTTCATTGACGTGATCCATATTGTTTGTAAACCTAGGACCCCCTTTCTTTTTAACTTGTTTTATTGTCCGAACTATTTCCTTAAAATTTCTGTTTTCTTTATTCTCTTCAAACTTTTAATTTGCTTGCAATAATATGTGAACCCCTTCTTACTTGAGCCCTTAATTGTTTATTTGATTATGTGAAATCACAATTGTAACATGGTCGAGAACCATACTAGTGGATCTTGAGGGGTGCCTAACACCTTCCGCTCGAGATAATTTCTAGCCCTTACCCAAACTCTGGTTCTTCAAACTCAAACCCTTCTTAGTGTCCTAATGCACTTAATCATTAGATGGCGACTCTTCAAGTTCCAAAAACCCAATTCTCAAAAAGGAACGAGTTGTCCTCCCAAATGTCACAAGCCCGATTTCGCGAGAAAAAAGGGGGCGCGACACTAGAGCCATTAAGTTTCAAGGTGGTTTGCCCTCAATATTTTGGGGTTGTTGCATTGAGGCAGTGAGTTCCTCTTTCTGTTTGAAAACTGCCAGAATGTTGAGGGAAACGAAGGAGGACACTTGGCTAGAGCCAATTTGCTGTTGGGACTGCGTGAGCTGGTGAAGCTGTTCGATGGAGCTAAAGATGCCGAGTTTGGGGAAGGTCCTTCTGGGACCAAGTAGTTATGAGTCTTTTCTTTTGCTTTAAAAATGTAATAAGGACAACAGCCATTACTAACATTTTATTTTCTGCTATTAGTGTCGTTTTGGGATTCACCTTATTTTTTATCAATAAAAATGAGTCATTTAGCATTATAAGTTCTCCAAATCAACTTATCGCTAGGCCTACCTCGGGCACAACGAGGCTCCCAAATTAGGACACGATTTATATTCTTGCACTATTTGTTTAAATATTGCAACGTTTTCTTATCATAATCCGCACTAACTTGCTACCTTTTTGTTTTTACCTTTTGTTTATTCCCTCCCCAAAGGTTAGTTCGTGCACTCTGGCATTGTCATCTTACTCCATAAGATCCAAGGGCCCTCCGCCTCCTCCTCCTCCGAGTCCTATCAGAAACAAGAACAAGGGAAAGATGGAAGATTTGAGCATCATCAGAAAGGAGAACTCAGTTGAAAGGGTAGAGGTTCCTCAGGGTATTCAGGTTTCCAAGGAAAGTGCCACCCAGCTCGAACAGAAGTTATTGAAGTTTCAGGAAGAACTGGACCAAGTTCGAAACTTGGCGAATTTGTCATTTTCCCTCACTACCCCAAATGTCAACTTTGCCAACACTCAAAACCCCACACCTCCACAAAGCATCCTGAAACCACAAAACCAACCTGCTCCCTATCACCACTACAACACATGCCACACTTCAGACAACACCCCACTGCTCATCCCTGAACCACTAAATTCCACAAATGATCATCCCCACAACGCCCCCATCTATGTGGAAACCATGCCATACTATACTCAACTCATTTCAAGCACACCCGAGTCCGATGATAAGGACTCGATTATCAGGAATCTGGCGGAAGAACTCAAGAGATTGACTAGTCGAATTCCAGGTGTCGAAAGAAGTAAGGGGATTGAAGGGTTGAACTACGAAGATCTTTGCATACAATATGTCGAACTGCCCGAGGGGTACAAACCTCCTAAGTTCGAGATGTTTGATGGTACAGGGGATTCAAGAGTCCACTTGAGAACATACTGCGACAAGCTGGTCGGAGTAGGGAAAGACAAAAAGATTCGCATGAAACTCTTCATGAGGAGTCTAAAGGGAGATGCTTTGTCTTGATACATAAACCAAGACCCTAAGAATTGGTCAAATTGGGTAAGTATGGCGTCCAATTTCATGGACAGGTTCAGGTTCAATGCAGAAAATGCACCAGATATGTTTTACATCTAGAACTTAAAGAAGAAACCCACGGAGACATTCCGCGAGTATGCTACTCGTTGGAATCAGAAGCTGCTAAGGTCAGACCGGCTTTAGAAGAAGAACAAATAAACAGGTTTTTCGTCCGAGCTCAAGACCCACAGTACTATGAAAGGTTAATGATGATTGAAAGCCAGAAATTTTCCGACATCATCAAGCTAGGGGAAAGGATCAAGGAAGGTATCAAAAGTGGTATGGTCACTAACTTTGAAGCTTTGTAGGCCACCAACAAGGCTCTACAGTCTGGTGGCACATCCAAGAAAAGGGACGTGAGTGTCGTGATGATTGCACAGAGAACAAAATCCCAAATCGAATAACAAACCTACCCAATACCTCCACTTACATATCAACCTACCCCAAATTACCAAGCACCCTCGCCCTCTTACCAAACTTTACCACCTACTTACCAATCACCTCTACCTCCCACATATCAGCCTACTTCACCCAGATATTCCCAACTCGCACATGTCTACCAAACCTACAATACTCAACCCTCTCACTATCAATCACCTCCCACCAGCCAAAACTTTCCTAGACCCCGACCAAACTTCTACCGCAGACCCCCCAAACAGTATACCGCCATTACCGAACCTATCGATCAGTTGTATGAAAGGCTCAAACCTGCTGGTTACATTACCCCTATCCCTGCCGTAAACCCCGAAAACCCCTCCCAATAGGTCAACCCAAACAAAATTTGTGCATACCATTCCGGCATGAAGAGGCATACCATTGATGAGTGCCGCTCTCTGAAGGATAAGATCCAAGATTTGATTGACAACAAGATCATCATAGCGAAGGAGCCAGCTCCGAATGTCCGCAATAACCCTCTGCCTGACCACAAGGGTGGGGGCGTTCACATGATTGATATAGAGGATGATTAGGACCCCAAATGGTTGATCAGATTGATCGCTGAAGGTGACGAGCCAAAGGAACCAACAGTCACACTTAATCTGATTGTGGTCCAGATACAACCTTCTTAAAACGCTGAAGTAGACATGTCTATACTACTTGAGTTCAAAGCACCTTCTTCTATAAAGACGCCAGGACCTATTGAGGTCGAGTTTGGGTCTCCAAAGACACCTGTACCATTCGAAGTGGCTGTGTTACCATCTAAGACGAAGGTGCCCATTCCGGTAGCCATGACAGCCATAACACCATTCCATATGAAGGCCATACCTTGGGATTACACCACCGAGGCAAGAAGGAAAGGGAAAACCAAATCTAGAGAAGCAATCGCAGCATAGGGTATGATAAGAACCGACAGGGTTTATACCCCAGAACATCTAGCCGAGTCCAGTAAGCAGGCCTCTAGACGATCAACTATCACTGAAACTGGGCCTGATGATCTTTGGAGGAAGATACAAGACAAAGAGTATTCAGTCATTGGTCAGTTAAACAAAACGCTGACCCAGATCTCTATCTTGGCTCTACTACAAAGTTCTGACACATATAAGAATGCCTTATTAAAGGTGCGGAGCGAGGCATATGTATCCAGCAACATAACTGGAGGAGAAATGGAAAACATGGTGGGGCAAGTATTGGAGAGTCACAAAATCACTTTCCACGAAGATGAGCTGCCACCTGAAGGGCTAAGCCACAACAAGGCATTGCACATCATTGTGCAGTGCGAAGATCATTTCATCACTAGAATCCTGATTGACGGAGGGTCCAGCCTCAATATTTGTCCATTGGTGACTCTCAGAACATTGGGAAAGAGCCTGCATGAGATCAAGGATGGAGCCATCAATGTCAAAGCTTTCGATGGATCCCAAAGGTCCACTATTGGGGAAATCAGCTTGTGTCTGCAAATGGGACCGACTTGGTTCGACGTTGATTTTCAAGTGATAGACGTCCCAACATCTTACAACTTGCTATTGGGACGGTCTTGGATCCATGCTGCTGGGGCTGTAGCATCAACCCTACATCAAGCAGTGAAATTCGAGTGGAATCACCAAGAGGTAATTATTCACGGTGACGGTAGCAATCCCATATACAGTCGCCAGACCATCCCAGCAATCGGAGGAATAAGGAAGATATGCAGAGAAACCTACCATCACATTGAGCGAGTCAACGCCGTGGACAAGGACAAATGGTGGGATAACAAAATTGAAAGTATACTGAATTGGTGTGGATACGAACCTAGCAAGGGACTTGGCAAAAATCTCGAAGGAATCGCTAAGCCTATCAAGTTGAAGAAACACGGTACCACTTTCGGTTTGGGATATGAATACACTTGGGAGGAATTCAACCACTAGTCGCCACCTGGAGCAGTCCCTACTACCCACTGGAGCATCCGATACCTCGCTTGGAGTAGACTTTCCAGCCAGCCAATGTCATATATGGGTCCGGAGAAGAGGAAGCACTGGCGGCGATGAGGAATTTGTTTTTGGAAGATGTTAATATGGATTGTTGTGTCATTTTCGAGAAGGAGGGGAAGAAGGCCCTTCTATACAAGCTGTGAGCCGAGGAGCATGCCTCAACAATTGGTCCATCAGGACAAAGCACCATGCATTATCTTTATTTTTCGCTTATTAACTTTCTCTCTGCATTTTTTAATATTGAAATAAGAGCTCCAATGTTCAAAACAATTATGAAAGTTACCAACGCATTTCAGTTTCTTATAAATCTCGCTCTTATTACTTTTTATCGTTTACTTTATTTACATAGCATTACTATTACGTATCTTGATGAACCGATTGTGACATGCAACGAGACAACGCAACAAATAGATATGGACTTAGAAGAAGATGATATACCATAAGAGGTTGTTAAAGAGGTTGAGGATTTTGAGAACAGACCTAAGTCTAATCTGGACGAAACTGAGATTGTCAACCTGGGAGATGCAGAAAATGTCAAAGAAACACGAATCAGCGTTCATCTGTCACCATCAGAAAAGAAAGAGTACACAGAATTTCTAAAGGAATATAAGGACATATTCGTCTGGTCTTATGATGACATGACTGGTCTCAGCACATCTATTGTAGCTCACAAACTGCCAACCGATCTGACATGTCCACCAGTAAAACAGAAGCTGAGGAAGTTCAAACTTGACATGAGTTTGAAAATTAAGGAAGAAGTCACCAAGCAAGTCAAAAGGTTCTTAGGGTAGTAGAGTATCCAACATGGTTAGCCAATATTGTGCCAGTGTCGAAGAAGGACGAAAAGGTTAGAGTCTGTGTCGACTACCGGGATCTCAACCGGGCCAGTCCGAAAGATGACTTCCCCTTGCCGAACATACACATTCTAATTGACAACTGCGCCAAGCATGAACTGCATTCGTTCGTTGATTGTTTTGCTGGGTATCATCAGATATGGATGGATGAGGAAGACGCAGAGAAAACGACTTTCATTATGCCGTGGGGGATGTATTTTTAGAAGATGATGTCGTTCGGGTTAAAGAATGCTGGGGCCACCTACATGAGGGCCATGACTGCTATTTTCCATGACATGATACACAAAGAGATCAAGGTATATGTAGACGACATCATCATCAAATCCAAGAGAGACGATGACCACATGGAAGATCTGAGGAAGTTCTTCAACAGACTAATAAGGTACAACTTGAAGCTGAATCCCGCCAAATATGCATTCAGGGTTCCTGCCGGAAAACTACTTGGGTTCATTGTGAGTCATCGAGGAATATAACTGGATCCGTCAAAAGTCAAAGCCATCCAAGAATTGCCACCACCGAAGAACAAGAAAGAGGTTATGAGTTTCTTGGGAAGGCTTAACTACATCAGCCAGTTCATAGCTCAATCCACTGTCATTTGTGAGCCAATCTTTAAGATGTGAAGAAGGACGCCGCTACCAAATGGACTGATGATTGTCAGAAAGCCTTCAACAGAATCAAGGAATACCTGTCAACGCCGCCAGTTTTGGTCCCGTCCCAGCTGGGTAGACCTCTATTACTCTACCTCACAGTATTGGATGGAGCTTTCGGTTGTGTTCTGGGACAGCATGATGAAACGGGAAGAAAGGAGCAGGCCATCTATTATCTCAGCAAGAAGTTCACCCCGTACGAGGCCCGATATTCTTTATTGGAACGTACCTGCTGTGCTCTGACTTGGGTAGCGCAGAAGTTAAGACATTATTTCTGTGCCTATACCACTTACCTCATATCAAGAATGGATCCTTTGAAGTACATCTTTCAGAAGCCCATGCCCACTGGCAAGATAGACAAGTGGCAAATTCTGTTGAGTGAATTTGACATTGTTTATGTAACTCAGAAGGCAATCAAGGGACAAGCACTGACCGATCATCTTGCTAAAAATCCCGTGGATGGAGAATACGAGCCTCTAAAGACGTATTTTCCTGATGAAGAGGTATCTTTCATAGGGGAAGATATCGCAGAACCCTATGATGGTTGGAGAATGTTTTTCGATGGAGAAACAAACTCCAAAGGAATTGGCATAGGAGCGGTCCTGATATCAGAAACCGACCAGCATTATCCGGTGTCTGCCAAGCTCAGGTTCCCGTGCACCAACAACATGGACGAGTACGAAGCCTGCATCTTAGGGATCAAGATGGCCATTGACATGAACATTCAGGATTTGCTAGTGATCGGAGATTCAGACCTGCTTATACATCAGGTCCGAGAAGAATGGGCAACCAAGAACTCCAAGATACTCCCTTATCTACATCATGTACAGGAATTGAGGAAGAGGTTCACAAAGACAGAGTTCCAACATGTTCCCAGTGTTCAGAATGAGTTTGCCGATGCATTGGCTACCCTATCGTCCATGATACAACACCCAGACAAGAACTTTATTGATCCTATTTCGGTAAAGATCTATGATCAGCCAGCTTACAGCACTCATGTAGAAGAAGAAGCGGACGAAAAACCTTGGTTTCATGATATCAAGGAATATTTGACGAAAGGAGAATATCTAGAACTCGCAAATCCTACTCAGAAACGCACACTTCGGAGATTATCTAACAACTTCTTTCATAGCGGAGGGATCCTGTATAGGAGGACTCCTGATTTGGGGTTACTAAGGTGTGTCGACGCAAAGGAAGCATCCAGGCTATTGGAGGAAATTCATGCAAGGACCTGCGGTCCGCATATGAACGGCTTTGTCTTAGCCAAGAAAATACTCCGAGCTGGTTATTTTTGGATGACTATGGAAACGGACTGCATCCAGTATGTCTGAAAATGCCATCGCTGTCAGATACATGCAGACATGATAAAGGTGCCTCCAAACGAGCTTACTGCAACAAGCTCGCCATGGTCGTTCGCCGCTTAGGGAATGGATGTTATCGGACCTATAGAGCCTGCCGCATCAAATGGTCACAGGTTCATTCTAGTGGCAATTGATTATTTCACCAAATGGGTTGAAGCAGCATCGTACAAAATAGTGACTAAGAAAGTGGTAGCAGATTTTGTCCGCGACCGCATTGTTTGTCGGTTCGAAATTCCGGAGTCAATCATCACTGATAATGGTTCCAATCTCAACAACGACCTGATGAAAGCCATGTGTGAAACCTTCAAGATCAAACACAAGAATTCTACAGCTTACAGACCTTAGATGAACGGAGCTGTAGAAGCCGCCAATAAGCATATCAAGAAGATACTAAGGAAGATGATAGAAAAGCATAAGTAGTGGCATGAGAAGTTATCGTTTGCCTTGTTGGGATATCGCACCATAGTCTGCACATCAACTGAGGCAACTCCCTATATGTTGGTTTATGGTACAGAAGCAGTCATTCTTGCCCAGGTAGAAATTCCCTCCTTAAGAATCATATAGGAAGTCGAACTTGACGATGCAGAATGGGTAGAGAGTCGCTACGAGCAGCTAGCTCTTATAGACGAAAAGAGAATGAATGTTGTTTGCCATGGTCAGCTCTATCAGAACAGAATGTCCAAAGCCTTCAACAAAAGAGTCAAGCCGTGACAGTTTACACCGGGGCAGCTGGTGTTAAAGAAGATTTTCCCATATCAAGAGGAAGCCAAAGGGAAGTTCTCTCCCAACTGGCAGGGTCCATACGTGGTTCACCGGGTCCTCATCGGAGGAGCCCTCATACTTGCAGAAATGGACGGTGAAGTTTGGTCGAAGTCGATCAATTCAGATGCAGTGAAGCAATACTATGTGTAACTTTTATGCTTTCCTCATATGATGTAATTTGAACTACGCCTGACCTGATTCCCGTTTAAGAGGGGATACGTAGGCAGCCCTATGAGTTCGGTCATAATTCAATAAAATTTTCATTTCCCCCCCGCTATTGGAAACTGGGGCAGAATTTTGAGGAGGACCCTCAAAATTCCGAAGTGATTTCAGCCATTCAACACTTTTGAGAAAAATATACTTAGAAACAGTTTTCAAAAGCTTGGCTAAATACTAATTACTGCTCAAAAGTATTTTTCAAATTAATTAGCTAAACATAAACTGCTTCTCATCAAAAGTACTTTTGAGAAAAATACTTCTCAAAATAAGTTGGTTTTAGTAGCCTGGCCAAAAAGGCTATAAGAAGGTTGACAAATTCTCCTTTTTCTCATTTCAGATATTTTTTTTAGCTTTCATTCTTTAAGAATTTAATTTTATATATTTAATCATGACGCATTTTTTACTATTCAACAAACAAATTTACCCCTAAACTAAACTTGAGAGAGAACTATAAAATCGTGACGTTATTTGTTTTTCTTATATCAGATAAACTTTTGATATTTTTGTTTCTTAAGAATTTATATATATAGTACTTATAACATGTTTGACCAAACTTCTTCACAGCTAAAAGTATTTTTTTTAATTTAAAAAAAATATATTTTCAAAGTTGAAGTGTTTGGCCAAGCTTTTGAAAGAAAAAAAGTGTTTTTGAGGAGAAGCAAAATGAATTTTGGAGAAGCCGAAAAAATTAGCTTTTCCATAAAAGCACTTTTGAGAAAAATACACTTAGAAGTACTTTTAAAAAGTTTGGCCAGACATTAATTGCTGCTCAGACGTGCTTTTTAAATTAATTAGCCAAACACAAACTGTTTCTCACCAAAAGTACTTTTGAAAAAGACAGTTTTAAGAGAAAAAAAAATACTTAGCTGATTTTCGAAGCTTGGCTAAACTGGCTATTAATCATTACCAATCCTTCCTCCTTTATTCTTCATAAATACTTTATATTTTTAATGGATTTGTTTAATGTTAATATTATCATATAGATTTAAGTAAAGATAAGAACAACAACCTATGACATAAACAATGATCTCAGGCACTCGTAAGATCATGTTTGGGAGTTGGAGAAAGTTTCTCTTCAAGAGTGAATTTTGATACCAATTTTATGAATTAACAAAGTCTACATTGTAAGATGTCCATGACTGAGTAAGCATGCTTTATATTAGGTGGGGTATTTGTACTTTTAATCAATGCCAGAAACTATTTATATCCATTAACTGAAAAGATATATAAAATTTGTATAATTTTTGTATATAATATACAGAATGCAAAAAATATACAAATTTTATACATTTTTTCGACAATTATTTTTACAACGGCTAGTGTTATTTTTCCATATTTGGCATCGAATCCTGACTCAAGGAAAAGTTCTTTAAATAGCTGTTGTATGTAGACTAAGACTAATTCAATTTATCCATCACACCACAGATGCACAAGGGTAGCATAACTCATAAGAAAACAGAAAAGGGTGAAAACATTCACCTCAGGAGTCAAAATGTAATGATTTACACCAAACATAAAGGATTCAATGAATAATTTATTCCGTTGTAAAAGTCTGAAATGTAGCTTACAATGAATGCAGCAACTGAAATTTTACAGAATTTATTAAAGAGAAACTTATGAGAAATTACACGGCGATCTTCCAAATTGCTCTGGCTACAGATAAAAAAAACCAGTGTGTTAATAGCTCAGTAAGTATAGTAATTAATACTGTAGTACTTTTATTTCAAGAACTTTTATCTTTATCAAATTAACATACTTCTAAATAAATAATAAAGCTTTAAACAAGGTGTCAAATAAAAGGAATAGTTAGTAAAACCAAGTGTTTATTGTAAGGGAAATGAGACTGCATGTAGTAGTAGTATCTCGGTTACCTGAATTCTGATTGTCACACCTCCTTTTCACTATCCCCGAAAAGGCGTATAATGGAGTTTTTTCAATTTAAGTAACATTATTTAAAATAGAATTATTTTATTTAATTTCTCAGAGTCGCCACTTGGAATAGTTTAATTGGTGTTCCAAGTCACCGGTTTACTTTAAATCCCAAATCGAGAAAATTCGACTTTCCTTTTGAAGTCTGCGAACCAGAAATTCTAAGTAAGGAATTTTGTTAACCGGGGAGAAGGTGTTAGGCATTCACGGATTCCGTAGTTCTAGTATGGTCGCTTAAACTATTATAATTGGCCTATTATCTGATTTTAATACATCTTTTAACCTATGATATATTTTAACTTTGTTAAACCGCTTTTAATTATTTTTAGGAAGATTCAACGTTATTTAAAATATACCTTGAACCGCGCCACATGAAATGCACCCGCGATCCACGACACATTTTATCTAACGTTGTTGAGAATTGGAGTTGGGTCACATGAAATGCACACCCGAATTTAAGGAAATTAATTTAAAATAGCGCGCCTAAAGCAACTACGATTGATAATTCTTACCATATTTGGGGTTCATTGTTAGGCCAAAAGATTATAGATACGAAGTTGTGGAAGGAGTGAACTAACTTATTAAATGGAAGATAAAACAAAAATATTATTTAAAGAAAAGGTTTACTGGACTTGAATCAAATTCACAAATAGAATCAAGTAGACCAATCTAATTTCATTTTCTAAGTTCTATAGGACTAAACATAGGACCAATTTTCAAATGAGTAAATTAACAAATGCTCCAAAACAACAAATCAAGCAAACGTCAGAAAACAATTACGTAATTGGTTTATCCCATTTTTTTATTACATAAAATCACAATCTATTTAATGGAACAATTTTATCTTCTACACCCATACAATTATAATCCAAACAAATCACAAAAATAGGATAGAGCCAACGTATTGAAATTTTCAAACAAAGAAAACAGTGCACATTCAACAAAAATACCAACACAACAATTAATAGGACAAAACAGCAAAAATCAGAAGACAACTGACAATAAAAATTTATTAGGAGCGAAACAGTAAAAAAGAATAAACCTCAACTGAAACAACGATTTTTCATTGAACCAAGCCTCCGGCAAAACTCATACAGTGATCGATTTTGACTCACACTAGAGATCCGACGACAGAGCTTAGGTCTAAAATCGATTTAAGACTAGAATTGCAAACGAAAAAACCTTGTTTGGACCTCACACATAAGCTGTTCGGCGACCTCGACTCAACTCTCGATGCTACTGCTTTTGTGCGAAAAGGACTGCATTTTTTCTGCTTTTTTTAGTGGTTTTGGGTGAAGTTAAGGACTGCTTTGAGGATGGATTTGAGCAGATTTTCAGTTGCTATTTCAGGTGTTTTGGAGTTAGTGTTCATTAGTTTTTGGTGGAATTTGAAGGTTGCTTCAATAGTGGAGGAAGGCTGAGTGCTTTTGGAGCTTTTACATGGTGAAAATGGAGGTTTTTCGTTGGATTTTTGGATGAACAGGGAAGAAGGAATGTTTGCTGAAGCGTTCTGTTCTTAAGGAAGAAGAAGATGGGAGTCAGACTCCCAATCCTCAATTGCGGCTGTCAGCTTTTGGTCGCCCTTTCCTTTCTTTTTGTTAGCTCCCTCTTTTGGATTTTGATTTTTTAATCCAATCTTCTGGAAAACGGCGGATTCAACATGATTTTTTTAGTTGTAGGTCTATGTAGGGATTAAGTACTATTATATAGGGGTAGGGATTGGATTAGGAGTATGTGCCTAGGAATTATGAGCTTGGTAATTATGGACTAGGTCCAAAAATTAGGCCTAAAGATGAGTTGCTCGAGCCCAAGTTTTACTCTTTCCTTGCGAACGAGATTAAAATACGATCTCATTTACTAATTAATCCTACTTAAGTAAAATAACTGTTAAAATAAGACTGACCATTAAAACGAAACTATTTTTGGTATTTTTCAAGATTAAAAATGACTACAAAACATTAATAATATTTTTTTGAAATTTTCTTTTTCTTGAAATAAAATAAAGTACAAGAGTCAAAATTAATTGAAATAGCGATATTAGGCTTAAATTAAATATTAACAAGCTAAAATATAAAAAATATTGGGGAGGGTCAAAAATCACATTTCTACAGCTGCCCCTTTTTAACTGAAAACGCAAAGAGTTTTCAGACAAAGAACGACTAAACAGGTTTTTTGACCCGACCCTTATTTAAAAAGACCAAAAGCTAAAACAAAGGAGAATGTGACCGAGCTCTGGTATTTGAGCTGCCTACATATCATTCCCACTAAATTAACTGATAACTTTACATCTAAATTATATCTTCTAAAGGTATGATTCCCACTAAACCTTGTTATCTAAGAGGGTCTTAAAACTACATCCCATTATTCAGGAGGGTCCTGAAAATAAAAAATCAAGTCTTATCTTAAGAGTGACAACTTTTACGGCTGAATTATACTACCCTACAACAGAACTTACGCTAAATCTTGTTATCTAATGGAAATCTTAAAGCTAAGTCTCATTATTCAGGAGGGTCCTGAAAACTCTTAATTGAATCCTATCTCAAGCATAAAAATTTTGAAGCCGATTTATATTCCTTTGGGGTACATTTATGCTAGATTTTGCTACTCATGATTGATTTGAATTTTAAACTAGGTCCCATTTTCCAGGAGGGTCCTGAGAATTTACGGTCAAACATGTCTGGTGCTTGCTTTTCCTTACGGAGGGTTTCTTCGAAACAAACAAAATTTTCTGCCCCTGTTTCAAATCAAGAATAATCTTGTCAGTTTTAAAAATATGGTGGTTGGTTTGTGGCCTTGACTTTGAGGGCGATTGCTCCTTCACTTCCCACGATAACTTTGATTTCCACTCGAAGACCTTGCTTGTTTATTGACTAACCACTTTCTTTGTCACCCGTATTACAGAAAATATCTCTTCTCCGTTCAGACCCAATACCTTCTATCTATTGCATTGCTCATGAACTGACATTTACCAAACCTTTGTATCTCAAATGAATCCCAAAGCACGTCAATTGCCAGCTGTTCCTTCTTGACTTAAACCACTGGCCTTGGCCTTGAGGTTTATTGCTCCTTCACTTGCCATGATAACTTTGATTTTTGTTTGGAAGATCTTGTTTGTCCCTGGTTAACCACTTTCTTTGTCAATTTTATCACAGAAAATACATTTGATCCGTTCACCTAACACCCTCCATCTGTTGCATTGTTCATGAATTAATATATACCAAACCTTTGTATTTCACATGGATCCCAAAGCATGTTGATTGTTACCAACTCCATGCGCACGTTGTTCTTTCCTGACTTATGCCACTTTGATATGCTAGACATATCCCGTTTTGTGCAATTGGAAAGCTGGTGGCAAATTGAAGTCATTTCTCACTTATTCTGACCAAACAGACTCAGGAAGAGGAAGTAAACAAGACAAAAGGAACAGAGTAAAGGACAATAGAACGAGACGATTCCTAACAAGAAAACTACAAAGTAGAAACTTATCAGATGCGTATACCAACTCTAATGACCATGACATATACCTTTGGAGTAAGTGGTCTAATCTGTCAAGCAAGTCTGATGTTCAACTCTTGTTATACCCCTAAACCATGAAATTGGGATTCAATGCTCTGATTATCCAATCTGATTCACAATCCTTATTCGACTTGTAGTTCCCGAAGGATTTTCACCATCAAGTCTCTCTCATTTTGTTATTTCTCTCAACTCACCGTCGCCTTATGGTGCCGGTGAAGGTTTTCACCAATAAGACTCTCTCATTTTGTTCTTTTTCTTCTTATTTCCTCTGATTCTGCAGATGATAAGGCATTAATCATGGTTAAATATCATATACTCTTGGCATGTCTAAACTCAGCACTCTCAAAGATTATCCGGGAGGTCTTTTTTGGACTGTAATGTGGCTTTTGGACAGGGGTATAAAGAAAAGATATTGAAAAGGCTCTAAATAACTAAGACAACGATGTTAACTTATTTACAACTTTTAGAATCCATTTTAAACATTTTGCCCCAATTTCTAAAACAAGGGAACTTGATTCTTTTTTTTCTCTCTTTTTTTGAATCTCCCACTCTCGACTTTATGGGATTATGAAATATTTTATTTGGTATGACCGAACCGTGAGGCTGCCTACGTATCTTGTGGTGACAAGAATCAGGTCAAACGTAGTTCACAAGATTACTTTTGTTGTTGCTATTTTTCGTTTTCTCTTTTTTTTTTCTTTTCTTTCTTTTCCTTTTTTATCTCTATTTTTCTTTTCTTTTTTTTGAATTTTTCTTTTGGTATGAACCTTTTCAAATAAACCTATTAGGACATAAACCTTTTTTTATGACTCTAACTTGATTCCAATAGAGGGGAGGTCAAAGAAACTAGTACAGACTCAAGAGGGTATCAAATGTCATAAGTGTTTGGGTAACTGCAAGAGGGCCTCCCAATCCCTGGAAATGCCAAGTGCAACACATGTAACTTGAAATGAAAATTGAAGATCATGCACAATATTTCTTTTGTAGCTTCGGCATTGGTATTACTGATATACCTTCCATTTTTCTTTAGCGCCTTGTCAAGTGCAGAACCCTCGTTGGGTGATTCCCTTTTCACAATGGATATCCATTCGGAGAAAACTTTCTTGACTTTATCTTGTAACTTGAAATGCACTTGAACTCAAATTTGCTTGCTTCAAATCGTTCGAGATGCACTCTTTTGACGAATTCTTGTTACCTTATTAACTTCCCAAATTATCTGCCCCAGTTTCACACAATTCGGCTTCAAATGATCTAAAAATTATGTACTTATTTCCTTCAAATACCCCAGAAATCTTCAAAATTGCTTCATTGCTTCATGAGTAAACTAACTTTTAAGACTAGGCCTAGAATTATGTGTGCATGTCATGCCACTAGAGTGAGCAAGAAGAGAACTATAAAAGGAGAAGAGGACTAAACAGAAATGACTAAAAATAACAGAAAACAAGAAATTGCATTAGGCAAATGGTGAAGGGGTTCGAACACCAAAACAAGCAAACTAAACTGGGGTTACAACCCTGGAACTAACCTAGACAACACTAAACGAGCTACTACGACTAAACAAACTAGGCAAAATAAAAAGATAGAAGGGTTTGAGCCACAAGACAATGTCCAGATTACAACCCTGAAATAAACCATACAACAGAAATGACAACAAAATGAACCATCAAGACTCCTCCTTGGCTAGCCAAGAAAGGAGCGTCTTTCCAATTACCAAGCTCGGCATCTTAGCCACTGAGTTCCACATCAATATTACCAAGACCATTACCAACTTCAATATCATTAATTTTACCAAGTGACTCCTTGACTCCTTTGAGCAACCCTTCATCATTGCCAACTACTCCAACAATCTGTGCGTTGTCATGTACCTGTAGAGGATTACGTGTGATAGTTAAGGTATTACTGCCTTGGACCACAATTATTCCTTCTTGAATTATTCTTTCTATTTCCCTTTTCAAAGCACGACAATCTTCAACATTGTGCCCCTGGGCATTGGAATGGTATTCACACCTTTTAGCAAGGTCAAAACTTCTCGCACGTGGGTCTATATAATTTAGAGGAATAAGTGCAATCATGGCGTAATGCTTTAATCTCTCAAACAAACTTGCATAGGACCCTCCTATTGATGTAAAATTATTAGGACCCTCCTATTGATGTAAAATTATCTTTCAGCCTTTGTTCCCTTCTACACCCTTGGTTTGAATATGGGTTATAGGGTACTTGGAAATTTTGTGGAGGCTGGCGGGAATTTTACGGTGCTCGTGCTCGCCTTTTGGAGTGACCCGGTAGTTAGACAGATGGCCAGACATTGTTCGGAGGATAACACTAGGGTGGATTATGTGGAGTTCGGGGATATTCATGGGGTTGGTATTGAGGCTGAAAGCATATAGCAGGAATGCCCACTGGATCCTGTTGTTGGCGGGCTCAGCAACATCTTTTCTATCAATGGGAGGACTGTCCCGAGCAACTTGTTCGTTCCATCTAAACCAAAATTCCCTAAAACTTTCCTTGGGTTTCTTTTCCATCTGAGATGGGGAGGAGTGGTCTGGGACACTGTCTATATTGTTCTAAAAGTGTCGCACAAAATCTTGAGTCATGTCATCCTATGTATGTCACTTACCGACATCTTGACGAGTATGCCACTCCAAAGCTGCCCCAATTAGGCTCTCACTGAAATACGCCATCAACAGCTCATCTTTTCCGCCAACATTTCTCATTTCACTGCAATAACCCCTCAGGTGGGCTATTGAATCTCCCCGCCCATCATACAAATTAAACTTTGGCATCTTAAACCCTTTCAGCTTTCTGGATATCTCATCTTGCTCCAGTGTCTTAGCAAGCTTTGTAGTCTCACCGGGAGGCTCAAAATGAGGAGCGTGAGAGTATGGACCCGAGACCTTGAAAATTGGTTCTGGAGCATAGTGTTGGGCATCGGGGACTGATGGTGGAGGACGCCCACTAATCCAAGCTTGGTATATTTCGGCCATCTGTCTTTTTAACCTTAAGACCTCTTCTTTCAACTCAGATTCTGATTCAACCATTCCCTTAAACGGATCAACAACCCCTGTGTCCAAGTCTTTGCTAGCCATGACTGCCTTGCTCTTTGACGTTGTGTTGTATGGATGAGTTACTTAAAAACAACAAACCAACCACCCTTCTGCTCAATGAAGATAACAAAAGTAACAAAATGGGGTCATCCTGTTAGCATTATGGCATTTAACAGCTAAAAATATCACATTGCGTGTAATGTACCTAGCAACAATTAACGGTTCTAGAATGACTTCAAGGGTCACAAGGTCACTTGGCATCATCCTGATTTTGTTCATTTCAATCTTCCCTTTTTTTTTCTTTTTTAGCACTTCTTGGCTTGTTCATTTTCTTTCCTCTTTTTTTTTTCTAATTATCACTCTTTACTTTCCTCTCATTTCTCATGTCCCAAAATTTCACCATCTTTTTTTTCTTCTCCCTTTTTTTCTCTTTTTCTTTTAAATAAATGATTCGATCGAACCCTATGTAGGTTGCCTACGTATCATGACCCCGCATGAATCAGATCTTTGCGTAGTTCAGGAAAATCAGGAATAAAGGAAACAAACTGACGTTCTCTCTTTCTTTTCTTTTTACTTTAATGACTACTGTGAGCACGTGATTTAAAACTCCCTTACTACCTTCGGGTGTGTAAAAAGGAGGTGTGACAACTACTCTGATGAGAAAAGAGAAATAAAAGAAGCAAATGTTTTTTTTTGGATTTTCTAGACTTAATGTTCTATAACCTATCCTAAACTCAAGCTTAACGAGCATATATTTTTTCTTTTTTCTTTTTTTTTTTGAAACAAACACTCTATAGGAAATTATTAAGGAAAAATCCTATAAGAGAAAAATATTTTTTGATTTTTTTTTTTTTTAAAATGAAGTCCAAACAGTAAACCAAAAAAAAAAATTCAAATTTTCATTTGATATCCCTGAAGAAAGACTTCGAAACGAGAAATGAACAAAATAAAAAAAAATATTTTTTTGGATTTCGATTTTTGATTACCTAAGAAAGAAACTTTAAAGATAAAGATAAAGTATGTTTTTTTTTCTTCTATGCACAATGTCCTAAAGTTCTTGGAAAAATAAAAGAATATTTTTTTCATTTTTAATTAATTTCCCAAAGAAGAACCTCAAAAGAAAAATCTTTTTAGATTTTTTAGATTAATGTCACACCTCCTTTTTCGCCCGCGCCGTCGCAAAGGGGCGCGGAAGGGAGTTTTTTCCAATTAAAGGACAATCGAAACAGGATTTATTTATTTATTTCAGAGTCGCCACTTGGGAGATTTATGGTGTCCCAAGTCACCGGTTGAATCCCGAATCGAGGAAAATAATGACTCTGTTTAACACTCTGCGCACCAGAAATCCGGATAAGGAATTCTGTTAACCCGGGAGAAGGTGTTAGGCATTCCCGAGTTCCGTGGTTCTAGCACGGTCACTCAACTGTCATATTCGGCTTGATTATCTGATTTTATACAATTATGAACTTATGTGCAAACTTTAAACTCTTTACCGCTTTTATTATTATTATTATTTTAACAGAGAATTACAACATTGTGAAAAACGTATCTCGAACCACGTCACATCAATGTACTCAGTGGTTATTGACACATTTCAACTCCGTTGAGATTTGGATTTGGGTCACATAAATGTGCACCCGAATTTAAGAGTATAACATTATTAAAGACGCGCCTAAAGCAACTAGCATATCATTATTTTGGGTAGGGCCGTGAAATTGACTAAACGGCCCGTCCCTAAGTCTAAGTATTTTAAAACAAATAATTATTGAGGGCCCCGCAATTTTGTATTTATTTTGGTGAAGCACGCCTCATTTATTTTAAGGATATCCTAAAGTGACTACATTTCTATTAAATTCATCTCTAAAATAAAAGAGAAAAAATCCTAATTAATTACATGTTTTCACTAAATTTAGCTACATGTTCACGATTAACCTAATGTTGATAATATTAAAACCTTCATAGCTAGTGAACTAATCAGTTTTGCCAAGCCGATTCACTAAAGACACCAACTTATGTTTCCTCTTATTCCAATTATTAAACAGTTTGACAGTAATGAGCATGCTTAAATATATACTACCTAATAATCAAGCTAAAACAAAGTATTATTTAATACATCACTACAAGTTTCCTAGTTATGCAAAGCGACAGAAATTTACAGAATAATAATACATGAAATAGCCTAAATACAATTAGTAAAAGAAACAAAGAAAAAGCTAAATTAAAACTTCAAAGTTTCATTCTTCATATGTATTCATGCTTTCACATTTCAACTTACAATATGCCAAAGTTACAGTTGTGTACCTGGTATTGTCAATACAAGAAGAAGAAGGTCAGCAAAGTAGTATGTAACACAGCAACATACAGCAGCAGAAAGCCCAACATAGTAGCTTCAACACCTCAATCCAGAAATCCCAGCAACACGGAGAAAACTAGTAAAAATGGAGAAGAAAAATAGTCCGGAAATCTCTCTTTGTTTTTTCTTTCTAGCTTTGAACTCTCTATGGTGTTCTTCCACTCTCAATATTTTAGAAAATTTGGTTCTATCTTTTTTTACTCTCTCCAAAATAAATTCTGTCCCTGTATATCTAGTGTGTCCAAGCAGTATATCGAGTGTATACCTCTTTCTCCGCCCCCTCTTTTTTTCTTCTCTCTATCTAGTTTTTCTTCTTTTTGGAACCCCCTTCTTCCTAAATTTTCTCTTCTATTTATAGCAAAATTTTCGAAATTGTCAGATTTGTTTTTTATTATTTTTTTATTTTTTAATTAAAAGAAATCCCACTTACAAATTGCTTTTATTTTTTTAGAAAAAGAAATCCCACCTTTATTTACTTTTATTTTTAAAATTCCAACTTTAATTACTTTTATCTTATTTAAAATCCCACTTTTTATTTTTTTAAAAGAGAATCTCACTTTATTTAACTTTTCTTTAAAAAACAAACCACTATTTTTTTTTTCTTTTAAAAATGCTACTTTCAATTACATTAAATTTTTTAAATTTTCAGATACCTTTATATTTATTTTTTAATTCCAACCTTCTTTTACTTTTTAATTTTTTAAAAATTTCCACAAAACTTTTTATTTTTTTAAATTTTCTACATTCTTTTACTTTTTTTAAAAGAGAATTCCACCTATTTTTACTTTTATATTTTTTTTATTCAATACTTCCCTTTTTCTTATTTTTTAAATCATTCCCGAAATTATTTTTTTTGTTTTAAAATAAATAAATAAATAAATATTTTCGGATTTTTTTTATATAAAAAAATGATAAAAAAAAATTAATAGTGATAATTCAGCTTTTAATTTTGTTTGGTATTTTTATCCTATAATAAAAAGTATAATAAAGCTAAAATAATAGTAGGTTAAAACCCCCTAAAATATTTACATAAAAGAAGTGATAAAAAATTAAATATTGTCAAAAATTAGGTGTTCACAGCTGCCCCTCTTTGCTCGAAAACACAAAGAGCTTTCGGGCAAAGATAAAGTGAACAATGCGACTAATTTTTGATCATATCGTTATTCAAAAGAGGAAGAAAATAAAAAAGGAAACGCGCAACCGAATCCTGATTTTGAACAGCCTACATATCCTGGTTATAAGGGAATCAGGTCGCGTATAGTTCAGAAAGTTTTGGTAGCTGGGACTATCATGGGATTGCGATGTTACTGTTACTGCTGTTGCATGCTGTTACCACTGCTTTTCGATCTCCTTATTACACCATTGCTAGAAAGAAAACAAGAAGTTATACTAAGCTATGATCTATGAATTACAAAGATTTATTCTCGAGCTTGGTCATGTGATTGTTGCTGCCTTGTTGCTTTGTGTTTCCTCTGGTATTTCTTTACTTCTAGCTCGACTTGTGGTCTTCCTTCTGATTTCTGCTGGGGATTTTTGTTGTAACCCTCTGCTTTACTGACTTCAAACTTCAATGTATTCCCCTGTTCTGCAAGTGGGCTCCTGACTCCACCTTGACTTTTGAAAGATAACACAACCTCCATTCTCCAGGCGGGTTCCTGACTTCTTCAACAATCTTAGAATTTAACTCCTTCCATTCTCCAGGCGGGCTCCTGACTTTCATCAGCAACTTTGAAAATAAAATGCATTTGGTAATGATTTATGAAAATATATATTTTGGCAATGTTTATACAAGCAGGACCACTCGGGTCGAAATAAATTATATGTCGTTTTGAGGAAGGATTAAATTTAATATCCTATTCGAGGGCGGATAGACCCATCATATCCTGTTCGAGGGCGGACAGACCCATCATATCCTGTTCGAGGGCGGACAGACCCATCATATCCTGTTCGAGGGCGGACAGACCCATCATATCCTGTTCGAGGGTGGACAAACCCATCATATCCTATTCAAGGGCGGACAGACCCATCATATCCTATTCGAGGGAGGATAGATCCATCATATCCTTTTCGAGAGCGGATGAACCCAAAAATATCCTATACGAGGGCGGACGAACCCAAAATATCCTATTCGAGGGTGGACGAACCCATCATATCCTATTCGAGGGCGGATGAACCCATCATATCCTATTCGAGGGCGGATGAACCCAAAATATCCTATTCGAGGGCGGATGAACCCAAAATATCCTATTCGAGGGCGGATGAACCCAAAAATATCCTATTCGAGGGCGGATGAACCCCAAAATATCTTATTCGAGGGCGGATGAACCCAAAATATCCTATTCGAGGGCGGATGAACCCAAAATATCCTATTCGAGGGCGGATGAACCCAAAAATATCCTATACGAGGGCAGACGAACCCAAAATATCCTATTCGAGGGCGGACGAACCCAAACTATCCTATTCGAGGGCGGATGAACCCAAAATATCTTATTCGAGGGCGGATGAACCCAAAATATCCTATTCGAGGGCGGATGAACCCAAAATGTCATATTCGAGGGCGGATGAACCCATCTTCAAAACTTGAAATTGTTTTACCTCCGACTGTTTTTCTTAAAATCGTGCTGTCTTGCTATCCCTTAAAACTTGAATTGATTTCCTCGTTCCTCCGAGAAAATTTTCGACAATGGCAAAAAATTTCTGCCCCAGTTTTGGTGCTTTTCCTTGTGGCATGTTTTTTCTCCATTAATAAGATTTCCTTTTCCTGCTTCAAATCAAAGAAAATTTGTTAGTTTTAAAACATAGTGAGTGGTCGTGCCACTCCTGCTGGGGATGGTTTTTCCCTTTCTCCCTTCCCCGCTCTGTGTTTCATTACGCTATCAAAACTTGCTGGGGATTATTTTGCTGGAGATGAATTTTCCTTTTCTTCCTTCCCACTCTGTGTTGTCCGACCCTCTTGGAACTTGGTCGAAAATCAGTCGAGGAATCTTCTACATCTCGATGATCTGCTGGGGATAACACTGGAAACCGCTGAGTAACACTGCTGGGGATAGCACTGCTGAGGATAACTTTGCTGATCAAAATATGTTATCTTACTCCTTCCAAGACTACTTCCTTTAAGTAAGATGTTTCATTCCTCTGCAAACTGTTTCCTTTTGCAAAACTGGTCTTTCTCTTTTTTTTCTTCTTCTCTTTTTTTTTATTTTTTATTTTTATTATTAGTATTTTTTCTTTATTTTGTTATCTTCCTCCTTCGAAGACTACCTTCCTTAAAACTCGTTTTGCCTTTCCCCGAAAACTGTTGGGGATACCGATTTTCACCAAACTCGTGTTAGACTTCTCGAAAATTTTCGAAATGAACGAAAATTTTCTTCCCCAGTTTGACAATCTTTCTTGCGGCGCATCTTTCTGTCATCGGTAGCATTCCCTGTCCCTGCTTCAAATCAAAGAAAATTTGGTCAGTTTAAAATGTGGTGGTTGGTTGTGATACTCCTGCTGGGAATGCCATCAACCATTCTCCATCTATGCGTTGTCTGTCCATCTTGAAGCTTGGGCTGATACCTTCCGACCTTCTTGACGATTCCTTATTCCCAAACCTCTTGACCATTTTCCCAGTCTCCTTATCCGACCTCACTTGGAGATCTTGCATGTTCATTGATTAACCACTTTCTTTGTTTATTTGTGTCACTGAAAACAACCTTTTCTGTTGGGGATATCCCTCTTCTTTTGTGGCATAGCTCGGAAACTAGCATTTCCACGACCTTTTAGTCTCATATGAATTTCCCAAATCATGCCCATTGCTCTCCGCGTTGTTCTTTCTTGATTTGTCCACGGGCCTTGGCCTTGAGGTCTATAACCTTTGATTTTGGCGGGGATATCCCTCGTGACACTCGTCCATCCTTTTGTCAAGTCCCTCTTGCTGGGGGGATATCTTTCTTGATATTGGCCTCGCGCTTGTTCTTGTTGACTATACCACTTGGATGTACTAGTCAAATCTCGTCTTGCATAATTGGAAAGCTGATGGTAGATTTTGAAGTCATTTCTCACTTGTTCTGACCAAACAAACTCTATTGGGGAATTTTTCTATGAAAGGAGAAAGATAAAAAGGAACATAATAAAAGACAAAGGAAAGATATGACTCTCTAACAAGAGAAACTACAAATAAAAACCTATCAAATGCAGATACCGACTCTAAAGGTCATGACATGCACATATGGCCTATCCTCTGCCGTCAATCGTCTTTCAAGATCTTCATTTGGCGATTCCCCATCTGGTTCTTAATCTTATTCGACTTGTAGTGCCCGAAGGGTTTTCACTATCAAGCCTCTCTCATTTTGGTTTTTCTCTCAGTTTTCATCGCCTTATGGTGTCCGTAAAGATTTTCACCGATAAGACTCTCTCATTTGTGTCACTTTCCAGTTGGGGATTCGGAGTGTTGCCGATATGACTCTCTCTGCTGGGGATTCTTTTCGGCTATCAATTCATTTCCAATCCATGATCCTTTTCTCTATTGGGAATCGGGGTGCTATCCCCGACTTCCGTTTGTATGACTTGGCATCTTTCGAAGACTGGTCAAAAGGTCTTTCTTTGGACAGTAACGTGAGGTTTTGGGATAGGGCTAGAAAGAAAGGGTATTAGCGGCTCAAAACGAATCAATTTAGGTTCAAAATTTACAACATTCGGAAACGGCTTTCTTTACATCAAGCACAACTTCTGCCCCAGTTTCTTGTTTGGGAATTTTTATTTTTTACTTTACACTATGTTACACTATGCACACTATGCACACTATGACCGAGCCGTGAAGCACCTACGTATCCTCTTTGAGGAATCAGGTCAAACGTAGTTCCCAATTCCTTTGTTTTCTTCTGACTTTCTTTTGTTTTTGTTATCATTTTTTCTTTTCTTTTCATTTTTTTTCTCTTTTGTTGCTCTCTTTTCCTTTTTTTTTTCTTCTTTTCTTTTTTTTTCTTCCATGTTTGTGTTTCTAACCTGTTGTTACCGATTCCGAATGAGGGGTATGAAAAGAAAAATAAATAAGACTCAAAAGGGGTAACGAAGGATAAAGTGTTTAGGTAGCAGAACAAAATGCCTTCGTCATTCCAGTCTTCAAAACATGCCAAGTGCAAACAACACAAAACAAAGATTTTTAGCCTCTTCTGATGGTGCTGGACTTGACAATTATATTCACACATTTGCTTTTTCATTTGTCATCTCTAAAGCACCGTTGGACAACACTCTCACTCTCATTATCATGAACGACCCTCATGTCAATTTGGCGAATCTTGCTTTTAACGGTTTTCTTTATGTTTTACTTGCCCTAGTTCCGCATGACTCGAGCTCCGAATAATCTCAAACCGTCCTTATTTCTTTTAAATGTTCCGATCACCTCTCAATGGTTTTATGATTAACTTTTAAGATTAGGCCCAAAATGTGTGCGCATGTCATGTCACTAGAATCGGCGCTGAACAAAATGATAAAAGAACTAAACAAAAAGATGACTGGAAATAATAAAAGACCGGATTTTGCATTAGACTAACGGTGAAATGGTTTGAATAACAAAACAAACAAAAACAAACCAGAATAAAATCCCAAAACAAACTGGACAAAACTTAAACAAACCGTTATGACAAAATGGAAGATGAGAAAGTTTGACACAAGACAACATCCGTATTACAACCCTAAGAATAATCCAGACAACAGAAATGACAACAAAATAAGCCACCAAAAGCTTCTCTCTTGCTAACCAAGGAACGGAGCGTCCTCCCACTTATCAAACCTGGCATCTTAGCCACTGAGCTTCGCATCAATATTGCCAAGACCATTACCAACTTCAATATCATCAACCTTAGTCAACAAGTTCCCAATAGGACTCGAGTGCTCCCTGTCATCAGGCCTCATCCCCACAAAGTGTGCATCATGATGTGCAGGTAAAGGATTCTGCGTGATGTTCTGGATGTCATTGTCTTGGATTACAATCAGGTTTTCCTGGATCTTGTGTTTCCGGCTTACCATAGACCAACCACCTTAACTTTCTTTGCGATTCAAAATAAAACAGGTTAGAATGGACTCAGTCCGTCCTCATTATTAACAACATCTTTTTCCCTTTTTTTCATTTTTCTTTCTTTTTTTTCGAATTTTTTTTCATTTTTTTTGTCGTGGTCATGGAGATTGCCTACGTATCATGACCCCGCATGAATCAGACCTTGCGTAGTTCGGACCAATAAAAGATAAATAATAATAAAATATTTTATTATTTTTTTCAATTTTCCTAATAAAACAAGCTTGATTATAAAAGTTTAAAAACTGACTATACTAACAGACTTTGACAAAAGACAACAAACGAACTCGAAAATCAAATAACTCGCATACTCTAATCAAAGAATTATAAACTCAAAAACAAACAGCCAAATTCCTTCCCCTATATGCCAATTTTAACCAAATGGTTGTTTTTCAGACGTGGCCTCTTCTCAATTTCACATGAATTTTAAGGCCGGGAAGGACTATTTTACGACCTTTCACAAACTTGTTCGTTCTTTTACAAAAATAGCCCTTCGACAAGTGAAAGATACTCTAAGGCTATCTCGACAAGAACGGTTTAAGACATCACCGAAGCCGGGCCGGCTTATTTTAACTAAAAACCAAACGGTATTCACTTGACCACTGACTATTTTCTTGTTTTTCAAATAATAAAAGACCTGGTTTTGCAAACACGACCTTTCAGCACTTCGGAGACGAAGATTTTAAGGTTGTGCGGGATAACTGGTCGCAACCCAAAAGAATGACCAAATATGGTCGTTTACGCAAAATCAACCCTCAAGCGTCCCTTTCGAGAACATTCGGCTATTTTTGACAAAACGGCGTGACCCAACTTAGTTATGACTCTTTTCTTGTTTTTTTTTCAAATTAGAATAAAAGACCCGGTATTGCAAGCACGGCCTTTCAGCACCTTTGGGATGAAAATTTTAAGGCTGCGAGGGTCAAAAACATAACCAAAGGTGGTTGTTTATGCAAAATCAGCCTTCCGGCGTCCCGTTTGGCAACATTTGGCTATATTTGACATGAGCGGCATTACCCGGCTTATTTATGACAAAGATTCGACATTTTTTGGCTATTTTTGCAAGGAGAGGTTGGACATCACCCGACTTATTTATGACAAAAGTTTTGACATGTTTTTTTCAAAATAGGAAACCCGATATAGCCAACATGGCCTTTCAACGCCTCGGGGACGTAAATTTTAAGGCTGTGTGGGTCCATCGGTCAAAATCTAAAAAAATGACCCAAAGGTGACTATTTATGCAAAGTCAGCCTTCTGGCGTCCCTTTCGGGAACATTCGACTACGTTTTGACAAAACAGCGTCACCCTACATATTTATGACCTTTTCTCGTTTTTCAAAATAGAAAACTCAATATTGCAAACACGGCCTTTCAGCGCCTCGGGGACGAAGATTTTTAAGGCTGTGTGGGTCAACTCGACCAAATCTAAAAAATGACCCAAAGGTGGCTGTTTATGCAAAGTCAGCCTTCCGGTGTCCCTTTCGAAAACATTCGGCTATGTTTTGACAAAACAACGTCACCCGACTTCTTTATGATGAAATTAAAATTTGACATATTTTTTTTTTGCTATTTTAGCAAAAGGGGAGGTTGGACCCGATTAGGGCTGCCTACGTATCTCACATCCGGTGAGAATCAAACCAGCGTAGTTCGCCAAATAAACTAACTAATTTTTGAAAACAAACATATTTTTCCTTTTTCTTTTATAGCTAAAGAAACTATTTTTCCTTTCCGTTTTTTTAAAACAAAGCAAACTAAAATAAATGACTCTTTCCTACACACTTTCTGCTTTTTGGGTAAACAAACAATTGTTTTAAAAGTAAAACAATGACAGTACTTGGACACTGTTTTTTTCTAAATTAATCATCTAACTCTCCACTTGCTATTTTTCTCTTTTTTTCAATTTTTTTTCAAAATTTTCTAACATTCCCCTAGATTCAGAAGCCGGTCAACATGGGGGTTCGAAACAAATATATGCACAGAGCGTAATTAGGATGCATCAAGATGGTCTTTTCTGTTTCAGGTTGCTATTCCTAGACGGACTCAACCCCTGTGTTGAGTCCCCTAAGTCAAAATGCACATGATGCAGATAAGCGTTCCTACTAGGGATCCGACATGAAGTTGAGTTATTCTAGGTTCAGAACCTGGGTGTTTGTTTTAGACCTGGCTTACCCGAGCGGACAGCTCGAGCCGAGGGGGGCAGCGTACCGGGGATACAGAAGCTCAACCCGGCTTTGCAACTTATCCGAACCTCGTTCTAAAAATGGGATTGACTCTAAACAGAAAAGAAGTCACACGAAGTGCACCCTTCTTCATGATTTAGAAGACTCAGAGAGGAGATGGGTTTCGGCACAGTTTATATACAGTTCACAAAATATCAAAACGGTAAAAGCATCATTTTGCATATTAAGCACAGATCATATGAGAATATCAGATAATAAAGTCAAAAATACAACAATTTATTGAGCTCGAATTTCTAACCCTGAACCGGTGGTTCTGGGTTTTCAATCCCCAGCAGAGTCGCCATAGCTGTCACACCTCCTTTTTCGCCTGCGCCGCCGCAAAGGGGCGCGGAAGGGAGTTTTTTCCAATTAAAGGACAATCGAAACAGGATTTATTTATTTATTTCAGAGTCGCCACTTGGGAGATTTATGGTGTCCCAAGTCACCGGTTGAATCCCGAATCGAGGAAAAGAATGACTCTGTTTAACAGTCTGCGCACCAGAAATCCGGATAAGGAATTCTGTTAACCCGGGAGAAGGTGTTAGGCATTCCCGAGTTCCGTGGTTCTAGCACGGTCACTCAACTGTCATATTCGGCTTGATTATCTGATTTTATACAATTATGAACTTATGTGCAAACTTTAAACTCTTTATCGCTTTTATTATTATTATTATTTTAACAGAGAATTACAACATTGTGAAAAACGTATCTCGAACCACGTCACATCAATGTACTCGTGGTTATTGACACATTTCAACTCCGTTGAGATTTGGATTTGGGTCACATAAATGTGCACCCGAATTTAAGAGTATAACATTATTAAAGACGCGCCTAAAGCAACTAGCGTATCATTATTTTGGGTAGGGCCGTGAAATTGACTAAACGGCCCGTCCCTAAGTCTAAGTATTTTAAAATAAATAATTATTGAGGGCCCCGCAATTTTTATTTATTTTGGCGAAGCACGCCTCCTTTATTTTAAGGATATCCTAAAGTGACTACATTTCTATTAAATTCGTCTCTAAAATAAAAGAGAAAAAATCCTAATTAATTACATGCTTTCACTAAATTTAGCTACATGTTCACGATTAACCTAATGTTGACAATATTAAAACCTTCATAGCTAGTGAACTAATCAGTTTTGCCAAGCCGATTCACTAAAGACACCAACTTATGTTTCCTCTTATTCCAATTATTAAACAGTTTGACAGTAATGAGCATGCTTAAATATATACTACCTAATAATCAAGCTAAAGCAAAGTATTATTTACTACATCACTACAAGATGCCTAGTTATGCAAAGCGACAAAAATTTACAGAATAATAATACATGAAATAGCCTAAATACAATTAGTAAAAGAAACAAAGAAAAAGCTAAATTAAAACTTCAAAGTTCCATTCTTCATATGTATTCATGCTTTCACATTTCAGCTTACAATATGCCAAAGTTACAGTTGTGTACCTGGTATTGTCAATACAAGAAGAAGAAGGTCAGCAAAGTAGCATGTAACACAGCAACATACAGCAACAGAAAGCCCAACACAGTAGCTTCAACACCTCAATCCAGAAATCCCAGCAACACGGAGAAAACTAGTAAAAATGGAGAAGAAAAATAGTCCGGAAATCTCTCTTTATTTTTTCTTTCTAGCTTTGAACTCTCTATGGTGTTCTTCCACTCTCAATATTTCAGAAAATTTGGTTCTATCTTTTTTTACTCTCTCCAAAATGAATTCTGTCCATGTATATCCAGTGTATCCAAAGTGTATATCGAGTGTATACCTCTCTCTCCGCCCCCTCTTTTTTTCTTCTCTCTATCTAGTTTTTCTTCTTTTTGGAACCCCCTTCTTACTAAATTTTCTTTTCTATTTATAGCAAAATTTTCGAAATTTCAGATTTATTTTTTATTATTTTTTTAATTAAAAGAAATCCCACTTACAAATTGCTTTTATTTTTTTAGAAAAAGAAATCCCACCTTTATTTACTTTTATTTTTAAAATTCCAACTTTAATTACTTTTATCTTATTTAAAATCCCACTTTTTATTTTTTTTAAAAGAGAATCTTACTTTATTTAACTTTTCTTTAAAAAACAAACCACTATCTTTTTTTTTCTTTTAAAAATGCTACTTTCAATTACTTTAAATTTTTTAAATTTTCAGATACCTTTATATTTATTTTTTAATTCCAACCTTCTTTTATTTTTTAATTTTTTAAAAATTTTCACAAAACTTTTTATTTTTAAAAATTTTCTATATTCTTTTACTTTTTTTAAAAGAGAATTCCTCCTATTTTTACTTTTATATTATTTTTATTCAATGCTTCCCTTTTTCTTATTTTTTAAATCATTCCCGAAATTATTATTTTTGTTTTAAAATAAATAAATAAATAAATAAATATTTTCGGATTTTTTTTTATATAAAAAAATGATAAAAAAATAAAAAATTAATAGTGATAATTCAGATTTTAATTTTCTTTGGTATTTTTATCCTATAATAACAAGTGTAATAAAGCTAAAATAATAGTAGGTTAAAACCCCCTAAAAATTTACATAAAAGAAGTGATAAAAAATTAAATGTTGTCAAAAATTAGGTGTTCACAATTAATACCTTAAAGAAAACTTTTTAAAAAGGTACTAAAAGGATTTTTTTTTTTGAATTTTAGCCTTAATATACTAAAGGAAATATAAAAGCATTTTTTATTTTGATATTAATTTCCTAAAGGAAAAACCACCTCAAAGGATTTTTTTTTTCATTTCTAGAATTAGTATTCTAAAGAAACTTATAACGGGAATGTGAAAACACAAAATTTCTTCTTGGTTCTTTGATTTATAACACACTTTTTCAATGCGAAAATAGTAAATACAATAACAAAAGACTCGACATTACTGTACAAAACTAGAAGGTAAAAGAAAACATAAAAAGAAAAACAGACTCAAAGCACAAAAAGAAAAATCCCCTTAAGCAACTCCTGAATGATCGTGATTGGATGGTCTCGGGGTGTTTGTCATGCTCAAACTCCAGTAAGTAGATCCACACCTGTATGAGAAAACTTTAAACCAACGCTATGTGAGACAATAACACTCGCTACTGGACACATGGAAAACATGATTGAGGCTATTTTTGCAAAATGACTTATTTAGCCAAAAGGTGGCTAGAAGTGCAAAATTTGGCTAAGACCCCGCAAAGCCAAGAACCTAAGATTTACTAGGAAGACCGGACCCTATGTGGGTTGCCTACGTATCACGCCCCAAAAGACAAGAATCAGGTATGCGTAGTTTAGACAAATTGGATACAGGAGCGAAATAAAAATAACAACTAAATTCAGAGAAGAAAAAAAAATATTTTTTTGTCTTTTGTTTTGAAAATAAAATGATGAAACATGTAAACATCTTTTTGGATTTTCTTTTCTTTTCTTTTTCCTTTTCTTTAAAAAAAATGACGGGGAAAATGCAAACTCATTTTTTTTTTGGATTTTTTCATTTTCAATTTTTTTTTTTTTGAAAAAGTGTGCAAGAAAATTATAACTGAGCCCCACTTGCTTCATTTTTATACTTCAACCTCTTTTCTTTCTCATTTTTTCCTTTTTCCATTTGCCCTCAACTATCATTGGTCCGCCAAATGACCATTTTACCTTTGAAGAAATACAACATGTAGCACATAGGATGCATCAAGATGGTCTGTTATTTTGGGTACACCTGTCCTAGACGGACCTAACCCCTGTGTTGAGTCCCCAAAGTCAAATGCACGTGATGCAAACAAGCGTTCCTACTAGGGATCCGACATGAGGCTATGTTATTCTAGACATAAAAACCTGGGTTTATTTGTTCTAGACATGGCTTACCCGAGTGGACAGCACGAGCCGAGGGGGGGGCAGCGTACCGGGAATACAGAAGCTTCACTGGCTTTGCAACTTATCCGAACCTCGTTCTAAAATTGGAATGACTCTAACAGAAGAGAAGTCACACGAAGTGCACACTTCCCAGATGATTTAGAAGACTCATATAGAGGAGGGTTTCACAACAATTTATATGCAGTCCAACAATATCAAAGCGGCAAAAAACAACATTTAGCACATTCGGGCCAAACATATAAAAATCAGATAATAAATAAAAATCAACTATAACAGTTATTCTAAGCTCGAATTCTGAACCCTGAACTAAAAGTTCTGGGTTCTTGTCCCCAACAGAGTCACCAGAGCTGTACACCTCCTTTTCACTACCCCCGGAAGGGCATATAAGGGAGTTTTTCCAATTTAAGTGTCATTATTCGAAATGAGATTATTTTATTTAATCTCTCAAAGTCGCCACTTGGAATAGTTTAATTGGTGTTCCAAGTCAGCGGTTTATTTTAAATCCCAAATCGAGGAAATTCGGCTTTCCTTTTGAAGTATGCGAGCCAGAAATTCTAAGTAAGGAATTCTGTTAACCCGGGAGAAGGTGTTAGGCATTCCCGGGTTCCTTGGTTCTAGCACGGTCGCTTAAACTATTTTAATTAGCCTATTTTAATACATCTTTTAACCTATGATATATTTTAACTTTGTTAAACCGCTTATAATTATTTTTAGGAAGATTCAACGTTATTTAAAATACACCTTGAACAGCGCCACATGAAATGCACCCGCGATCCACGACACATTTTATCTAACGTTGTTCAGAATTGGAGTTGGGTCACATGAAATGCACACCCGAATTTAAAGAAATTAATTTAAAATAGCGCGTCTAAAGCAAATACGATTGATAATTCTTACCATATTTGGGGTTCATTGTTAGGCCAAAAGATTATAGATACGAAGTTGTGGAAGGAGTGAGCTAACTTATTAAATGGAAGATAAGCCAAAAATATTATTTAAAGAAAAGACTTACTGGACTTGAATCAAATTCACAAATAGAATCAAGTAGATCAATCTAATTTCATTTTCTAAGTTCTATAGGACTAAACATAGGACCAATTTTCAAATGAGTAAATTAACAAATGCTCCAAAACAACAAATCAAGCAAACGTCAGAAAACAATTACGTAATTGGTTTATCCCATTTTTTTTATTACATAAAATCACAATCCATTTAATGGAACAATTTTATCTTCTACACCAATACAATTATAATCCAAACAAATTACAAAAATAGGATAGGGCCAACGTATTGAAATTTTCAAACAAAGAAAACAATGCAACATTCAACAAAAATACTAACACAACAATGAATAGGACAAAACAGCAAAAATCAGAAGACAGCTGACAATAAAAATTTATTAGGAGCGAAACAGTAAAAAAGAATGAACCTCAACTGAAACAACGATTTTTCATTGAACCAAGCCTCCGGCAAAACTCATATTATGATCATTTTTGACTCACACTAGAGATCCGACGACAGAGCTTAGGCCTAAAATCGATTTAAGACTAGAATTGCAAACGGAAAAACCTTGTTTGGACCTCACGCATAAGCTGTTCAGCGACCTTGACTCAACTCTCGATGCTAATGCTTTTGTGCGAAAAGGACTGCATTTTTTCTGCTTTTTTTTAGTGGTTTTGGGTGAAGTTAAGAACTGCTTTGAGGATGGATTTGAGCAGATTTTCAGCTGCTATTTCAGGTGTTTTGGAGTTAGTTTTCATTAGTTTTTGGTGGAATTTGAAGGTTGCTTCAATAGTGGAGGAAGGCTGAGTGCTTTTGGAGCTTTTACATGGTGAAAATGGAGGTTTTTCGTTGGATTTTTGGAGGAACGGGGAAGAAGGAATGTTTGCTGAACCGTTCTGTTCTTAAGGAAGAAGAAGATGGGAGTCAGACTCCCAATCCTCAATTGCGGCTGTCAGCTTTTGGTCGCCCTTTCCTTTCTTTTCGTTAGCTCCCTCTTTTGGATTTTGGTTTTTTAATCCAATCTTCCGTAAAACGGCGGATTCAACATGATTTTTTAGGTATAGGTCTATGTAGGGATTATGTACTATTATATATGGGTAGGGATTATGTTAGGAGTATGGGCCTAGGAATTATAAGTTTGGTAATTATGGACTATATCCAAAAATTAGGTCTAAAGATGAGTTGCTCGAGCCCAAGTTTTGCTCTTTCCTCGCGAACGAGATTAAAATACGATCTCATTTATTAATTAATCCTACTTAAGTAAAATAACTGTTAAAATAAGACTGACCATTAAAACGAAACTATTTTTGTTATTTTTCAAGATTAAAAATGACTACAAAACATTAATGATTTTTATTTTTGTAATTTTCATTTTCTTGAAATAAAATAAAGTAAAAGAGTCAAAATTAATTGAAATAGCGATATTAAGCCTAAATTAAATATTAACAAGCTAAAATATAAAAGAATATTGGGGAGGATAAAAAATAAGATGTCTACACTGATTACTTGATGAAGAGCTTGAAATCAGCAATTTGATATTCTTCAACTATTTTTTCTCGGATATCCCTTGCTGACTTTACAACAGATTCATTGCACTCCTTTACCTCAATGGACTTTAAAGAAGAGATGTCTTCGAAACAAGAAGGGATCTCCTTCAGATTCTCGAGTCCACGCAGAAACAACCGTTCAAGGTTAGGAAATGCGTCATCGGAGACGGTCCATTCTTCAAGACTGCGACAAAACATTAGTTTCAAGACATTGAGTCCAGGGAACTCATCATCGCTCACTTCCCATTTTTCATCGTCAAATTCAATGGCTAGCAGTTCTAGCACCTGAAGGTTCTGAAGCTGAGCAATGTTGGATAAGTGCTCATGGCTCAGTCTAAGGACGGACAGTTTCAATCTTCTGAGATTTGACGCGGAGATGCATACAGGATACCGATGCTGGAGCTCTACGACTTCACCAATAATGTGTAGCGTCTCAAGCTGTGTTGAACAATCCAATACAGGGAACGGAGAATTGCAAACACCCTTGAATTTGCATTCCAGTTCCCGAATATTAGGTGCTTTTCTCAATATCAATTCAACATCCTTGACACAAGAAAAATATGGCTGAGAAAGAGTGTCCAAATCATAAAATTTGGAGGAGTCCTCAAGTAACTTTTCCGCATTATTTATAGTGAAGAAGTGACTAATATGCAGATGTCTCAATTTACTCATCTTCCTAAGAGTAACCGGTAACAACATTTGTCCCCAAGATCTTAATATCAAAGTCTCAAGGTTCCAAAGATTTGATATGGACGATGGGATTGACTTCTGCTTAGTTTCTGCATAAATATATCTCAAGTAAACTAGTTCAGTTGGAAAAGAATCAATAACAACGTTCTGCTCCAAATCCAACACTTTTAGAAACTTGAAATTCTGCAAAATGCGTGAAATAGCGAAAGCGGGTTTAGGTACGGAAATACGGGCAAAGAAATCTGTATTACTCCTGAAAAGTATTGAGCCAACATGTGTGCAAGAAGGGCTCCATTCTTCAAGATTATCCACTTCACAAAAGGCCAATCGACGTTGCGCATGCTGCTTATGAGAGTAAATGCAGGAAGAAGGATTGGCATTGTGATCCCTATGAATATTAGCAGTATCATAACATTGATTTTCAAATATAACTGATATAGTTAATCCTTGTGACTATATAAATTAGTAAAAACATGTACAATTAATTTTAACATATAACTTGAAATTTTGATTTATTGAACAAATATAGTATCGTAATTGGTATATATATTACCGTATTATCCATAGCAGAAGATTCTCCTCCGCTGCTTTTTCCTTGCAAAACTCGAGCAATACATCATGAAGGCGACATGCTTCAACCTTACCATCTGAACTCCTCTTAGCATCCATAACGAGATTTCTTCCCATAAGATTCTCTAAGTAACCTTCGGCTATATCTTCCAATCTCTTGCCTTCACAACTTTTTAGAAATCCTTCCGAGGTCCATAATCTTGTTAACTTGGAAACATTAATCACTCTATCCTCTAAAAATGCTCCAAAATAAAGGAAGCAAGGCTTAAGATGACATGGTAAATCCTGATAACTTTGTTCCACAATGGCCTTTGAATCGCCGTGAATGTGGGAACTTAAAGTTGTAGCCACTTGTTTCCAACTCTCTTCTGTCTTCTCGATCCTTGCCAGAATACCAGCCACCAAAACAATTGAAAGAGGCAGCCCTCCACACTTCGTTGCTACTTGTCGCCCAACTTTTTCAAGGGGAAGGGAGCACCTTTCTTCACCAATTACTTTAGATTTTAGTAACTCCCAGCTTTCATCTTTGCTCAATATACGAAGATGAATGGGTTTACTAACAGATGTAGCATAATTGGCAACTGCAAGATGCCGCGTTGTTAGAAGGATTCTGCTTCCATTTTTGGCATCATAGAAGCAAGGCCTTAAATCATCCCATGCACTAGCTTCCCACACATCATCAACAAGGATAAGATATCTTTTTGCCTTCAAAGTTTTCTGAAGCTTTTCTGCTACATCAGCTTCAGTAGAGACGCTAGGGCTCCCACCAATGGCATCGTTCAGAATGGCCAAAAGCAAATCGATACGTTTATACACTTGAGATACACAGCATTGTGCAAGAATATCAAAGTGTTCAACAACTGAACCATCAGAATAGAGGTTTTGGGCCAAAGTTGTCTTACCTAGGCCAGGCATACCGATAATAGAGATAACATCTAGTTCTCGGCATCCTTTTGTTAGTTTGTCTCTCAATTCGTTCCTCATGTCCTCAAGACCAACAATTTGTTGATTTGCCATTGGAGTCTTAACCAATTGTGATGACTTATGATCAGTGGCAGTATTTGTATCATCTAGTACTGAACTAGACATTTTCTTTTCTTGAATCTCTTCTACCTCTGCTTTGATACAAGTAATCTCCTCTATGATATCGAGGAGCCAACGCTCAAGACACCAGTGAGGAACTTCTTTGCTTATACAAGCATCAACCACATATTCCACCTCATACGCTTTGCTAATCAACTGCGTAGCACAATCTTGAAATATCTTGAGCTTATTGTGTTGGTCTTGTGAAACAGCCTTTAGAAAAGGTTGCAAGCTCTCAAGTTCCTTCTGAATTATTTGAAGCTGGTTCACGACAGTAGCGAGTGAATCTGAATGGCGGCTCTGGAACTCCTTCAAGTTGCTTAAAAAAAAATCAACATAGCCTAGTCCATGAATCCTCGGCAAGTTAGATTGAACCGCCTTACGAATGATGAGGTATATCATCACTTTGACAGGCTGAATGTTTCCCGGAAGATCAAGACCAAGTGCTTGGTTCAAATCCTCCAATGTCATGCCTTCTTTCTCCCCCTCGCTATCATATAATGAGTAAATTAGAAGGCCGGCATCAACAATAACAGTGTCCATATCTTGACAATGAAACTCAAGACCTAGTATTGGCAGATGGATGAGATTGGCTCTTATAAGGCTGAGCATATCCTGAAGGATTGACATTTGATCATTTGAAGAAACTGTCCCACTAGGATTACTAACAGTGGGTAGCTTCATCAAATTGTGTGCGGCAGCCTCCAAAAATCCACTGTCAGTTACATGTTTATTTTGAATATTGGGATGCCAACCTGGTTGTATAGTCGACTTCAAAGCGCACAGGACATCTGTATAAATTTTGCGAATACCTGGCTGAATGGGCCTAATCTTCATTTGCAGGAGATCAGAAAACAAATCATTCATTGCACTTGGATCCACGTCTTGATTTTCCTTACCATGGATTGGCAAATACAACCATGCAACCATTGCTGCGTGGCTAGATACAATTAAAACGTGAGTGAAGAAAGTATGTTGGCTTTGAGCTGGCTCTGTGCATTTGTTTGAAACAAAGCAGACAAAAAACCTCAGCAAATTCAACTCCTTCAAAACCTCCTCTATTTGTCCCTTTGGTCCCGGAACAAAGAGTAGCGAACGAGGATCATCAATCTGCACTAAAATATTGAGATTCTCTATAACAGCATCAATGAATTCCAGTAGAAATTTGGGGGTAGGAATATCATCCTTGTTGGCTGGAAGTGGTATTGATGATACTTCGGCGAAGGAGTATTTTGATTGGAATTCCAGCTTTGTCTTCCAAATTCCTGTTGGCACGTCGGAGGTAAAGGGATCAAAATTTGGATCCACAGACCCCTCCCAGTCAGAATCAGAGAAAAAAATTCGTTGAGTAGCCTGTTGTACTAATATGGATTTCTTCCAAATTTCTTTCATTTTCTGTGTGAAGTTCAGCTTGCCGCATTCACCTGCGAAGGTGAAGCTCTGCAGACTGAGAAAACAGTCCAGGAAACTTAACTCCCACAGAAAGAACTCCAATCGATCCCTTGAAACATCGTCAATGTTAGAGGGTCGAAATTCGAGAAAGTCACGTCGTATTTTTGACAAATCTTTGTCAAGAAACATGATTCTCCCTCTTTGTTAGAAATTGTGACAAAGGAATTAAACTGCTATGAACTCGAACTGCAAGGGAAAGGAGGAGAGAAGTTGAGATACAAATCAGACATCTATTCCTTGTATAAGCAGCAAGTCAACTTATTGTTAGTAAGTCCACATTATTTATTCCTTGTATGCACATGGGTAGATTCCTTCCCATTTCGTCTTTACCAATTGTATACTCAGTCCATTTCAATTTATGTAAACCTATTTCTTTTTTGGTCCGTGCTAAAAATAATGACCCATTTTCTTATTTGGAAACAATTTACTTTTATACAATAATTTATAGCCACATAAAATATATGTGCCTCATTTTACATACAAGTTCAAAAGTCTTCTATCTTTTCTTAAACTCCATGCCCAGTCAAATGGGTTCACATAGAGGGAGTATTAAATACCGAACATTGATGTATGACATAAGATTAATTAGATAATCATATCATAGAGGTACACAAAGTAATACTATCTATCTATAATTAAAAGTCAAAGACAAAAGCCCCCGATTAAGCCAAGTGACAGAACAATATAATGACACATGTCATTAAGATCATTCTCCTACATATTAGGAAGCACACTAATAAGGAAATATAATTTTACTTTTAATAGAATTGTAATTACAGGTTATCTATCTATAATTAAAAGCCAAAGACAAAAGCCCCTGGTTAAGCCAAGTGGCAGAACAATATAATGACACATGTCACATTAAGACAATTCTCCTACATATTAGGAAGCACAGTAATAAGGAAATATAATTTAACTTTTAATAGGATTGTAATTACAGGTTATTTAGTGAAATTTTTTGGATAAAAATCTTTCGAAATCGTTCAGTTCACAAAATCAGTGAAAATTTTTGGAAAAAAATTCCGAAAATTATAAAGTTAACAAAATCTGGCCCGATTACTAAATAACAGGCAGCCCTTTTTCTAATTTTTTTTTTCAATTATTAACTCTTTCTAGTACTAAAAAACCGGTGGCCTTCTTTCGAAACCGTTCAGTTCACAAAATCAGTGAAAATTTTTGGAAAAAAATTCCGAAAATTATAAAGTTAACAAAATCTGGCCCGATTACTAAATAACAGGCGGCCCTTTTTCTAATTTTTTTTCAATTATTAACTCTTTCTAATACTAAATAACCGGCGACCTCTACTGCAAATAGGCATGGACTTAAAAACCTTTGAGTTCAAAACCGTTCAAATTCCTTTATCTGCAAAAGCACGATGGATGCAACTGCTTAACGCACGTATCTTATACTGGGTATCAACTGCTCTTACTGGGTATCAACTGCAAAAACATAGAGGAGTTTATATTTCTTCCTCATCTACACGTTCTTCAATTCTAAAGTTTCTTCTTCTATCAAGATTTCAAGGAAAGTTACGGCTTATGCAAAAGATGGCTACTCACTTAGATTTCATCAAGGATATAACAATTTCGAAGATGCAATGGAAGTTAAAAGTTCGTGTTGTCCGTATGTGGGAAGTACCGGATCGTTTTAATCCAGGCACTGTATTCTCGATTGAATTGGTTCTACAAGATGAAAAGGTATTTTACATATGTTATTACCTTGCTAATTCGATTTGATTTTCGAAATTTTTATATGAATATATATATATTTGTTTTGCTCCTCCAAATTGCTAAATCGAGTTGATTTTCGGAATTTGACAAAAGGGGTTGAAAAAAATTAATTTCGAACTAAAGTTATTTCGGATTAACAAAAACAGTTTCAGTTGGAAAAAATTGATATTTTTCTCTATTACTAAAACGCAACTACTATGCAGCAGATTTGCATATCAAATCTCCTTCTATATTAGTTATTTTGCACCACCTGCTAAATATAATCAGGATTCCAAGCATGAGGTTATAACAGGGATCTTTTTAACTTATGTATTTGAAAACTCATAACCAGTTCGGGAGGATCAAGTCCAAAATGCCATGAATTTCTTTCACATCCAAGAGTTAGGGGATCTCCTATCATGTATAGTCGTTTTTTCAGAATTACCAAAACCAGTTGTCACACCTCCTTTTTCACCTACACCCCCGCTAAGGGACGTAAAGGGATTTTTTCCAATTAAAGGACAATCGAAACAGGATTTTATTTAAAGGTTCAGAGTCGCCACTTGGGAGATTTGTGGTGTCCCAAGTCACCGGTTGAATCCTGAATCGAGGAAAAGAATGACTCTGTTTAACAGTCTGCGCACCAGAAATCCGGATAAGGAATTCTGTTAACCCGGAAGAAGGTGTTAGACATTCCGAGTTCCGTGGTTCTAGCACAGTCGCTCAACTGTCATATTCGGCTTGATTATCTGATTTTATACAATTATGAACCTACTGCAAATTTTAACTGTTTACCATTTTTGTTATTATTTATTCAAAGAATTACAACGTCGTGAGAATGCATCTCGAATTGCGCCACATAAATGTACCCGCAATTTTCGATACGTTCCAACTTCGTTGAGATTTGGATTTGGGTCACATAAATGTGCACCCGAGTTTAGGAAGATAACATTATTAAATACGCGCCTAAAGATACTAACACATTGTTATTTTGAGAAAGGCCGTAAAGTTCGCTATGCGACCTGTATCGAAATCTAAGCATTTGAAATAACTGTCCGTTGAGGGCCCCGCAGTTTGGGTATTCTTGTTTGTCGAGGCTCGTCTCATTCATTATTTTTTTTAAATGGAATTTGCAACGTTATGGAAATGCATCTCGAACCACGTCACAATCAATGTACCCGTGATTAACGACACATTTCGACTTTGTTGAGATTTGGATTTGGGTCACATAAATGTGCGCCCGAGTTTAAGAAAGTAAATTATTAAAAGTACGCGCCTAACAGTGACTAACGCGTTATTACTTTTGGGAAAAAGGCCGTGAAATTATCTAAGCGGCCGATCCCGAGTTCTAAGTATTTAATATATATACAATCGTAAGGGCCTCGCAATCGGTGAGTTTTACTAGGCGAGGCTCATCTCGCTTATTTTAAAAGGACAATCCTAAAGTGACTACATTTTCTACTATGTTTGTCTCTAAAATAAAAGAGAAGAGGTCCTAATTAGTTACATGTTTATAAGCTCGTGCCTCTTATTATTTATTAGATTAAGACAAATGCAAACGAAAAATTGCAACAGAGCTTACTCAAGGGAGATTGTATTGTTCCTTATTCTATTAGTTAATAACACTAAAGTTGAGATTATGAATAGAACACGAGATTGACACCCAGTAATATCAAAACAAACTAACTATTTTTTGATTAATTTAAACTAACATTATTAGATGAATTAAACTATTAGAATTAACTATGTGTAATACAAAGCCATTTCTTTTACTCTTTTTACGACTTGTCGAAGAAATGCGTAAATGCTTAAAAAACCCGACATTAGGCTAACATCAATCACTAACATTTGAGAATATTAGTTACTAACATTATTCACATTGCTATTTAAAATGATGTTACTTACTCAAGCGAACTCGCAATTTCAGAACTAACCCTATTAAACCAACATGCTGATTTCCATGAACTATTTGAACCTGTTTTGTGGCATAACCTATTTGAAACTATTACACGACTACTAAAAAAAGAATTAACTACACTATATTTCATAACTAGTAATCACAAACTAAGATTAATTACAATTGATATTCACATGTTTGTAGAAATAGATTCAACAGTCCAGTTTATGCATTCCAAAGTCATTCTAATACATGCTATGCGATATCAAGTGAACTACTGCTTATACATTAAATTAAACACAAAGAAACAGGAGACATTCAGAAATCTATTCCAACAACTCTTTACTGCCTTTTCATTAAATTTGAGAGCTTTAGAACATGTACCTGGATAATGGAAATACAAGAAGATGAAGGAGCAGTCAGCAACAGTAGTAACACAACAAAATACAGCAGCAGAAAGCCCAATACAGTAGCTTCAACACCTCAATCCAGAAATCCCAGCAACACGGAGAAAACTAGTAAAAATGGAGAAGAAAAATAGTCCGGAAATCTCTCTTTGTTTTCTCTTTCTAGCTTTGAACTCTCTCTAGTGTTCTTCCGCTCTCAATATTTCAGAAAATTTGGTTCTATCTTTTTTACTCTCTCCAAAATGAATTCTGTCTCTGTATATCCAGTGTATTCAGAGTGTATATCGAGTGTATACCGCTCTCTCCGCCCCCTCTTTTTTTCTTCTCTCTATCTATTTTTCCCTCTTTTTTTTGAAGCCACTTCTTCCTAAATTTTCTTTTCTATTCATTGCAAAAATTTCGAAATTTTCAGATTTTTTTATTTTATTTTTTTATTAAAAGAAATCTCACTTACAAATTGCTTTTATTTTTTTAAAAAAAGAAATCCCACCTTTATTTACTTTTATTTTTAAAATTCCAACTTTAATTACTTTTATCTTATTTAAAATCCCACTTTTTATTTTTTTAAAAAGAGAATCTCACTTTATTTAACTTTTCTTTAAAAAAAAAACCACTTTCTTTTTCTTTTTCTTTTAAAAATGCTACTTTCATTTACTTTAATTTTTTTAAATTTTCAGATACCTTTATATTTATTTTTTAATTCCAACCTTCTTTTACTTTTTTATTTTTTAAAATTTCCACAAAACGTTTTATTTTTTTTAATTTTCTACATTCTTTTACTTTTTTTAAAAGAGAATTCCACCTATTTTTACTTTTATATTTTTTTATTCAATACTTCCCTTTTTCTTATTTTTTAAATCATTCCCGAAATTATTATTATTTTAAAAAAAATATATTTTTGGATTTATTTTTATATATAAAAAACAAAAAAACAAAAAAAATATTAATAGTGATAATTCACCTTTTAATTTTTTTGGTATTTTTATCCTATAATAAAAAGTGTAATAAAGCTAAAATAATAGTAGGTTAAAACCCCCTAAAATATTTACATAAAAGAAGTGATAAAAAATTAAATGTTGTAAAAAATTAGGTGTTCACAGCTGCCCCTCTTTGCTCGAAAACACGAAGAGCTTTTGGGCAAAGATAAAGTGAACAATGCGACTAATTTTTGATCATATCGTTATTCAAAAGAGGAAGAAAATAAAAAAGGAAAGGCGCAACTGAGTCCTGGTTTTGGACAACCTACATATTCCTGGTTATAAGGGAATTAGGTCGCGTGTAGTTCAGAAAGTTTTGGTAGCTGGGACTACCATGAAGCTGCGGTTTTGCTGTTACTGTTGATGCTGCTGCTGATACTGCCTACTGAACTCCTTATTACACCATGAAAAAAATGAAGAAGCTAGACTAAGCTATAATCTATGCTTTACAAAGATTTATTCTTAAACTTGGTCATGGGACTGTTGTTGCCTTGTTGCCTCGCTGTCTTGTTGCCTTGTGTTTCCTCTGATGTTTCTTTACTTCTGGCTCGACTTGTGGTCTTCCTTGTGATTTCTGCTGGGGATTTTTGTTGTAACCCTCTACTTTACTGACTTCAAACTTCAATGTATTCCTCTGTTATATGGGCGGGCTCCCAACTTCAAAACTTGAAATGTAAAAACTGAAATGTATTCCTCTGTTGTATGGGCGGGCTCCCAACTTCCGGACTTGAAATGTAAAGACTGAAATGTATTCCTCTGTGATATGGGTGGGCTCCCAACTTCCAGACTTGAAATGTAAAGATTGAAATGTATTCCTCTGTTATATGGGCGGACTCCCAACTTCCAGACTTGAAATGTAAAGACTGAAATGTATTCCTCTGTTATATGGGCGGGCTCCCAACTTCAAAACTTTAAATGTAAAGACTGAAATGTATTCCTCTGTTATATGGGCGGGCTCCCAACTTCAAAACTTGAAATGTAAAGACTGAAATGTATTCCTCTGTTATATGGGCGGGCTCCCAACTTCCAGACTTGAAATGTAAAGACTGAAATGTATTCCTCTGTTATATGGGCGGGCTCCCAACTTCAAAACTTGAAATGTAAAGACTTAAATGTATTCCTCTATTATATGGGCGGGCTCCCAACTTCAAAACTTGAAATGTAAAGACTGAAATGTATTCCTCTGTTATATGGGCGGGCTCCCAACTTCAAAACTTGAAATGTAAAGACTTAAATGTATTCCTCTATTATATGGGCGGGCTCCCAACTTCAAAACTTGAAATGTAAAGACTGAAATGTATTCCTCTGTTATATGGGCGGGCTCCCAACTTCAAAACTTGAAATGTAAAGACTGAAATGTATTCCTCTATTATATGGGCGGACTCCCAACTTCCAGACTTGAAATGTAAAGACTGAAATATATTCCTCTATTATATGGGCGGGCTCTCAACTTCAAAACTTGAAATGTAAAGACTGAAATGTATTCCTCTGTTATATGGGCGGGCTCCCAACTTCAAAACTTTAAATGTAAAGACTGAAATGTATTCCTCTGTTATATGGGCGGGCTCCCAACTTCAAAACTTTAAATGTAAAGACTGAAATGTATTCCTCTGTTATATGGGCGGGCTCCCAACTTCAAAACTTGAAATATAACAACCTCCATTCTACAGGCGGGCTCCTGACTCCTTTAACTTGAATCATCTTCTTTCAACTGCTTTCCTCAAAACTGGTGTCTTATTCCTCTGAAACCTGCTGGGAACAACACCGGTATTTTATTCACAACTATGTTATTTTCCTTTTTCAAAGACTACTTCCTTTAAAGCTGGTTCTTTCCTTCTACTGGAATTACTTCCCTCCGACTGGTGTTTTCACTTTTCTGAAACCTGCCGGGAATAACACTGCTGGGGAATTATCTTCCTTCTTTAAGACTAGTTACTTTCCTCCCCTTGACAATGGTGGGGATGATACTGACTCAAAGACCACTACCCTTAAAACTTGGGTTATCTTGCTTCTTCCAAGATTGCTTTCTTTAAAACTTGTACTCTTTCTCCCGTAAACTGCGGGGGATTCCACTTCCTTCAAAACTTGTGTTATCTTCCATCTTCCCCAAGTGGGTATCTGATTTCAAGAAAATTTTCACAATGAGAGAAAATTTTCTGCCCCAGTTTGATAATCTTCTTTGTGGCCATGTCTTCCCGCTGTCAATAATATTTCCTTTCCCTGTTTTAAATCAAAGAGAAATTTGTTAGTTTAAAACATGGTGAGCGGTCGTGCCACTTCTACTGGGGATGGTTTTTCCCTTTTTCCTTTCCCTGCTTTGCTACAAAACTTGCTGGGGATGATATTATTTGCTGAGGATGATACTTCTGCTGGGGATGGTTTTTCTTTTCTCTTCCTTCCCCGCTCTGTGTTGTCCGACCATTGCAGAACTTGGTCGAGAATCTGTCGGAGTTGTTCATGTATCTCGCAAATCTGCTGGGGATCCCCATAACCTTTTAACTGTTGCTTTTCCATTTTTCTCCAACTTCCCCTGGAAATTTAGTCCTCTTGGGATCTAGACCCATTCATCATTTGGTTTTGCAACCAACTTCTTTTCGCTTTGTCGCCTTATCTTTGGCCTGTCCTATTCGCATTTTGCTTTGCACTATGCAACTGGTAGTAATCTTTGAAAATACTTTTCAAAAACAAACTGTTGGGGAGGTAAAGTCTTTAAACCAAGAAATGAAAAAGTGATGATTTCAAAAAATAGGAAAAGAAGAAATCTTTTTGAACAAATGTTGGGGAGAAAGAAAGAAAAGAACTTATCTGAATGATACAACCGATACCAACGATCATGTTGTGCATTCCGGATTAATCAACCCAGTCTATTCATATCAATTAATCTTTCGGACAGCCTCATGCTGCTGGGGATAAATAGGCATTCAACTCTTTGCTAACTGCGGATCCTTCCCGCCAATCTTGTCTTGTCGCCTCATAGTGCCCTTCGAGGGGTTTTCACTAATAAGACTCTCTCATTTCTCTCAACTCCCGTCGCTTTATGGTGCCTGTGAAGGTTTTCACCGATAAGACTCTCTCATTTTATTTTATTTTTCAGCTGGGGATTGGAGTGCTGCCGATTTGACTCTCTCTGCTGGGGATTCTTTTCGGCTATCAATTCATTTCCAGTTTATGATCCTCTTCTCTGCTGAGGATCAAAGTGTTGTTCCCGACTTTCGTTTGCATGACTTGGCACTTCTCGGATACTGATCGGGAGGTCTTTTTTGGAAATCAATATGGGTTTTTGTGTATGGCTAAAAAGAAAAAAAGGTATCAAAAGTTTAAAATAATTTTGATGGATAAAACAGTACAACTCTTGGAATCAAACTTTCTTTCCAAAATTACAAACACAAACTTCTGCCCCAGTTTTTCTTGCTTGGGGATTTTTATTTTTTTGTTACACTATGACCGAGCCGTGATGCGCCTATGTATCCTTCTTTAAGGAATCAGGTCAAACGTAGTTCCTAATTCCTTTATTTTTCTTGTGACTTTTGTTGTGTTATATTTTTTCATTTTCAATACTGATTCCAAGAGAGGGGTATGAAAGAATACATAAGGCTCAAAAAGGAAACAAATGTTAAAGTGTTTGGATAGAAGAAAGAATTGCCTCCGTCATTTCATTCTCCGATAAATGCCAAGTACAAACAAACAACAATTACAATTACAAGAAATCATACATAATATCTCTTAACTGCGTCAGAATTGATAGCCTTGTCGACACATTTCCCTTCGATATCTGTTAAACATAAAGCACCATTGGGCTTGCTTTGTTCAGATTGCGATAATCAACACACACCCTGATTTTTCCATCTTTTTTGGCACTGGCACCACGTTAGCCAATCAATCAGGATATGAAGCGACCCGAATAACCTTAGTATTCAGCTGTTTGGTTACTTCTTCCTTAATCTTCACACTCATGTCGATTTTGAACTTCCTCAATTTTGCTTGACGGGAGGAAATGCCATGTCAGTGGGCAATTTGTGAACCACTAGATTGGTGCTTAAACCCGGCATGTCATCGTATGACCATGTAAAATGTCTTTGAATTCAATAAGTGTTTTGATTAGTTCTTCCCTGATGTTTGGTTCAATGTGGACGCTTATCTTAGCTTCCCTGATATCATCCGCATCCCCTAGATTGACGGCTTCAGTGTCATTTGAGTTGGGTTTGTTTTTTTTTCTTCTTCAAATTGGCTCAACTCTCTGTTAATTTCTTTGAAGGCTTCATCCTCATCGTATTCCGACTCATCATCATAATCTTGTACTATAAGTTCGAAATCAGATTGATTTTTTAGACTAGGTTGAAGATCCGTCATGCATGCCATGTCATTAGAACCAGTTGTAGACACCTGATTTTTTGACCCTCCCCGAGAATTTTCACATTTTTAGTAGGAATATGTGAAATTGGGTCTAATATAGCCATTTTAACTATTTTACTTTATTTCGTTGCAAAAAGAAAAAATCACAAAAATACATATATAAATTTTAGTTTATGTATTTCTCATAAACTTGAAAAAATACAAAAATTGTACTTTATTTTGGTACTTTATATAAATTCGAAAATTACAAAAAAATATAATTCTATTAATGTTTTGTAGTCATTTTAATTTTGGAAAAATACAAAAAATATTACTTTATATTTTGTCTTTATTAAAAAACGAAAATTACAAAAAAATAGTTTTATTAATATTTTGTAGCTATTTTAAATCTTGAAAAATATTTAAAAAAGATATAGTTTTGTTTAAATGTTAGTCTTATTTTTGGTAGTTATTTTGCTTGCATAGGACTAGTTAAGCAACATCGTGTCCTTAGTCGGGTCCGAGAAAAAGAATAATATTCGGGTTCAAACTTACCCGCTTTTAGGCCTAATTTTCGGACCTAGCCCATAATAATCCGAGTCCGCCACACGCGGGGAACACGGATGGAATCCCATACACGGGGAACCCCACCACGCGTGGGGAACACAAGTCTTGAACCCCACCACGCGTGGGGCTCATTTTTCTTGGCAGAAGCTTACAAATGCACGGGCAAAGCTACACAAAAAAGGACTTGAAAAATTTTGCTGGGGGAACTACTGTTCATCTGTCTTCTTCAGAAAGAAGAAAGAAAAAACCCTACTACAAAAACGGAACCCTACCCACGACCAACCTGAGCAACACCCTAAACCATCGTCAAAGTCACCCAAACCACCCCGTATCCTCCCCAAACTCCATCGCAACCAGCCATCGCCGCCGCCCAAACACCTACCCGTCAACAAACACCCAAAACCCTACTGCCCGTTACCAGCATACCGCCCTACTCCTCCATCGTTGACCACTGCCCAAATGACCATACTCCACCGTCATCGTCGCTGCCCCCGACCCACTGTCCAAACGCCATAACCATCAACAAAAACCACCTCCATCACAAACCAGTCGCACCCCCGTCGACAACCAGTCCACCAAACCTCCGACCAGCCTCACCAGTCGACGACCAAACGACCCAGCCATAACCATCGCCTTCACCTTCCTCACGCTACCAGCTCCCTCTACCTCGTCCAGCTCTTGCTCGTCGTCACTGTCCGGCGACCACCACGCCTTAGGCTGGATCAAACAGCAACTGCTGTTGCCTCCCGTCGTCACCCCCACGTCCAAACAACTGCTTGCAGAGTTTAGCCATGAACGACCCTTCCCCTTGCCATGACTGACCAAGAAAACACACATACGCACAAGCTGAAATCTAACGAAAACGTTCAAAAAAAAACAGCCCAGAAGTTCTGTCCGGGATGAGTTCCGTCGAGGTCGACTTTGGTTCGTCGAGGTCTGGTACGTCGAGGTTGTTGCTGTCCATTTTTGGCGAGTTCGAGATGTTGAAACTCGACGTTGCTGTTAAACGTGAGTATTCATGTTATTTTTGTTGCCTCGGTGTGTTCTTTGCTTCCACGTCTTGTCTCGGTAAATTTGAGTAGTAGTAATATATTTGCCGTATTTTAAAGTTTATCTCGTCATGTTAGTTTATCACTGATTGTTAATGTTATGTTCTGTTGTTAATTTTATATTTTTGTTTATCACTAATTGTCAGATGGTTGCCATTTATTGTTAGATTATCAGCTTATATTTCATTAAACTAGATTAAAAGGAAAAAGAATGATAGTTTATAAATAGCGTCAAATTAGTGATTTGTGGCAATATTGTTGTTTGTATGTAATTAGATTAAAGGAACTGGGGGAGCATCTCATGTGACCCGGCTCCAATTTGGAACATAGTTAAATAGAACTTGTCGTGAACCACTAGTGCATTACGTACAACATGGCTTGCAATATATTTTAATAACTTTGAATTAACTCTTTAAATAGATAAAAATAAAAATGTAGTAACTTTAAGTTTACCCTTTTTTAAAAAAAAAAATAATAATAAAAAAAAAAAAAAATATATAATAATAATAAAAATGAGACGAGCCACGGCAAATAAAAGGGACAAATTGCGGGGCCCTCACAAAATATATGTATTAAATACTTAGATTCCGAGACGGGCCGTTTAGCAAATTTCATGGCCCTACCCCAAAATAATGATGCGCTAGTTGCTTTAGGCGCGCCTTTAATAATGTTATCTCCCTAAATTCGGGTGCACATTTATGTGACCCAAATCCAAATCTCAATCGAGTCGAGATATGTCAATAACCACGGGTGCATTGATGTAACGTGGTTCGAGATATGTTTTCACGACGTTGCAAGTCCTATAAAAATAACAGTGAATGATAAAAGCGGTTAAAAGATAAAATTGGCACATAAGTTCACATTTGTATAAAATCAGATAATCAAGCCGAATATAACAGTTGAGCGACCGTGCTAGAACCACGGAACTCGGGAATGCCTAACACCTTCTCCCGGGTTAACAGAATTCCTTATCTAGATTTCTGGTACGCAGACTGTAATATGGAGTCATTCTTTTCCTCGATTCGGGATTAAAATTGGTGACTTGGGACACCCTAAATCTCCCAAGTGGCGACTATGAAATAAATAAATAAATCCCCTTTCGATTGTCCTTTAATTGGAAAAACTCCGCTGCACCCTCGTGGGTGCGGAAAAAGGAGGTGTGACAGCTCTGGCGACTCTGCTGGGGATAAATGAGCGTCCATTTCTCTGTGAACGCGGATCCCTTTTGTTGATCTATCTCGTCGCCTCATAGTGCCCTTCGAGGGGTTTTCACTAATGAGACTCTCTCTTTTCTCTCAGCTCCCGGCGCCTTATGGTGCCTGTGAAGGTTTTCACCAATAAGACTCTCTCGTTTTATATCCCTCATCTTTCGTCGCCTTGTGGTGCCTGCGAAGGTTTTCACCGCCAAGACTCTCTCATTTTATTATATATTTTCAACGGAGGATGGGAGTGCTGTCGATGTGACCCTCTCTTCTGGAGATCGATTCATTTCCCGTTTTATGCTCCTCTTCTTTGCCGGGGATCAGTGTATTACTCTCGGCTTTATTTGCCTGACTTGGCGCCTCTTGGATATTGATCGGGAGGTCTTTTGGACGTCGATGTTGATTTCGGTGTGGGCTAAAAGAAAGGCTATCAAAATAAAATAACTTGATGGGTGATACGCTACAACTTTTGGAATCAAAACTTTGTTGGAACCATAAAACATAACCTCTGCCCCAGTTTTTCTTGCTTGGGGGATTTTATTTTTACTCTATGTTGAACTATGTGCGTTCGCACAACGTGCCTATCATGCGTACTTGTGTATATTATGCACACTATGTACTCTATGATGCACACTATGTACTCTATGATGCACACTATGACCGAGCCGTGAGGCGCCTACGTATCCTTTTTGAGGAATCAGGTCAAACGTAGTTCCCGCTGTTTTGTGGTTTTTATCTTCTTCTTTTTCCTTTTTCTTCTTCTCTTTTTTTTTCTCTTTTTTTTTCATTTTCTCTTAAAATTTTCTCTTCTTCTTCTTTCTATTTTCATATCTTTTCTGTTAGTGATTCCAAAAGAGGGGTATGAAAGAATAACTTAAAGCTCAAAAGGGGAAAACAAGGGTAAAAGTGTATGGATAGAAGAAAGAATTGCCTCCGTCATTTCATTATCCAATAAGTACCAAGTACAAACAAACGAACCAACAACTGCCATAATCAAAAGAAATTACGCATAATATCTCTTGACTGCATCCGAATTGATAGCCATGTCAACACATCTTCCCTCGATATCCGTTAAACACAAAGCTCCATTGGACAATACTCTGGTCACGATATAAGGCCCTTGCCAATTTGGGGCGAACTTTCCTTTTGCCTCGACCTGGTGTGGGAGGATCTTCTTCAATACCTGCTGCCCTACTTCAAACTTCCTGGGGCGTACCTTCTTATTATATGTTCTCGCCATTCTCTTCTGATACAGCTGACCATGGCACACTGCTACCAATCTTTTCTCGTCTATCAAGCTCAACTGTTCCAATCGAGCTTTGACCCATTCATCATCATCGATCTCGGCTTCAACGACAATCCGGAGGGACGAAATTTCGACCTCCTCCGGTATTACGGCCTCCGTTCCGTATACCAACAAATAAGGAGTTGTACCTGTGGAAGTCCGGACTGTAGTGCGGTAACCCAACAAAGCAAAGGGTAATCTCTCGTGCCATTGTCTGGACCCTTCCACCATCTTTCGCAGTATCTTCTTGATGTTCTTATTGGCTGCTTCGACCGCTCCATTCGCCTTGGGACGATATGGGGTGGAATTGCGGTGTGTAATCTTGAATTGTTGGCATACCTCTCTCATCAGGCTGCTGTTAAGATTCGCACCGTTATCCGTGATGATTACTTTTGGGATCCCAAATCTGCAGATGATATGGGAGTGCACAAAATCCACCACTGCCTTTTTAGTTACCGACTTGAAGGTTTTAGCCTCAACCCATTTGGTGAAGTAGTCAATGGTTACTAGAATGAACCTATGACCATTGGATGCTGCTGGCTCGATAGGTCCAATGACGTCCATGCCCCATGCCACAAACGGCCAGGGTGCTGACATCGTATGTAACTCTATTGGTGGAGAATGAATCAGATCTCCATGTATCTGACACTGATGACATTTCCTCACGAAAGTGATACAGTCATGTTCCATGGTGAGCCAATAAAATCCTGCCCGAAGGATCTTCCTTGCCAATACATATCCGCTCATATGCGGCCTGCAAACTCCAGCATGTACCTCTGCCATAACCGTCATGGCTTGTCCGGCATCTATACATCTCAACAATCCCAAATCCGGGGTTCTTTTGTATAGCACTCCTGCGCTGAGGAAAAAGCAATTTGACAAACGCCGAAGGGCTCTTTTTGGTCTCCAGTGGCCTGTTCCGGATATATCCCCATTCTGAGGTATTCTCTGATATCATGAAACCAGGGCTCGCCATCTGCTTCCTCTTCTACGGCGTTGCAATAAGCGTGCTGATCACGGACCTGGATGTACAGAGGATCAACATACATTTTGTCAGGGTAGTGCAACATTGATGCTAAGGTGGCCAATGCATCCGCAACCTCATTATGAATTCTCGGGATATGTTTGAATTTCACCGATCGAAATTGCTTGCTCAGATCGTGCAAGCATTGTCGATAAGGTATGAGTTTCAAGTCCCGTGTTTCCCATTCACCCTGAATCTGATGTACCAAGAGGTCCGAGTCTCCCAAGACCAAGACGTCTTGGACATCCATGTCCGCAGCCAATCGTAGACCCAAAATGCAAGCTTCATACTCGGCCATATTATTGGTGCAATAGAAGCGTAGTTGAGCCGTAACAGGATAATGGCGTCCTGTTTCAGAAATGAGTACTGCTCCTATTCCAACCCCTTTCGCGTTTGCAGCTCCATCGAAGAAAAGCATCCAACCCGGTTCCTCGGGTAACTCCAGCTCGTTTGTATACATTACCTCTTCGTCGGGGAAATACGTTCTTAAAGGCTCGTATTTTTCATCAACAGGATTCTCTGCCAAATGATCGGCCAGCGCCTGGGCTTTCATGGCTGTCCTCGTCACATAGACGATATCGAACTCTGTGAGCAGAATTTGCCATTTTGCCAACCTTCCTGTGGGCATAGGTTTCTGAAAGATATACTTCAATGGGTCCAAACGGGATATTAGATATGTAGTGTACGAGGACAGGTAGTGTTTCAACTTCTGAGCTACCCAAGTTAGGGCGCAACATGTTTTCTCGAGTTGAGTGTACTTGACTTCATATACTGTGAATTTCTTGCTAAGATAGTAGATGGCCTGCTCCTTCCTTCCCGTGTCATCATGTTGCCCCAGTACACAACCAAAAGGATTTTCCAGGACCGTCAGATAAAGAATTAAAGGCTTCCCTGGCTGAGGCGGGACCAATACGGGTGGATTAGACAGATACCCTTTGATTTGGTCGAAAGCCCCTTGACACTCTGCCGTCCAACTTACCGCAACATCTTTTCTCAGCAACCGAAATATGGGCTCACAAGTCGCCGTGAATTGAGCGATGAACCTACTGATGTAATTGAGTCTACCCAGCAAACTCATTACCTCTGTTTTGTTCTTTGGCGGTGGCAGATCTCGGATGGATTCGATTTTGGATGGGTCTAACTCAATCCCCCGTCGACTGACGATGAATCCTAACAACTTTCCTGATGGAACCCCGAATGCGCATTTGGCCGGGTTAAGCTTGATATCATACCTTCGGAGTCTTTGGAAGAATCTCCTTAGGTCTGCTACATGGTCTTCCTGACGCCAAGACTTTATGATCACATCATCGACGTACACCTCAATTTCTTTGTGTATCATGTCGTGAAACACAGCAGTCATTGCTCGCATGTACGTTGCCCCGGCATTCTTTAGTCCGAATGGCATTACCCGATAGAAGTAAGTTCCCCATGGCGTGATAAATGCTGTCTTTTCCGTATCTTCTTCGTCCATTAGGATCTGATGATAACCCGCATAGCAATCCACAAATGATCCGATCTCGCGCCCAGCGCAATTATCGATCAAGATATGGATGTTGGGTAATGGAAAGTTGTCCTTGGGACTGGCTTTGTTGAGGTTGCGGTAGTCGACGCACACCCTAATTTTCCCGTCCTTCTTTGGAACTGGTACCACATTGGCCAACCACTCGGGATATCGAGTGACCCGAATGACCTTCGCCTGCAACTGCTTGATCACCTCTTCTTTGATATTTACACTCATTTCTGTTTTAAATTTCCTTAGCTTTTGCTTGACTGGAGGATATGCCGGGTCAGTGGGCAATTTGTGAACCACTAAATTGGTGCTTAATCCTGGCATATCATCATATGACCATGCAAAAACATCTTTGAATTCCATGAGGGTTTTGATCAATTCTTCCCTGACATTCGGCTCAATATGGATGCTGATTTTGGTTTCTCGGACATTATCAGCGTCCCCTAGATTCACAGCCTCAGTGTCATTTAGGTTAGGTTTGGGTTTTTCTTCAAATTGGCGCAGTTCTCGGTTTATCTCTTCAAAGGCTTTATCTTCGTCATATTCAGATTCATCGTCACAAACGACCTCTTGCATCATTGAGTCGGATTCAGATTGATTTATTAGACTAGGTCGAAGATCCGCTGTGCATGCCATGTCATTAGAACCAGTAAAAAGAGAACTGTTCAGAAAGAAAAAGAACAAAACAAAATTAAAATGGGACAAAAGAAGAGAACTTTATTAAACTTGCGGGATAAAAGGGTTCACACTTTTACAAAACAAAAGTAAAATTTGGATTACACCCTGGAATAATCCGAACAAAACAAAACAAACAAAACATAAATCAAAGCCTACTACCAAGACTCCCCTCGGACAGGAAGAGGAGTAACCGTCCAATTGTTGGTTTTGGCCTCAGGACCCACAAACTGTATCTCTGCTCTGCTGGAACCTTCTCCAGCTTCTACCATACTGACATCAGCGAATAGCCTCTCGAAACTCTGATTCAGGTCCCCATTCATACCAACCAATGGTCCTAGGATCTTCGGGACTGGCGACCCCTTGTCACTGGCTCTGACAAAGGACCTTGAGAGATGTGGCACCGGTTTGGGCAGAAACCAGACCCTCTTCTTCATTTTTCGCGCTTGCTTCCTATCTGCTGCGGTTGGTTTGAACCCCAATCCGAAAGTTTCCAGATTTTTAGGCAGGGTGACAGGTTGGACAATCCCCTGAAGCTCGACTCCCAGGCCTTTTCCCAACACAAATCCATTACCCAGCATTTTCGAGACCATCATGACTGTCGCGGCAGCTACCCTAGGGTGCGGGATGATTTCTCCTTCAGAAATTTTGTCTGCCGACACTGTATCGAAAATCTGGTAGACCCAAGGACCTTTGTCATCATCGGTCTCTATGAAAGGTACAATGGCGCCACCCATGGTGCACGCCGTGTAGCACGACCTCTTGCCTTTCCCACTCGAACTTCACCATCTGATGTAGGGTGGAGGGCACTGCTTTGGCTGCATGAATCTATGGTCGTCCTAACAGAAGGTTATAAGATACTGTGGCATCTAGCACCTGGAATTCCATGGTGAACAGGACTGGACCGATGGTCAATTCAAGTACAACATCCCCTACCGTGGCTGTTCCATTTCCGTCGAATTCTCGGACGCAGATGCTATTCTTGTGAATTCTTCCGTGATCGACCTTTAACTGGTTCAGAGTGGATAATGGGCAGATATTGGCACTTGAACCGTTATCCACCAATGCCCGAGTAACTACCGAGTTTTCACATTTGACAGTTAGGTAGAGAGCTTTATTATGCTCTGTACCTTCCATCGGCAGGTCATCATCTGAGAATGTTACCCTGTTCACCTCGAAAATCTTGTTGGCAATGGTTTCCAGTTGGTTTACAGAAATCTCGTTGGGCACATGAGCTTCGTTCAATATCTTCATCAGGGCCCGACGATGCTCCTCAGAATGGATCAGTAATGACAGCAGCGAGATTTGGGCCGGTGTCTTCCTCAGCTGTTCGACCACGGAGTAGTCCTGTACCTTCATCTTTCTCAGGAACTCCTCAGCCTCTTCTTCGGATACAGGTTTCTTGGTTGCAGCCGGGTTGGTTCTTCTCAGCTCCGCCGGAGCAAAACACCGACCTGATCAAGTCAGCCCTTGTGCTTCACAACTAACTTCCTCCACCTGTTTGCCTTTGTACATCACTACTGCCTTCTCGTATTTCCAAGGCACAGCCTTGCTATCAATCATTGGCAGTTGGACTACATGCTTTATAGTGACCAATTCTCTGTATACCCCCTTTAACGCAACCGTAGATGTGGGCGGAGTCCCTAATATTACCAACTTGTTTGGCTCGGGTTTGCTTGTTATGGCGGACGGGCTCTTCCCCAATATCACTACTGGCTTGATGCCTTCCCTCTGCGACTGTACCCTCGTTCCCCCACTGGTTGATCCTTCTTTCGGGGCGGCTTGAATCATCATCACTGTCTGTAAGGGTTTTCTCAACTCTCCTCCCTCATACACCAACTCAATCATGTGAGTCTCGTGGTGTGCTGGCAGTGGGTTCTGGTTGATGTTGGGAACCTCCGGTGTCTGGACCTCAATTTTGTTAGTATCAATGAGGTCTTGTATCGCCTGTTTCAATCTCCAACATTTTTTAGTTTCATGTCCCAGCATCTCTGAGCAATATTCACAGCTTATCGTCCTGTTCATATTTTGAGGCGGGGGTTTTTGCTCTCTGGGTTCGACAGGACTTACCAAACCCAATCGTTTCAACTTGTGGAATACGACGGTATAGGACTCTCCCAGCTCAGTAAAGGCTCTATGTTTCTGTAGCCTATCATTTTTAGCTGCTTGACTCCCTCGAAAACCTATCCCTGGAGGGTTCCTGTGTGCTCTGGGTGGAGGGTAAGTATTTTGTGGTGGTGGGTAGGTATTATGTGGTGCTGGGTATGTAGTGTGGGGAGTCGGCGCACGCCATTGTGGGCGAACCGGAGGTTGGGTGTATGTCTGGGCTTGATGGACGGTGAAATGCGGTTCTTGGGGGGATAGTAGTGATGTGGTGGGTTGTATGGGTAGTTTGTCCTGTGAGGTCTGGGTTGGTTGTAGTGTGGCCTGCCAGATCCGGACCAACTGCCTGCCTCGATCGAGGCAACTTCTTCTTTCTTTCTTCTCAGCGCACCTCCCGTGCCGTTCTGAATAGCCTGGGTCGTTGCCTTGAGTGCCGAGTAGTTCAGGATTTTGTCAGACCTCAGACCCTCTTCTATCATGACCCCTATCTTGACCACCTCGTTGAAGGATTTTCCAACCGTTGTCACCAAGTGACCAAAGTAGGTTGGATCCAATGTTTGTAAGAAATAGTCCACCATCTCTCCCTCTCTCATGGGAGGATCGACTCTGGCCGCTTGCTCTCTCCAGCGGAAACCGAACTCGCGAAAACTTTCCCCGGGTTTCTTCCCAGTCCTCAACAATGTGAGACGGTCAGGGACTATCTCGAGATTGTACTGGAAATGACCTGCGAAAGCCTGCGCCAGATCATCCCAAGTGTACCACCTACTGGAATCCTGCCTGGTATACCATTCTAGTGCAGATCCGCTCAGACTTTGGCCGAAATAAGCTATCAGCAGCTCATCTTTGCCGCCTGCCCCTCTCATTTTGCTACAGAATCCCCGCAAATGTGCCATGAGATCGCCGTGCCCTTCATATAAATCAAACTTAGGCATCTTAAACCCCGCCGGGAGTTGGACGCCCGGGAAAGGGCATAGATCTTTGTAAGCTACGCTGACTTGGTTGCCCAAACCGTGCAGGTTCCTGAAGGACTGCTCCAGGATTTTGAACTTTCTCAATACCTCATCATGTTCAGGGGCTTTAACCGGCTTTTCAATCTCTGCCGGTACCTCCAAGTGCGGATTGTAGGCCTGGGGCTCGGGGGCATGGAATGTAGGCTAAGGGGGGTAGTACTGCGTATCGTGGGCCTAAAACAATGGCTCACTGGTCGTTCTTTGCAAGGTGGCTGATGGGGGTCCCACAAAAGTGGGAATATTGGTGTTGGGAGAGGTTGATGGGGTGGTGGAGCTTGGGAATCATGAGGGCTTCTTTCTTGATGATAACTGGGATTCGGGAGGCTTGTGGAAGGGCCAGAATGAGGGTATTCCGGCATGCGCCCCAGTGGCTCAGGACTTTTTTGTGCTTTGGCTAAAGCTAGTTGCATTGCATTCATCTCTAGTCCCATCCTTTCAATCTTTTCCATCGCTTCTTTTAACAACTGGCTCATCGGCCTTTCTTCCTCGTTACTATTCTCTGAAGTAGTCATGCTTATTGCTACCGGTCCTTTGGATCTGGTTTGGTAAGGGTGTGTTGCCAGAATTCTTTAACAACTAACTGTCTTGATCAGACAACAACAAACTTTGTTAGCGTTAGAGTTTAACGGATTTTATCTCAACACATAGAGGATGCAATGCTCCTAGGCAGTTAACCGTTTCTACATGCTTTGCTTCAAACAACATGCGTCATCCCGGTTTGCTCATTTGGCCCCTTCCCTGTGTTTTATTTTATTTTTGTATTTTCTTTTCTTTCTTTATTAAAAGCGGTCGAATCTTATGGGGATTGCCTACGTATCACGTCCCCGCGCGAATCAGACCAGGCATAGTTCTGCCTTAAAGTAAAGAAACACAAAATTCTTGTGAAATCATTAAATTCATTCTCAAAATTTTGCTATTATAAATTACTTCAAACAAGGAATAGCAATAGTGCAGACTCCACAGTTCTTAACCCGTTTTGACTAAAAGAAAAGAAAACAACATATGGAAAAGCAACAAAGCCAAATAAACAAGACTCAACCAAAGATTAATTTTCCAACTTAGGGGCCCGCGAGGCATCATTCGGCCTTTCCGCGGCCCTTGGTGTGAGGTCCCTCTGCAGGCTTTTCAACTCATTCATGATTCGGTGGACGCAACCCATGATGGAAACAAGGAGGGTCTTCCGAGGCATTTGCTCGCATGCCAGGCATCTCATGTAGATGTAATGCCCAATCTCGTCGATCCTTCCTCGAATGTTGTCCCTTTCTGTGAACAACTGCCTTATCTGTCGGTTCTTCAATCCTAGTGTTTGCGCATTGTTGGCAAGTTGATCCTGGAACATCTCCATTTGTCTTTCCATTCTGGTCATTGCATCGTAACATCGCCTTTTGTCGGCTTGGGCATCTCGTGTTTGCTTGAAGATCCACTCTTGAAGAGTGGAATTCGTTTCCCTTAATGTCTCGATGCTCAGTTCATAATCCCTTATGACTTGTTGCAGGCGCTGCCTCCGGGCCATTGTACCTTTTGCCCACTTGGTCCGCAATCTTGCTGTGCTAGCCTTGATCTTTCCAAATCTTCCTGGCATTCCGCAACCTTATCCTTTAACCCCGCTATCAATCTTTTATCCGCCCGGCTTCTCAGCTGGTTATCGGCCTCCTTTTTCATCTTCCGGATCTGAGCTTTGAGGATCTCGCCTTCTCTGATTAATCTGTTCTTTTCTCCCTTGTGGGCAGCAGACTGTAATTGGCATTCAAACTTCATATCCTGAACTTGTTGCTTCAGTTTGCCTGTTTCGGCAAGATATTCCCGCTCTTTGGCCAACCAGCCCCACTGCTCTTGTGAAGATTTGGCAAATTCTTGCAGGTGAGGTCTTTTGGTCGGCCTTCCAGATGATGTCTCCCCTTTGTACCAGGCCTGATACCCGGGCGAAACTTCCCCTTTTGCCCGATTCATTACACAAGTATTTGCTTCTAAGTATTGACATTGGCTCCAAATTTGGCGAACCCTTGCTTCAGGAAACTGGCCGTCGGGACTGATCTCAATCACCTGGGTGCTTAGATCCTCGTCTTTCGGCACTATCTGACACCTCCCAAGTTGCCTTAAAACCCGATGCGGCGCGTATGGTTGAATGCTCTTAAGTCCCATTAAGAGAAAATGGGGCCTGGCTGCTGGCATGTATATGACTTCGTCGATCGGTAACCATCCTAGCGCCCACTGTATTTGACTGGCGTCGAGGGTACGGAGATATGAGGTCCATGCTGTGACTCCTTCAGGTAGGTAGGTCTCATTGTCACACCTCCTTTTTCCGCACCCGCGAGGGTGCAAGGGAGTTTTTTCCAATTAAAGGACAATCGAAACGGGATTTGCTTATTTATTTCAGAGTCGCCACTTGGAAGATTTAGGGTGTCCCAAGTCACCAATTTTAATCCCGAATCGAGGAAAAGAATGACTCTATATTACAGTCTGCGTACCAGAAATCCGGATAAGGAATTCTGTTAACCCGGGAGAAGGTGTTAGGCATTCCCGAGTTCCGTGGTTCTAGCACGGTCGCTCAACTGTTATATTTGGCTTATTTATCTGATTTTTAATACAATATGAACTTATGTGCAAATTTTAACTTTTAACCGCTTTATTATTATTGTTTTTACAAGAATGTGAACATCGCTTAAAACACGTCTTTGGACTGCGTCACATGAAATGCACCCACAATCCGGAACGCATTTTATTTGATGTTTTGAGATTTGGATTTGGGTCGCATGAAATGCACACCCGAGCTTAAGAAAGTAAATTATTAAACACGCGCCTAAAGAGACTATCGCGTTATTATTTTGGGAAGGCCACGAAATTCACTAAGCGGCCCTCCTGAATTCTAAGTAATTTAAAACAAGTATTTACTGAGGGCCTCGCAATTTGTATTTTTATTCGGCGAAGCTCATCTCGTTCTTATTTTTTAAAGGAATTTGCAACGTCATGGAAATGCATCTCGGGCCACGCCACAATCAATGCGCCCGTGACTAGAGACATATTTCGACTCCGTTGAGATTTGGATTTGGGTCACATAAATGTGCACCCGAGTTTAGGGAGATAACATTATTAAAGGCGCGCCTAAAGCAACTAGCGCATTATTATTTTTGGGGAGGGCCGTGAAATTTGTTAAACGGCCCATCCCGGAATCTAAGTATTTAATACATATATTTTGTGAGGGCCCCGCAATTTGTCCCTTTTATTCGGCGAGGCTCGTCTCATTTTATTCTTTATTATTATTATTATTTTTTATTTTTTTAAAAGGATGCCATTTTTATGTCTTTAACAATACTAAAACTTACGGCCTCTTTACAACTAAAATCCCATGACTTGTTAGAAGTTTAATAAAAGGAGTTTAGTGAATGAGTGTTTCGGTAGTAGTAACAGCATGCACTAATACTATTTTTTTCGAATGACCTAACCGAAGGAAAGTCGAACAGATTAACGTCAAGCTTGTGTCATAGAACGACTAGTCCAACTTAATTAAACGACATCAAATAAACAAGAATAACATAACATGAAAATGAACCAAAATGCAGACAATGAAACATAGGCAGAAAATTTCCATACCAATTTTTATATTGCATCTCAAACATTCAACGTAAAGTTTATTTATCTAATACATCGAGGTTTACTAACCTTTGCACCTCGACAAACTCAGAGCGACAAACACGATTCCGATGGAACTCAAGCCGGACCTTTCTGAACGAAGAACAACGACGGAACCTCGGACAGCGCCTCGACGTACCGGACCTCGACGAACCAGAGTCGACCTCGACGGAAAAACAGACAACTCGGCCAAGCAAGATCGCAGCAACCCACCGCTGCTCGGAAACGCAGCTACGACTGCCTGGCATGCAGCGATAGCTGCTCGTCGGACTGAAAATGACGGACTGGTTCGTTAGAGCTAGGAGGAGGAAAGGTGGTTGCCGGTGTTTGGTGGTCGAAGGCGGGGGACAGTGGCAACGTGGGCAGTGACGATGGCGGAGAGGGAGCTGGGGGAAGGTGACGGGCCTGTTGGGTGCGACAGTGGGTCGACGGAGGGGAGGTGGTTATGGTCGTTTGAACCGTTGACGGAGGTGGAGGGAGCTGGTGGTTTTGGGTTATGGTTGCTCGTCAGGAAGAAGGGAAGCTGGTGGTTCGCCGGTGGTCTTGAGGTAGCAGGTTGACGGGGATAGTGCGTGGGGGTGCCGGAAGGTGGTGACTGGTTGGTCGCGGGACGTGAGGGTTTTCGGTTATGGCGTCGGGGTGGTGTTTGGGAGGAGGAGGGTGGTCCGGTTTGGTCGTGAGGGTGTGGGACTGGTGGGTTTGGGTAGGGTTCTGCTAGGGTACTTGCTTCTTCTTCTTCTTGAAGAAGAAGCGTGAACAGTAGTCGTTCCTGTAGGATTTTTGCTTCTTCTCTTTTGAGAAGAAGATGTACAGTACCTCTTTTCAAAAATCCCAAAATCCTCCTTTAAAAATGTGTTTTGTCCGTGTTTTTGTAATACAATGCCCATGAAAATGAGCCCCACGCGTGGTGGGGTTCGAGGCATATGTCCCCCACGCGTGGTGGGGTTCCCCACGTGTCCTGGACACGGTTTATTGTGGGCTAGGTCCGAAAATTAGGCCTAAAACCGGGTAGTTTGAACCCGAATATTATTCTTTTGCCCGGACCCGAGAAATAGGAACACGTTGCTTAACTAGTCCTATGTAAGCAAAATAACTACCAAAAATAAGACTAGTATTTAAACAAAACTATATCTTTTTTTTAAATATTTTCAAGATTTAAAATAGCTACAAAATATTAATAAAACTATTTTTTTGTAATTTTCGTTTTTAAATATTAAGATAAAATATGAAGTAATGTTTTTTTTTTGTATTTTTCAAAGTTAAAATGACTATAGGATATTAATAAAACTACTTTTTTTGTAATTTTCGTTCTTTAATAAAGGTAAAAATATGAAGTAATATTTTTGTATTTTTTCAAAATTATAATGACTGCAAACATTAATAGAACTATATTTTTTTGTAATTTTCGAATTTATATAAAGTACCAAAATAAAGTACAATTTTTGTATTTTTCAAGTTTATGAGAGATACATAAACTAAAATTTATATATATATTTTTGAAATTTTCTTTTGCAACGAAATAAAGTAAAAATAGTTAAAATAGCTATATTGGACCCAATTTCACATATTCATGCTAAAAATGTGAAAATTCTCGGGGAGGGTCAAAAATCACGTGCTTACAGCTGCCCCTCTTTGACTGGAAACACGAAGAGTTTTCCGACAAAGAACGACTAGACGTGTTTTTGACCCGACCATTACTTGGACGGACTACACTTAAGGAAAGGGAGGGAATGTGACCGAGCCCTGGTATCTGAGCTGCCTACATATCCTTGGTTATACAGGAATCAGGCCACGTGTAGTTCGGGAATGAGAGAGATAGTGAAGTGTACCGAGGTGGAGAGCCGATCGAGGTGCCGTTCCGTCGAGGTTCCGGTCCGCGGTCCTGTCATTACAACAAAAATGAAACTGAAAAAGACTAACTAAGCCTATCAGCTACTAGTTACAAGGATTCCCATCTCTTAAGTCTTCTGAAACTTGGTCTTGAGTCTTGAATGGTGCTTCATACAGACTTTGGATCTGAACCTTGATACTTGCTAGTTGTAGGTGCTAGTTCTTGAACAGACCACATTTGTTCTCCACTTCCGTAATTTGGGTTCTTTTTCTTTTTTTCTTTTTTTCTCTTTTTCTTCTTGTTTTTTTTTTGTTTTTTGGTGACCAGCTTCTGTTGATTATCCCAGACTGTGGACTTGCATTCTTGGGGCGAGCTTCTTGTTGCTTCTGTCTTGGATTGAGTGCTGGGGATTTTTGTTGTAACCTTCTGCTTTCCAGTGGGTCACTGCTTGATCTTGAAAAATGTTTCCCCATTCTACAAGCGGACTCCTGACTTCTTCTATCTTCGACACGCAACAACCTCCGTTCTACAGGCGGGTCCCTGACAATCAAAACAAACAAAACAAACAAAATTTCCTAACCCAGTTTGTACTGGGAAGATTTGTGAGTCGTTAGCAAAATCGTAACTCACTTACACTACTGATGCAATGATGAGAGTAAACTAAAGACTAGGCTAGGATGTGCATCTCCTATGAGTAAAACCAAAACTCTTGCTAGAAAATGTGTCTGCTAAAATAAAACCCTCAATGACTCAAACTAGAAAGTGTGTCTTCTATGGTTGAATCGGAATGAGCTAAACTAGGAAGTGCGTCTCCTAAGGGTGAAAACTTCAGTGACTAGAACTAGGAAGTGCGTCTCCTATGAATAAAATCTCGATTAGGAAGTGCGTCTCCTACGGGTAAACTTCAAAAACTGGACTAGGAATTGTGTCTCCTATGGTCGAACTTAAAATGAATCAAACTAGGAAGTGCATCTCCTAGGGGTGAAATATTTATAGGAAGTGCGTTTCCTATTGGTGAAACTGAACTTAGGAAGTGCGTCTCCTACTGGTGAAACTTATCTTAGGAAGTGCGTCTCATACTGGTAAAACTTGCTTAGGAATTGCGTCTCCTACTGGTGGAATATTTTTAGGAAGTGCGTCTCCTACTGGTGAGATATTTTTAGGAAGTGCGTCTCCTATTGGTGAAACTGAACTTAGGAAGTGCGTCTCCTATGGTAAAACTGAACTTAGGAAGTGCGTCTCCTATCGGTGAAATATTTTTAGGAAGTGCGTCTCCTATTGGTGAAACTGAGCTTAGGAAGTGCGTCTCCTACTGGTGAAACTTGTCTTAGGAAGTGCGTCTCCTACTGGTAAAACTTGTCTTGGGAAGTGCGTCTCCTACTGGTGAAACTTGCTTAGGAAGTGCGTCTCCTACTGGTGAAACTTAACTTAGGAAGTGCGTCTCCTATTGGTAGAACTGAACTTAGGAAGTGCGTCTCCTATGGTAAAACTGAACTTAGGAAGTGCGTCTCCTATGATAAACTGAACTTAGGAAGTGCGTCTCCTATGGTAAAACTGAATTTTAGGAAGTGCGTCTCCTATTGGTACAACTATTCTTAGGAAGTGCGTCTCCTATTGGTGAAACTTCTTAGGAAGTGCGTCTCCTATTGGTACAATGGATCTAGGAAGTGCGTCTCCTACTGGTAAAAACTTGCTTAGGAAGTGCGTCTCCTATCGGTGAAACTTATCTTAGGAAGTGCGTCTCCTATTGGTAGAACTGAACTTAGGAAGTGCGCCTCCTATGGTAAAACTTATCTTAGGAAGTGCGTCTCCTACTGGTAAAACATGCTTAGGAAGTGCGTCTCCTATGGTAAAACTGACTTTTAGGAAGTGCGTCTCCTATTGGTGAACTATTCTTAGGAAGTGCGTCTCCTACTGGTAAAAACTTGCTTAGGAAGTGCGTCTCCTATTGGGTGCAATAAACTTAGGAAGTGCGTCTCCTACTGGTGAAACTAAACTTAGGAAGTGCGTCTCCTATCGGTAGAACTGAACTTAGGAAGTGCGTCTCCTATGGTAAAACTGAACTTAGGAGGAAATGCATCTCCTATGGGTAAAGACGTGAAATGTATGCCTCTGTTATCTGGGCGGGCTCCCAATTTCAACACTTTAAAAGTAAAGACTGAATGTATTCCTCCGTTATTATGGGCGGGCTCCCAACTTCAACACTTGAAAGTAAAGACTGAATGTATGCCTCTGTTATCTGGGCGGGCTCCCAACTTCAACACTTGAAAGTAGAGACTGAATGTATGCCTCTGTTATACAGGTGGGCGCCTGGAACATGAAATGCAAATACTGAAATGTATTCCTCTCGTTATACAGGTGGGCGCCTGGTAAGAATTTTAAAGACTGAAAGTATTCCTCTCGTTATACAGGTGGGCGCCTGTCTACATGAAATGCAAATACTGAAATGTATTCCTCTCGTTATTCAGGTGGGCGCCTGGTTACATGAAATGCAAATACTGAAATGTATTCCTCTCGTTATTCAGGTGGGCGCCTGGTGGTAAAGATATGAAAAAATGATATGCCCGCATTATACTGGTGGGTGACCTAGAACAGAAATGAAAAGACAGAAATGTATTCCCGCATTATACTGGTGGGTGACCTAGAACAGAAATGAAAGGACAAAAATGTATTCCTCTCGTTATTCAGGTGGGCGCCTGTCTTCAACAATAACTTTGAAAATAAGATCCTATTTGAGGGCGGATGAACCCGACATATCCTTTTTGAAGGCGGATGGACCCAAAATATCCTATTTGAGGGCGGATGAACCCGACAGATCCTATTTGAGGGCGGATGAACCCAACATATCCTATTTGAGGGCGGATGAACCCAACAAATCCTATTTGAGGGCGGATGAACCCGACATATCCTATTTGAGGGCGGATGAACCCAACATATCCTATTGGAGGGCGGATGAACCCACAGATCCTATTCGAGGGCGGATGAACCCAAAATATCCTATTCGAGGGCGGATGAACCCAAAATATCCTATTTGAGGGCGGAAAAACCCGACATATCCTATTTGAGGGCGGATGAACCCGACATATCCTATTCGAGGGCGGATGAACCCAACATATCCTATTTGAGGGCGGATGAACCCAACATATCCTATTTGAGGGCGGATGAACCCGACATATCCTATTTGAGGGCGGATGAACCCAAAATATCCTATTTGAGGGCGGATGAACCCGACAGATCCTATTTGAGGGCGGATGAACCCGAAAGATCCTATTCGAGGGCGGATGAACCCAACATATCCTATTTGAGGGCGGATGAACCCGAAAGATCCTATTCGAGGGCGGATGAACCCAAAATATCTTTAAGACTTGAAAATGTCTTACCTCGAATACTTGCTGGGGATTGGGATGAATTTTCCTTTTCTACCTTCCCCAATTTTTTATTATTATTCTTTTTTTTTATTCCTTTTTTGTTTTGTTTTTGCATAGCTTCTTCCTTCAAAGACTACCTCCCTTGATTTACTTACCTGTTGGGGGGTAAAATGTTATCAGCTGGGGGTACCTGACTTCCAGAAAATTTTCTAAATGGAAGGAAAATTTTCTGCCCCAGTTTGATAATATCCCTTGTGGCACGCAGTTCTGGCATCAATGCCATTTCCTTTACCTGTTTCAAATCAAACAAAATTGTTAGTTTAAAACATGGTGGTTGGTTGTGATACTCCTACTGGGATGGCTTTCCCTTTCTCCTTCCTTGCTCTGCGTTCAACAACTTGTTGGGGATGATCTTATGTGCTGGGGATAATCCCTTCCTGCTGGGGGATATCCCTCTTCTTTTGTGGCATAGCTTGGAAACTGGCATTTCCCCGACCTTTTAGTCTAGTATGGATCTCGCCAAATCACGCTCACCGCTTTCCTTGCTTTGTTCATGGGCCTTGGCCTTGAGGTTTATAACTTTTGTTTTGGCAAGGATATCCCTCTTGATGCTCGTCAATCCTTTTGTCAATTCCCTTTGCTGGGGATATCTTTTTTGACACTGACCTCGCGCTTGTTCCTTGCTGACTATACCATTCGGATATACTAGTCAGATCTCATCTTGGAAAGCTGATGGCATATTTTGAAGTCATTTCATACTTGTTCTGACCGGACAGACTCTATTGGGGAAAATTTTTTTATGAAAGGAGAAAGATAACAGAAACAAAATAAAAGACAAAGGAAACGATGACTCTTTTACAAAAGAAACTATAAATAAAAACCTATCAAACGCAGATACCGACTCTAATGGCCATGACATGCGTATGTGGCCTATCCTCTGCCGTCAATCATCTTTTAAGATCTTCCATTGGCGATTCCCCCTCTGATTCTCAATCTTATTCGACTTGTAGTGCCCGAAGGGTTTTCACTATCAAGTCTCTCTCATTTTGGTTTTCTCTCAGCTTTCATCGCCTTATGGTGCCTGTGAAGGTTTTCACCAATAAGACTCTCTCGTTTTATATCTCTCTCCAGCTGGGGATTTTGGAGTGTTTCTGGTATGACTCTTTCTGTTGGAGATTAGAGTCCTTTCTGCTGTGGAACAGAATGTTATGTTCGCCGGTAAGACTCTTCATTTGTCTGACTTGGCATCTTTTGAAGACTGATCGGAAGGTCTTTCTTTGGACCGTAATGGGGGGTTTTGGACAGGCTAGAAAGAAAGGGTATAAAAGGCTCAAAAATACATTAATTTTTTGGGTTATTAGTTACAACCTTCGGAATTAGATTTATTTACAACGACCGCAACCTCTGTCCCAGTTTCTTGCTTGGGGATATCTTAATTGTTTTTTTCATTTTTTTTTTCAAAACTATGACCGAGCCGTGAAGCGCCTACGTATCCTCTTTGAGGAATCAGGTCAAACGTAGTTCCCAATTCCTCTTTTTCATTTGATTTTCTTTTTTTCTCTGTTATCAATTTTCTTTTCTTTCTCTTTTCTTTTATTTTTTTTTCTCTTTTTTTTTTCGTTGTTGTTTTCTTTCTTTCTCTCTTTTTTCGTTGTTACTGATTCCGAACGAGGGGTATGAAAGAAAAATAAATAAAGGCTCAAAAGGGGTAACGAAGGATAAAGTGTTTAGGTAGCAGAACAAAATGCCTTCGTCATTCCAGTCTTCAAGACATGCCAAGTGCAAACAACACAATTAAACAATAGATTTATAGTCTCTTCCGATGGTGCTAGACTTGACAATTATATTCAACATCTGTTTGTTCATTTGTCACTTCTAAACACCGCTGGGCGATACTCTCATTATCATGAACGCCCTTCATGCCAATTTGGTGAATCTTGGTTTTAACGATTTTTCTTCATATTTTACTTGCCCCAGTTCCATATGACTCGAGCTCTGAATAGTCTTAAACCGTCCTTATTTTCTTTAAATGGTTTGACCGCCTTTCTGGGGTTTCATGATTAACTTTAAAGACTAGGCCCAAACTGTGTGCGCATGTCATGTCACTAGAATCGGTGCTGAATAAAAATGACATAATGACTAAACAGAAAGATGACTGGGAATAATCAAAGACTGAATTTTTTGCATTGGACTGAACAAATGGTTTTAAAAACAAAGCAAACCGGAATAAAATCCTAAACAACTTGGACAAAACTTAAACAAACCGCTATGACAAAACGGAAAGATAAGCGGAAAGACATTGACACAAAACAAATCCGAATTACAATCCTAATAATCCGAACAACGGAAATGACAACAAAATAGACCATCAAAGATCCTCTCCGGTTGACCCAAAATGGAGTGTCTTTCCAACTATCCAAGCACGGCATCTCCGGCTGACCCAAAATGGAGTATCTTCCAACTGCAAAGCATGACATTTTAGCCATTGAGCTCTATATCAACATTGCCAAGACCATCCCCAACTTCAGTATTATCAACATCAATCAACAAGTTCTCAAGATGATTCGCCTGCTCCCTGTCACTGTCGTCGATCACAATTGCCCCTTCCTGAATCATTCTTTCGATTTCCTTTTTCAAAGAACGACAATCTTCAATGCTATGTCCTTGGACATTAGAGTGGTACATGCATCGTACAGCAGGATTGAACCCTTTTGCATATGGATCTGGAGTATAGCCAAGGAGCGGCTCAATTAGTCCTGAAAGCTTTAGCTTTTCAAACAAACTTGCGTAGGACTCCCTAATTGGCGTGAAATTGTTTCCTTGCCTTTGTTTTCCCCCATGCCCCTGTTTTCTAGGGTAGTTGGGTGCTTGAAAACGTTGTGAAGGCAAGAATGCATTACGTGGTGCTGGCTCTCGCCAGCGGGGTGACTTGATGGTTGACCCTGCGACCGGACCTTGTTCGGAGGATAATATTGAGGCGGATTATATGGAGCTCGGGGGCAGGCTTGGGCATGATGGTCTGAAAAGAGTGGCTCTGATGGTGGATAGTAGGGTTGTGGAAGGTTGTATGGAGTGTGGGGCCTGGGCTGGTAGTGAGGGGAAGGACCTCTGAATTTGGACCCAGTACCTGCTTCGACTGATGCGACCTCGAGCACACCTCCCGCGCCGCTCTGAATAGCTTGGGTCGTTGCCTTGAGCGCTGAGTAATTTAGGATTTTGTCAGACCTTAGGCCCTCCTCTATCATGACCCCTATCTTTACCACTTCATTGAAGGATTTCCCAACCGTTGTCACCAAGTGACCAAAGTAAGTTGGATCAAGTGTTTGCAAGAAGTAGTCCACCATTTCTCCCTCTTTCATGGGAGGATCAACTCTGGCCGCTTGTTCTCTCCAGCGGAAACCAAACTCACGAAAACTTTCCCCAGGCTTCTTTCCAGTCCTCAGCAATGTGAGACGGTCAGGGACTATCTCGAGATTGTATTGAAAATGACCTGCGAAAGCCTGCGCCAGATCATCCCAAGTATACCATCTGCTGGAATCCTGCCTGGTATACCATTCTAGTGCCGATCCACTCAGACTTTGGCCGAAATAAGCTATCAGCAGCTCATCTTTGCCACCTGCCCCTCTCATTTTGCTACAGAATCCCCGCAAATGCGCCATGGGATCACCGTGCCCTTCATATAAATCAAATTTAGGCATCTTGAACCCGGCCGGGAGTTGGACGTCCGGGAAAGGGCATAGGTCCTTGTAGGCCACGCTGACCTGGTTGCCCAAACCGTGCAGGTTCCTGAAGGACTGCTCCAGGCTTTTGAACTTTCTCAACACCTCATCCTGTTCAGGGGCTTTAACCGGTTTTTCAATCTCTGCCTGTACCTCCAAGTGTGGATTGTAAGCATGTGGTTCGGGGGCATGGAATGCAGGCTCAGGGGGATAGTATTGCGTATCGTGAGCCTGAAACAATGGCTCACTGGTCGTTCTGTGCAAGGGGGCTGATGTGGGTCCCACAAAAGTGGGAATATCGGGTGTGGGGAGAGGTTGATGGGGTGGTGGAGCCTGGGAATCATGAGGGCTTCTTTCTTGATGGTAACGGGGATTTGGGAGGCTTGTTGAAGGGCCGGAGTGAGGGTATTCCGGCATGTGCCCCAATGGCTCAGGGCTCTTTTGTGCTTTGGCTAGAGCTAGCTGCATTGCATTCATCTCTAGTCCCATCCTTTCTATCTTTCCCATCGCTTCCTTTAACAACTGGCTCATCGGCCTTTCTTCCTCGGTACTATTCTCTGAAGTAGTCATGCTTGTTGTTATCGGTCCTTTGGATCTAGTTTGGTAAGGGTGTGTTGCCAGAATTCTTTAACAACTAACTGTTTGAGATTCGGAAAACAACAAACTTGTTAGCGTTTAGAGTTTAACAGATTTGATAACAACACATTGAGGATGCAATGCTCCTAGGCAGTTAACCGTTTCTAACATGCTTTGCTTCAAACAACATGCGTCATCCCGGCTTGCTTATTTGCCCCTTTGAAGTACTTTGGGAACCCCTGTATTTTATTATATTTTGTATTTTCTTTTTCTTTAGATTTTTCATTTTTTTCTCATTTTTTTCTTTTTCATTCTCTTTTTTTTTGCTTTTTTTTTTCTTTTCTTTTTCCACTTTTTCCCTTTTGTTGTGGTCGAATCTTATGGAGATTGCCTACGTATCATGACCCCGCATGAATCAGACCTTGCGTAGTTCGCACCGATAAAAGATAAACAACAGTAAACGTTTTCAATTTTCATATTAGAACAAACTGGGTTTCAAGGATTTAAAGATGACCCGCAAACTTGAAAATCAAACAAACCGCATGTTCTAATCAAAAGATTGGTAGACTCAAAAACAAAATTCCAGCTCCCTTTCTCTGTTCGACAAATGCAACCAAATGGTTATTTTTTGCAAATGTGGCCCCTTCCAAATTTCACATGAATTTTGAGGCCGGGGAGGATTATTTCGACACTTTACAAACTTGTCCATTCTTTTACGAAAATAACCTTTCGACAACTGAAAGATACTCTAAGGCTATTTCGGCAAGAACGGTTTAAGATGCGGCCGAAGCTGGCTCGGCTTATTATGACAAAAGACGGTATTCACATGACCGCTGACTCTTTGATTTCTTTTCAAATTATGATAAAAACCTTGTATTGCAAACACGGCCTTTCGACGTCTCGGGGACGAAGCTTTTTAAGGCTGTGTGGGTCAACTGGACCAACAATCCTAATCATGACCCAAAGGTGGCTGTTTATGCAAAGTCAGCCTTCCGGCGTCCCTTTCGGGAACATTCGGCTATTTATGGCAAAACAACATCACCTGACTTATTTATGACTCTTTTTATCATTTTTTCAAATTAGAAAACTCAATATTGCAAGCACGGCCTTTCAACGTCTCGGGGACGAAGATTTTTAAGGCTGTGTGGGCCAATTGGACCAAATCCAAAACATGACCCAAAAAGGTGGTTGTTTATGCAAAGTCAGCCTTCCGGCTTCCCTTTCGGGAACATTCGGCTATGTCTTGATAAAACAGCGTCACCTGACTTCTTTATGACAAAATTAAAATTTGACATATATTTTTTATTTATTTATTTTTTGGCTATTTTAGCAAAAGGTGGGTTGGACATCACCCGACTTATTTATGACAAGATTAAAATTTTTGATTTTTGGCTATTTTAGCAAAAGGTGGGGTTGGACCCGATGAGGGTTGCCTACGTATCTCACATCCGGTGAGAATCAAACCCGCGTAGTTCGGGCAAATAAGAATAAGTAGGCAAATAATAATAAGCAGATGAACTAACTTTTTTTGAATTTTCGTTTAAAAGAACTACTTTAAAAGAAGCGAGGAAATATTATTTTTTGATTGATTTTCTTTTTAAAAGCAAGACTAATATTTTTTGAATTTTCGTTTTTTTTTATTCTAAAGAAAAGAAGAAAATATTTTCGGAATTTTACCTTCAATATAAGAAATGCTTCTAACATGTTTTTTTTTTGAATTTTGAATTTTCTAAAGAAGAATCAAAATATTTTCGGATTTTTATTTATCTATTTTATCTTTTTGAATTTTGAACTTTCTTTTGAATTTTTTTTTGGATTATATATATACTTATTTTTGGAACAAATAATAAAATCACATTCAACGCCGGACTCTTTTTATTTTTATTTCTGGCATTTTCATAGACAAACAAAGTAAAATAAATAAAACATTTTTTTTATTATTATTATTTTTTTAAAAAAAAAACAGATTCTTTTTTATTTTCATTTAATGGCAAAACAAACTATTTTCTTTAATATTTTAAAAAAACCAGACAAAACGATGATGATTTTTTTTATTTTTTTATTTTATTTTTTCCTTTGCTTTTAATATAACAAACTAACAAGACATTTTTTCATTTTCAAAATTTCGGCAGAGTTTCGACTCTACTCAGACTTCTATGCTGTTATTTTCTCCCTTTTTCACGATTTTCTTATATGTGGAAAATGATGACAACATACAAAATCTTTTTTGAATTTTCATGCTTTGTTTTTATTTGTAATTTTATTTTTTATATTTATTATTTCTTTCAAAAATGTGGCATGGGAGACATAACGATTTCCAAGACTTCTTGGATTCCGCAAATGCTCCCCATGCGCTTTTCCCAACCTATGAAGCGTGGGGGACATATGGGAATTCCAAGACTTCTTGGATTCCACAAATGTTCCCCATGTGCTTTCCCAAAAAGCAAGCGTGGGGGACATAGGGAATTCCAAGGCTTCTTGGATTCCACAAATGTTCCCCATGCTTTGATTAAAATAACATCATGCTGGAAATGACCAAATGACCCATACGCCCTTGACTAAATACAACATGTAGCACATAGGATGCCGAAAGATTGTCTATTATTTTCAGGTTGCTTGTCCTAGACGGACCCAACCCCTATGTTGAGTCCCCTAAGTCAAATGCACATGATGCAAATAAACGTTCCTACTAGGGATCCGGCATGTGGCTTTGTTATACTAGGTTCAAAAACCTGGGTCGGTGTTCTAGACAGTGTACCCGAGCGGACAACTCGAGCTGAGGAAGGAGCTCCTTTCCGGGAACCAAAAGGCCAGCCGGCTTAGAAACTTGTCCCAACTCCGTCTTATTTGGTATGACTTTAACAGAAAGGTGGGTCACGCGCACGTGTACACCATAAATTCAGAAGACTCAGAAAGAAGGGTTTCGTAGCAGTTTTATATACACAATTCAGATAATATTAAAGCGGTAAAAGCATCATTTAGCACATTAAGCATATATCATGTAAAAATCAGATAATAAATAAAGCCAAATAACAACAATTATTCTAAGCTCGAATTCTTAACCCTGAACCAGTGGTTCTGGGTTTATCGTCCCCAGCAGAGTCGCCAGAGCTGTCACACCTCCTTTTTCCGCACCCGCGAGGGTGCAAGGGAGTTTTTTCCAATTAAAGGACAATCGAAACGGGATTTGTTTATTTATTTCAGAGTCGCCACTTGGGAGATTTAGGGTGTCCCAAGTCACCAATTTTAATCCCGAATCGAGGAAAAGAATGACTCCATATTACAGTCTGCGTACCAGAAATCCGGATAAGGAATTCTGTTAACCCAGGAGAAGGTGTTAGGCATTCCCGAGTTCCGTGGTTCTAGCACGGTCGCTCAACTGTTATATTCGGCTTATTATCTGATTTTATACGAATATGAACTTATGTGCAAATTTTAACTTTTAACCGCTTTATTATTATTGTTTTTACAAGAATGTGAACATCGCTTAAAACACGTCTTTGGACTGCGTCACATGAAATGCACCCACAATCCGGAACGCATTTTATTTGATGTTTTGAGATTTGGATTTGGGTCGCATGAAATGCACACCCGAGCTTAAGAAAGTAAATTATTAAACACGCGCCTAAAGAGACTATCGCGTTATTATTTTGGGAAGGCCACGAAATTCACTAAGCGGCCCTCCTGAATTCTAAGTAATTTAAAACAAGTATTTACTGAGGGCCCCGCAATTTGTATTTTTATTCGGCGAGGCTCATCTCATTCTTATTTTTTAAAGGAATTTGCAACGTCATGGAAATGCATCTCGGGCCACGCCACAATCAATGCGCCCGTGACTAGAGACATATTTCGACTCCGTTGAGATTTGGATTTGGGTCACATAAATGTGCACCCGAGTTTAGGGAGATAACATTATTAAAGGCGCGCCTAAAGCAACTAGCGCATTATTATTTTTGGGGAGGGCCGTGAAATTTGTTAAACGGCCCATCCCGGAATCTAAGTATTTAATACATATATTTTGTGAGGGCCCCGCAATTTGTCCCTTTTATTCGGCGAGGCTCGTCTCATTTTATTCTTTATTATTATTATTATTATTTTTTTTTTATTTTTTTAAAAGGATGCCATTTTTATGTCTTTAACAATACTAAAACTTACGGCCTCTTTACAACTAAAATCCCATGACTTGTTAGAAGTTTAATAAAAGGAGTTTAGTGAATGAGTGTTTCGGTAGTAGTAACAGCATGCACTAATACTATTTTTTTCGAATGACCTAACTGAAGGAAAAGACGAACAGATTAACGTCAAGCTTGTGTCATAGAACGACTAGTCCAACTTAATTAAACGACATCAAATAAACAAGAATAACATAACATGAAAATGAACCAAAATGCAGACAATGAAACATAGGCAGAAAATTTCCATACCAATTTTTATATTGCATCTCAAACATTCAACGTAAAGTTTATTTATCTAATACATCGAGGTTTACTAACCTTTGCACCTCGACAAACTCAGAGCGACAAACACGATTCCGACGGAACTCAAGCCGGACCTTTCTGAATGAAGAACAACGACGGAACCTCGGACAGCGCCTCGACGAACCAAAGTCGACCTCGACGGAAAAACAGAAAACTCGGCCAAGCAAGATCGCAGCAACCCACCGCTGCTCGGAAACGCAGCTACGACTGCCTGGCATGCAGCGATAGCTGCTCGTCGGACTGAAAATGGCGGACTGGTTCGTTAGAGCTAGGAGGAGGAAAGGTGGTTGCCGATGTTTGGTGGTCGAAGGCGGGGGACAGTGGCAACGTGGGCAGTGACGATGGCGGAGAGGGAGCTGGGGGAAGGTGACGGGCCTGTTGGGTGCGACAGTGGGTCGACGGAGGGGAGGTGGTTATGGTCGTTTGAACCGTTGAAGGAGGTGGAGGGAGCTGGTGGTTTTGGGTTATGGTTGCTCGTCAGGAAGAAGGGAAGCTGGTGGTTCGCCGGTGGTCTTGAGGCAGCAGGTTGACAGGGATGGTGCGTGGGGGTGCCGGAAGGTGGTGACTGGTTGGTCGCGGGACGTGAGGGTTTTCGGTTATGGCGTCGGGGTGGTGTTTGGGAGGAGGAGGGTGGTCCGGTTTGGTCGTGAGGGTGTGGGACTGGTGGGTTTGGGTAGGGTTCTGCTAGGGTACTTGCTTCTTCTTCTTCTTGAAGAAGAAGCGTGAACAGTAGTCGTTCCTGTAGGGTTTTTGCTTCTTCTCTTTTGAGAAGAAGATGTACAGTACCTCTTTTCAAAAATCCCAAAATCCTCCTTTAAAAATGTGTTTTGTCCGTGTTTTTGTAATACAATGCCCATGAAAATGAGCCCCACACGTGGTGGGGTTTGAGGCATATGTCCCCCACGCGTGGTGGGGTTCCCCACGTGTCCTGGACACGGTTTATTGTGGGCTAGGTCCGAAAATTAGGCCTAAAACCGGGTAGTTTGAACCCGAATATTATTCTTTTGCCCGGACCCGAGAAATAGGAACATGTTGCTTAACTAGTCCTATGTAAGCAAAATAACTACCAAAAATAAGACTAGTATTTAAACAAAACTATATCTTTTTTTTAAATATTTTCAAGATTTAAAATAGCTACAAAATATTAATAAAACTATTTTTTTGTAATTTTCGTTTTTAAATATTAAGATAAAATATGAAGTAATGTTTTTTTTTTGTATTTTTCAAAGTTAAAATGACTATAGGATATTAATAAAACTACTTTTTTTGTAATTTTCGTTCTTTAATAAAGGTAAAAATATGAAGTAATATTTTTGTATTTTTTCAAAATTATAATGACTGCAAACATTAATAGAACTATATTTTTTTGTAATTTTCGAATTTATATAAAGTACCAAAATAAAGTACAATTTTTGTATTTTTCAAGTTTATGAGAGATACATAAACTAAAATTTATATATATATTTTTGAAATTTTCTTTTGCAACGAAATAAAGTAAAAATAGTTAAAATAGCTATATTGGACCCAATTTCACATATTCATGCTAAAAATGTGAAAATTCTCGGGGAGGGTAAAAAATCACGTGCTTACAGCTGCCCCTCTGACGACCCCTGCTATCTTTATGTCAATATTCCCGTCTTTTCTTGGGAATACTAGTAGTCCTAAGAAAGTTATCATGAAAGCAATCCGTCTATGTTCTTCCCACTTTTGACGATTACTTTTGCTGCACAACTGGTTTTCTGGCTTGTCGAATCCTCCTATGTGACCATATCTTTGATATATGAAACTCATGCTGCAAAAACCTTTTGCCAAGTCAGGGTTATGAATTGTTCTGACTATCTTTAAGGAGTCCAGAAACCGGTGTATTGCTACAGCTCTTGGAGCAATCAGATATTTGTGCCTCAAAGGAGTCTCAGCGCTGCCGATATACCCTGCTATTTCTTCTAAAGTTGGGGTAAGTTCAAAGTCCGAGAAATGGAAGACATTGTGCGCAGGATCCCAGTGGGGGACTAGTGCCCTTATGATATCTCCCCGTGGCCTGATATCCAACAAACTCGTGAGGCCTTTCAGATACTTCTTGATTTCGTCATGCCCTTCTTTGCCTAAATCATTCCACCAGAGCCGCAATTGGAGGGGGATTTTATTCATGATTGAAAAGGGTTCATTTGGAGTCGTGCTCATTCTGCACATTTATTAATAAGATTTTAACAAACGAAACTTATTCTGATAAAAACAAAAATATATGCGATTTTTCTCAAAAGGATTTCTGAACACGACCTCTCAGCACTTCATGAACGAAGATTTTTAAGGTTGTGTGAGAAAAAAAACGAGGTGGCCGTCTGTACCAAGGCAGAATTCCGGAGTTCCTTTCGGGAACATTTGGCTATTTTTGACATAAGCGGCATCACCCGGACTTGTTTATGACTCTTTTATCATTTTTCAAAAATAGAAAATTCAACATTGCAACACGGCCTTTCAATGCCTCGGGGACGAAGATTTTTAAGGATGTGTGGGTCAACTGGACCAAGTCTTAAAAATGACCCAAAGGTGGCTGTTTATGCAAAGTCAGCCTTCCGGCGTCCCTTTCGGGAACATTCGGCTATGTCTTGATAAAACAGTGGCACCCGACTTCTTTATGACAATTAAAATTTGACATATTTGTTTTTGCTATTTTTTGTAAAAGGGGGAAGTTACATCACTAGACTTATTTACGACAAAATTAAAAATCTTTGATATGTTTTTTTTTGTTTTTTTTTATATTTGTTTTTGGCTTTTTAGCAAAAGGTGGGGTTGGACCCGATGAGGGTTGCCTACGTATCTCACATCCGGTGAGAATCAAACCCGCGTAGTTCGGGTAATCAAGAATAAGTAGATGAACTAACTTCTCCTTTTTTTTTGAATTTGTGAAAGAACTACTTTAAAAGGAGAAAGGAAGTATTTTATTTTTTTTGGATTTTTGATTGATTTTCTTTTTTAAAAGAAAGACTTCTAAGATATTTTTTTTCTCTCATTTCCATTTGTTTTTTTTTCTCATTCTAAAGGAAGAAGAAAATATTTTTCGGAATTTTACCTTTAATAAAAGAAATGCTTCTAAATTTTTTTTTTTGAATTTTGAATTTTCCTTTCAATTTTGAAAGAAGAATCAAAATATTTTCGGATTTTTTTTTTCTTCTTATTATACATTTTTTTAAAAAAAAATAATTAAAAGACTTTCTAAAGAAGTTAATAATGCAAAATATTTTTGGATTTTTGTTTGTTTTTTAAAAAATTCGGAGTCTAAAAACTTTTCTAGACTTTTTGGCAAGACAAATATTTTGCAACAAATAAAGACATATATATATTTTTTGGAAATAAAAGCTTTTGGATATATATATATATATATATATATATATATATATATATATATATATATATATATATATATACATGTATATATTTGTGACAAATAATGAAAGACTCTTTTTTTATTATTATTATTTTTGAATTTTCATAAAAAAAACCATTTTAAAAATAAGATTCTTTTTGATTTTTATTTTTATAACAAGACAAACTATATATTTCTATATTTTTTCTGAAAAAACAAAACAGAACAACGATTCTTTTTTCTATTTTTCCTTTGCTTTTAATAAAACAAACTAATAAGACATTTTTTTTAAAGAGCTGTCACACCTCCTTTTTCCGCACCCGCGAGGGTGCAGGGGAGTTTTTCCAATTAAAGGACAATCGAAAGGGGATTTATTTATTTATTTCAGAGTCTCCACTTGGGAGATTTAGGGTGTCCCAAGTCACCAATTTTAATCCCGAATCGAGGAAAAGAATGACTCCATATTACAGTCTGCGTACCAGAAATCTAGATAAGGAATTCTGTTAACCCGGGAGAAGGTGTTAGGCATTCCCGAGTTCCGTGGTTCTAGCACGGTCGCTCAACTGTTATATTCGGCTTGATTATCTGATTTTATACAAATGTGAACTTATGTGCCAATTTTATCTTTTAACCGCTTTTATCATTCACTGTTATTTTTATAGGACTTGCAACGTCGTGAAAACATATCTCGAACCACGTTACATCAATGCACCCGTGGTTATTGATATATCTCGACTCGGTTGAGATTTGGATTTGGGTCACATAAATGTGCACCCGAATTAAGAAAAATAAATTATTTAAGACGCGCCTAAAGCAACTAACGTATGGTTGTTTTGGGGAAGGCCGTAAAATTTGCTAAACGGCATGTCCCGAATTCTAAGTATTTTTAATATATATGCATTTAGAGGGCCCCGCAGCTTCTACATTTTTGTTTGTCGAGGCTCGTCTCATTTATTATTAAAAGGAATTTACAACGTCATGGAAATGCATCTCGGGCCACGCCACAATCAATGCGCCCATTTTTATTTTTATCTATTTAAAGAGTTAATTCAAAGTTATTAAAATATATTGCAAGCCATGTTGTACGTAACGCACTAGTGGTTCACGACAAGTTCTATTTAACTACGTTCCAAATTGGAGCCGGGTCACATGAGATGCACCCCCGGTTCCTTTAATCTAATTACATACAAATAACAATATTGCCACAAATCACTAATTTGACGCTATTTATAAACTATCATTCTTTTTCCTCTTAATCTAGTTTAATGAAATATAAGCTGATAATCTAACAATAAATGGCAACCATCTGACAATTAGTGATAAAAAAAAAATATAAAATTAACAACAGAACATAACATTAACAATCAGTGATAAACTAACATGACGAGATAAACTTTAAAATACGGCAAATATATTACTACTACTCAAATTTACCGAGACAAGATATGGAAGCAAAGAACACACCGAGGCAACAAAAATAACATGAATACTCACGTTTAACAGCAACGTCGAGTTTCAACATCTCGAACTCGCCAAAAATGGACAGCAACAACCTCGACGTACCGGACCTCGACGAACCAAAGTCGACCTCGACGGAACTCATCCCGGACAGAACTTCTGGGTTGTTTTTTTTTGAACATTTTCGTTAGGTTTCAGCTTGTGCGTATGTGTGTTTTCTTGGTCAGTCATGGCAAGGGGGAAGGGCCGTTCATTGCTAAACTCTGCAAGCAGTTGTTTGGACGTGGGGGTGACGACGGGAGGCAACAGTAGTTGCTGTTTGATCCAGCCTAAGGCGTGGTGGTCGCCGGACAGTGACGACGAGCAAGAGCTGGACGAGGTAGAGGGAGCTGGTAGCGTGAGGAAGGTGAAGGCGATGGTTATGGCTGGGTCGTTTGGTCGTCGACTGGTGAGGCTGGTCGGAGGTTTGGTGGACTGGTTGTCGACGGGGGTGCGACTGGTTTGTGATGGAGGTGGTTTTTGTTGATGGTTATGGCGTTTGGACAGTGGGTCGGGGGCAGCGACGACGACGGTGGAGTATGGTCGTTTGGGCAGTGGTCGACGATGGAGGAGTAGGGCGGTATGCTGGTAACGGGCAGTAGGGTTTTGGGTGTGTGTTGACGGGTAGGTGTTTGGGCGGCGGCGATGGCTGGTTGCGATGGAGTTTGGGGAGGAGACGGGGTGGTTTGGGTGACTTTAACGATGGTTTAGGGTGTTGCTCAGGTTGGTCGTGGGTAGGGTTCCGTTTTTGTAGTAGGGTTTTTTCTTTCTTCTTTCTAAAGAAGACAGATGAACAGTAGTTCCCCCAGCAAAATTTTTCAAGTCCTTTTTTGTGTAGCTTTGCCCGTGCATTTGTAAGCTTCTGCCAAGAAAAATGAGCCCCACGCGTGGTGGGGTTCGAGACTTGTGTTTCCCACGCGTGGTGGGGTTCCCCGTGTATGGGATTCCGTCCGTGTTCCCCACGTGTGGCGGACTCGGATTATTATGGGCTAGGTCCGAAAATTAGGCCTAAAAGCGGGTAAGTTTGAACCCGAATATTATTCTTTTTCTCGGACCCGACTAAGGACACGACGTTGCTTAACTAGTCCTATGCAAACAAAATAACTACCAAAAATAAGACTAACATTTAAACAAAACTATATCTTTTTTAAATATTTTTCAAGATTTTAAATAGCTACAAAATATTAATAAAACTATTTTTTTGTAATTTTCATTTTTTAATAAAGACAAAATATAAAGTAATATTTTTTGTATTTTTCCAAAATTAAAATGACTACAAAACATTAATAGAATTATATTTTTTTTTGTAATTTTCGAATTTATATAAAGTACCAAAATAAAGTACAATTTTTATATTTTTTCAAGTTTATGAGAAATACATAAACTAAAATTTATATATGTATTTTTGTGATTTTTTCTTTTTGCAACGAAATAAAGTAAAATAATTAAAATGGCTATATTAGACCCAATTTCACATATTCCCGCTAAAAATGTGAAAATTCTCGGGGAGGGTCAAAAATCAGGTGTCTACAGCTGCCCCTCTTTGACTGGAAACACGAAGAGTTTTCCGACAAAGAACGACTAGACATGTTTTTGACCCGACCATTACTTGGACGGACTACACTAAGGAAAGGGAGGGAATGTGACCGAGCCCTGGTATCTGAGCTGCCTACATATCCTTGGTTATACAGGAATCAGGCCACGTGTAGTTCGGAAATGAGAGAGATGGTTAAGTGTACCGAGGTGTAGAGCCGATCGAGGTGCCATTCCGTTGAGGTTCCGGTCCGTGGTCCTGTCATTACATCAAAAATGAAAACTGAAAAAGACTAACTAAGCCTATCAGCTACTAGTTACAAGGATTCCTATCTTTAAGTCTTCTGAAACTTGATCTTGAGTCTTGAATGGTGCTTCATACAGACTTTGGATTTGAACCTTGCTACTTGCTAGTTGTAGGTGCTAGTTCTTGAACAGACCATATTTGTTCTGCCTACGTATCCTTGAGCATACCTTGATACCTTTTTTGTGTCCAGCTTTTGTTGACCATCTCAGACTGTTGACTCGCATTCTTGAGGCGAGCTTCTGCTATTTATAACTTGGTTGAATGCTGGGGACTTTTGCCGTAGCCTTCTACTTCCCGGTGCTAAGGATTTTTATTGTTTCCTGCGGGGGATCCTTGTTGTATTCCTCTGCTTTATTGATAGTAAGTGTGCTCCTTTCTCATATGAGCAGGCTTTTGGCTTCAACACTTCAATTGTATTCCCTTATTCTCCAGGTGGGTGCCTGATTTCTATTTCTTTTCTTTATCCTTGTTCTCCAGGTGGACGCCTGATTTCTTCCTTCCTTTGTCCTTGTTCTCCAGGTGGACGCCTGATTACTTCTTTTCTTTGTCCTTGTTCTCCAGGTGGACGCCTGATTTCTTCCTTTCTTTGTCCTTGTTCTCCAGGTGGACGCCTGATTTCTTCTTTGTCGGCTTGCGTTTTCCTCCGATGCTTTTATTTTGTGAACTTGAGGGATGGTACGGGCCTTTTGCTCCTCTGAGTACCAGTTTTCATTTTGCTTGATCCGCTGGGGACATGGCCTTCTTCATCAAGCCTTTCAATGGTTCCTTCGGCGGTATGGCTCTCTTCATCAGATTTGCCACGCTGGGCATGACTCAATGTTCACAAGCTGCTTCTTTCAAAATGCGTCCTTACGCGTCCTTTTGACTCGTGTGCCTGAGTTTGCCGCCCTCTGCTTCCTGGTGCTGGGGATTTTTATTGTTCCCTGCTGGATATTCCTGTTGTAACCTTCTACCTTCCGGTGGGGTTACTGCTCTCAAAACCTGAAATATTTAAACTAAAACATAAAAATATTCCTCTCGTTATACAGGTGGGCGCCTATTTAAACTAAGACATGAAAATTATTCCTCTCGTTATACAGGTGGGCGCCTATTTAAACTAAGACATGAAATTTATTCCTCTCGTTATACAGGTGGGCGCCTATTTAAACTAAGACATGAAAATTATTCCTCTCGTTATACAGGTGGGCGCCTATTTAAACTAAGACATGAAAATTATTCCTCTCGTTATACAGGTGGGCGCCTATTTAAACTAAGACTGAAAATTATTCCTCTCGTTATACAGGTGGGCACCTATTTAAACTAAGACATGAAAAGTATTCCTCTCGTTATACAGGTGGGCGCCTATTTAAACTAAGACATGAAAATTATTCCTCTCGTTATACAGGTGGGCGCCTATTTAAACTAAGACATGAAAATTATTCCTCTCGTTATACAGGTGGGCGCCTATTTAAACTAAGACTGAAAATTATTCCTCTCGTTATACAGGTGGGCGCCTATTTAAACTAAGACATGAAAATTATTCCTCTCGTTATACAGGTGGGCGCCTATTTAAACTAAGACATGAAAATTATTCCTCTCGTTATACAGGTGGGCGCCTATTTAAACTAAGACATGAAAAGTATTCCTCTCGTTATACAGGTGGGCGCCTATTTAAACTAAGACATGAAAAGTATTCCTCTCGTTATACAGGTGGGCGCCTATTAAGACACGAAAATTATTCCTCTCGTTATACAGGTGGGCGCCTATTTAAACTAAGACATGAAAAGTATTCCTCTCGTTATACAGGTGGGCGCCTATTTAAACTAAGACTGAAAATTATTCCTCTCGTTATACAGGTGGGCGCCTATTTAAACTAAGACATGAAAATTATTCCTCTCGTTATACAGGTGGGCGCCTATTTAAACTAAGACTGAAAATTATTCCTCTCGTTATACAGGTGGGCGCCTATTTAAACTAAGACATGAAAATTATTCCTCTCGTTATACAGGTGGGCGCCTATTTAAACTAAGACTGAAAATTATTCCTCTCGTTATACAGGTGGGCGCCTATTTAAACTAAGACATGAAAAGTATTCCTCTCGTTATACAGGTGGGCGCCTATTTAAACTAAGACATGAAAATTATTCCTCTCGTTATACAGGTGGGCGCCTATTTAAACTAAGACTGAAAATTATTCCTCTCGTTATACAGGTGGGCGCCTATTTAAACTAAGACATGAAAATTATTCCTCTCGTTATACAGGTGGGCGCCTATTTAAACTAAGACATGAAAATTATTCCTCTCGTTATACAGGTGGGCGCCTATTTAAACTAAGACTGAAAATTATTCCTCTCGTTATACAGGTGGGCGCCTATTTAAACTAAGACATGAAAATTATTCCTCTCGTTATACAGGTGGGCGCCTATTTAAACTAAGACATGAAAATTATTCCTCTCGTTATACAGGTGGGCGCCTATTTAAACTAAGACATGAAAAGTATTCCTCTCGTTATACAGGTGGGCGCCTATTTAAACTAAGACATGAAAAGTATTCCTCTCGTTATACAGGTGGGCGCCTATTAAGACACGAAAATTATTCCTCTCGTTATACAGGTGGGCGCCTATTTAAACTAAGACATGAAAAGTATTCCTCTCGTTATACAGGTGGGCGCCTATTTAAACTAAGACTGAAAATTATTCCTCTCGTTATACAGGTGGGCGCCTATTTAAACTAAGACATGAAAATTATTCCTCTCGTTATACAGGTGGGCGCCTATTTAAACTAAGACATGAAAATTATTCCTCTCGTTATACAGGTGGGCGCCTATTTAAACTAAGACTGAAAATTATTCCTCTCGTTATACAGGTGGGCGCCTATTTAAACTAAGACATGAAAATTATTCCTCTCGTTATACAGGTGGGCGCCTATTTAAACTAAGACTGAAAATTATTCCTCTCGTTATACAGGTGGGCGCCTATTTAAACTAAGACATGAAAATTATTCCTCTCGTTATACAGGTGGGCGCCTATTTAAACTAAGACTGAAAATTATTCCTCTCGTTATACAGGTGGGCGCCTATTTAAACTAAGACATGAAAATTATTCCTCTCGTTATACAGGTGGGCGCCTATTTAAACTAAGACTGAAAATTATTCCTCTCGTTAGCGGATGAACCCAAAATATCCTATTCGAGGGCGGATGAACCCAAAATATCCTATTCGAGGGCGGATGAACCCAAAATATCCTTTAAAATTTGAAAATGCCTTACCTCAACACTTGCTGGGGATTATTTACTTACCTTCTGGGGGGATAAAATGTTATCAGCTGGGGGTACCTGACTTCCAGAAAATTTTCTAAATGGAAGGAAAATTTTCTGCCCCAGTTTGATAATATCCTTTGTGGCATGCAGTTCCTGCATCAATGCCATTTCCTTTACCTGTTTCAAATCAAACAAAATTTGTTAGTTTAAAACATGGTGGTTGGCTGTGATACTCCTATTGGGATTGCTTTCCCTTTCTCCTTCATTGCGCTGTGCTCCACGACTTGTTGGGGATGATATTATGTGCTGGGGATAATCCCTTCCTGCTGGGGATATCCCTCTTCTTTTGTGGCATAGCTTGGAAACTGGCATTTCCCCGACCTTTTAGTCTAGTATGGATTTCGCCAAATCATGCTCACTGCTCTCCTTGCTTTGTTCACGGGCCTTGTCTTTGAGGTTTATAACCTTGGTTTTGGCAAGGATATCCCTCTTGACGCTCGTCAATCCTTTTGTCAATTCCCTTTTGCTGGGGATATCTTTATTGACACTGGCCTCGCGCTTGTTCCTTGCTGACTATACCATTTGGATGTACTAGTCAGATCTCATCTTGAAAAGCTGATGGCATATTTGAAGTCATTTCATACTTGTTCTGACCAGACAGACTCTATTGAGGAATTTTTCTATGAAAGGAGAAAGATAAAAGAAACAAAATAAAAGACAAAGGAAACGATGACTCTTTTACAAAAGAAACTATAAATAAAAATCTATCAAATGCAGATACGGACTCTAATGGCCATGACATGCGTATTTGGCCTATCCTCTACCGTCAATCATCTTTCAAGATCTTCAATTGGCGATTCCCCATCTGATTCTCAATAGTGCCCGAAGGGTTTTCACTATCAAGCCTCTCTCATTTTGGTTTTCTCTCAGCTTTCATCGCCTTACGGTGCCTGTGAAGGTTTTCACCAATAAGACTCTCTCATTTGTATCACTTTCCAGCTGGGGATTTGGAGTATTGCCGGTATGACTCCCTCTGCTGGAGATTAGAGTCTTTTCTGCTGTGGAACAGAATGTTAGGTTCGCCGGTAAGACTCTTCATTTGTCTGACTTGACATCTTTTGAAGACTGATCGGAAGGTCTTTCTTTAGACCGTAATATGGGTTTTGGATAGGCTAGAAAGAAAGGGTATAAAAGGCTCAAAAATACATTAATTTTTGGGTTATTAGTTACAACCTTCGGAATTAGATTTATTTACAACAAACGCAACTTTTGCCCCAGTTTCTTGCTTAGGGATATTTTAATTGATTTTTTTCATTTTTCAAAACTATGACCGAGCCGTGAAGCGCCTACGTATCCTCTTTGAGGAATCAGGTCAAACGTCGTTCCCAATTCCTCGGTTTTCATTTGACTTTCCTCTTCTTTTTTTCTCTTCTCTTTTTTCATCATTTTTCTTTCCTTCTTTTTATTTTTCTTTTGTCGTTTTGTTGATTTTTCTTTTTTCTTTTTTCTCTTTTTTTTCTTAGTTGCCACTGATTCCGAACGAGGGGTATGAAAGAAAATAAATAAGGCTCAAAAGGGGTAACGAAGGATAAAGTGTTTGGGTAGCAGAACAAAATGCCTTCATCATTCAAGTCTTCAAAACATGCCAAGTGCAAACACTACAATTTAAATTTGTAGTCTCTTCTGATGGTGCTGGACTTGACAATTATACTCCACATCTGTTTGTTCATTTGTCACTTATAAAGCACCGTTGGGCGACACTCTCATTCTCATTATTATGAACAACCCTCATGCCAATTTGGCGAATCTTTGATTTTTAACGGTTTTCTTTGTGCTTAACTTGCCCCAGTTCCATATGACTCGGGATCTAAATAATCTCAAACCGTTCTTATTTCCTTTAAATGCTCTGATCACCTTTGTGGGGTTTTATGATTAACTTTTAAGATTAGGCCCAAACTGTGTGTGCATGTCATGTCACTAGAATCGGCACTGAACAAAATGATAAAGGACTAAACAAAAAGATGACTGGAAATGATAAAAGACCGGATTTTGCATTGGACTACTGGTGAAATGGTTTAAATAACAAAACAAACAAAACAATCAAGAACGAAATCCTAAAACAAACTGGACAAAATTTAAACAACCGCTACGTCAAAACGGAAAGTTAAGACAGTCTGACACAAGACGGTATCCGACTTATAACCCTAATAATCCGAACAACAGAAATGACAACAAAATAAGCCACCACAGGCTTCTCTCTTGCTAACCAAGGAACGAAGTATCTTCCCACTTTATCAAAACTGGCATCTTAGCCACTGAGCTTTGCATCAATACTGCCGAGACCATTACCAGCTTCAACCTCATCAACCTCCGTCGGCAAGTTCTCGAGGGGGTTCGAGTGCTCCATGTCACTGTTATTATACACAACCCGCCCTTCTCGGATCATTTTCTCTACTTCCCTTCTCCAACTATGACAACTCTCAATGTTGTGCCCTACGACATTGGAGTGGTAGGCGCATCGCGCTGCCGGATCAAAGCTCCTTGCAAGTGGATTTAGAGTACATGCGGGGAGTGGCTTAATCGAGCCAGCATGCCTTAGCCTTTCAAACAGACTGACATAAGATACCCCGATAGGGGTGAGAGCCTTTCCTCGTTTCAGCAACCTCTTCATTCTTGCATGTTGACAGGGCCGGAAACCTGATCCAGATGGCTTTTGGTAGGCTTGTATGAGTGGGTAAGCATTTCGTGGAGTCGGGTACCTGGGAAGTGAGGTATGGCTTTTGAGGTCACGGGGAAAGAAGTGGTGTTGGGGAGCGGAGAAGCATTGAGGAGTGATGGAGCTACTCGGATAGCTGGGAAAGCTGCCATAAGTGGGTTGGGATGGAGAGTATGGGGGATCTTCCATTATGGTGTTGGGTGCTTGGGAAATGACCGAGTTCAAGAGACTTGGCGGTGGAGGGGGTGGTGCTTTTCCCGTTATCCATGCCTGATACATGTCTGCCACATGCTGTCTCAGCATTTTCACTTCTTCTACCAACCCGTTGTTCCGTTCGACCAATTGTTGTCGGTCATCAGTACCGACCCACTCGGTTCTGCGGTTCTGAGCCATTGTCCTTTGATTTTGCTTTGCAGGGAGGAGTTACCACAACCAACCACTTTCTATATATGGACACATCAAAGGGAAGCCATCACGTTAGTGTTAGGGCATTGGACAGACAATCATATATCAGAGATACAATGTACCTAAGCAGTTAGACAATTGTGCCCCCTGAAAATCTTCCACACTCTCTTTTATTTATTTATTATTATATTTTTTTATTTTTTATTTTATTTTAGTGGTGGTCGAATCTTATGGAGATTGCCTACGTATCATGACCCCGCATGAATCTGACTGAGCGTAGTTCGGACCAATAAAAGATAAACAATACTAATCATTTTTTTTCAATTTACATATTAAAATAAACTGAAAAAAATCAAACAAACCACATATTCTAATTAAAGATTTATAAACTCAAAAACAAAAGGCTAGCTCCCTTTCTCTGTTCGACAAATGCAACCAAATGGTTATTTTTGTAAATGTGGCCCCTTCCAAATTTCACATGAATTTTGAGGCCGGGAAGGGTTATTTTATAACACTTTACAAACTTGTCTGTCCTTTTACGAAAATAACCTTTCGACAACTGAAAGATACTCTAAGGCTATTTCGGCAAGAACGGTTTAAGCCGCGGCCGAAGCTGGCTCGGCTTATTTTATTTTTCATTTTTTTTGACTAAACATCCAAATGGCATTCACCTGACCCGTTGACTCTTTGTTTTTTTCAAATTACGATAAAAACCTTGTGTTGCAAACGCGGCCTTTCGACATCTCGGGGACGAAGCTTTTTAAGGCTGTGTGGGTCAACTGGACCAAACTCCTAAACATGACCCAAAAGGTAGCTGTTTATGCAAAGTCAGCCTTCCGGCGTCCCTTTCGGGAACATTCGGCTATTTATGACAAACATCATCTCCTGACTTAGTTATGACTCTTTTATTGTTTTTCGAAAATAGGAAACTCAATATTGCAAACACGGCCTGTCAACGTCTCGGGGACAAAGATTTTTAAGGCTGTGTTGGTCAACTGGACCAAATCTTAAAAAATGACCAAAAGGTGGCTGTTTATGCAAAGTCAACCTTCCGGCGTCCCTTTCGGGAACATTCGGCTATGTCTTGATAAAACAGCGTCACCCGACTTCTTTATGACAAAATTAAAATTTGACATATTTTTTTTTTATTATTATTATTATTTATTTGTTTTTTTTTGGATTTTTAGCAAAAGGTGGGGTTGGACCCGATGAGGGTTGCCTACGTATCTCACATCCAGTGAGAATCAAACCCGCGTAGTTCGGGCAAATAAACTATTTTTGAGAAGACCCTTTTCCATTTTCTATCCTTTTTTTATATATGGCAAACAAACAAACTATTATTTTTCATTCATAACAAACAAACTAACGTAAAACATAAAACATTCCTTCTTTTTTTTTATTTGTTTTCTTATTCTAAAGAAAAAAGAAAATGTTTTTTTTGGAATTTTTACCTTTAATAAAAGAAATGCCTAAAAAACATATTTTTGAATTTTGAATTTTTAAAGAAGAATCAAAATATTTTCGGATTTTTTATTTTTTATTTTTTATTTTAAAAAAAAAATTCTTTTGAATTTTTTTTTTGGATCATATATATATTTATTTTGGAACAAATAATAAAATCACGTTCAACGCCCGACTCTTTTTGTTTTTATTTTTGGCATTTTCACAGACAAACAAAATAAAATAAAATATTTTAAAAACCAGACTCTTTTTCATTTTCATTTAATGGCAAAACAAACTATTTTCTTTTCTATATTTTTTGAAAAAAAAAACAAGACATAACAATGATGATTTTTTTCTTCTATTTTTCCTTTGCTTTTAATATAACAAACTAATTCAAAATTTCGGCAGAGTTTCGATACTACTCGGACATTAATTTTTTTTTCTAAAAATAAGTAGTTATATCTCTACACTGTCATTTTCTCATCTTTTCACGATTTTCTAATTTGTGGAAAATGATGACAACATACAAAATCTTTTTGAATTTTCATGCTTTGTTTTATATGTATTTTTATTTTTTATATTTATTATTACTTTCAAAAATGTGGCATGGGAGACATAATGATTTCCAATACTTCTTGGATTCCGCAAATGCTCCCCATGCGCTTTTCCCAACATATGAAGCATGGGGGACATAGGGAATTCCAAGACTTCTTGGATTCCACAAATGTTCCCCATGGGCTTTTCCCAAAAATGAAGCATGGGGGACGTAGGGAATTCCAAGACTTCTTGGACTCCACAATTGTTCCCCATGCTTTTGATTAAAATAACACCATGCTGGAAAAACGTGCAACCTTCTTATTAAACGTGGTCAACATAACAAAGTATGTCATTTGTCCGCAACTATCATTGGTCCGCCAAATGACCCATTCACCCTTGAATAAATACAACATGTAGCACATAGGATGCCGAAGATGGTCTATTATTTTCAGGTTGCTTGTCCTAGACGGACCCAACCCCTGTGTTGAGTCCCCTAAGTCAGATGCACATGATGCAAATAAACGTTCCTACTAGGGATCCGGCATGAAGTCACGTTATTCTATGTTCAAAACCTGGGTCGGTGTTCTAGACAGTGTACCCGAGCGGACAACTCGAGTTGAGGAAGGAGCTCCTTTCCGGGAACCAAAAGGCCAGCCGGCTTAGAAACTTTCCGAGCCTCTTTTATTTAGGGTATGACACTAACAGAATAGGGAGTCTCAACCAGTAAGCACATCCCCGGAGGTAAGAAGAGAAAGGTTTCGGCACAGTTTATATACAGTTCAAATAATATCAAAGCGGTAAAAGCAGCATTTAGCACATTAGGCTCAAAACATGTAATAATCAGATAATAAATAAAGCCAAATAATAACAATTATTCTAAGCTCGAATTTCTAACCCTGAACCAGTGGTTCTGGGTCACTAATCCCCAGCGGAGTCGCCAGAGCTGTCACACCTCCTTTTTCCGCACCCGCGAGTGTGCAAGGGAGTTTTTTCCAATTAAAGGACAATCGAAATGGGATTGGTTTATTTATTTCAGAGTCACCACTTGGGAGATTTAAGGTGTCCCAAGTCACCAATTTTAATCCCGAATCGAGGAAAAGAATGACTCCATATTACAGTCTGCGTACCAGAAATCCGGATAAGGAATTTTGTTAACCCGGGAGAAGGTGTTAGGCATTCCCGAGTTCCGTGGTTCTAGCACGGTCGCTCAACTGTTATATTCGGCTTGATTATCTGATTTTATACAAATATGAACTTATGTGCAAATTTTAACTTTTACCGCTTTCATAATTATTATTATTATTATTTCTTACAGGGAATTGCAACGTCGCGAAAACATATCTCGAACCACGTTACATCAATGCACCCGTGGTTGTTTGACATATCTCGACTCGGTTGAGATTTAGATTTAGGTCACATAAATGTGCACCCGAGTTAAGGAAAATAAATTATTAAAGGCGTGCCTAACGCAACTAACGTATTGTTATTTTGGGGAAGGCCGTAAAATTTCGCTAAACGGCATGTCCCGAATTCTAAGTGTTTTAATATATACACATTTAGAGGGCCCCGCAAGTTGTGCATTTTTTGTTTGTCGAGGCTCGTCTCATTCATTATTAAAAGGATTTACAACGTCATGGAAATGCATCTCAGACCACGTCACAATCAATGTACCCGTGATTAGAGACACATTTCGATTTCATTGAGACTTGGATTTGGGTCACATAAATGTGCACCCGAGCTTAAGAAAATTAAATTATTAAAGGCGCGCCTAAAGCGACTAGCGTATTATTATTTTTAGGTAAGGCCGTGGAATTTCGCTAAACGGCCTGTCCCGAATTCTAAGTGTTTTAATATATACACATTTAGAGGGCCCCGCAAGTCGTGCATTTTTTGTTTGTCGAGGCTCGTCTCATTCATTATTAAAAGGATTTACAACGTCATGGAAATGCATCTCAGACCATGTCATAATCAATGTACCCGTGATTAGAGACACATTTCGATTTCATTGAGACTTGGATTTGGGTCACATAAATGTGCACTCGAGCTTAAGAAAATTAAATTATTATATACGCGCCTAAAGCGACTAGCGTATTATTATTTTTAGGTAAGGCCGTGGAATTTCGCTAAACGGATTGTCCCGAATTCTAAGTATTTTAATAAGGCTCCTATTAATCCCAACTTTGCTAACGTATTGTTATTGTTATTAAATCCAACTTCTATTACTAAAGATCGAGGAATAAGGCTTAAACGCTAGTAGTCATGATTTTTCATTCGGGTGTTCACATACCTATTACAATGAGAGTACATAATATACGCGAGTACATATGTTCGCAACAATTCACAGGATGTCAAATTGTTCCCTTAATAAACACAAGTATATGCATGGAAGTAGACATTCTCGTAAAAAACTTAAGCTCACGATATGTTCTCACATTTACTTTAACACATGCAGTAACTAACCATAAGATAAACATTTTTTTTTTAATAAAACGACAAAAAATTGCATTGTTGACATTCACCTTGAACCATAATATGCGAAACGAACGGAATGAAACAAAGGACGAAGAACACTAACCTTCGAACCTCGACAAACCTAGAACGACCAACAGCGCCCCGACGGAACTCGAACCTGACCTCACTAAACGAGGAACAATGACGAAACCTCGGACAAACACCTCGACGTACCGGACCTCGACGAACCAAAGACGACCTCGATGGAAATAGAAAGCTCGGACCCAAAAACTGTCAACGACCAGAGATTGTTGGGTTGCTGTTGTATTTTCCGACGCGGCAACTGGTACGTGAAGCTACAGCAAAAGGGGTCGTTTGGATATGAGGAAAGGATCAGATATGGAAGGAGCTGGTGGTGCGATGTAGCAGCGCCGTCACAGCTACTGCTCGATGGCGAAGCCGCTGGTTTTCCGGTGGTGTTCGCTGGTCGTTTAGTTGTCGACTGGAAAGTGACGACGAGGGGGGTGGAGCTGGTGGTTATGGCGTTTTGGGACGTGAAGGAGTAGGGGGAAGTGGCGACGGGATAGTGACGACGATGAGGGAGCTGGTGGTTTTGGGTTATGGTCGCTAGGGTTTTTTCCTAGGTTTTCTTCAGGAAGAGGAGGAAGACGATGAACAGCGGATGCCGGGTTTAATGGAGGATCGCCGGACTGGTTTGACGGAGCTAGGAGGAGGAGGAATGGTGGTTTTTCCCGGCGTTCGTTTGGACAGTGGTCGACGGGCCTGTTTGGTTGTTGACGGAGGTGGCGAGACGAAGAGGGGTTAGCTGGACGGGACGTAAGGAATGATGGTTTTGGGTGGTCTGCCAGGGTCGTTTGGTTCTTCTTCCTTTTAAGAAGAAGATCAACAGTGCATCAGTTCTTAAAAAATTTCCAAGTCCTCCCCTTTGTGTAGCTTTGCCCGTGCATTTGTAAGCTTCTGCCAAGAAAAATGAGCCCCACGCGTGGTGGGGTTCGAGACTTGTGTTCCCCACGCGTGGTGGGGTTCCCCGTGTATGGGATTCCGTCCGTGTTCCCCACGTGTGGCGGACTCGGATTATTATGTGCTAGGTCCGAAAATTAGGCCTAAAAGCGGGTAAGTTTGAACCCGAATATTATTCTTTTTCTCGGACCCAACTAAGGACACGACGTTGCTTAACTAGTCCTATGCAAGCAAAATAACTACCAAAAATAAGACTAATATTTAAACAAAACTATATCTTTTTTAAATATTTTTCAAGATTTAAAATAGCTACAAAATATTAATAAAACTATTTTTTGTAATTTTCGTTTTTTAATAAAGACAAAATATAAAGTAATATTTTTTGTATTTTTCCAAAATTAAAATGACTACAAAACATTAATAGAATTATATTTTTTGTAATTTTCGAATTTATATAAAGTACCAAAATAAAGTACAATTTTTGTATTTTTTCAAGTTTATGAGAAATACATAAACTAAAATTTATATATGTATTTTTGTGATTTTTTCTTTTTGCAACGAAATAAAGTAAAATAGTTAAAATGGCTATATTAGACCCAATTTCACATATTCACGCTAAAAATGTGAAAATTCTCGGGGAGGGTCAAAAATCCGGTGTCTACACCAGTATAAAGAGAACTGTTCAGAAGAGAAAAAGAAGAAGAAAAATTAAAACAAAATAAGGAATGAAGAAAAAATAACTTTCACTTTATTAAAATACGGGATAACAAGGTTTCACACTTTGGCGAGCACAAAAACAAATCTGGATTACAACCCTAGATTAATCCAGACAGCGAGAAAGAAAATCAGAGCCCACTACTAAGACTCCCTTCAGATAGGAAGAGGAGTAGCCATTCAATTGTTGATTTTTACTTTCAGCCCCACAAACTGTACATCCGCCTTACTTGACCCTTCCCCCATCACCATAACTGGCTTGTCATCTACACATTGCACCACTGCTTTTCCACTGGTCGGTTTTTCTTTCGAACTATTTTCACCGGCACAGATCGTCATTACCGTTTGTGAGGGCTTCTTAAGATCCCCTCTCTTGTGTACTAGTTCGATCATGTGGGTCTCATGGTGCGCTGGTAGCGGATTCTGATTAATGTTTGGTGCTTCTGGAGCCTGAACTCCGATCTTATTTGTATCAATAAGCTCTTGCACGACATTCTTCAACTTTCAACATTTCTCAGTATCGTGTCCGGAAGCCCCCGAACATTATTCACAGCTCGCTGACGAGTCAAGATTTCTAGGAAGGGGATTTGGCAATTTGGGCTCAATAGGATTCAACAGGCCTAACTGCCTCAATTTGTGGAATAGAGTAGTATAGGATTCTCCCAGCGGAGTATATTTATGCTTCCTCTCATTCTTGAAAGCTTGATTCCCACGGAAACCTGACCCTGGAGGATTTCTATAGGCCCTCGGAGGTGGATATGTGTATTGTGGATGTGAGTATGTGTTTTGTGGAGGTGGGTATGTATTTTGTGGGGGAGGTGCATGCCATTGCGGTTGAGCCTGAGGCTGGGTATATGCTTGGGCGTGATGGGCGGAAAAGCGTGGCTCTGATGGTGGGTAGTAAGATTGTGGAAGGCCATATGGGATGTATGGGTAATTTGAGTGATGGGGTCTGGGCTGGTAGTGACGAGGGAACCTCTGAATCTGGACCAAGTACCTGCCTCGACTGTTGCGACCTCCGCTCTCTTCTTTTTCCCGAGCGCACCTCCCGTGCCGCTTTAGATAGCTTGAGTTGTGGCCTCGATTGCCGAATACTGCCCATTTTTATTACTTCATTGAAAGATTTACCAACTGACGTCACCAGGTGACCGAAGTAAGTTGGCTCCAAAGTTTGTAAGACGTAGTCCACCATTTCACCTTCCCTCATTGGTGGATCGACTCTTGCTGTTTGTTCTCTCCAACGGAATCCGAATTCCCTGAAGCTCTCTCCAGGCTTATTCTCAAGTTTCAACAGTGTGAGACGGTCAAGGACGATCTCAAGGTTATACTGGAAGTGACCTGCAAATGCTTGTGCTAGATCATCCCAGGTATACCACCTGCTAGGATCATGCCTCGTGTACCATTCCAGTGCGGACCCGCTTAAACTTTGACCAAAATAAGCTATTAGCAGCTCATCCTTTCCACCTGCCCCTCTCATCTTACTACAGAAACCTCGTAGATGTGCCATGGGATCACCATGTCCCTCATATAGATCAAACTTTGGCATCTTAAAACCTGCCGGCAACTGAACATCGGGGAAGGGACACAGATCTTTATAGGCCACACTAACTTGGCTGCCCAATCCATGCATATTCCTGAAGGATTGCTCCAGGCTTTTCACTTTACGAAGCACTTCGTCCTGCTCCGGATTCTTAGCCAGCCACTCAGTTTCTACCGGGAGCTGAAGGTGAGGGGTGTAAGTGTATGGCTTGGGTACTTTGAAGGTGAGTTCGGGAGGATAGTATTGGTTGTCGTGAACCTGAAACACTGGTTCATCGGCTGATTTTTGCAACGTGGCGGGTGGAGGTGCCACGAAAACAGGAATAGTTGGTGGAAGAGGATTTTGTTTGGGTGGTGGAGCTTGGGGATTATAGGAAGTTTCCCCTTGATAGTATTGGGCAATGGGGAAACTCGTTGATGGACCAGTGAGAGGGTGTTCCGGAGTCTAGCCGGTGAGAGGGTAGGAGTAGGGGGAAGGATTGATGATGTTTGTCCCCTAGCCCAGGCTAGGTGCATCCCAGCTATCTCTTGTCTCAACCTGTCTACTTCCTCCTTCATCATTTGCATCTCTGTCTTTTCCTCCTCAACACTTTTGTCTGAACCAAACATACTTTCCGGAATGGGCCTTTTAGATCTTGTGTGGTAATGGTAATCTGCCAGACGTTCTAAAGAGCTAACTGTTTTGAAATCTCTGGATCAACAAGAAACTTGTTAGAGTTAGAGTTAACACATATTGCAATTTCACGTTAGAGATGCAATGTTCCTAGGCAGTTTAACCATTTTTAACATGTCTTTGCTTTGACTGCATGCGTCATTCCGGCTTACTTTCTTTATCTCTCTTTTTATGTCCTTCTTTTCCTTTCTTTTATTCACTTTGCCTTTTCTTTTTTCTTTTTAGTGGTGGTCCAATCTTATGTGGATTGCCTACGTATCATGTCCCCGCATGAATCAGACCGGGCGTAGTTCTGCCACATAAGTGCGAAAGCAAATTTTGGGAATTTTCCATTTTCTTTACTGAAACATTATAATACAAACTAGACATTTTTTTGGAAGGGAGAACAAACCCGAAGTAAAACCAATTATGGACTAAAAAATTACTGACACATTTTGATGCAAAAGAGAATATACAGACAGACAACAGACTCTAAAAACAAAAACACTGACTCAAACTATGAATACATTAAAGCTCCAAAAGTTGGTGCCCGCGAGGCAATGTTCGGCCTTGCCGCGGGCTTAGGTGCGAGATCAATTTACAGATCTTTTAAATCTTCCATAACCTGGTGGACATAAATCTTTATTGAAAACAAAAAGGTTCCTTTTGCATTGTGCTCATCCTGCACATTTATTAAGGTGACTAAGCAAAAATAAAATTTATTTAACTCAACCAATTGGCTATTTTTTTTTTAATTTTTCACAGATTAAAAGAAAGATCCGGTTCCGAACACGGCCTTTCAGCACTTCGGGAATGAAGATTTTAAGGCTGTGAGGGATAACCGACCAAAACTCTAAAGTCAGCCTTCCGGCGTCCCTTTCGGGAACTTTCGACTATTCTTGCAAAAAAGGCATCACCCGACTTATTTATGTTGACAATTAAAATTTGACATTTTTTGGCTATTTTTGCAAAAGGGGAGGTTGGACCCGATGAAGGTTGCCTACGTATCTCACATCCGGTGAGAATCAAACCGGCGTAGTTCGGGCAACGAAAATAAACTAATTCTGAAAACAAGACTTGTTTACTAAAAACACTTTTTTTTTATTTTCTCAAAATTTTGGCAGAGTTTGCTATTTGGTCATTGTTTTTTTTAAAAAAATAGGTAATTATCTCTCTACACTGCTTTTTTTTTTGAATATTCCAGTATTTTCAGAAGCCGGTCAGCATGCAAGTCTGCAGCAAATAAATGCGTAAAACAAACAGGATGCAACAGGATGGTCTTTTCATTTCAGGTTGCTTGTTCTAGACGGACCCAACCCCTGTGTTGAGTCCCCTAAGTCAAGTGCACATGATGTAAATAAGAGTTCCCACTAGGGATCCGGCATGAGGTTTTGTTATACTAGGTTTATCCTGGGTGTTCGTTCTAGACCTGGCTTACCCGAGCGGACAACTCGAGCCGAGGATGGGAACTGCGTACCGGTAACCAAAAGATCATCCGGTTTTGCAACTCCTCCGAATCCTCGTTCTATTTTGGGATATGACACTAACAGAAAGAAGTCACGACCAGCGTGCACTCCTCAAGAGAGAGAAGAGAGGGATTTCGTAGCAGTTTATATATACAATTCAAATAATATCAAAGAGGTAAAACGCAACATTTTAGCACATTAGGACAAAACATGTAATAAAATCAGATGATAAATAAAGCCAAATATAACAATTCATCTAAGCTCAAATTCTGAACCCTGAACCCGAGATTCTGGGTTCGGTCCCCAGCAGAGTCGCCAGAGCTGTCACACCTCCTTTTTCACCTACACCCTCGCTAAGGGACGTAAAGGGAGTTTTTCCAATTAAAGGACAATCGAAACAGGATTTTATTTAAAGGTTTAGAGTCGCCACTTGGGAGATTTGTGGTGTCCCAAGTCACCGGTTGAATCCCGAATCGAGGAAAAGAATGACACTAATTTACAGTCTGCGCACTATAAATCCGGATAAGGAATTCTGTTAACCCGGGAGAAGGTGTTAGGCATTCCCGAGTTCCGTGGTTCTAGCACGGTCGTTCAACCGTCATATTCGGCTTGATTATCTGATTTTATACAATTATGAATCTACGTGCAAATTTTAATTGTTTACCACTTTTGTTATTATTTATTCAAAGAATTACAACGTCGTGAGAATGCATCTCGAATTGCGCCACATAAATGTACCCGCAATTTTTGATACGTTCCAACTTCGTTGAGATTTGGATTTGGGTCACATAAATGTACACCCGAGTTTAGGAAGATAACATTATTAAATACGCGCCTAAAGATACTAACACGTTGTTATTTTGAGAAAAGCCGTAAAGTTTGCTATGCGACCTGTCTCGAAATCTAAGCATTTGAAATAACTGTCCGTCGAGGGCCCCGCAGTTTGTGTATTCTTGTTTGTCAAGGCTCGTCTCATTCATTATTTTTTTTAAATGGAATTTGCAACGTCATGGAAATGCATCTCGAACCACGTCACAATCAATGTACCCGTGATTAACGACACATTTCGACTTCGTTGAGATTTGGATTTGGGTCACATAAATGTGCACCCGAGTTTAAGAAAGTAAATTATTAAAAGTACGCGCCTAACAGTGATTAAAACGTTATTACTTTTGGGAAAAGGCCGTGAAATTAGCTAAGCGGCCGATCCCAAGTTCTAAGTATTTAATATATATACAATCGTGAGGGCCCCGCAATCGGTGAGTTTTACTAGGCGAGGCTCATCTCGTTTATTTTGAAAGGACAATCCTAAAGTGACTCCATTTTCTATTATGTTCGTCTCTAAAATAAAAGAGAAGAGGTCCTAATTAGTTACATGTTTATAAGCTCGTGCCTCTTATTATTTATTAGATTAAGACAAATGCAAACGGAAAATTGCAACAGAGCTTACTCAAGGGAGATTGTATTGTTCCTTATTCTTTTAGTTAATAACACTAAAGTTGAGATTATGAATAGACACGAGATTGACACCCAGTAATATCAAAATAAACTAACTATTCTTTGATTAATTTAAACTAACATTATTAGATGAATTGAACTATTAGAATTAACTATGTGTAATACAAAGCCATTTTTTTTACTCTTTTTACGACTTGTCGAAGAAATGCGTCAATGCTTAAAAAAACTGATATTAGGCTAACATCAATCACTAACATTTGAGAATATTAGTTACTAACATTATTCACATTGCTATTTAAAATGATGTTACTTACTCAAGCGAACTCGCAATTTCAGAACTAACCCTATTAAACCAACATGCTGATTTCCATGAACTATTTGAACATGTTTTGTGGCATAACCTATTTGAAACTATTACACGACTACTAAAAAAGAATTAACTACACTATATTTCATAACTAGTAATCACAAACTAAGATTAATTACAATTGATATTCACATGTTTGTAGAAATAGATTCAACAGTCCAGTTTATGCATTCCAAAGTCATTCTAATACATGATATGCGATATCAAGTGAACTACTGCTTATACATTAAATTAAACACAAAGAAACAGGAGACATTCAGAAATCCATTCCAACAACTCTTTACTGCCTTTCCATTAAATTTGAGAGCTTTAGAACATGTACCTGGATAATGGAAATACAAGAAGATGAAGGAGCAGTCAACAACAGTAGTAACACAGCAAAATACATCAGCAGAAAGCCCAATACAGTAGCTTCAACACCTCAATCCAGAAATCCCAGCAACACGGAGAAAACTAGTAAAAATGGAGAAGAAAAATAGTCCGGAAATCTCTCTTTGTTTTCTCTTTCTAGATTTGAACTCTCTCTGGTGTTCTTCCGCTCTCAATATTTCAGAAAATTTAGTTCTATCTTTTTTACTCTCTTCAAAATGAATTCTGTCCCTGTATATCCAGTGTATCCATAGTGTATATCGAGTGTATACCGCTCTCTCCGCCCCCTCTTTTTTTCTTCTCTCTATCTATTTTTTCCTCTTTTTTTGAACCCACTTCTTCCTAAATTTTCTCTTCTATTTATAGCAAAATTTTTAGATTTGTTTTTTTATTATTTTTTTATTTTTTAATTAAAAGAAATCCCACTTACAAATTGCTTTTATTTTTTTTAGAAAAAGAAATCCCACCTTTATTTACTTTTATTTTTAAAATTCCAACTTTAATTACTTTTATCTTATTTATAATCCCACTTTTTATTTTTTTTAAAAGAGAATCTCACTCTATTTAACTTTTCCTTAAAAAAAACAAACCACTTTCTTTTTCTTTTTCTTTTAAAAATGTTACTTTCATTTACTTTAAATTTTTTAAATTTTCAGATACTTTTTTATTTATTTTTTAATTCCAACCTTCTTTTACTTTTTAATTTTTTAAAATTTCCACAAAACGTTTTATTTTTTTAATTTTCTACATTCTTTTACTTTTTTTAAAAGAGAATTCCACCTATTTTTACTTTTATATTTTTTGATTCAATACTTCCCTTTTTCTTATTTTTTAAATCATTCCCGAAATTATTATTATTTTTTTAAAAATAAAATAAAATATTTTCGTATTTATTTTTATATATAAAAAACAAAAAAATAAAAAATATTAATAGTGATAATTCACCTTTTAATTTGTTTTGGTATTTTTATCCTATAATAAAAAGTGTAATAAAGTTAAAATAATAGTAGGTTAAAACCCTCTAAAATATTTACATAAAAGAAGTGATAAAAAATTAAATGTTGTCAAAATTAGGTGTTCACAACAGTTTCACTTGCAAATCTGATTTTTTTTTCTCTATTAGTACAAGTGATTAATTTGTTTAACTCTACCGTTTGCGACTATACTTAATCGTTAATATAAATTACCATTAATAAAAAGCATAACATTGTATAGTCGGCATAAAGGTTGCACCAGAAGACAAGTAACACGATGCAACATTATGTACTTATCACGCTGTTTAATACTGCCAAAAACATCAATCTATGCTTCCGCAACAGGAATACGCCATGTAAAATTAAGAGGTTTTCACAAGTAAGAAGCAACTCTATCACTGAATCATCTAAAGATTTGAATGGATTCAACTTAGTGCAGCATCAAACTTAAGCAAAACTGACTAACTTAATGCACATCTGAATGCAAAAGGAAAGAGATATTCTGATATTGCAGAGATAATTCTGTCTGTTATGTAATGTCATTTTTTTGTAGGGCGATTGGATAAGTGCTTCTATTGGCAAGTTAGTTTTGCATCTTTTCAAAACACAAATTGCTGAGCTTGGATTATATAATATGGCGAACTTTATCGTTTGTCATAATAAGGAGAAGTTCAACACCACGAAACATAGGTTGAGGCTGACGTTTACTCAACGGACAACAGTGGCTGAAACAACTGATCCACTTTTTCCAATGAATATCTTTGATTTGCGAGCATATGATCAATTGATAACTAAGGTTGACGTGAACGAGACTGAATTATTTGGTAAATATAGATTTTACGTTAAATTTCTAATTATGAATTTTTCTACTATTTATTTTAACAATTTCTTTTTCTTTAGATGTCATCGGAGAAATTGTCAATTTCAGTGAGGTACAAACGCAAAACCAAGGTGGAATTTCTAGGAAGTTTATGGATATTGAACTAGAAGATGACGAATAAGAATAAATATTCATCTACAAATTAAGGATTGATTTGATAATTACATATGGTAAAATTACATTCTTATTTCTATTTGACAGGAGGAAGAAGTTGTCTGCTACATTTTGGGGCGAGTTTGTTGATGAAATTGTTCCTCATCTACTAAGTGCTAACAACGAGCCTATTATTGTTGTTATGCAGCTCATAAAAGCCCATAAATATCAAGGTAAAATACAATTACTCAATTTATCATTACTTTGTGAAAGTTATTCATTATATCTTACACGAACGTTGTTTTGTAGATTCATATTCTGTGCGCAATACTTGGAATGCATCAAAGCTGTGGATTATTCCAAATTTTCCTCAATCTGATGAATTTAAAACACGGTTCAAAATAAATAAATATATATATATATATATATATATATATATATATATATATATATATATATATATATATATATTGATTTATTTATATAACAATTTCACTGCTTCTATACTCAAAACAAATTTTCCAAGTATACATCTAACTGTTTTAGTTATTCATAAATACAGATTACTTTCTGTTCGGGATAATAACTTCGAGAGGCTGACGCAAACCATTTCTCAACAAAGTTACTCTGTCTCGGATGAGTTGGAGAAGGGCATTGTTCAAGTTAAAATAATTGGCCAATTAGTGGAGTCCATGCAAGTGAGTGAACTAATTTCTGTAGTTTTAATTTAACTGGTGTTTTATGTTGAAAGTTGAAAAAATGCACATCTTTGTTTCTCTCATTTTATGGTTTGAAAAATGCTCATCTTAATTTTCTTCCAATACCCTATCTATGAAGCGCATCCTTTACTAAACCTGCATTGTTCACTGCATCTTCAACCAGTTCAAAACAACCCACCACATAAGAGAAGCCACCCGAACTGCAACAAATTAATTTAACATTGTTATATGTGCAAGAAATTAAAGTTAAAATTTATATGGGAAAACTATTAACAATGTCTAATATCCGAATTTAGCTAACAAGTATATATTGTTATTATTTAGATGTGATGCATAACTTCTTGACGAAAGAAATGGAAAGTAAAACTGTTGAGGGAACTCCTGAGCTTTATTACAAAGGGTTTATATTTTATAAAGTCTTACGAGGGAAATAACAGATGATTCCTTCTAAAAAAGGGGATGTAACGGGTGATTCCTAACTTTTTAGCAAATTGATGTAACAGACAGTATAGATATAGCCAATTTGGTCTATAGGCTATTCTAAGTAGGTGATTTGTAATCCATAAGTAGCTAAAAATGCAGCAACAAGTAGACTGGACAGTTTTTTCTCTCTGATTAATAAGATTTGAGTCGCAGCAACAGACAGATGCCATGACCCCAATCACCCAACATCATTGTGAAAAGGAATGGAAATGTGACAATAGTGTAAACACCAGGATTTGCTTCCTGATATTTGGCAACCCTGCAACTGTTAATCAACCAGCATGAATATCAAATTTAATAACATCATACAGAAATTATTACAAATCAACAAACCTACAAACCTATAAAGATAGAATCCAAGTGAAGACTTCTTTTACTTAAGAAATATCGGTAGTTCTCCTTCTGCAAGCACATATGACCTCATTGTACAGCAATGCATTAGGGCTAGACGTATAGAAAACTTACCATGACAAAAGTGCTTAAAGCTCTATAGAGATGATCATGTGTTTGTCTGCTGGACAATGGAACAGTTTCAATGAGTTCCAGGAATCATTTAGCACTCCATTTTCGATCAGTGGCTTTCTTGGTTAAATATGCATCCCAAAGTTCAGCAACGACGTAATTTCTTGGTGAAGGTGTATGAGGTAACTCCATTCCGAAGATTACATATTTTGAAAATATGCTCTTCATTATTGTTAAGTCAATGCACGAAGAAATGGAGTCGTTATCGCTTTCTGGAAGGAGAAAATCTTCCACTTGAGCCAAGTATAGTAGACAGGCAATCTGATCTTCCAACTTTTCTCTACTTTCAATTCTTAAACCGAGTTGAAGTGATCTTGAAAGCAGAGAGAAGTAAAATCCAACAAGTATTACTTTACTTGATTTCTCTCCCATAGGTAGCAAGTCAAGAATTCCCTGAAGGATTTTGGAAACTTTTTCATTTGTCTCATTATTATTATTATCGTCATCAAACACAAAGGTAGTGGTTTTACAAATTAAGAAAACAATATCCAAGTTCAAATGTGCGTTATTTTTTGCATTATTGGCTTGATGGCTATTCAATCACTAACTCATTATTTATGACGGATATATCTAATATATTATTTCTTTGATATTCTGATAGACCATATTCTCTATGTCTTTTCATTACATTTGTCTTATCAATTTATTCAACAATTGTCTTATCTATTTATTCAACAGGAAGGTCCATATTGGATTGTCGCAAGTATTGAAAATTTAGAACTTGGAAAAAGATGGTCGTACGTCAGCTGCAAGAAGTGTCAAAGAAGGTGGATAAAATAGGAAACATTTATCAATGCCCAAACCCCAAATGTAAACATGAAGATTACTCAACAGTTATTAGGTAAAAGCAGCAGATCTATTTACTTAATCCATCAAAATATTACATTTATATTTTAAATCAACTGTGCATTTAGGTACAAGCTTCAGGTTCGTGTAATTGATAATACTGGATCTGTTTCCCTATTGCTCTGGGACCGTAAAACCATGTTTCTCATAGGCAAATCAGCAAAAGAATTGAAGGAAGGGTTTCTTGAGGTATATAAACAAATTAAATTTATATTTTTTATTTCCAAAATTCCAACTCAAAATTTCATTCTAGAATACTGAAGCTGTTGATAAGTATCCCTATCCAGTAGAGCTGGACAATATTCTCCATAGAAAATTCATATTTAAGGTTATTATCAAGAGAGAGAACATTCACCTGCAAAAGGAAGTTTATAGTGTTGTTAAGCTTACGGATGAGGAGCAACTGATAAACAAATATAGTCCTGATCAACCTTCAGATGACTTAACTGTATGTCATATTTTTTCACAAACTTCATAACATATTTATATTACAAATTTCTTTTAATCATAATTTCAAACTCATTTATTTACTACTTTTTGATAAGAACCTGACTTCAATAATAATCAAGTCTTGGATGGAGAGAAAGAATGCGAGGTAAATACATAACTAATTTGTCCTTTAACATTAAACCTACTTACATATCTTGAAGGATTTCTTTATGAATTTTTTTTCATATTTGTAGTTGTTTTTTTATAACTTTTAAAGTTCTATCTGTTCACTTTGTTTTTCCTATCGGAATCTATGAACATAGTATTAATATTTTTTAGATTATTCATTCTTTTGATTAAATTATTTGTAGGGCATAAATTAATAAATTTGTAGTAACTATATGATCATTACTGATTTACACTAATTTAGTATTTTATATATGCAGGATTCCACTGAAGATAACGACTTAATCGATATTGCACATACACCTGCCAAGATAGGTATAACTAATGCCGCAACAATGATTGAAGAAGATCCTAATGCACAATTGTCAGGAAATAAAATGAAGAGAGTTTTTAAGAAGAAGAAAACAACATAAGGTGTTTGGGAATGTTACAGTTGGAGAAATCAAGAACTATTTGTTGAGTTACTTTAGTATATTATTAGTACTCTTATTAGTTATGAATATTATATTTGAATCATTTCACCTTTCTTCCTAATGTTTAACTTTTCAGTTTTACTTACTGTGGAGATTTGAATGGACAAGATAGTTAAAACTTTTCATGGTCCTTTCTGTTATTAGAACTCATATTACTGTTTATGTAATTATATTTCAGTAAATAGTTAAGCAAGTATAGTTGGTTGTATGATCGCATCCCTACTCTCGCCAAAAATGTTTGGACTGAGAACGATCCTCTACTGCTACAATGCCACAAGTTGACATGGAAGGCTGTTAATGTCGCTCTGGTCACATAGCCACGCCTCATTAAACTGGATGGTTTTCTGTTTTCTTAGAACTCAAGGATAAGGTGGTACGACCTTACTTTAATACTGAAAATTTTATTAAAATAATATAATTTAATATGTTCAGACGAGACAAATCACCACATGACATAGTTAGTAATTTTTAATATTGATAACGAAACGAAATTCAAGTATTAAAATTATCCTCTTGGATTATATAAATATAGAAAAAGAAAACATGTTATCCACTATGAGATTTGCGAAATGGTTTCATGTCTTGCTTCTTAATTAATATCTAATGATTATCAATAAATTTTATCTGGAAGGTTTATATTTTAAAGTTATTTATACATAATTCAAATAATCAAAATCACAACCCGACATGATTTGTGTCCGCGCATCGCGCAAGTACTAATACTAGTTAAATATAATCATCAAAGATGTGAATAATCAATTAAGCGACCTTTAAGAAATCGAAGAGCTAGGTTACATAAACTTAAAAGATACCTTGAAATGCTGAAGACAGCGTATTTGGCCATTTTTCAACTGCTGTTTCTGTTGGTGCTTGTGATTTAAGAGGGAGCAGAGGAGATAAAAACGGAAAAATTAAGTAGTAAATAAATTAACTAGAAGCAAATTATAACTCAAAAATTCGAAAAATATTTAACACAAAATTGTAAGGAAATTAATCCAATGTGTAGGCTAATTAAATTGCCGGCCGTTGTAGCTTATCATCAGATGATGTTAAGATACCTCAAATCAAATAGTCCATTGCTGTAGCCATCGGACGCTTACCCTGCGGCCGATCGAGCCAAGATCAGAAACATAACAAAACCCTTGGAAATTCAGAAAAATGTTCACAAATTACAATATAGAAGTCGTTCAGTTCTAGAAAGTTTTCAAACATGGTGGAATTTCTAGTACTGAACACTTTACACTTCTAGAAAGTTTTCAAACATGGTCGGCTGCTCGTTTTCCCAAACTGTTACGGCGGCCTCTATAAATAGTCTAATTTCACAATTTTTGCATCTTTTACTTCTCAAATCACTCTTAAAATCTCACTAGCTTCTTCGTCTTCTCTAAGTTCACCGCTTTCTCAACTTGTTCTTGCTACAACATCAACCTCTTCTCTTCTTTTGAATTTCTCAACCAACTTAACTTGGGGGTGGGGGGTGGGGTGGGGTTTCATCTTTCTCTAATGGAGATTTAGGGCATTTACCTACCAACAAATTGATGTACAAAAGAGTTACTGTAAATTGAACTCAAGGATGCGGATTAGTGGTCAACAAAGTGAGTTTGGAGCGATGAGGTCACATGTTCAATTCTCAATAGAGAGAAAAAATACAAGATGATTTCTTCTCATCTGTCCAAGTCTCGATGAATAGACTTACTTGATACTTGTTGCTGGTAAAATTAATTGAGATGCATATAAACTGGCCCGAACACCATGGTTATAGTAAGAAAAAAGCTCCCGTAAATTGTCTTTAGGATACAATAAACGCCAATCATCTACATTCACTAGGAAACCGAAAATATCTAACTTGAAGAAGTTTTGCGGTCTCTCTTTGGCAAGATGATCAAACTCAATATGAAGAGTAAAAACATCTCTTTCCTTAAAGACTAAATTGATCACCAGCCACTACCAACATATTGATGCTAAGGCTGTATTGTGGCCCGGGATCGGCCCAGGATTGCGGGCCAAACGGGCCGGTTCAATCGGGCCTGGGCTCGAGTGGTATAAAAGCCCGTGGTGGGCCGGTTCAACACATTTAGCCCATGAGCCCGGGACCGGCAGACGGGCTTGGGCCGGTTCAACCGGGCCTAACGGGCTCCAACGGCTAATTTTTTTAAAAAAAAAAAAAAAATTTTTAAAAAGACCAACGGTCAAATTTTTAAAATTTAGCCATTGACCTTCAAAATTTATCCGTTGGCCACTTTAAAAAATAGCCATTTGGCCCCTAAACTTTGCTTTAACCCCAAACTTTTTATAATTACACTTTTTCCCAAATCTCAACTATAAATACCCCCACATTCTTTCATTTTTACTCACAAATTCATCAATCTCTCTCAATCTCTCTCTAATTTTCTTCTATAATTGCTTGCTTTATTATTGCAATTTCGTGAAAATTTGTGAAGTTGGTGAATTGAAGTATTCAAGTCTTCAACGATATTCAATTTTCAAGAAGTTGTTCGTCAATTCGGTAAACGCGTTCCAACTCTTAAGTTTTAATATTATAGTTTTGTTAGTTTTATTTAGTATAATTATAATTAATATGGTATTTTCTTTGAAAAATATTTTTGATGGTAAGGGTAAGGGAAAATCTAAAATTGGTGAATCTAGTCGCCAAGCTACTACTCTTCCCTCGGCTCCTCGACCCAGACCTGTTACCCGTCCTCCTCCATCCATTATTCTTGATAGTGATAATCCTTGTTTTCAATTTTCCGATAGTCAATTTTGCCATGATGTTGCACCGGGTCAACAATTAAATGAAGAAGTTATGAATGCTCTTTATCCTAATGAAACTATCTTTGAAAATGATGAGGAAAATAAAACGCAACTGGATTTAGATGATACACCAACTAGTCCTGTTAATAACCCTACTAGTCCTGTTAATAACCCAACTGATGCCCCGCCTGACCCTCCTGTAGTAACCCCTACTTTTAATAGACAACCTTCTAAACGGCCCGAAACATCTCTTGTTTGGCATTTTTTTTTACTCAACTAACAGAACAAAGTAAGGCTAAGTGTAAAACTTGTGGGTCTCAACTAGTTCATAAATTTACTGGAGACCGTAGCGGTACGGGTAGTTTGACTAGACACATAAAGAAACACCCTAGAGATAAAGCTAGATATCTTCAAATGAAAGCTGCGCAAGAGGGGACACGTGTAGATACTACGGTTAACCCTAGTACAGGTTCAAATCTAGTTCAACCGGGAATTAATACTGTTACCGGTTGCATTTTATATTATGATCCAAATAAAGATTGTGAAGAATTGACAAAAATGGTTACTGTTATGTGCTTACCATATAGTTTTCCTTCTAACCCTCATTTTGTGCATTATATTAGAAGAGTTTTTAATCCTACTTATAAAGGATGGCCTCGCGCAACCGTAAAGAGTGATATTTATAAATATAAACATGAATATGAACAATATTTGCGCTATTTATTTACTCATATAGATTGTCGCATTGCTATTACTACTGATATTGGTAGAAGTGGTAATGACTGTGATTATCTAACTGTTACAAGTCATTGGATAGATGAGGAGTGGATAATGCAAAAGCGCATTATTGCTTATAGAATAATTAATTCACGCCACACAGGTAAGTTTATTGCTAACACAGTTGCAGATATTTGTAGATATTTTTGCATTAGAGATAAAATTATGTCGGTTTCAATGGATAATGCTTCTAGTAACACTAACGCTATAGGCTTGCTTACAACTACACTAAATCCTGCATTTAGTAATATTTTTCATGTTAGATGTATTTGTCATATTTACCATTTAATCGTCGGTGCTGGTATGAAAGTTTTAAATGTAGAAATTGAAAAGGTTAAAATGGCTCTTAATTGGCTTTTTTATTCAAACCGTAGAAGTAGACTTAGAGACTATTTTAAAAAATGTGATGAATTTGGCCTTAGAGAAAGAAAGGTTCCTAAACCTTGTCCGACTAGATGGAATTACATGTATGAAAGTTTAGTTGTTGCATATGAATATAGGAACCCAATAAGCGCAACGTATAATGCTCGTGTAGGTGATGGTGATGATGATGATGATGAGCACCTTACAAATCAAGATTGGAGTAATGTTAAAATGCTTGTAGATTTTTTAGAACAATTTCATATTGCTACAAATGAATTATCTGGCCAATATTATCCTACTATTTCTAACTGTTTAGTTTATATTGCAGCACTTGTAGAGATTGGATCCGTTCGGAAAGAAGAAATTTTGGACTTGCAGAATCACAACCGGATATAGATGAAGCTTATGAAGAAATGCTAGTGGAACTTGCGCAGGATGCTGCTTCGCCCCGGAAGCGGTGATGAACAAGCTTCTTTTCCACCACCACCAACGGAAATTCCTCCATCTCTTGAAGGATTTATGAGATTTGTTAGAGATAATACATAGACTAACACTACTACAAAAAAGACCTTGAGCGGCAATTATTTAGCGGCAATAAGGCAATTGTTGCTAATGAATTCTTTAAGATGAAAAATTAGCGGAACATGAGCATTAGCCAGTAAAAGATATCATTTTACCGGCAATAAAAATACAATTGCCACTAAAAATTACTAATTGAATTTAATTTTTTATTATTTTAACGTTTCCCTCCCCACAAAAAGAAAAACATCGTTCCCTCCAAATTTTTTGGACGAGAATTATCGTTCCCTCCAATCAGAAACTTGTAGGAACTAGGAAAACATATTTCCCTTTAATAGAAACAGATACCGTCAATTGAATAAGAAAACCTAAATTGTTGCTGCATCAATTTCCAGTACCTCGTCGTCGATTTTTTTTTCCAGGTAAGTTCTCTCGTTCCTATGACCTTCTCTTCTTCCCATGTTAATTTCTCTTCTTCCCCTGATAAATTAGTTTCTTGCAATCGTTTTGCAATACATTCTTGATTGATGATGCTCAATTTTATATGGATTGAACGATAGGAAAACCTAGATTGTTGTTGCGTCAATTTTCAGTACCTTGTCGTCGATTATTTTCCAGGTAAGTTCTCTCGTTTCTGTGACCTTCTCTTCTTCCCCTGTTAATTTCTCTTCTTCCTCTGTTAAATTGGTCGATTGCAATTGTTTTGCAATACATCGTTGATTGAAGTTGATCGATTTTTATATGAATTGAACGATTTACAGTGGATTGATGCTGCTCGATTGTTTATTTGGATTGATTTACAATGGATTGATGGTTGATGCTGCTCGATTGATTATATGGATTGTTTTACAGTGGATCCTTTTGCTCGATTTTTTATATAGATTTATTTACAATTGATTGATGATGCTTGATTGTTTAAATTGGTGTTGCCTTTTCCAACAAACTCTCGTTTAATGACTTTATTTAATGAAATAAAACAAACATATGTGACAGAGTATTATAAGTGTAAAGCACAAGACGATACGTTTGGACATGATCTGCTTCCTATCTATTTCCTTTTCTGGTTGCATTTTTGGCTACACTTCAGTCTTCAGGAAGCAATTGTAGAAAGCAATATAGTTAAGAGGCTTTCGTCTTTTATATTACAGTTAGGTGCATGATGGTATTTTGTATTCGAAAGGCTGACTAGAAATTAATCCAAATTGGAACTTTGTCACTGTCGACTAAGCAACTTGTCTTGTAGTATTTTTGTTTCTTTTCTGTCATCATGGTTAGGAATGACGACTTATTCGAATTCATATAATGACAACCTTTAACATAAAATATCTTACAAGTAGTAAATTTATGGTTCTCGATAGTTCACCTTCTTCTGGATCCTCTTCAACTTGCTGACTCCATAGTTTCCCTCCACTTAATTGTAATCTTTCATTAACATTGGACCTTCAATGTTGCATCTATATCAGTAGCCTGAGAAGGGATTTCTTGACAGGACTGATTGGTTGTAACATGATTGCCTACAAAAGCTCTATTAAGCCATGCTATTGTGGACTCCTTTTGTACACCCTCAACTATTGCACTCTCATTCCCAATAATATTTCCAGCTTTTCCTTCCCTTGATGTACTCCCAACCCCAGTAGGTTTAGGGTAAAAACAACTACTTTCGGATTTAATCTCCCACTTGCATTGAGATTAGTAGTAGGACTACTAGGTTCAACACTTCCTTCTACCATAACCAATTGGTTATTGTTCTCCTCATCATCATCTTGAACCTCTAACATTGCAAACTTGTTAGAGGTTTGGATTTGCTGATTATTAACTACACCTGCAAGGGCCATCTCCTTCCTTGTATTAACATCATTTTGCTGCAATTGCCCAGTAGCTATGACTATTTCATTCCTTATGTGACCTTGATCTTGTTGGACCTGGCCAGAAATTAGCACAATCTCCCTTCCAGAAATCTCAATAGCTCGATGAACACCTTCAGTAATTTGAACCTGTTGCACACTGTTAGAAATCACTGGAACAATTTCCTTACTAGTTTGACCTTGTACTAGATTTTTTTGTGCACCATTCTTCACACGATTGTCCCTTACCTTTTTCCATTATTCTCCAACATTGCCAAATTTAATGGCGTATTATTTTCGATCGTTATTTTAGTCTCAGCTGAAAGTTCCTACTTTTAGGCGCCACGTTTTGGTTTAAAGTCTCATTCTGTTTGACTATTTGAAGGTAACGATATGCATTTTTTTTAGCTCGGAGCTCGATGTGCGAGTGAATCTTTTAGTAATAATATGACCTTAAATACTATGAATGAACTACAACAATTAGGATACTTATCTATGACCGCATGCTCATTCCATTGGCATCTAAAATAAAAGGAAGACAAGTAAGGCTTAGACCTATAAAAAGAATAGGAATTGGCATATTCATCTCTTGTATATCCATGTTAGTCTCTGGTATCGTGGAACATGTTCGACGAAGAAGAGCGATAAGCCAAGGGCTGTTGAACAATAACTTAGTAATAATTTGTGAAAGTATAGCTTTTTATGTTTTTGCTAAGTCATTTGTGATATCTGGCTGCTGTTAGATTGATAGTCGATTGATTGAATTGTTTCCTCCTCTGTTCTGGTATTATTTTGTGAATTGGTTCCTCTGTATGTTTTCTAAAGCTACTTTTCACCATCTAAAAGCTCAATAGCCAATAGGACTGCCAACCACAGTAATTCATTCGTTTGTTAAGAAACAACTTGGGTTGTTAGCAATATATAGAATCATTCGACAGTCAGTACCCATTAGTTTCTTGTTAGTTATAGTCATAATGTCCAGCCTTAAAATTTCTATAATTTATAAGTTTAATAATTCCATTTTTAAAAATTTTATGAACCAATATATTGAAAATTGGCAAGTTATCTTTGGCTAGATTTCTTTCTCATTTACATGTTTATTCTATGATGACTATGATCTGTTTATAAATAACAAAATATTCCATATCGATTGAGCCCCCTATGTAGTAGCCCCATATCACTGCAATCATCGTCTTATTGTTAAAAAAGTTCACACCCTTTTAGGCTTTGCATAATCTATTAAATTTTTCAAGTTTATTTACTCTATCTCTTTCTTGTCATGTTTAGTTTAAGTAGTCTTTAACTTAAACTTTAGATGGATGATTTCATCACAATTATATTAGGCTTTGTATACTTTTAATATATAAACTAACTTATATTCCATTTAGCTTTAGAACTAGTTAAATTGGCGCCCAATAAACAAAAAAGCTAAAAACAAATTGGTAAAAATGGAGTATATATCTGGATATTCAACAAATATGAGTAGTAAGTTTTGATAATTTTAAATATATGATATATGGTTCTTCTATAAAATATAACTTTAATAATTCTATTCTTAAAAGATTTATAAATCAATTGTTAAAATAGTTTAACTGTTTAATAGTTTAATTGTTAAAAAGATAGTTTTAATAGATTTATGTTTGATAGTTTCAATTGTTAAAATGATATCTTTGAGCTATGGAATTACCTATTAATAGGATGGTTATTTTATTTTGAACTACCTTTTTGATTAATTTCTCCTTTTTACTAACAAATATGTAGCTCTTGCAGTAATTACAGAAAAGAAAGGAATATTCTTGAACGTCATGGACAATCTTAGAAATAAAAGATAGATGTATTGTGATAGAGTTAGTATAAAATATTTGGATGGAGTAGATGATTTTTTAAATCATGCCTTTTCTGGAAAAAAACCTGGAGAAAAATTGCATGTCCTTGTATGGACTGTGTGATTATCCATCAAGTAAATCGGGCTACATCATATGATCATCTTGTAGTTAATGATATTATACCGTCATATGATACTTGGTTTTGTCATGGGGAATCTCTAACGAGATCAAACAATGCTAGAGAAAATAACTGCAACCAGTCAACTCTAAGGGGCGACGATATGCGAGGAATGATACATGATGCATTTGGAGGTGTTACACAGTTTATGGATACTGAGATTAATTATCTGATCACGTGTATTGCTTGTCCAAAAATCATAGCATTGTCTGCCCACCTGTATTGTCATGTTGTTGAATTTCAAGTGCAATTTAAAGGGTGAATATGCGCAAAAATATAAGACTAAAGACGCTTTACTAAAAAATAGACCAAGTCGTATGCCGAGGGATCAATGGAGTGATCTTGTCTCTTATTGGCTTTCTGATAAAGCTAAGGTATCAACCTTGAAAATTCTCCTAGTCTACACATTTTTAAAGCATTTTGATTTTAGGTATGCTCAATTTTTGTTTAAAATTTATAAGATATCATTTTAATATTTCAATGACAGAGACGTACGCAAGCAAATAGAAACAATAGGACCAAGCAAACGATGCCTCATACAGGAGGATCAAAAAGTATTGCCACCTTGATGAATGAGCAGGTGAACCTGTAAAAACTACAAACTATAATATTTTAAGCTTTTCTTGTTATGCATATATGATATCATTTTTATTGTATTAGGCTGTAAACGGGATAGTGCCTACACGAGCAGAAATTGTACTATTAACTCATAAAAAAGTAAGGATGGTAGGCCACCGGTTGATGATTTTGTCAAGACAATCGTAAGATTTATTCTTTTTTTTTTTGGTTTGATGACTACGTCAAACAATATGTATTTTTTCCTATTCATGAATTCCAAAATGGATTTATTGTGTATTCAATGGTCAGGAAATGATAAATAAAAGGATGAGAAATAGTGAGAGATCTACTGAGCAACCTCCTTGTAGCGTTGCTTGGGAAGGCGTGTGTATTCCCAGGTGTTGGGAAATGAAAAAAGTGAGTATGTTCGTGGTTTAGGACTTGGTCCAACTCCTTTTGTTCTGTGGGGGTAGTAGGTCTTCCTTAGGAAATATTGCTGCAGATGATTCTTCTAATGAGGTTATACAAAGGTTACAACAACATATGATCGAGTTAAAGAAGAAACGAAATGAAGAAATGAATATTATGAAACAAAATCAGGAGAATATGCAATCAGAATTACTCCAAATGAGACAATTAATGCGCAATTATGCTCCTAATACATCTATGACTCAAAGTAGCAATGTCACCTTAGGTGAACAGGTAACTCCATTTCATAAACTTTAGGTATTTTAAATGAAATTATAATCATATAAAAGTATTGTAATCTAACATGTTAATATTTATTAGATTCCCGATGCCAAAAGTGGACATGAACGAGTACCACAAATATCAAGAATACATAGTGCTGCTGAAAATGCTCAACCTTCTCATGGTACTACTCATCTTTGTCCTTCGTCACTATTGTTTGAGTTTTCCTCCTTCGATTTTTATAAATTTGTTGTTGTATTTGGGCTTATAATTCATGTCACATGCATTTTGTACATAGAACAGTGGAGGAGTCAATTCCCTAACTAATTCTATTACTCATTAGACTGTTTCATGCTTCAGTAGGTAGTTGTTGAGTTCAGGCTATTTAATTCTTCAGCAGATATTTCTTAATTTGCACCACTACAGTATCTTAGTAAAGTGTGGATTGTTTTGAGTTCGGCAATTAATCTCCAAGTGTTTGAACTAAGTTTGGCTACCAGCTGTGCACCAGTCTTGTACCAGCTTTCTTGAACCAATTTGGAACTACTTTTTCAACTTTCTACTACAGGCATTTTGCTCTAGTAATTGTGAGTTTGTTTTCTACTTTTAGTTAGGGAAAGGGTGTTGTAGAGTATGTCTTCTGTTGTCAATTTTCTTCTCTTTCCTCCTTCCTAATTTGATTACTTTACAGATCCTATGAGTGACATGATAACATGCTAGATTAAAGCATTTTCGTGTATTGTCCCTTGGAACAAGAATAATATTAATGGTCATTCTGATTTATTGACTCAATAGGCCACAACTTATTCTGTAGATTTAGATTGACAAAACACGTGGGTGAAGAGTTTACTAAAAAGATATACACGTGGGTAAAGAGTTTGACAATTTGATTTCGTTCTTATTTGTTTAGTTGTTTGCTGCCATATAACGAGCAATGAACACTTAAGAGTACAAATTAGGTGAGCTATTAGACAGTACATGTAAGTTATGCAATTATCCCTTTCGAAGAACAACTTCCTCTCATGTTCAATAGAAATAGCACAAGCTTTTCAACTTCCAGGGCCACCTTCGCAGGATCTTCTTCATCTTCTTTGGTGAATCAGTCTTGTTTAATTTCCGTCCCAAAAGCTACCAGCTACTCTATTTCTAGCTTTGCTCCTATGACTCCTCAAAAAGTTGATATGTCATTCTTAAAGATGATAGTGAGTTATCTACCGTGTTTGCCGTATGTTATGGAAGTTGTCGGGGTTGTTGGTAATTTACTAGAAAAATAGGTTGGGGCAGAGAGCCATTTGGTTGACATATTTGGAAAAAGAAATTGCTTTAGCATGTCAGATAGTGTCATATAAAAGGAAGCCTATGAATTACTACTATACCTCAGCCTATAAGTGCAAGTTTTACTTCATTAGAAAAAGAAAATTCCAAAAGAAGTCCATAAGTAGAAAATTCATATTTCAGAAGTGTAATTTATACAATGAGACATCAGGAAGAAAACAAACTAAATTGATTCTGGTGATGAAACATGATAGCCTTTTAGATATTAGAACTATAAGAAGAGTACTGTTTCCTTAGAATGGCAAGGAAGAAATACGAGCTCTTCTAAAACTGACACTACACAACTGAACAGTTTAAGAGTGCTCGGACACTGCACAACTGGTTTGCTCATATGAATTAATATCACAAAGTGTCAGCTAGATAGGGCCTCTGTTTGCTGAATTCAATTTTTGTTTCTGTTGGAAGTTTCTGCCCAGTTTTTGCAGCTTCTGAAAAGCCTAATGTTCAGCTGTTTGTGATCAAGATTTGAGTAGTATTTGACAGCAATTTTCCACAGCTTGAAGCTGAAATTTCTGCACATTTTGGGCTGACCAAAACTATAAAGGAATTTTGGCTTCTTCCTTGCTTTGACAATAAGACTTTCTGCACTTTTGTGGCTACTCCGGGAAGTTAATAACTATAAGTCTGTTCTATTCTGCATTGTTTAAAGTTTCTAGCAAACTGGTTTGTTGAGCTACAATTTGGGACTAATTTATTTGGTTCTTGTATAGTTGCTTCAGTTGCATGACTTAGCTGAATGGTTTAAGAGTGCTCGGACACTGCACAATTGGTTTGCTCATATGATTTCCAAATTTTCCCAAATGTTCTTAGGTTCTTCTCCTTCTGAATCTGAGTATCTCAGTGGAGTGATGAGATATCTGGCAGTGAACATTTAGCTTTCGAGTTAAGATCTTCCTTTCATGTGGTGCTCCACATGTCGTGTAAATGCCCTCATCCTGAATTCTCAATCTGTGATCTTCTTTTAGAAATTCTAATCCTTAGATTAGAAGTTTGACTTGTCTAGGTTTAGTAGCTCCTTCCAGCACTAGGAATCTGTGAGAAAGAATGAAATTCATTTGTTCCTGCAAAAGAAAATGCACTGGTAGCTATAAAATCTACACTGTTAGCTATAACACTAGTCTCTTATTTCAGCACTTCATGTATATACTTTAACCTTTAACACAATTATTTTATAATTTCAGGTCATATAGTATGATGTTTGATGATTTAGCGGTTGGAAGATTTCAAAATGATGAAAAGTTGCGGAAATCATTTAAAGACCATCATTCTGGATTATTACAATGATGACATTGCTATTTAGTCCAAACAATATATTTTTATGTTTTAAGTTACTGTGATATTAATATTTTTGATTACTACTTTCTTTTGTTTGTTAAGATTTTATGAGATATATTATATTTTTTTAATTAATATTAATATATTTTATTATTTGGGTCATATTCTATACAAATGTAGTAACTATATATTATTAATTGTGGCCAAATTATTGCTATTATCGCTTATGGCTTTTAAAGCTATTGATTATTAGCGGCAATTTAGTTAAACATATTAACTATTAAAATGGACTCTAAAGGGCAAACTAAGATGTTTAAGAAGGGATAGTATTGCCTTTTTAATTGCAATAGAATAATTGCCATTAAAGATGCGAACTTTTAGCGACAACCATTTTGAATTTAGTGGTTATAAAAATGGATGGTAAAAAAGTATAGCTAGCCGTTTGGATTGGATTTAGTAACCATTATAATTGCCACAAACAATTGCCGTTAGAGATGCGAACTTTTAGCGGCGATTATTTTGAAGTTAGCGGCTATAAGAATGGATGATAAAGAAGTATAATTAGCCATTTGGATTGGATTTAGTGGCCACTATAATTGCCGCAAACCATTGCCGTTAGAAATGCGAACCTTTAACGGCAATTAGTTTGAATTTAGCGGCTATAAAAATAGATGCTAAAGAGGTATAGTTGACCGTTTTGGATTGGATTTAGTAGCCATTATAATTGCCGCAAACAATTGCCATTAAAGATAATAATTTTTAGCGGCAATAAACCATACCCTTTACCAGCTTTTGCGAGAAACGCCGCTAAAGGCTTTGCCGACCCCAACATCAGCGGCAAAACCCTAATGGCTGGTAAAAGATTTAGCGGCTATTGCCGCTAAAGCCGTTTTGTATTGCCGCTAAAGGTCTTTTTTGTAGTAGTATAACATGTAACTTGTATTTTGGCACATCTTCCTTAGTTTTTTTCCTTTTAATGGTGGTATTAATACATTGTTGTGCTCATTCCATTGGGGGGAGGAAGACTAAGAAAGATATTGTCATTCTTTGTTAATGTCGTAATAGTAAAATATATAAGACATTCCCTTGAATATTTCTTTGCAATTTATTTTGTGTTTAAATTTGATATAGTATATATATTATATATCTAATACATATAAACTATATATATATATACATACATATATATAAGGCAATATATATTACATAAGGCAATATATAATTATATATACACATAATACACCCTTATATATACATACTGTACATACTATATATATTTATATAGCTATATATAAGCAATTTATACTAGTATATACATATATAGTTTACAAGAAAGTGCCTTAAATAAAAAAAATTTAAAAAAATAGCCTATATATATGTGTGTGTGTGTATGTGTATGTATGTATGTATATATATATATATATATATCTAATACATATAAACTATATATATATATATATAATTATATATACACATAATACAACCTTATATATACATACTATACATACTATATATACTATATATATTTATATAGCTATATATAAGCAATTTATACTAGTATATACATATATAGTTTACAAGAAAGTACCTTAGATAAAAAAAATTAAAAAAATAGCCTATATATATGTGTGTGTGTGTGTATGTATATATATATATATATATATATATATACATACATACATATATATAAGGCAATATATAATTATATATACACATAATACACCCTTATATATACATATTATATATATTTATATAGCTATATTTTAAAAAATTTATACTAGTATATACATATATAGTTTACAAGAAAATGCCTTAGATAAAAAAAATTAGCCTGAAACGAAAAAAACCCGTTAGACCCGTTTAGGCCCGCGGGCCCGGCCCATTTAGCCCGGGACCATGTGGGCTTAGGACCGCCGTGGGCCGGTTCCACACATTGGGACCGTTTGGCACGTGACCGCCTCGGCCAGGCCCGCCTCAAGCCCAGGCCCGTTGGCCGGCCCGATTGATCCGGGCCCGGGCCACAATACAACCTTAATTTGATGCACAAGAAATTAAAAGTTCCTGGAAATTGTCTTTAGGATACAATAATGCCAACAAACGATTGTATGAATTCAAATTTAGAGCATTCGCTAGGAATACAATGTATGTAACGTGACTCGAGAAGTTATGCGGTATTTCTAAGCAAGATCCTGAAAATCAATATGAAGAGGTAGAAGGACTTTTCTGTAGGTTCTTTGTTTGAAATCTGTTGTTTGATTGTGTCAGAAATAATTTCTTTTGTTGTTATCTTGAACCTCAATTACTCAAATGGTCGTTCAACTATCCCAAATTATCTTCTAAAGTCACTTTTCTTTAGTTTATAATAACAAAGTCGCTGAACTATGCCTAAGGTTACTCAACTAGATTTTCCAAATTTTGGATTGCCAAATACATATTTTACCCGCTAAGTAAATATTTATCTTCTTTTTATTTATTTTTTAACTTTCAGACGACACAAAGTTTATGTCACCGAAAAGTAGGGAGACTATCTGTATAGGGTAAAATATGTTATATTAAGTCGTGCAGCGAATATATATAATATAATTGAGTATAATTTTCAAGAATATATAATGTATATTATAAAAGTACCATTATTTAAATAATTATTTTTATATTACGTGCATGGAATATATATTTTACAACCTTTATTTTCTTTCATTCCGAATTGTGTAAATAAATTTTTAAATTTTTGTTGTTAATACTAAAATTATTATTACTAACAAATTTTCTAATTTTTACTATGCTCATTATTTTGTTATTCAGCATTATATATGCTTAAATACTTTTTATTTTTTTAATTTATAAATAATATTTATTTATTCTATAGGCAAGTCCATAATGTAAATTAAAAAGGAAAAAAATTATAATATTAAAAAGTTCAAAAAAATAAAAAGAAGATAAATGTTTATAATTTAGAGGGTAAAATAGGTGTTTGGCAATTCAAAATTTGAAAAATCTAGTTGAGTGACCTTGTGAGTGCAATAGGCATAGTTAAGTGACTTTGTTGTTACAAACGAAAGAAAAGTGACTTTGGAAGATAATTTGAAATAGTTAAGTGACCATTTGAGTAATAGACTCGTTTTGTAATGAGCCAAGAAATCAAATCCATTCGGACATGTCTCCAAGTTTAGGTCCCAGCTTCCAATAGCCAGCTCCTCCACCCCGCCTTAGAAATCATCTGCAAAATCATCATCTGGAAAACATTCATCTGCAGTTTATAGAGTTTGTAATGAGACTGAATACAGATGTATTTTCTCAGTAGTGTACCTGAATTATTCTTCCACATGAAGAGCTTGAAATCGGCATTTTGATAATCTTCAACTTGTGTTTCTCGGATTTCCCTGGCTGACTTGGCAACAGATTCGTTGCATTCCGTTACCTCAATGTACTTAAGGGAAGAGATGTCCCCTAAACTAGAAGGGATCTCCTTAAGTGATCGACAACTATCCAGAAACAGCTGTTCAAGGTTAGGAAATGCATCATCCGCGACAGTCCATTCTTCAAGGGGACAATGTCTTTGTAGTTTCAAGACTTTGAGCTGAGGGAACTCGCCATTGTTCACCTTCCATTTACTAGGATAGCCAAATCTAACATAGTAAAGTTTGAGTACCTGAAGGTTCTGAAGCTGAGCAATTGCTGATAAGTTTTGAGGATTCAGGCGAAATCCAGATATTGTCAAGCTTTTGAGATTTGGGGCAGATATACAAAAGGGGATGTTCTCACTGGAATATCGTACTTTATAAATCCGTAGTATCTCAAGTCGTGTTGGAAAATCCAATATATGGTACCCATCGCTTAACTCACCCTCGACTTCACAACTCAGTTTTCGAAGATTATGTTGTGATTCTCGGATCAATATGAAGATTATTTGAGAGGAAAAACAACTCTATTTCACAAGAATAGAATTATAGAGAATTTACACCAAGAATTTCTCTCTACAAAAAACCTCACCAAACTCTCTTTTGTTCTCACAATCTCTTCCTGGATTGTATTTCAATCTCTCTGGATTGATGTTTCTGTGTAAAACATAAGGCTCTATTTATAGCCTTAAAGAAGGTGGTTGGTGGTTGAATTCTTCATTCAACAATGGAGGCTTCAACAATGGTGGCTTCTAGAATGGGTTGGTGGCTTCAACAATGGTGGGCTTCTAGAATTGGTAGTTGGCAGCAGCTGAACTTATCAATTCTCCCCCTTCAGCTGCATTCCAACGCAGCTACTATTTGAAAGTTATTCCAACTATGTCTCTGCACAGCTCTAACTTTTCTTGAGTGACCACCTTTGTTAACATGTCTGCTGGATTCTCCTTCGTATGGATCTTCACTAGTTTCAACAGTTGTTGATTCATCACCTCGCGTATCCAGTGATAGCGAATGTCGATGTGCTTTGTCCGAGAATGATACATTGAGTTTTTGCTTAAATCAATTGCACTTTGACTATCACAATGTATCTTATACTCTGTTTGATTTATCCCTAGTTCTTGGAGAAACCGCTTTAGCCACAACATTTCTTTTCCAGCTTCCGCTACAGCAATATACTCTGCTTCAGTTGTGGATAGTGCAACACACTTCTGCAATCTTGACTGCCATGACACAGCTCCCCCTGCAAAAGTATAAACATATCCTGAGGTTGATTTTCTTCCATCAGGATCTCCGGCCATATCTGAATCTGTATAGCCTTCCAAGACTGGATCAACTCCCCCAAAGCACAGACTTGATTTTGAAGTACCTTTAAGATACCTGAAAATCCACTTAACTACCTCCCAATGTTTCTTTCCAGGGTTAGAAAGAAAACGACTTACCACACCTACCGCATGTGCGATATATGGCCTCGTGCAAACCATGGCATACATCAGGCTTCCAACTGCTGAAGAATATGGAATTGTAGACATCTCCTCAATCTCTTTCTTGGATGAGGGGCACAAACTCTTGCTCAACTTGAAGTGATTTGCCAAAGGGACACCTACCGGTTTGGCATTACTCATATTGAACCGTTTGATCACCCGTTCAATGTAATTTTCTTGAGATAGCCATAACTTCTTGTTTCTCCTATCTCGAGTTATCTGCAATCCCAAAATATGTTGAGCTGGACCTAAGTCTTTCATTTCAAAGGACTTAGAGAGTTCTTTCTTCAACTGTCTAATTTTTGTTGCATCTTGTCCGACGATCAACATGTCGTCTACATAAAGTAGAAGTACAACAAAATTGCCATCCGAAAATCTCTGAATGTAAACACACTGATCTGCAGCAGTCCTTTTATATCCTTGACTTACCATAAATGAGTCAAACCTTTTGTACCACTGCCTCGGTGCTTGCTTTAGGCCATATAAACTTTTCGTAAGCTTATAGACGAGGTTTTCTTTTCCTGAAACCTCAAAACCTTCCGGCTGCTCCATATAGATTTCTTCATTTAGATCACCATGAAGAAATGCTGTCTTGACATCCATTTGTTCAAGCTCCAAATTCAAACTGGCTACCAATCCAAGGATGATGCGGATTGAAGTCAATTTTACAACTGGTGAAAATATTTCATCAAAGTCAATTCCCTTTTTCTGTAGGAATCCTTTGACTACTAACCGGGCTTTGTGCTTCACCACCTTTCCGCTGCCATCTTTCTTCAGCTTGAATACCCATTTACTCTTCAGTACCTTCTTTCCTTGTGGAAGTTTCACAATCTCATAAGTGTTGTTTTTCTGTAAAGAGTTCATCTCTTCGGTCATTGCTTGCAGCCATTTTTCTTTATCCGTATGAGATATAGCTTCATGGAAACTCTCTGGTTCTCCATCTTCAGAAAGTAGAATATACTCGGTTTCTGGGTATCGAGTTGATGGAATCTGACCTCGTTCAGATCGACGAGGTTGTTGATTATTAGCTTCAGGATGTGTACCATCATCGTTCCCCTGTGATGGTTCTGTAGTTTCCTGAGGGGTTTGTGCCTCCCCCTGCCAAACATCCTCCTGTTCTGCTTCTGGTACTGCTTCATGCTCCCCCATGCTATTTGTGTCAAACTGCAATGGTAGTGGATCTGGACCAACTTTTTGGGCACTGGAACCTCTTTCATAAGACATTGTGGGCTTTTCAATGTCTTCAATTGTCTGGTTTTCGTGGAATACAACATCCCTACTTCTGATCACCATCTTCTGTATTGGATCCCATAATCTATACCCAAATTCTTCATCTCCATAGCCTATGAAGATACATGGTATAGTTCTACCATCAAGCTTCTTCCTGAGCTCCTTGGATACATGTGCATGTGCTAAACAACCGAATACCCTTAAGTGAGAATATGAGGGATTCTTACCCGACCATATTTTCTCTGGAACCTCAAAATTCAACGGGGCTGATGGTGACCGGTTGATTAGGTAACAAGCGGCGAGAACAACTTCTCCCAAGAATGGCTTAGGCAGCTTTGCCATACTGATCATACTTCTGACTTTTTCCATAATTGTCCGGTTCATTCTCTCGGCTACTCCATTGTGTTGTGGGGTGCGTGGGACCGTCTTTTCATGTCGAATCCCTTGTCTCTTGCAATAGGAATCGAACTCCTTGGAAGTATACTCGCCTCCATTATCTGAGCGAAGGCATTTTAATTTCTTTCCCGTTTCACGCTCTACCATGGCATGAAATATCTTGAAATAATCAAAAGCCTGGTCCTTTGTCTTTAAGAAGTACACCCACACCTTTCGAGAAGCATCATCAATGAAAGTCAGAAAATACCTATTGCCGCCAAGTGACTTCTCCTCCATGGGACCACAAATATCAGAGTGTACCAGACTGAGTAACTCTGATTTTCTGGTTGAAGAAAATGTAAAAGAGACTCTATGTTGCTTTCCGAATAAGCAATGATTACAAGGGTCTAAAGCAGCATTCTTGTCCATTCTGATAAGCTGCTTTTTCGTTAGAATTGATATCCCCTTTTCACTCATGTGACCGAGTCTCTGGTGCCACAGGTTTTGAGACGCCTCTTTTTCCATAACATTGAGGCTGTCTGAACATACCTTCACATGAGTTTTATATAAGTTGCCACAAATATGTCCTCGAGCGAGAATCATAACCCCTTTCAGCAATTTCCATGTGCCTTTTCCGAAATAACTTTCATAGCCCTGTTTGTCAAGAGCTATACCTGATATTAGGTTTAGACGAAGATCTGGCACATGACGGACATCCTTCAATATCATTGTACTCCCGATATTTGTTTGTATTTTGATATCACCAATTCCAACTATCTCACAGGAAGAAGTGTTCCCCATCTTCACTACTCCAAAGTCTCCTGCTTTGTATGTTGTGAAGAAATCTTTTCGGGATGTGGCATGGTATGATGCTGCAGTATCTACCACCCATTCGTTTTCTTCTTGACTTGAGACGTGAAGGCATGCCTCTTCTTGGATGGAACAAATGGCTACCTCTCCGTGGGTAGTGACTAATGCATCTCCATCCTTTTGCTTCAACTGCTCCTTCTCCTTATGCAATTTTCTGCAGTTCTTCTTTAAATGGCCCTTTATTCCACAGTGGTAGCACGCATATGATGACTTCCTACCATCCGTGGATTTTCCCCTACTCTTGCTTCTGCCTCTCCTCTTATCTTGACTTCTTTCTTGTTGTCTCCCTCTTTCTGTAATAAGGGCATGCGACTCACCATGATCGATGTCCTTTCTTCTGGCTTCTTCATTAAATAAGGCATCTTTAACCATAGACATGGTCAGATTTCCACTAGGAGCTGAATTACTGAGAGAGACTACCAGCGTCTCCCAACTATCAGGAAGAGAACTAAGAAGTAGTAGGGCTTGCATCTCATCCCCGAGCGGCATGTCAACAGACGATAATTGATTTATCAAGCTCTGAAACTCACTGGTATGCTCGGCAACTGAAGTTCCGTGCTTTAACTTCAAATTTACCAAACGCCTCATCAACAAGGCTTTGTTCCTAGCGGTCTTGGCTTGATACATCCCTTCTAACTTCACCCAGAGGGCATACGCATCTGTCTCTTGTGCAACATGATGAAAAACGCTATCGTCAATCCATTGTCGAATTTGACCGATAGTTTTTCTGTTTAATTTCTTCCACTCTGCTTCTTTGGTGGAATCGGGGTTCCTACCCTTTGCTTCTATGGGATCAAACAAATCTTTACAACTGAGGAGATCTTCCATCCGAGGTCTCCACAATGTGTAATTTGTGGCAGTAAGCTTTATCATAGCTCCAGATGATGATGACTCTTCCATTATGTCTTTAAAATGGCTTGGTCAAAATTTTGGAGCAGAATCTCACCAAACGGAACTCACCAACACGTCCGGAATGGTGAAAAATGGTAGGATTGACTCTTCTTGGGTCAAAATAGGGCCTCCAGAAAATTTTCAAAATTTACACCAAACTTTTGGGGTTAAATCGAAAATATACTGAACTTGTGGGGCAGATTTATAATTTCAGTAACTTTAGGGGTTATTTCATAAATTTCTAAAAATTTTATGATGACTGGATGCTGATGTGGCGCTGACTGGATGCTGACGTGCGCTGACTGGATGCTGATGTGGCTCTGACTGGATGATGATGTGGTGCTGACTGGATGCTGATGTGGCGCTGACTGGGCAGTTACTATTCATCATCTTCTTCCTTGGGCAGAAGAAAAAAAATTGCCATAACTTCTTCGTTTTAGCTTTGTTTGGCCTCCGGAAAATTGCGTTGAATTCGTATCGACGCAAGGAATCTAATGAAATGATCAAAACACACCGAAGATCACGTTTCCGAAAAACGTAAATCCGGGTTGAAATTTTCAGTGTTCCGATATTTCTCGATGAACACAGAATCGAAGGCTCTGATACCACTTGTTGTGATTCTCGGATCAATATGAAGATTATTTGGGAGGAAAAACAACTCTATTTCACAAGAATAGAATTATAGAGAATTTACACCAAGAATTTCTCTCTACAAAAAACCTCACCAAACTCTCTTTTTGTTCTCACAATCTCTTCCTGGATTGTATTTCAATCTCTCTGGATTGATGTTTTTGTGTAAAACATAAGGCTCTATTTATAGCCTTAAAGAAGGTGGTTGGTGGTTGAATTCTTCATTCAACAATGGAGGCTTCAACAATGGTGGCTTCTAGAATGGGTTGGTGGCTTCAACAATGGTGGGCTTCTAGAATTGGTAGTTGGCAGCAGCTGAACTTATCAGATTAGGTGTTTTTCTCAACATCAATTCCGCATTCTCGACAGAAGAAAAATATGGAGCAGAAAAAGTTTCCAGATCATAAAGTTCTGCAGAGTTCTCAAGTAATTCTTCTTCATACATACCGAACTCAGAAATATGCAGATGTCTTAATTTAACCATCTCCCAAACTGTAATGGGTAGTAGCAGAGTTGTATACTCTCATTTACGACATTTTAATATCAGAGTTTCAAGGTTCCAGAGTTTGGATATGAATAAAGGAATTGACGTCTGATCAATTTGTGCAGAGAAATATCTCAAGTAAACTAGATAGCTTGGGAAAGAATCAATAACAATGTAGTGCTCCAAATCCAACACTTTTAGGAACCTGAAATTCTGTAAAATGCGTGAAATCGCCAAAGCATGTGCGGGTAAGCCACGAGGGTACAAGTCTGCTGCTTCATTCTTGAAAAGTACAGAGCCAACAAGTGAGCAAGACGAGCTCCAGTCTACAAGATTATCCACTTCAGAAAAGGCCAAACGACGTTGAGCATGCTGCTTGTGAGAGTAAACACAGGAAAAAGGATTGGCACTCTGATCCCTATCGAATATATAAATTAGCAAAACCATAACATTGAATCCCAAATATAACTTATATACTTGATCGCTGTAAATATATATATTAGTAAAATCATATCATTAATTCTCAAATATAACTTGGAGAACTTGATAGATTGAATAAATAAAGTATAATTAATTATCATATTACCATTTTATCCATAGTAGAAGATTCTCCTCAGATGCTCTTTCCTTGCAGAAGTCAAGCAATACATCATGAAGGTGACACTCTTTGACCTTACCATCTAAATTGGACTTCTGAGCAACCATTACAAGATTTCGTCCGATAAGATTCTCCAAGTAACCTTCTGCTATATCCTCCAACCTCTTGCCTCCACAACTTATTACAAATCCTTCTATAATCTTGTTAACTTTGGAGTTTTAATCACTTTGTCCTCCAAAAATGCTCCAAAATAAAGGAAGCAAGACCTGATATGATAGGGCAAATTCTGATGACTTTGTTCAATAATGCCCTTTGAGTCACCGTGAATGAGAACCTAAATTCTCAGCCATCTTTTCCCAAGATTCTTCGTTCTTCTCCATATCTTTGAGAATGTTGAAGTTTGGCAAATTTTTTGTCCCACATTGGTGGGCTCTTGAGTTTGGGGGGATTTTCTCCCTGTAAAAGAAGGCCTATTGTTTAGGATTTAAACACACCTCTCATTTGCCTTCTTATCTTCTTAAGGCATTTGTATCTTCTCTCTTTAGTATTATTTCACTTGTATTTTTGGAGTGGAATAAAATATTGGTTGTGTCCGAGGAGTAGGCAAAATTAGCCGAACCTCGTAAATTCTGGTGTTCCTTTTATTGTTGCTTTATTGTCTTATTTATTATTTGGTGGCTGTCATAATTTTTGGTATAGTAGTTGTGACTTATTCACACTATATACATTTGGCTTCCGCAACAATTGGTATCAGAGCCAAGGTACTGTCTAAGTATGCTCTGTGGTTGCAGCATAGTCTGATCTTCCACATCAGAAAAGATTTATCTTGGTAACTGAGTCAAGGTTCTGTCTGAGTATGCTCTGTAGTTGCAGCTTAGTCTGATCTTCTACATCAGAAAGGAAATAATCTTGATTTGTGTCGTCAGCTATTAAATAATATTTGTGTCAAATATGGGAGACAATAAACAAGAAGAATCTACATCAAGTGTCAACAATACGTCATCATTGGCATCTTCGCTTATGACAAGAATTGTGTCAAATGCGAAATTTGCGGTAGAAATTTTTGACGGGTCCGGACATTTTGGGATGTGGCAAGGCGAGGTTCTAGATGTCCTTTTTCAACAAGGGCTAGATCTGGCCATTGAAGAAAAGAAACCAGATGTTATTGGAGAAGAAGATTGGAGAATTATCAACCGTGTTGCTTGCGGTACCATTCGATCCTACCTTGCTAGAGAGCAGAAATATCCATACACAAAGGAAACTTCTGCAAGTAAATTATGGAAAGCACTGGAGGATAAATTTTTGAAGAAAAACAGTCAAAATAAATTGTACATGAAGAAGAGACTGTTTCACTTCACCTATGTTCCTGGTACCACGATGAATGAACATATCACCAGTTTCAATAAGTTGGTCACAGATTTGCAAAATATGGATACAACTTATGATGATGGTGACTTGGCCTTGATGTTGTTGGCGTCACTTCCTGATGAGTACGAGCACCTTGAAACTACTCTACTCCATGGAAATGACGAAGTTTCTCTCAGAGAAGTTTGTTCGGCTTTGTACAGCTATGAACAAAGAAAGCGAGAAAAACAGAAGGGCGGAGAAGGAGAAGCACTATTTGTGAGGGGTCGTCCTCAAAATCAAACGAGGACAAAGAAGGGAAGATCCAAGTCAAGATCCAGACCCAGCAAAGATGAATGTGCCTTTTGTCGAGAAAAAGGGCACTGGAAGAAAGACTGTCCGAAGTTGAAGAATAAGGCCAAACATAACAATGGAAAGGCCATTATGGATTCAAATGTAGCTGATTGTGATGATTCAGACTTCTCATTAGTTACAACAGAGTCATCAACATCATCAGACATATGGTTGATGGACTCGGCTTGTAGCTATCATATGTGTCCCAACAGGGACTGGTTCATGGAATTTCAAGAAGGAGAATATGGAGTCATCCACACAGCGGATAACAGCCCTCTTACCTCATATGGCATTGGTTCAATACGATTAAGGAACCATGATGGAATGATCAGAACATTGATAGATGTTCGATATGTACCGGATTTGAAGAAGAATCTCATCTCTGTGGGAGCCCTAGAATCAAAAGGGTTCAAAATCATTGCAGAAAATGGAGTGATGAGAGTATGCTCCGGTGCACTAGTGGTAATGAAGGCTAATCGGAAGAATAATAATATGTACCGCTATCGTGGCAGTACAGTTATTGGGACAGCGACAGTGACATCCAGTGACGACAAAGAGGCAGAAGCAACCAAGCTATGGCACATGCGCTTGGGACATGCTGGAGGAAAATCCTTGAAAACTCTATCAGATCAAGGATTGTTAAAAGGAGTAAAGGCTTGCAACTTGGAGTTTTGTGAGCATTGTGTTAAAGGGAAACAGACAAGGGTTAAATTTGGTACAACGATCCATAATACTAAAGGCATTTTGGATTATGTACACTCTGATGTTTGGGGTCCTTCCAAAACACCTTCATTGGGTGGGAAGCACTATTTTGTAACCTTTGTTGATGATTTTTCCCGAAGAGTATGGGTGTATACAATGAAGAGCAAAGATGAAGTGTTGGGAATTTTTCTCAAATGGAAGACGATGGTGGAGAATCAAACAGGCAAGAGGATCAAGTGTATTCGCACAGACAATGGAGGTGAATACAAAAATGATCATTTCAATAAGGTCTGTGAAAATGATGGCATCGTCCGACACTTCACTGTTAGACATACACCACAACAGAATGGAGTGGCAGAACGTATGAACCGGACCTTGCTGGAGAAGGTACGGTGTATGTTGTCCAATGCTGGCTTGGGCAAAGAATTTTGGGCTGAGGCAATTACATATGCATGCCACCTCATTAATCGTCTACCATCTGCTGCTATTGATGGCAAGACACCATTTGAAAAATGGTATGGAAAGCCTGCTGTAGATTATGACTCTTTGCACGTGTTTGGCTCAACTGCATATTATCATGTGACAGAGTCAAAATTGGATCCAAGGGCAAAGAAGGCTATTTTTATGGGAATTACTTCTGGAGTCAAAGGATATCGCTTATGGTGTCCTATGACAAAGAAAGTAATATTCAGCAGGGATGTTACCTTTGATGAATCTGCTATGGTAAATAAGGTAACAGAAGATACCAAACAAAATGAAGGTGCTTCTAAGCAGGTGGAGTTTGAGGGAAAATTTATTTTTCCTACACAAGAAGTAGAGGAGGAAACAAATGAAGATTACCCTCTGGAAGGAGAGCCAGTAGAGGAGATTCCAACTCAGGAACCTCAACAACAACTTGAATCAATAGCAACCAACAAGCCAAAAAGAACAATAACGAAACCTGTTCGTCTCATAGAGACGGTTGCTTGTGCAACCTCAATTGTAGCTGATGATGTTCCTACTACTTATAAAGACGCTGTCCAAAGTTCAGAAGAAGATAAGTGGAGGATTGCCATGAATGATGAAATACAGTCCCTTCATCAGAATCATACATGGAGATTGGCCAATCTCCCGAAGGGAAAGAAAGCAATTGGGTGCAAATGGGTATTTGCAAAGAAAGAAGGATTTCCTAACCAAGTAGATGTTCGCTACAAAGCAAGATTGGTGGCCAAAGGATATGCTCAAAAGGAGGGAATTGATTACAATGAAGTGTTTTCTCCAGTTGTAAAACATTCCTCCATTAGAATTATGTTGGCTTTGGTAGCACAATTGGATTTGGAACTAGTTCAGATGGATGTAAAAACTGCGTTTTTACATGGAAACTTGGAGGAGGAAATCTACATGACTCAGCCAGAAGGATTCAAAGTTGCTGGAAAAGAAAATATGGTATGCAAACTTGAAAAATCGTTGTACGGATTGAAACAATCTTCTAGACAATGGTACAAGCGATTTGACGAGTTTATGTTGCGGCAAGGGTACAAGAGAAGCAAATACGATCATTGTGTGTATTTGCGCAAGCTTAAAGATGGTTCCTTTGTATATCTTCTCCTATATGTTGATGATATGTTGATAGCTTCCAAGAATTCAGAAGAAATTGATAAGTTGAAGATTCAACTGAAGAAGGAGTTCGAGATGAAGGATCTGGGTGAGGCAAAGAAAATTCTTGGCATGGAGATAATAAGAGATAGACGTTCAAAGAAACTCTGTTTATCTCAGAAAGAATATTTGAAGAGAGTACTTCAACGTTTGACATAGATGACAAGACTAAACCAGTTAGTACTCCACTTGCTTCCCATTTTAAGCTAAGTACTACTATGTCGCCAATGGATGAAGCTGAACGAGAGTATATGTCAAAGGTACCATACGCAAATGCTGTTGGTAGCTTGATGTATGCAATGGTTTGCACAAGGCCTGACATTTCACAAGCTGTTGGAGTTATTAGCAGATATATGCACAATCCAGGGAAGGAGCATTGGCAAGCTGTGAAGTGGATTCTACGGTATATTCATAATACTGTAGATGTCGGGTTAGTTTTTGAGCAGGAAGACAATCAGTCTGTAGTTGGATATTGTGACTCAGATTTTGCGGGTGATCTGGACAAACGAAGATCAACTACTGGTTATGTGTTTACTTTTGCAAAGGCACCAGTTAGTTGGAAGTCTACTTTGCAGTCAACAGTTGCTTTGTCTACAACAGAGGCAGAGTATATGGCTATTACAGAGGCTGTGAAGGAGGCAATTTGGCTTCAAGGATTGCTAAAGGAGCTTGGTGTTGAACAAAAAGGTATCACAATTTTTTGTGATAGTCAAAGTGCTATTCAATTAGCGAAGAACCAAGTTTATCATGCAAGGACGAAGCATATTGATGTTCGGTATCATTTCGTACGAGAAATCATAGAAGAAGGAGGAGTCACGGTGAAGAAAATTCATACTACGGAGAATCCTGCTGATATGCTGACAAAGGTGGTGACTGCGATCAAGTTTCAACATTGTTTGGATTTGATCAACATTGTTGAACACTGAAGATTGAAGATTTAGACACAATCAAAAATTTGAAATTTGTTATTGAGAGAAAATTGAAGATATGGAATTTTGCCAAGGTGGAGATTTGTTGAAGTTTGACAAATTCTTTGTCCCACATCGGTGGGCTCTTGAGTCTGGGGGGATTTCCCCCTATAAAAGAAGGCCTAATATTTAGGATTTAAACACACCTCTCATTTGCCTTCTCATCTGTTTAAGGCATTTGTATCTTCTCTCTTTAGTATTATTTCACTTGTATTTTTGGAGTGGAATAAAATATTGGTTGTGTCCGAGGAGTAGGCAAAATTAGCCGAACCTCGTAAATTCTGGTGTTCCCTTTATTGTTGCTTTATTGTCTTATTTATTATTTGGTGGCTGTCATAATTTTTGGTATAGTAGTTGTGACTTATTCACACTATATACATTTGGCTTCCGCAACAATTGGTATCAGAGCCAAGGTACTGTCTAAGTATGCTCTGTGGTTGCAGCATAGTCTGATCTTCCACATCAGAAAAGATTTATCTTGGTAACTGAGTCAAGGTTCTGTCTGAGTATGCTCTGTGGTTGCAGCTTAGTCTGATCTTCTACATCAGAAAGGAAATAATCTTGATTTGTGTCGTCAGCTATTAAATAATATTTGTGTCAAATATGGGAGACAATAAACAAGAAGAATCTACATCAAGTGTCAACAATACGTCATCATTGGCATCTTCGCTTATGACAAGAATTGTGTCAAATGCGAAATTTGCGGTAGAAATTTTTGACGGGTCCGGACATTTTGGGATGTGGCAAGGCGAGGTTCTAGATGTCCTTTTTCAACAAGGGCTAGATCTGGCCATTGAAGAAAAGAAACCAGATGTTATTGGAGAAGAAGATTGGAGAATTATCAACCGTGTTGCTTGCGGTACCATTCGATCCTACCTTGCTAGAGAGCAGAAATATCCATACACAAAGGAAACTTCTGCAAGTAAATTATGGAAAGCACTGGAGGATAAATCAATGAACTCATCCTTTCGGGATGTAGTAAGGAACTCCTTAGTGTAGGCTTCTGGATCTGGGCCGTCGATAATAGCATGCAACCTCTTCCAAATTTCTTGTATTTTCTGAATGACATGTAGCATGCCGCATTCACCTGCGAAGGCAAAACTCCGCAAACAGAGAAAACTATCCAGAAAATTTAACTCCCACACAAAGAAGTTCAATCGATCCTTTGTAACATCGCAATCGACATCTGGCAGTATTGTAAGGATCTCATCTTTCATTTTAGACAAATCTTCGTCTAAAGCCATCACTCTCAGAAGTTGAGACAAAAGAATTAAACTGTTATGAACTTAAACTGCGCGCAAGGGAATCAAATTAAGAAGAAGAGCAGTTGAGGTATAAATCAGATGGCTTCACACATCCTTTTTTCTTCACCCTTGTTTCCTCTTGCTCAGCATTAAATTACTAATATTCCACAAATATTTAACTTCTGGTGCATCAATTACAACCAGCATTATTTGTTTGTTGTATGCATGTGACGAGAGCATTATTTATTAATTTCCTTGTCTATTTGTTTGTTGTATGTGATAGGACCAAACTTATGTGAAAGTAGACAAAACAAAAGAAAGAAAAATCAAAAAGAGATGAAAATATGATATAAGCGCTTACATCGACATTCTTGTGATGTAAGCGCTTACCTCAGCATTCTTATGATGTAAGCGCTTACATCGGCATTCTTATGATGTAAGCGCTTACCTCGGCAGGGCATTCAAATGCTTATAAATAGGGGTCTACATTTTCATTTGTAGAACATCCCAAAACTTCTTCTTTCTCTCTTCAATTAATAAAGAGCTATTCTTTGTGTGGCCGTGGAGTAGGCAAAAATTGCCGAACCACGTAAATCTTGTCTTGTGCAATTTATTGTTTCTCTCCTAAATATCCTTTTCATTCTATTATCTTGACACGCTTCCTCTACAACTGGTATCAGAGCAAAGACAGTGTAATTCTGGTAGAAAAGTACAGTATTGGTGCAGGTACTATTCACAAGAATAGTGCGACACTATTGATCATCGTTACTATTCACATAAATTGTTTTTATGAAAAATGGCATCGGAAGAAGGGAAGGTTAAGATTGACAAGTTCAATGGCAAAGATTTTGGATTCTGGAAAATGCAAATAGAGGACTATTTGTACCAGAAAAAATTACATTTACCTCTGACCGAGGTGAAACCGGAGACTATGTCCAAAGCGGATTGGGATCTATTAGATCGCCAAGCTCTTGGTGTGATTCGTTTGACGCTAACACGAAATGTGACGTTTAACATCATTAACGAGAAGACCACTACAGGCCTGATGAAGGCGTTATCAAATATGTATGAGAAGCCATCTGCTTCAAATAAAGTCTATTTGATGCATCGATTGTTCAACTTAAAAATGACAGAAGGTGGATCAGTCACGGAACATATCAATGAGTTTAATACAATATTAACTCAGTTAAGTTCTGTTAATATAACAATTGATGACGAAATCAGGGCGTTGATTATACTATCATCTCTACCGGAGAGTTGGTCTGCAACAGTAACTGCAGTTAGCAGTTCATCAGGAAGTACCAAACTCAAATTGAATGATATTAGAGACTTGGTTCTAAACGAAGATATTCGCCGAAGAGAATCAAGTGATTCCCCAGGATCTGCTTTTAGTACCGAAAGCAGGGGGAGAATCAACCAAAGAGGATAGATTTATGGTCGTGGCAGATCAAAGTCAAGGAGAAGAGGACAATCCAAAAATTGCAAGGACATTACTTGTTGGAATTACGATAAAAAGGGTCACTACAATAGTCAATGTAGAGAACCAAAGAAGAAGAAGGAAGAAAATTTAGCAAATGTAATTGCTGAACAAGTCGGTGATGCACTAATTTATTGTGCAGACAGTCCAGTCGAATCTTGGATTCTGGACTCAGGTGCATCCTTTCACTCTACATCATGCAAAGAATTATTGCATAATTATATTGCTGGAAAATTTGGGAAAGTTTATCTAGTAGACGGCGAACCTCTCGACATTGCCGGAAAAGGTGAAGTTCATATAAAGACTTCACAAGGGATGCTATGGAAATTGCAAAATGTACGACATGTTCCCGGCCTCAAGAAAAATCTGATATCTATGGGACAGATTGACGATGAAGAATATACAACAACACTCGGCAACGGATCGTGGAAGATAACCAAAGGGAATTTGGTTGTGGCACGAGGCTTCAAAAGGGGAACACTGTATGCAACTGCAATAGAAAGAGATACTATAGCAACAGTTGATCATGGTCGTGATACAACATTGTGGCACCGGAGGCTCGGGCATATGAGTGAGAAGGGAATGAAGCTTTTGGCATCCAAAAAGAAGTTGTCAAACCTAAAACATGTTGAATTAGGTTTGTGCGAAGATTGCATTTACGGGAAACAAAAGAGAGTTAGTTTCTCAAAGGTGGGAAGGACGCCAAAGAAAGAGAAGCTGAAACTAGTGCATATAGATGTGTGGGGACCAACTCCTGTAACTTCTCTAGGAGGCTCACGCTATTATGTCACCTTCATTGATGATTCCACAAGAAAGGTATGAGTTTATTTTCTGAAAAATAAATCTGATGTATTTGTTACCTTTAAAAGATGGAAAGCTGAAGTTGAAAATCAGACAAATCTAAAGTTAAAATGTCTGAAGTCTGACAATGGAGGAGAGTATGATAGCCAAGAGTTCAAAGCATTTTTCTCGGAGAATGAGATCAGAATGATCAAGACAGTTCCTGGAACACCGGAACAAAATGGTGTTGCTGAGAGGATGAACAGAACCCTGAATGAACAAGCCAGAAGTATGAGAATACATTCTGGATTGCCGAAGTATTTTTGGGCTAAGGCTGTTAACACGACAGCTTACCTCATAAACAGGGGACCCTCTGTACCGCTGAATTTTGAAATTCCTGAGGAGGTATGGACAGGAAAGGAGGTAACTCTCTCACATCTGAAATTTTTTGGTTGTGTTGCTTATGTGCATGTAAACTCTAATGATAGAGATAAGCTTGATCCTAAAGCAAAGAAATGTTTCTTTATTGGCTATGGTGATGATAATTTTGGTTATCAGGCTTGGGATGATCAAAATAGAAAGACCCTAAGACACAGGAATGTCGCATTTAATGAAAATGTGATGTACAAGGACAAACTTGAAGTAGAACCAACCAACACCAACAAACAGACAATGTATAAAACAGTTGAGTTAGAAGAAATCTCAGAAAATGAAGTAGCTAGAGGGATTACAACTGATTCTGAAATTGAAGATGAAGAACCAGAAGCCGAATTTGAAGAAGAACTAGAAGCCGAACCTGAAGCGGAACCAGAGATAGAATCAAATCCAGAACCAAATCTGGAATCAGGACCTGAATCAAATTCAGATTCTGTTACTCATGAACCTACATTGAGGAGATCTAAAAGAGTCACGAATGCTCCAGATAGGTTAACTCTCTCTCTCTTCACTATTTACTTCTTACTGATGCTGCAGAACCAGAGCATTTTGTTGAAGCAATGCAGGTGATAGACTCTGATAAATGGAAGCTAGCCATGAAAGAAGAGATGAATTCTCTTCAAAAGAATAAAACATGGATACTTACAGAGTTACCAAAAGGAAAGAAGGCATTGCAGAACAAGTGGGTGTACAGAGTCAAGGAAGAGCATGATGGTAAGAAGAGATACAAAGCACGATTAGTAGTAAAAGGCTTTCAGCAGAAGGAAGGAATTAACTACACTGAGATATTCTCTCCTGTAGTCAAATTAACTACTATCAGGTTGGTGCTAAGTATCGTAGTTGCAGAAAATTTGTATTTGGAGCAGCTAGATGTTAAAACTGGTTTCTTGCATGGTGACCTTTAAGAAGGCATCTACATGAAGCAGCCTGAAGGTTTTCAAGTTTCTGGTAAATAAAACCTTGTGTGTAAGTTGAAAACGAGTTTGTATGGTTTCAAACAAGCTCCCCGACAATGGTACAAGAAATATGATGGATTCATGCATAAAAATAGTTTCACACGATGTGAGATGGACCATTGCTGTTATATCAAAAAATTTGATGAATCCTATATCATTTTATTGTTGTACGTTGATGATATGCTAATTGCAGGATCTAGCATAAATGAGATCAACTTGGTTAAGCAACAACTGGCGTAGGAGTTTGAAATGAAAGACTTAGGACCAGCTAAGCAAATGCTTGGGATGAGGATTAGCAGAAATAGGTCGGAAGGAACCTTAAAGTTGTCTCAAGAAAAGTACATACAGAAGGTACTAAGCAGGTTCAGTCTTCATGATGCAAAGACCAGAAACACTCCACTTGAAAGCCATCTAAATCTGTTAAAGGACCAATCACCTAAGATAGATGAAGAAAAGAAGTACATGTCCAAAGTTCCGTATGCTTCAACAGTAAGAAGTTTGATGTATGCTATGGTTTGCACTAGACCTGACATAGCCCATGCAGTTGGAGTTGTCAGTAGATACATGTCAGATCCAGGAAAGGAGCATTGGGAAGGTGTAAAATGGATATTGCGATATCTCAAAGGCACTTCAGGTATGACACTTTGTTTTAAAAAGAGCAATATTATCTTACAAGGTTTTGCTGATGCAAATTTAGGTGGCGATCTGGATAGTCGAAAAAGTACCACGGGCTACGTGTTCACCTTGGGTGGTACTGCTGTTAGTTGGATGTCCAGACTTCAGAAAAGTGTTGCTCTATCTACCACTGAAGCAGAGTACATGGCAATCTCAAAAGCTGGAAAAGAGATGATTTGGCTCAAGAATTTTCTTAAAGAGCTAGGTAAAGAGCAGAACAATTGTGAGCTTTTCAGCGATAGCCAAAGTGCAATTCATCTTGCCAAGAATCTAGTGTTTCATGCAAGATCGAAGCATATCCAATGGAGGTATCATCATATCCAAGAGTTGATAAATGAATGAACTCTTTCCCTACAGAAGATGCCAGGATCAAAGAACCCGTCAGACATGTTGACCAAAGTTGTCGGTGTTGACAAACTGAGGCTGTGCACTGCCTCAGTTAACCTTCAAGACTGATAAAGTGAAGGCGCCACCAGAGAATTGCAAATCTTTCTTTATTTTCTTTCTTGATGTAACATAGGTTTGAGGGGGAGATTGATAGGACCAAACCTATTGTTATATGTGAAAGTAGACAAAACAAAAGAAAGAAAAATAAAAAAGAGATGAAAATATGATGTAAGCGCTGACATCGACATTCTTGTGATGTAAGCGCTTACCTCAACATTCTTATTATGTAAACGCTTACATCAGCATTCTTATGATGTAAGCGCTTACCTCGGCAGGGCATTCAAATGCTTATAAATAGGGGTCTACATTTTCATTTGTAGAACATCCCAAAACTTCTTCTTTCTCTCTTCAATTAATAAAGAGTTATTCTTTGTGTGGCCGTGGAGTAGGCAAAAATTGCCGAACCACGTAAATCTTGTCTTGTGCAATTTATTGTTTCTCTCCTAAATATCCTTTTCCTTCTATTATCTTGACACGCTTCCTCTACAGTATGCATGTGACGAGAGATTTATTAATTTCCTTGTCTTTCTGCTTTATCAATTCACAGAACCATTTGACATATATATCACATGGGTACTGGTAGTGATAGGTACACAAAATAATAGACTAATCCTTAGATCTGTGAATAATAAATCAAGTGATCATCAATTATGAGATCTAATTAAGAGCTAGGTTCCATTTTTAACCATCAAATGCGTTGATAGATATGCTGAAGACAACATATTTGGCCATTTTTCAACTCTGCTGCTTCTGATGGTGCATGTGAGTTAATCAAATTTGAAAGTACAACGGGGTGAATTGCTTATTTTTAATAATTTTTATAGTTAATTTACTAGTTTACCAATTAGTCGAGTTGAAATACGAGCAGAATAATAACAATAAATGCAGAATTGTAATGCAGGAAATAAAAACACCAGAATTTTTATACTGGTTCTGATTCAATGTGAATTCTAGTCCAGCCCCCTTGGGTTGCAGGGGTGTTCTCTTTCAATGATCGATGTTTTTTGAGTACAGAATGAATGACGTAGCTTTACACCAATAGCTCCGTCTCTATGTCTCTTTTCTTTTCTTCATACAATGCCTCACCAATGTTTATCTCTTTTTCTTCTCTCACTAGTTACATAATAGATCTAAATAAGCTACAATGCTTGTTTGGAGTAGAACAAAAGGAGGATAGATGGTTCGATCGAAGTATATCTTGTCACATCGGAGGCATTTGTATATATACTTCCTATGAGGCCTTCAAGAGTCTCGAGAGATTGCAAACTCAAAGGAGTTAATCCTTGAAGGGAATCATAGATTGATTCTTTCCAAGAATAAGGTTAAATTCTCGTTGATCTCCCTTGTAATGGCTTTGACGAGCTTTCCATCCGCTAGGCATATCCGCTGGATCCCTTGAATTCCGCTTTCATTGATTTCTAGTGATCTTGATTTCTTCTGATTTTGGGGCCTTCCAGTAATAGCTTTCGTCAATCTCTGATTGATTTCTCTTCCTAGATTTCTGCTACTTCTTCCTTGCCGATTGTTTATTCTTTTCCTTGTTGGCTTACGTCAATCTTTGATTGACTTATTCTTGTTGGATCTTTACTACATCTTTTTTTTGTATCGCAGATCATTGAATTATGTTTCTTAATCTATTCCTGACCAGTGTTGCTTCTTTATTCCCTTGATTCCTTGTGATCCTACATCAAATATAATATATTATTTTTCATCATTAAACTTATAACTAACAAAATTGACTAGAAGCGTGGAGTAACTAAAAAGAGTTCAAAAAGATTAAACACAAATAATTATATTAAAATAAAAACAGGCTAAGCTTTGCTTAAATTAATCAACTCAAAAATAGAAACCCCAATGCAAGATTTGTAACATAAATGCCCCTTTTCTTAGTAACATAAAATTTATTTTTCTAAACCCTAGTTAATGCAAATATAAGGAAGAATGAACCTTTGAAAGAACTATTCATTCCGCGTAACAAATGAAATGACCATCGATATTATGGGCCCTTCTCAGAGGAAAGAAATAGGACACACAAAATAAATATAAGGAACCGTGCTCAACATCTCTCTGTTGCGGCATGCAACTCGATCCACACACGATACCGTTGCGGCATACAAACCGATCCACACATGATATCGTTTCGGCGTGCAACCCGATCCACACATGATACTGTTGCAGCGTGCAACCCGACCCAAACGGCATGCCCGTGGTGGCGTGCCACTCGATCCGTGTGAGCACGTGATTTTTGCTTCACGCGACAATCGCTCCAAAAGAAATAAAAAAAATAATAACAATTGATCCTGTTGTACAATTTTTGGATTTTTACATGGCACTTTGTTAATTGTTTATGATTTTTTGCCCATTTTATTTTTTGAAAAAAAAATACAAAAAAATGTATGTGTCATGCATAATTTGAACCGTAATCCGGTTGTTAAATAGAAAATCATAAATAGGCATCTTTGTCCGTGATTTTGTTCTTGCTTGATTTTACCTGTTTTAAAATATTTTAAGGTGTGTGCAAACAATTGTATTAAGTGTTTATTTAATTTTAATTTGATTTACTTAGGTTTTGTTTTTTTTAAAATAAAGAAGAAAATGAAATAATAATAATAAAAAAAAGAGAAAGAAAGAAATCTTTTCGGACTTGGGCCAATTTTAAACAAATTGGCCCAAACAAACTCAGCCCAAAACCCCTGTGCAACCCAGTCCAGTCCAGCTGACACCAAGGACGTCCAAACGACGTCGTAATGGTTGAGTCTGATCTGAGCCGTTGATCTCTGAATGATCAACGGCCAAGATCACCTCCTCACAACCCATGATGAACCCGACCCATTTCCACCCGGACCAACCCAAACCCCCTTTAGATGAAACGACACCGTTTCCCCTAAGCCTTCAGATCCAAGCCATTGATTTCGATTGATCCGACGGCTGAGATCAACCCACCCATTCAATATATAAGCCCCTTACCATACCCTGCCCCCCTATCCGATACCCCAGCCTTCATCCTCACCAAACCCTTCCCCTTCAAACCCTAGCCGCCCCCATCTCCCTTCACCAGAAACCCGGCGGCATGAACGCCGGTGACCCTCACCTTAACACCCTAGGACCACCTTGACACCCCGAACATGGATCCACCAACCGTTCTGCTCGAATCCTATCCCACCTTCTCGAATCTTCATTTGAAGATTCGAGTCAAAACTCGATCTACACCGTTTAACCCCAGCTTCACACCAGACACTCCCCAGACCCCCTCGTGACCAAACCATGCTTGGTTTGGTCCGAATCTGACTAGGGAAGCACGAATCCCGGATCTAATTTTCGGAACTTTAAAGTTCTTCGTCGATGGTCCGTTGTCTTGTTCGAGCCGAAGAGATTAAGGTCTAATGGACCTTAATCGAAGTGTATCTCATCTGAGAAACACTTCGATTAAAGTCCGTTCAGCCTTAAGAAAGGTCTGTCCGAGTCCGAGTTAAGGTTTTGATTTTTTTTCGGGATTTAAGGTGAGTTTTTCTTTGTTCTGTTAGTCCATGTTTGTTTAAAAGGCTGTTATTATTGTTGTGAAATGGGTGTTTCGAATTTTACCAACTGTGTCCTGTCCACCTTGCCTGAACCTTTGTTGTTTGATTGAGTTTCTTCTTCTACTTGTTCTGATAATATATATGTATTTGTTGTGCAATTAGTTGAATTCCAAATTTGAACTGATTAACTGATTCCTCGAGTACAATTCTACTTAGTCAGTACAATTCGAATCATGTGTCCTATACTGTTAAATGTCTGATTTTGGTTTCGATTGTATGTGTTATAACTAATATAGTCGAGTCGACATGTGTTGTCAATTAGTTTCAGCTGCCTGAACAATAACAAATCGATTTACTTTTGATAAGCATGGCTTGAATCACTTAGGAACTGAGTTTAGTGCTTATAATTGGTAATTTGAATCAGAAATGTAAAAATCGATGTTCTGTTTAGTCACAGTTCTGAAATTGGAGGGCATGTGCACTTATGCACAACATGTGCATTTTGTGCACAGCCTGTGCCCTGCCTAAGTGCTTTTGAATTAAATAGTTTGACAGCATGTGCTGTCAGACTACATCCTGCTGCCCATATTCTGCTTTAAGTTTCAGAAATAATAAATATTACTAAAAAGTTAAGCCTGCAAGGGAATGTCATGGGGGTTAATACTTAAATAGCTGAGTGGAAACTGAAAAGAAGATGGCACATGGGAGGGGTGTTCTTTTGGTCTAACAAGCTGTTAAAGGGCAGATTTTAGGCTTATAAAAGAGGAGGACTTCCCTCAGTTTTAGGGCAGAGATTGGAGAGGAGAGAGCTGAAATACATAGATATTAATACACACAGAGCATATAAGAGATTGGAGAGGAGAGAGCTGAAATACATAGATATTAATACACACAGAGCATATAGGAGACAGAGAGAGGAGAGGAATACATCTGATATTAGGGAACACACATAGGGAACTCAGACTGGACTGGGGTTTGGAATTTTCAGAACAGATAGAGAGAGGTTAAGAGATAGAAAGCATACAGTCAACAATCAGAAACTGCTTCTTCCTATTGCTGTTTGGTTTTCATTTGTTCAATCTGTTCAATCAATTCTGATTCTTTGAAGTTCCAATTGAGTCTACTAGTCGAGTGTTTTCATTGGTTTACTACTGGTTTTGGTCTGCCTGGAGTTCTGATTCTACTCCACTGTGTGCTGCTGTCATTTGGCCACTCTTTCTATCGGCTATAGTTGTATTCTTGCACTCGAGCCTGTTCTGCTGTGTTGTTTTGTTTGCTGCTGTTACTTTGTTCCTGCTGCTGCTGATTTTCTCTATCTTCTTCCTTTTCTTCTGTCGTATTCAACATCCAGGTACACATTTCATACTGATGTAATCATGAGAGGCATGAATTGAAAGATCTGAAGAATTTTTAATCATCTGTTGCCTTACTTTACAGCTTTGCGAATATTGTTAAAGTTGTATAAATTCTATTATTTGTAGTCCAATAGAAAACACATTAGTAAGTTTGTACTTAATTGAAAATATTCTAGTCTAAAACTGCGATATGGTTGTTGGCAGTACACGTGATGTAGTCATATAATTTATGGAATGAGCTATCATTTGGTAGAATTGTTAATTCAAACTCTTCTTCTAGTTATGTTTGAATAGGTAGGGGCAAATGGCTGTTAAATCTAGCCAAATATAATACAGTCTTGAATCATCCAGTTTCGATTTCTTTAGGCAGTTTATAGGACTAGTTTTGAACATTATCAGTAACATCTTTTAATAAAGAACTCTGTTAATCCTGTTTAAGCAATTTGATTTAGATTCGACTTAAGGATGTTGTCGGATTAAGTATTGCATTTCATCAATCTCACATGTAATTTCTTTGTTCAACCAAAGCATTTTCATAAGGTATGGCGTCTTTTCATTTTTAAGTAATTAGAAATTGATAGGAATCCGGTTTAGGCCAAAGCATATACTTCAATTAGCATACATCTTTCTTTCTTCTATTTCTGGAAACAAAAATAATAGAAATGTAGTCACTTTAGGATATCCTCTTTAAAAATAATGAGACGAGCCTCGCCAAATAAAAATGCAAATTGCGGGGCCCTCAACAACTAATCATAATATTTAGAATTCAGGCTAGGCCGTTTAGTGAATCTCATGGCCTTCTCAAAAAATAATAACGCGTTAGACTCTTTAGGCGCGGCTTAATTAAATCATATTCTTAAATTCGGGTGCACATTGATGTGACCCAAATCCAAATCTCAACGAAGTCAAAATGTGTTGACGATCACGGGCGCATTGATTGTGACGTGGTTCGAGATGCATTTTCACGACGTTGCAATTCTATAAAAATAAGTGATAATGATAAAAGCGGTTTAAACTTAATAAAAGCACGTAAGTCATAACATGTATTTAAATCAGATATTTAGCCATTATAACAATTTAAGCGACCGTGCTAGAACCACGGGATTCGAGGGTGCCTAACACCTTCCCTCGGGTCAACAGAATTCCTTTACTTAGAATTTCTGGTTCGCAGACTTCATTTGGAAAAGTCGAAAATTTCCTCGATTTGGGATTCAAGATAAACCGGTGACTTGGGACACCAAAAGCCAAACCTTTTCCAAGTGGCGACTCTGAATTAAATAAATAATCCCATTTCGAATATTGTCACTTAAATTGGAAAAACTCCCCTCGCGCATTTAACCCTTCGGGGGCGGGCGCGCAAAAAGGAGGTGTGACAATCCGTACATAATAATTAAGAAGGAAACATACACAAGCCGTAACGCTCATACTCACAAAATGTCCAGGTATCAACCACAAGCACACGAAGTGCATAATACAAATCCTGGGGAGACGAATAGCGTCGTACACTACGAAACTCTAATACAACTAAGGTGTGATAAATGACCCGCATCTCGAGAGCCATCCTGCTCTCACAACACCACAAATTACATAGGATCTCAATACGAGTGCAAATAATCATACCGTATCACAACCCACATGGCACAATAGAGATAACACAGAATAGTTGACGATAGAAATAATATCCAAGGCTCGAATACCCTTCCATAAGCAACACTATGTCGAAATGTACACATCCGGCATGATACAGAGCACATATTCACATTTGGATCATCCATGAACCTCAAGCGAATTTGATCATACTGTATTGAGTTAATAACCTTTCAAGGATCCACAACAACCTTTTTCCCATGACACCCAAGAATAGCTGTCAAATCCGGAACAAACTTCTACAGTTCACAACCAAATGAACAGAGCGTCCTTCAGGCATAATTTCTCATATTAGCGATAGTACCACAATCTCCAGACTTGATTTCAATCTTCAATTAATCAAGTGACTGCATGTCACACTTATACAATCTTTCTGTGGGATACGCTCCCACAACCTTCCGCACCAGGTAACAAGTCTGCATCACCATACCACTGGCCATACTAATGTTGTAAAGTGAATCGAGGATCTGCAAATCAGTACACCAAGCCTCTTACTCTTGACACCGATCTTAGGTGACGCCAAAGATAATACCATCTTACTCTAAACATCTGAATTCTTCCCTGCTCATCCGAGCTCGTGACATTCTTGTCAACACCAAACTGCAACCTTGATCCTCAACTTCCAATTCTCATGCCGCTCACTGCACCTAACATACCAATACATGAGAGTACAAGAATTCCATCATAACTCCTGATCCACTAATAGAATAAACACTCCATCACATAGAAACCTTTCACCCAACTCATCTCAGGAGAACCATTGCAACACGCGACTGAATACCCATAACCACAGAAAATGCAATCCTCAAGTAGTGGTCTAGACCACCATAACTCTTCCGGGATCCATCTACACATAATAGGCCATAATACTCAAATGCCTCCAAATAAAATCAATTACGGTGGTCGTCAAGCCTCGCACGTACCGCCACAAATCACATGTATAACTTAACACGCTGAAAAAACTGGTCATTGCCACCATTGTGCCAATTCAACCATTGTTAACCGATCCGACTTCTTCTAATTTACGTTGGACTTGCCTTATGAATAATAATAGCTCTATTCAAAACATAACGAACCCAAATATGTACTCATCCCGAGTGACCTTATTTTACGAGACCACGTTGTCTCAAAACCCACGAACCATCTCATACCCTCCTTGTGCGCATATTCGCATCTTCAACTGGTATACCCATTCTGATAATTCCTCTATGAATCCAAAATTATTTTCTCCCACTCCTCCAATTCTACACCACAGACCGAATATAATATAGAATACTCCAAGCCCATTTTTATAATCTGATGCAGAAGCTCGATACTTAACCATACTACGGACTCGAAATCTTTAGGCACTACACTTTAATTTTTGAATCCACTAGGACCGTTGTTGTGAGCCACTTACTCCGACTTGGTCCCGAATATAATCAACTCTGAGGCTCTGCTAGCACATGAACACCCTCTCAAAGAAGCACCCAGCTGAATTACTTTCCTTGCACATCACATCCACATGAAGCATAAATTTTGAGTCTTCCCAAAGTTGAACATGAATCGATAAGGCCAAATATAGCACACATTCCCCAAATCTTTTGCTCAAATTACCACTGATATTTTCTTTCCTTAGTCGTAATAACCCACAAATATGTCGATAACCAGAAACCTTACAAGTAGACAACCGTACAATCCAATCGTAGACGGTGAGGCTCTCCCACTTAGATTGAATCTACTATTACATAACCCTGGAACCCACCAAGATTCGTTATTCCTCATTGATATGATCTCGCACAATCGACCCACCAAATTTCTCGAGATCTTCCTATTAAGCATTTCGTGAACATTCTAAATCACTAGCCACATTCACGTATTCGACCTCTTATTGGATAGCCAGTAGAATTCTTTGTAGAAGATTCATGTCGACACCTTCCAACAACGTTGCACTGAGTACAATTACTACAAAATAAATAAACCATCATGAGCCCGTGTTCATTCACCAGCTGTACAAGTTTGTTCACTCCCCATCGACATCAACTACAGGTGAGACAATACATTCCAATCCGAAGTCATGTTGCATCCCTCTTCATATCAAGAAACTCCTTTCTATCGTATCCAATCTTCCTAAGTATAGTAGCCAATATTCCATAGACCTAGTCACCGCCCACCATTAATCCCAAATCACTCTAAATTTTCTTCAAGACATGTAGCTATCCTACTGCAGAACCCATATGCTACCTCTTCCACTCTCTCACTTTGGTTAAACCCTCTCCTTTGACCGACTTCTTGACTTATACTTTTCATACTTGACCTTCTCGCAATTCAACCACTGCAAAATACCTCCCACATGTCCTTCCTCGTCCTTCGCTGCCCAATTGTTGCCTTACATCCAAATTCATCTCTGTAGCTTTTGAACTAATAAATTACCACCAACTCTAAGCCTTCTAGAAGATCATCCTTCTCGAACCATCAACATTAGAAATATCTATTTGATTCCAAAATTGAAACACTCTGCTATATCTGACAACTGTTTCTTAGGCACCATTTCAATATACCCTGCCCCAAAGGAAAATTGATGAAGACCATAATACCGACGAACCTTAATGAGTTCAACAAGGGTAGTGACAGCATATTGCAATTGAGAATTCTACCACGCTAAAAAATACCAAGTCTCGTCACTCCATTAACCCAAACCTGAACATGTATTGTCTGATTGCCTTTCCTCTGCTAGAAATAAAATGCTAAACCTCTGAATCATGCACTGAGTAAAACCTCCTTTCAAGTCATTCACTTCCTCGACATATAGACAAACACCCTACCATTACACAAATATTGTACCATAGCAACACACGAATCATCATAACAATCAGTGCCAAATCTCAAAACCATAGTCAATACTGATACTAAGCTAAAACGACGGAACACCCTTCCGCATGGCGACGACAATAGCCCAATAAACGCAGGGAAAAACATCCTGCACCACATCTGTTGTACTATTATGATTCCTCGATTCCCAATTGATAACTAGCGCTCCACGTCGTATAAGACTGAATAGGAATGAAATAAAGGCATAAGCCTCAAAGAAATCAAATCACACGATGAGGAATCAAGAAAGGAAGTGCTCCTAACAATCCTGTAGCCTCTCGAAGATAAGTTCAAATGTTATCGTATTGATCCGCAAGAATCTACTAGACTTGCCCATGACTCGTGAGGACCAAGTGAACCTAGCCCTCTGATACCAAGCTTTCACGATCCAAAATCCATTAAAGATCATGATGACGCCTAACACCACTATCAGGAAAGCCAACAATAAATGATTATCTTAATTACTCATTTTAGTGTGTTTGAAATTATAATTTCCTTCAATTAATTAATAAGAGATAGAATTTAAAGAGTAAAGGATAATATTTTCACAACTACAATACTGAACAACCCATAATTACCTCCAAAATTTGATGCCACAAGTGCATGAGCATCAACTAAGAAATATATAAAAATACAACATCTGTCTGGAATACAATTAGACAAGAGAAAGTAAATAAGTCTGATGCAGAGTATGTGTACTGCGGGCTCATAACATTTGATGTAGGTTACCTGTGTCCCAGCAATAACCGCGCCTCTGCGCCCACAAGACCGCTAGACATATATGTACCTGCACAAAATCTACAACAAGTGTAGTATAAGTACGTAAATTAACGCACACCCAGTAAGTATTCAGTCTAACCTCGAAGAAGTAGTGACGATGGGTCGACTCCGACACTTATTATGGCTAACCATAAAATATCGATATTATAATTAAGCATGAATTATGTTGAAACACCTGAAAACTCAAGAACAAGAAAAGAAATAGACAATTCTTTTACTTATTTGTGACTCTAGTGTTACAAATAAGAAATTTAGTGACCAACCATAAAAAAAATTTTAACAAAAAAAGAAAAAAAAGCAAAGTATCACTATAGGTACGAATATACTCCCTTCGTCTCATATTATGTGTCGTATTTCTATTTTACACATCCCTTAAAAAATATTAATTAGAAAAGGGATTGGACTATTCTACCTTTATTTATGTTATAAGATATAATCTCTGTTCATTGAATATTTATTCTATTTATGTGTTATCTCCATCTTCAAGAACAATTATTACTATGGGTAAAAAAGAAAAAAAAATAATCAATTTTGTCTTGAACTTCTAAAACAATAAATAATTTGAGATAATTATTTTTAGTAACGATGACTGTTGATATGAGACGGAGTGAGTAAAACTTTTACTTCAAAACATGTCCCACTCTCCTGTCCTCCCTCTTAAGTCACATGCGCCATCAGAAACAGCGGAGTTAAAAAAAAGGGCAAATTAATTATTCCCTCCGGTCCAAAATAAGTGATTTTTTGGCCTTTTTCTTGTGGTCCAAAATAAGTGATTTTTCCAAATTTCAAGAATGAATTAATTATTTTTTTCCTACATTGTCCTTGGAGTAAATAGTGTTGGAACATGTGTTAGGAGTGTTTATATGAGATAGTAAAGATTAATATGGTCAATTCCATTGCTAATTAATAGTAAAAAGGTGGATTTTTTTAGTCTGTATGAAAACATCCAAAAAATCACTTATTTTGGACCGGAGGGAGTAATAAGTTGTCTTCCGCATTTCAATGCATATGTTTTCAAGTCCTCCAACTTGGTGATTAATAAAGTTGAAGTGTAACCTGGCTCTTTTTTTTAGACAACATCATAATTTAATTTGTAACCTGGCTCTTAGATCTCTTAAACGATCATTTGATTGATTAATCACATCTTACAAGTACTATCATATTACACTTTGTAGGTAGATCTAATTACAACCATGTGATAAGTGTTGAGTTTTAGATTGTTGAGTTTTTGTTTAAGATGAAATAGTCTTAAAATGAGAGTAAATAGGAAATGGGATTTGGATTTAGATTTGGATTCGGATTTGATCAAATGATCGATCGATTGATGAATTATTTGGACCAAATTTATTTGTTAATAGTGAATATTACTATGATATAATCCGTGTTTGTAATGGATGTTTTCCAATCCGTGTATTGTGTTGCACCAAGAAAACAATAAGATGCCTAGTGTACCTCCCACCTGGAAGTATTGCCTAAGTTTGAATGCGAAAAATCAAAATGTCAAATATGTGTGGAATCTAAGTATGTTAAACATCCTTATAAGTCGGTTGAAAGGAATTCAAATCCTTTAGACTTAATTCACACAGATATTTGTGACATGAAGTCAATACCATCTCGCGGTGGAAAGAAGTATTTCATAACTTTTATTGACGATAGTACTCGATATTGCTATGTTTACTTACTTAATAGTAAAGATGAAGCAATAGACGCATTCAAGCAATACAAAAATGAAGTTGAAACGCAACTTAACAAGAAAATCAAAATGATAAGAAGTGATAGGGGTGGTGAATATGAATCTCCTTTTGAACAAATATGTTTAGAATATGGAATTATTCATCAAACAACAGCCCCTTACACTCCCCAATCCAATGGGATTGCGGAAAGAAAGAATCGTTCATTAAAGGAGATGATGAACGCATTGTTGATAAGTTCTGGTTTGCCACAGAACTTGTGGGGGGAAGCCATTCTTACGGCCAGCCGAATACTAAATCGAGTACCCCATAGTAAAACACAATCCATTCCATATGAAAAATGGAAAAGAAGGAAGCCCAACTTGAATTATTTTAAAGTGTGGGGGTGTTTGGCAAAGGTGCAAGTTCCTAAACCCAAAAGGGTAAAAATAGGACCGAAAACAGTTGATTATGTTTTCATAGGATATGAGACTAATAGTAAAGCATATCGATTTCTGGTTCATAAATCAGAAAATCCCGACATTCATAATAATACGGTTATAGAATCAGATAATGCTGATTTCTTTGAAAATATATATCCGTATAAAAAGGAATGCGAGTCGATTGGTGAAGGATCTAAATGACCTCGGGAAGAAACAAAAGAAAGTACATTTAATCAGGGGGATCCAAGACGTAGTAAACGTCAAAGAATGTCTACTTCGTTTGGACCAGATTTTGTGACTTTCTTATTGGAAAATGAGCCTCAAACATTTAAAGAAGCTATGTCTTCTTCGGAATCATTGTTCTGGAAAGAGGCAGTCAATAGTGAAATAGAATCCGTATTGAACAACCATACATGGGAATTGGTTGATCTTCCTCCTGGAAATAAACCTTTGGGTTTTAAATGGATTTTTAAGAGAAAAATGAAAGATGATGACACTATTGATAAATTTAAGGCAGACTTGTTGTCAAAGGATATAGACAACGAGAAGGTCTTGACTACTTTGATATATACTCCCCAATTATAAGGATTACGTCCATACAGATGTTAGTAGCATTAGCTGCAGTGTATGGTCTTGAAATTCATCAAATGGATGTTAAAACGGCCTTCTTAAATGGAGAGTTAGAGGAAGAAATTTACATGGAACAACATGAAGAGTTTGTGGTTATAGGTAAAGAAAATAAGGTATGTAGACTTGTTAAGTCCCTTTACGGACTAAAACAAGCACCCAAACAATGGCATGCGAAATTTAACCAAATAATGTTGTCAAACGGTTTTAAGATAAATGAATGTGATAAATGTGTTACATTAAAAATGTTCCAAATCACATAGTCATTGTTTGCCTATATGTGGATGATATGCTGATAATGAGTAAAAACATTGCCAACATAAATGCTACTAAGCGTATGCTAACTAGCAAGTTTGATATGAAGGACTTGGGAATTGCGGATATAATTTTGGGGATTAAGATCCAAAAGACTCCTCAAGGTCTGGCATTGTCACAATCTCACTATAGTAAGACAATACTTGAAAAATTCAAGCACTTGGGCTTTAAAGTTGCAAAGACTCCAATTGACGTAAATCTTGCACTAGCAAAGAATAAAGGCCAAAGCATATCACAATTGGATTATGTTCGTGTGTTGGGATGCTTAATGTACATCATGAATTGTACACGACCAGATATAGCTTGTGCTATAAGTAAACTAAGTCGATACACGATCAATCCAGGTCAATCTCATTGGATGGCAATGAAACGAGTTTTGGGATACTTAGAACATACCCAAAACTTTGATTTGCACTATAGTAAATATCCTGCGGTGATTGAAGGATATTGTGATGCAAATTGGATCACCGGTTCAACTGTTTCTAAGCCCACAAGTGGATATGTATTCACTATTGGTAGAGGAGCGGTATCTTGGAAGTCATCCAAACAAACATGTATTGCCCGCTCTACAATGGAAGCTGAGTTCATAGCCTTAGATAAAGCCGGTGAAGAAGCTGAATGGCTCCGGAATTTCTTGGAAGACATTCCATTTTGGCCCAAACCGTTGGCACCAATATGCATACACTGTGATAGCCAAATGACAATTGGAAGGGCTGGGAGCGTTATGTATAACGGTAAATCTCGTCATATACGATGAAGACATAAAACCGTTAGACAACTTCTCTCTAGAGGAATTATCATGATTGACTATGTAAAGTCAAGTGATAATGTATCGGATCCACTTACAAAAGGCCTAACTAGAGAGGTAGTTGAGAAATCATCGAGGGGAATGAGACTATGGCCGAGAACAAGTCATTGTGGCAGTAACTCTACCTAGAAGACTGGAGATCCCAAGATCTAGATTCAAGGAGATCAAACAAAGTCATTAATGACGGTTCAACATTGTCAACAAAATGTTTTAGTCCATTCTCGTGATGAGACGATGTTCAATACCAAGGATAAAACATTAAGGCTTTTTAATGATTTCTAAATTTGATACAGGGTATATCAAATAGTGTATCTACGGGATGACACGTTTAGGAATCACCTATGTAAGTGTGAAGTGTTAGCCGCTTCAAGGAGAATTTTGCAAGGCCAATTCTCTACGCACTTATGAAACCAGGCAGTGTTCATGGCTGAAACGAACACAACAATGAGAACCAAAGACGGTTAAGGGATTGATTGTGTGACTTATGGTTGTCTAGGTATACACTAAAGTTCGACGGTTCAAAGATATCAAATCTACCGATTGACCGAGTATATCCGACATAAGTTCACTACGGAAAGTTCAAAGGGAAACCTACTTATCCAGATGCAATTAATTCTTGTTTGCAAATCACACAAGTTTTTCATGCATACTTCCGTGATATAGCCGCATTCCTTCCTCTCAGAATTTCCATTCGACTTCTGAGTTCTCCTCCCTTGTTCTGCATTGTTTTAAAACTATAACAAAGCAACTGTAAGTGTGATTTGCTGCCGAACTTTGCGTTCGCTGAAATACTGGGGTTTGAAGTACCGCTACACCAGTGTGTAATTCGTTCTATCCTGGGAGGAAATAATCCATAACCTTGGGTACTAGGAGGGGATTAAATTCCTTAAGGAAACACTGTGAATTCAGTGGGCTCGAATTAATTTTTGTTTCAGTTATATCATTTATATTTACGTATGTTACTGCTGTAGGTAGCTGATAAAGAGGATAATATATATCTAAGAGTGGAAAAGTTAAAACTTGATCTTCCATCATTCCATATTTATACCAGATAAGAAGTTTTCACGACCCGGATTTTTCACCATCGAGTGTCGTGATGGCGCCTACTATCGGAGCTAGGCAAGCCAAATGTATAAAATATTTTTCCCCATTTCTTCCAAACAATATAATAAACGAGACAAAATTTAAGTGGAAGACTTTAAATCTAAAGCAATTGAGAACCAAAAGTACGGAAGTTTGAACCAAAATGCTACCCAGAGTCTGGTGTCACTAGCTTACGGACTACAACAAAATACTACAATCAATGTCTAAAAGGAATATACATCATGTTTGTCTGATACAAGATAAACAAACGAAAAACACATGGAAAGGGACTTCGGCCTACGAATGCCAGCTAGGCTACCTCGAGAGTCCCTGAACTGAAGATAGCTCCCAGAAGTTCTACTGCTGCGGTCCGTAAGCTGCTCCCTAATCTGTGCACAAAAATGCACAGAGTGTAGCATCAGCACAACCGACCCCATGTGCTGGTAAGTGCCTAGCCTAACCCCGGCGAAGTAGTGACGAGGCTAGACAGTACCTACCACAATTAACCTGTACAGATATATACAACAAGTGCAAGAAAACAATAACAGGATAATACAAAGTAAAACTGGGAGGGGACATGCTATCGGGGAGTAACAGATAAAAATGAAATATCGGAAATAAACAGAAGAAACTCCGGTTTCCATGATATATATATATATATATATATATATATATATATATATATATAGTGGACGACGTGCCACACGATCCCATAATATCATATATAAGTGGACGACGTGCCACACGATCCCATAATATAGTATATAAGTAGACGACGTGCCACGTGATCCCTTTTAACAATATATAGGTGGGCGGCGTGCCACACGATCCCAATTCATCTTTATCACAGTGCACAATATGTCACCGACAACAGAGGCCAATAACCAAGTGGACGGCGTGCCACACGATCCCGTAATATCATATATAAGTGGAAGGCATGCCACAAGATCCCAATTCATCTTTATCACAGTGCACAATATGTCACCGGCAACAGAGGCCAATAAACAAGTGGATGGCATGCCACACGATCCCATAATATCATATATAAGTGGACGGCGTGCCACACGATCCCATAATATCTGACTTCTTATAGTAGACCCCTTCACGGGAGAATAACAACTCAATACTTTTAACCTGGCAAGGGTGCAGCTAACAACCCAAAATATTCCGACAAGGGAGAATATATATCAGTCTACACATCCCGGCAAGGGAGTATTCACAACACATTCTTTTTTTAAAACATTCTTCCTCAACTAACACATTCATGTTCGAGCCAATGCTCCAAAAGTACACCAATCACAATTCCACCTCAACCGTTCACATTATAAGAAACTCATCAAATAAACAAGGAGGTTGTGTCACGTTATTCGAATTAAAAACAATTAAGACTCACGGTCATGCTAGACTCTGGTGCATAAATAACCGTCACCATGCATATACACCATACTCCACATTAGCAAGAAGCAATTAACATCCTAATCCTATTCCCTCAAGCCAAAGTTAGAATAAACACTTACCTCGAATGCTCCAAACTCACCTCACGCTTCTAGAATATATTTACCTCTTGATTCCACCACCAATCCGCTCAAATCTAGTCATAAGTTACTTAATCACATTAATAATTACTAAATGAATCATCCCCAATGCATGAAAATAGATTTTCAAGGGTTTTCCCAAAAAGGTCAAAAATACCCCCAAACCCACGTGGTCGAAACTCGAGGTTCGGACCAAAACCCGGTTACCCATTCCCCCATGAATCCAAATATATGATTTGTTTTGAAATCGGACCCCAAATTGAGGTCCAACTTCTCAATTTGTAGAAAACCTAGGTTCTACCCAAAACACCCAATTTCACCCCTGAAAATCTTTGATTTGAAGTTGAAATTATGTTAAAAGATGTTAAGGGATAAAGAAATTAAGTTAGAAATCACTTACCAATCGTTTTGGAGAAGAAAAATTGTTTGGAAAATCGCCTCTTAGGTTTTGGGTTTTTGAAAAGTGAAAAATGACTGAGATTTTCCGAACTTGTATAACTTTCTGAGGACCTGGCGCGGACCGCACAAAAATGTGTTGCGGCCGCGCTGAGTGGGAGAAAAAATTGGGGCTTCTATGAACCCTTCCAGCGTGGACCGCACTGTTTTGGTGCGCGGCCGCACTGGTTAACCTGAAACCCTAGCCCTCAGACTCAGCCACACGGACCGCACAGGAAGGCATCGCGGCCGCGCGGAAATGACCGCGGCCGCGCTGGTGTCTGCAACACCTGAACTTGCATTTTCTTAAGTCCAAGACCTCCCGGGCCCCATTCAAAACTCACCCGAGCCCTCGGGGCTCCAAACCAAACATTCATATGATCTCGAAAACACCTTACGGACTTACTCTTGCGATCAAATCGCCAAAATAACATCATATACATAGGATCAAGCCTCAAAATATATGATTTTCTTTCAACTTTTATAAAAACTCAAATTTCCCATTTTAAGTCCGAAACACGTCATATGACGTCCGTTTTTAGCCAAACTTTACAGATAGTGCTTAAAACATATTTAAGACTCGTACCGGGCGTCAGAACCAAAATACGAGCCCGATACCACAGTTTTCTGATCAACTTTCTTCTTCATTTTCCTTAATTAATTTCAGAAAACAATTTCACACAAAAATTCATTTCTCGGGCTTGGGACCTCAGAATTTAATTCCGGGCACAAGCCCAAGTCCCATAATTTTCTACGGACCCCTCCGGGACCGTCGAATCACAAGTCCGGGTCCGTTTACCCAAAATATTGACCGAAGTCAATATTATGCATATTAATATAGAAATTCATCAAAATTTTCACATAATTCACATATTCTAACATAAAAACTTTCCGGCTATGCGCCCGAACTGCGCATGCCAATTGAGGAAACTAAAAGCGAGGTTTTCAAGGCCTCGAAAGCACGGAACTAGGAAGAATTACGGTGATGACCCTTTGTGTCGTCACATTCTCCACCTCTAAAATAACTGTTCGTCCTCGAACGGACAAAAGAAAGAAGTACCTGAGTCGGGAAATAAATGAGGATAGCGACTCCGCATATCGAACTCGGACTCCCAGGTCGATGCCTCAGGAGGCTGACCTCTCCACTGAATACGCACCGAAGGAAAACTCTTCGACCTCAATTGTCGAACCTGCCGGTCTAGAATAGCCACCGACTCCTCTTCGTATGATAGATCTTTGTCCAATTGGACAGTGCTGAAATCTAACACATGTGATGGATCTCCGTGATACTTTCGGAGCATAGATACATGAAACACGGGATGCACAGCTGACAAGCTAGGTGGCAAGGCAAGTCTATAAGCCACCTCTCCTACACGATCAAGAATCTCAAATGGACCGATGAACCTAGGGCTGAGGTTGCCCTTCTTCCCAAATCTCATCACACCCTTCATAGGCGATACACGGAGAAATACCCGCTCCTCAACCATGAAAGCAACATCTCTGACCTTGCGGTCTGCATAACTCTTTTGTCTGGACTGAGCTGTACGAAGTCTATCCTGAATAATCCTGACCTTGTCCAAGGCCTCCTGAACCAGATCCGTACCCAATAATTGAGCCTCTCCCGGCTCAAACCATCCAACTGGAGGCCAACATCGCCTACCATACAACGCCTCATACGGAGCCATCTGAATGCTGGACCGGTAGCTATTGTTGTAGGCGAACTCTGCTAAAGGCAAAAACTGGTCCCACGAGCCTCCAAAATCAATGACACAGGCTCGGAGCATGTCCTCAAGAATCTGAATAGTCCTCTCGGACTGACCGTCCGTCTGGGGATGAAATATTGTACTCAACTCAACCTGGGTGCCCAACTTTCGCTGAACCGCTCTCCAGAAATGTGAGGTAAACTGCGTACCCCGATCCGAAATGATAGATAGCGGCACCCCATGAAGGCGAACAATCTCCCTGATATAAATCTCGGCTAACCTTTCGGACGAATAGGTGGCTGCAACAGGAACAAAATGCGCTGACTTGGTCAGCCTATCAACAATGACCCAAACTGCATCAAACTTTTTCCGAGTCATCGGAAGTCCAGTAACGAAATCCATCGTAATCCTCTCCCACTTCCACTCGGGAAGTGCAATCCTCTGAAATAGACCAACCAGGTCTTTGATGCTCGTACTTAACCTGCTGACAATTCAAACACCGAGCCACATGCACAACGATGTCTTTCTTCATCTTACGCCACCAATAGTGCTGCCTCAGATCCTGATACATCTTCGCGGCGCCCGGGTGAATAGAATACCGAGAACTGTGGGCCTCCGCTAAGATCAACTCTCGAATCCCATCAACATTGGGCACACAAACTCGCCCCTGCAATCTCAATACACCATCATCATCTAAGGTTACTTTCTTGGCACCTCCACGCTGCACCGTGTCTCTCAAGACACACAAATGGGGATCCTCAAACTGCCGCTCGCGGATACGCTCTAATAGTGAGGAACGAGCAACCGTGCAAGCTAACACTCTGCTAGGCTCAGAAATATCCAACCTCACAAGACGATTGGCCAAGGCCTGAACATCCAAAGCAAGCGATCTCTGGCTGACTGGAATATAAGCAAGACTACCCATGCTGGCGGACTTCCTGCTCAATGCATCGGCCACCACATTGGCCTTCCCCGGGTGGTATAAGATAGTAACATCATAATCCTTTAGCAACTCTAACCACCTCCTCTGCCTCAAATTCAACTCTTTCTGCTTGAACAGATATTGAAGACTCTTGTGATCAGTGTAAACCTCACACGTCACGCCATATAAGTAATGCCTCCAGATCTTCAAGGCATGAACAATGGCTGCCAACCTAAGATCATGAATCGGATAATTCTTCTTGTGGATCTTCAACTGCCTCGAAGCATAGGCAATGACTTTGCCTTCCTGCATCAACACTGCACCAAGCCCAATACGAGACGCATCACAATAGACCGTATATGGCCCTAAACCTGTGGGCAAAACCAATACCGGTGCCGTAGTCAAAGTCGTCTTGAGCTTCTGAAAGCTCGCCTCACACTCGTTCGACCACCTGAACTGGGCACCCTTCTGGGTCAATCTGGTCATAGGGGCTGCAATGAATGAAAACCCCTCCACGAACCGACGGTAGTAACCTGCTAACCCCAAGAAACTCCGAATCTCCGCAGCTGAAGCTGGTCGAGGCCAGTTCTTGACTGCCTCTATCTTCTTCGGGTCTACCTGAATACCTGATGCTGATATGACATGACCTAGGAATGCGACCGAACTTAACCAAAACTCGCACTTTGAGAACTTAGCATACAACTGACTACCCTTCAGGGTCTGAAGAACCACTCTGAGGTGTTGCTCATGCTCCTCCTGACTGCGGGAGTATATCAGAATATCGTCAATCAAAACAATCACGAACCAATCCAGATAGGGCCTGAACACTCGGTTCATCAATTCCATAAATGCTGCTGGGGCATTGGTCAACCCAAATGATATGACCAAAAACTCATAATGCCCATACCGAGTACGAAATGCTGTCTTAGGGACATCAGATGCCCTAATCCTCGGCTGATGATAACCAAATCTCAAATCTATTCGAGAACACCCTCTCACCCTGAAGCTGGTCGAATAAATCATCAATCCTCGGCAGTGGATACTTATTCTTAATTGTAACCTTGTTCAATTGCCGGTAATCGATGCACATTCTCATCGAACCATCCTTTTTCTTAACAAACAACACCGGCGCACCCCAAGGCGAAACACTGGGTCTAATGAAACCTTTCTCAAGCAAATCCTGCAGCTGTTCCTTTAACTCTTTCAACTCCGGCGGGGCCATACGATATGGCGGGATAGAAATGGGCTGAGTGCCCGGGGCCAAATCAATACAAAAGTCGATATCCCTGTCGGGCGGCATACCCGGCAAGTCTAAAGGGAAAACCTCAGGAAAATCCCGAACAACGGGCACATAATCAATAGAAGGGGCCTCCGCGCTAGAATCGCGAACATACGCCAAGTAGGCCAAACATCCGTTCTCGACCATACGCCGAGCATTCACATACGAGATAACATTGCAGGTACAATGACCAGAAGTCTCTCTCCACTCTAAACGGGGTAAATCCGGTAAGGCTAAGGTCACGGTCTTGGCATGGCAATCCAAGATAGCATGGTACGGGGATAACCAATCCATCCCCAATATATCATCGAAGTCGACCATGTCCAAAAGTAACAAATCAACACGGGTCTCAAGACCCCCAAACACTACGATACAAGAACGATGAACTTGGTCGACCACAATAGAATCACCCACCAGTGTTGACACATAAACAGGAATACTCAACGAGTCACTAGGCATAACCAAATAGGGTGGAAAATAGGACGACACATATGAATACGTAGATCCGGGATCAAATAGCACAGAAGCATGCCTATCACAGACCAGAATAGTATCTGTAATCACAACATCTGATGACTCAGCCTCTGGCCTGGCTGGCAAAGCATAACAACGGGGCTGGGCCCCACCTCCCTGAATCAAATCCCTGGGACGATCTGCTGCTAGCTAACCCCTACCTCTAGCGGTCTGAGCTCCACCTCTAATACCTCTACCTCCACCTCTATGTCCTCTACCCCCGCCTCTAGCTGGCTGGGCAAGCTGTGGGGCAACTGGTGCCTGGATCATCAGGCGAGGACCCTGCTGCTGCGAGCTGCTGGAAGCTCGAGGGCAATATCTGGCAATGTGACTCACATTGCCGCAAGTATAACAAGCCCTCGGCTGCTGAGAATAATGAAGTGGTGGTGCACTAATAGGTGCTAATGGTGAACTGAAGAAATGATGGTCAGAATACTGCGGCTGAGAACCACGACCACCTGGTGTACCATGAAAAGCCTGGAGAGCTGACTGAAAGGGCCTCGAAGGATGGCCTCTACCATAAGAATCCCTACCTCCAGACGAGATACCACTGAATCTACCAGAATGACGGGGCCTCTTATTGGACCCATGACCACCCCCTTGAGAAAGTGATAGTTCTATCCGGCGGGCACCATCTGCCGCCTTCTGAAATGTAATCTCACTCCCGGCACTCATGGCCATCTGAATACAGATCGGCTGAATCAACCCATCAACAAACCTCCGTACCCTCTCTCTTTCGGTGGGGAGTATCACAATGCCATGCCGAGCAAGATATATGAACCGGGTCTCATACTGGCTAACTAACATAGAACCCTGCTAGAGACGCTCGAACTGCCAGCGAAGGGCATCCCGCTGAGTAACTGGGAGAAACTTCCCCAAAAATAACTCTGAAAACTGATCCCAGGTCAATGATGGCGACCCTGCTGGACTGGCTAAACAGAAATATCTCCACCAAGTCTTGGCGGATCCTGCTAGGCGAAAAGTGGCGAAGTCGACCCCACTGGTCTCTAGAATACCCATAGTCCGAAGAACCTCATGACAGCTGCATATGAAATCCTGAGCATCCTCTGAGGGAGTGCCATTATATGTGGTAGTGAAGAGCTTGGTGAAACGATCAAGCCTCCACAAAGCATCTGCGGACATAGCCGTACCATCGCTGGACTGAGGCACAATACCTGGCTGGGCTACCACAGCTGGCTGAACTACCACGGCTGGCTGAACTGCTGGAACCTGAGCCTGAGGAGCTACCGGCTCTGGAGTACGAGTATCGGGAGTCTGAACTCCTCCCCCAGCCTGAGATGTAGCTGGAGCTACGGGAAGCAAACCCGCTCTAGAAATGCCCTCCATAAATCCTACCAGTCGGACCAAAGCGTCCTGAAGCACTAGAGTGGCTATGAAACCCTCTGGGACCTGAGCCTACTGGAACAACTGGGGCCGGAACCTCCTCCTTAAAATCGACCTGAGGCTCCGTCGCTGGAAATGCTGCTCGGGGCTGAGCTCTACCCCGGCCTCGGCCTCTGGAACGACCTCGGCCTCGCCCTCTGCCCCTAATAGGGGCTGCTGCTGGGGGATCAGGCTGTTGCGCGGTTGAAGAGGAAGCACGTGTCCTCGCCATCTGCGAAAGAACAGAGTAGAAAGACAATCAGTACTTGAGAAACAGAATCGCACGACAGGAATGAACAAGGTAAAGTTTTCCTAACTCAGTAGCCTCTGCGGGATAAATACAGACGTCTCCGTACCGATCCCTCAGACTCTACTGAGCTTGTCCGTGAGTTGTGAGACCTAAGTAACCTAGTGCTTTGATACCAACTTGTCACGACCCGAATTTCCCACCATCGAGTGTCGTGATGGCGCCTACTATCGGAGCTAGGCAAGCCAAATATATAAAACATTTTTCCTGCTTTCTTCCAAACAATATAATAAAAAAGACAAAATTTAAGCGGAACACTTTAAATCTAAAGCAACTGAGAACCAAATGTGCGGAAGTTTGAACCAAAATGCTACCCAGAGTCTGGTGTCACTAGCTCACGGACTACTACGGAATACTACAATCAATGTCTGAAAGGAAAATACATCATGTTTGTCTGATACAAGATAAACAAACGAAAAAACATGGAAAGGGACTTCGGCCTGCGAATGCCAGCTAGGCTACCTCGAGAGTCCCTAGACTGAAGATAGCTCCCAGAAGTCCTACTGCTACGGTTCGTAAGCTGCTCCCTAATCTGTGCACAAAAATGCACAGAGTGTAGCATCAGCACAACCGACCCCATGTGCTGGTAAGTGCCTAGCCTAACCCTGGCGAAGTAGTGACGAGGCTAGACAGTACCTACCACAATTAACCTGTACAGATATATACAACAAGTGCAAGAAAACAATAACAGGATAATACAAAGTAAAACTGGGAGGGAACATGCTATCAGGGAGTAACAGATAAAAATGAAATATCGGAAATAAACAGAAGAAACTCCGGTTTCCATGATATATATATATATATATATATATATATATATATATATATATATATATATATATATATATATGGACGGCGTGCCACACGATCCCATAATATCATATATAAGTGGATGACGTGCCACACGATCCCATAATATAGTATATAAGTGGACGGCGTGCCACACGATCCCTTTTAACAATATATAGGTGGACGGCGTGCCACAAGATCCCAATTCATCTTTATCACAGTGCACAATATGTCACCGACAACAGAGGCCAATAACCAAGTGGAAGGCGTGCCACACGATCCCGTAATATCATATATAAGTGGAAGGCATGCCACACGATCCCAATTCATCTTTATCACAGTGCACAATATGTCACCGGCAACATAGGCCAATAACCAAGTGGACGGCGTGCCACACGATCCCATAATATCATATATAAGTGGGTGGCGTGCCGCAGGATCCCATAATATCTGACTTCTTATAGTAGACCCCTTCATGGGAGAATAACAACTCAATACCTTTAACCTGGCAAGGGTGCAACTAACAGCCCAAAATATCCCGACAAGGGAGAATATATATCAGTCTACACATCCCGGCAAAGGAGTATTCACAACACATTCTTTTTTTTTTAAAACATTCTTCCTCAACTAACACATTCATGTTCGAGCCAACGCTCCAAAAGTACACCAATCACAATTCCACCTCAACTGTTCACATTATAAGAAACTCATCAAATAAACAAGGAGGTTGTGTCACGTTATTCGAATTAAAAACAATTAAGACTCACGGTCATGCTAGACTCCGGTGCATAAATAACCGTCACCATGCCTATACACCGTACTCCACATTAGCAAGAAGCAATTAACATCCTAATCCTATTCCCTCAAGCCAAAGTTAGAACAAACACTTACCTCGAATGCTCCAAACTCAGCTCACGCTTCTAGAATAGCTTTACCTCTTGATTCCACCACCAATCCGCTCAAATCTAGTCATAAGTTACTTAATCACATTAATAATTACTAAATGAATCATCCCCAATGCATGAAAATAGATTTTTCAAGGTTTTTCCCAAAAAGGTCAAAAATACCTCCAAACCCACGTGGTCGAAACTCGAGGTTCGGACCAAAACCCGGTTACCCATTCCCCCATGAATCCAAATATATGATTTGTTTTGAAATCGGACCCCAAATTGAGGTCCAACTTCTCAATTTGTAGAAAACCTAGGTTCTACCCAAAACACCCAATTTCACCCCTGAAAATCTTTGATTTGAAGTTGAAATTATGTTAAAAGATGTTAAGGGATAAAGAAATTAAGTTAGAAATCACTTACCAATCGTTTTGGAGAAAAAAAGTTGTTTGGAAAATCGCCTCTTAGGTTTTGGGTTTTGAAAAGTGAAAAATGACTGAGATTTTCCGAACTTGTATACCTTTCTGAGGACCTGGCGCGGACCGCACAAAAATGTGTTGCGGCCGCGCCGAGTGGGAGAAAAAATTGGGGCTTCTCTGAACCCTTCCAGTGTGGACATCACTGTTTTGGTGCGCGGCCACACTGGTTAACTTAAAACCCTAGCCCTCAGACTCAGCCACGCGGACCGCACATAAAGGCATCGCGGCCGCGCGGAAATGACCGCGGCCGCGCTGGTGTCTGCAACACCTGAACCTGCATTTTCTTAAGTCCAAGACCTCCAGGGCCCCATTCAAAACTCACCCGAGCCCTCGGCGCTCCAAACCAAACATTCATATGATCTCGAAAATACCTTACGGACTTACTCGTGCGATCAAATCGCCAAAATAACATCATATACATAGGATCAAACCTCAAAATACATGATTTTCTTTCAACTTTCATAAAAACACAAATTCCCCATTTTAAGTCCGAAACATGTCATATGACGTCCGTTTTTAGCCAAACTTTACAGATAGTGCTTAAAACATATTTAAGACTCGTACCGGGCGTCGGAACCAAAATACGAGCCCGATACCACAGTTTTCTGATCAATTTTCTTCTTCATTTTCCTTAATTAATTTCAGAAAACAATTTCACACAAAAATTCATTTCTCGGGCTTGGGACCTCGGAATTTAATTCCGGGCACACGCCCAAGTCCCATATTTTTCTACGGATCCCTCCGGGATCGTCGAATCACAGGTCCGGGTCCATTTACCCAAAATATTGACCGAAGTCAATATTATGCATATTAATATCGTAATTCATCAAATTTTTCACATAATTCACATATTCTAACATAAAAACTTTTCGGCTACGCGTCCGAACTGCGCACGCCAATCGAGGCAACTAAAAGCGAGATTTTCAGGGCCTCGAAAGCACGGAACTAGGAAGAATTACGGTGATGACCCTTTGGGTCGTCACAGAAGTACTATACAAGAAACAACAACAACAATAAGATGATCTAAATCTGTGTGATAGATCAAATGGTTCTGTTTAATGGAGTACGAAAATTGATAAAGAAGAAAGGAAAGGAATCTACCCATGTGTTAATAATGTGGACTTACTTACAATAAGTTTATTTTAATTGACGCAACAAAAATATTTGTGGAAACCAAAGTGGAGAAAGAATTTATAAAAGGCAGTATCGATAACTGTTTTTTCTTTCCGAACTTTTTGTCTAGGCATGTTTTACCTAAACTGCTTCTCTGATCTGTAAGAGGAGATCTAGGGATGTTTTTAGCCAAAGATTTTTCGGAACTGAAAGAGTCACTGCAGGATCTCCTTCAACTTCTGCAACTCACTGCAGGTATTTCAAGGGACCTTTTCAATTTCTGTGTATGGGAGTTAAATTTCCTGGATAGTTTTCTCGGCTTGCAGAGCTTCGCCTTCGCAGGTGAATGCGGCATTCGAGATTTCACACAGAAAATGTTCGAAATTTGGAAAATGTTGGACGAGTTAATTGATCCAAATATCGGTCCCATTACCCTTTCCCTGCAAACAGAAATTTGGAAGACTAAGCTGGAATTCAGAGGAAAATACTCCTTTCCCAAAATACCAATACCACCTTATTCCAAGGAGGAAGACATTCCTACCCCAAAATTTATACTGGAATTCATGGATGCTGTTGCACAAAATCTCAATGTTCTATTGCAGATCAATGATCCATGCTCTCTACTATATGTTCCGGAACTCAAGGAACAAATAGAAGACCTTTCAAAGGAGATGAAATTACTCCGATTTTTTGTCAGCTTTGTTTCAAACAAATGCATGGAGCCGCAAAGCCGGCATTCTTTTTTCACCCACATTTTAGTTTTAGTCGGCCACACAGCAATGGTTGCATGGTTGTGTTTGCCCATCCATGGCAACAAAATTCAAGACTCCTCTCAAAGTGATATGAATGCTTTGCTTTCTCATCTCCAGAAAATGAAGATTAAGCCCATTCAGCCGGGCATTCGCGAAATTTTTATTGGTGTTCTGCAAGCTTTGAAGCCGACAATACAATCAGGATGGCATCCCAATATTCAAGATAAGCATGCAGCTGACAGTGGTGGCTTTGTAGAGACTCCTGCACACAACTTGGTGGAGCTACCGCCAGCTATTAGTAATCCTAGTCGGATAGTTTCTTTCTATGATCAAGTGGCTAACCTTCAGGAGATAATCAGCCTTTTAAGAGACACTCTAATCCATCTGCCAATTCTAGAGCATGGATTTCATCTTCAAGATATGGACACTGTTATTGTTGATGCCGGACTTCTAATTTACTCGTTATATGATATCAAGGGTAAGAAAGAACACGCTAGGTTGGATGACGTGAACCAAGCACTTGGTTTTGACCTTCCGAGCAACATTCAGCCTATCAAGGCGATGATCTACCTCATCATTCGAAAGGAGTTTCAATATGACTTGCCAAGGATTCATGGGCTAGGCTATATTGATTTCTTTTTAACCGTCCTGAAGGGGTTTCAAGGCCGTTATGCAGATTCGCTTGCTTTCTCAAGAATCAACTTCAAATAATTGAAAAGGAATTTGAGAGCTTGCAACCTTTTCTCGGGATCACTACTAGAAATCCGGGAAAAAACGACCACAAAAAGCGACCAAAGTTGGTCGCTTATAGGCCTAAAAGCGACCAAAAAGCGACCAAACATGTCTGGTCGCAATATTGTTGGTCCCTTTATTTTAGGGACCAAATGGTTTCTAAGGTAAAAAGACCAAATATTTCGGGTAAAGACTATAACGACCAACTTTGGTCGCTTTATTATTTTAATAATATAATTTTGGCGATCAAAGTTGGTCTCTAAATGTAAAATACGTTATTTATTTATTTATTTATTTATTATTAATCATAAAAAACCGACCAACTTTGGTCTCTAATCCAAATATTATATTTTAAAATCTGAAAAATAGAGACCAAGATTGGTCGCTTTTTTATTTTTTTAAAAATAAGCGACCATAGTTGGTCGCTAACTTCAAGAAATAATTTTTTTTAATTATAAGCGACCAACTTTGGTCGCTATATTTCCAGAAATTATTATTTTTAAATAGAATAGCGACCAAAGTTGGTCGCTTTTGAGAAATCTGGGTTAAATAGCGACCAAGGTTGGTCGCTATTGCCCAGAAAATTGTTTTTTTAAAGGGAAAAGTGATCAATTAGCGACCAAAGTTGGTCGCTTTTCTTGGTATATTTTTGCCAGAAAATGCCTGTTTTGGAAGCTACACCACCTGCCAGCTTACCAAAAATCCTAAACATGCATTTTATGCCAACAACAACAACAACAACAAACAACAACAATAAAAAGCAACAAAGTATAAAGTTCAATAAAACTAACACATTAAGCTAACAAAACTAAGTTAACGCTTATTACAAGCCCATTCGAAAACTGGTTCTATTGTCTAGTTCAAAGTATATAAAGTACCCAAGGAGTGTTCTTTCAGCATCCTCATCCGAAAGTTGGATTGCCTCGCCCGACTCATTAGGTGGCTGACTGCGTATGAATTCCCCCACATCAGCTCTGAAGCGAACCTATAAGAAAAATTATATTGAATTAGTATTTCAAAATTTATATAAAAGTAAATCAAAATACTTAATAAAAAGTAAAAAACCTACATGTATAGTCGAGGCTCAACCCTCGTCCCACCTTTCTGGATCAGTCTCTTTCTTCTTCTTTACAATACGAGTCTCATTGAATAACTCATCTTACTTCATTGGCATCATAAAGTTGTCTGGTGGCTTTGGTGATTATCCTCGTGATACTATTACTCGGGATGAACTTAGATACAGAGAGTAACTTGGATACAATACCCGACAGGGTGTGTCTTTGATCAATTGTTGTTCTCATTAGCGACAATGCTGATGAGAAGGCAATGGCATGTGTTTCAAACAGTGATGGTGTAGGTAAGAATTTAACATTTCCTAAGCAGATAAAAAAAGAGGTTATAGAGGAATTCTCTACTTCCTCTTGGAAAATGAAGTGGGGAATTCCTCTATAATCTTTTCTTTTATCAATTTAGGAAATGTTAAATTCCTACCTACACCATCATTATTTGAAACACATGCCATTGTCTTCTCATCATCATTGTTGCTAATGAGAACAACAATTAAAGGCACACTATGTCAGGTACTATGCCTAAGTTATTCTTGGTGGAAGTTGCATTGCATGTCTAATAAAGTCATCAATCCCTTCTACAAAATCCTCCCGCAATCCTAAATTTCAATTCATATCCACAAAAGTTCAATTCATATCCTAAAGGCTCAATTCATATCCTAAAAGTTCAATTCATACACAAAAATTTCAATTCATATCCTAAAAGTTCAATTCATACACAAAAATTTCAATTCATATCCTAAAGGTTCAACTCATATCCACAAAAAGTTCAAGTCATATCCTAAAATTTCAATTTATAAACTAAAATTCCAATACATAAACCAAAAATTTCAATTCATATCCTAAAGGTTCAACGCATATCCACAAAAGTTCAAGTCATATCCTAAAATTTCAATTTATAAACTAAAATTCCAATACATAAACTAATATCCTAAAGGTTCAATTCATATCCTAAAGGTTCAACTCATATCCACAAAAGTTCAAGTCATATCATAAAATTTCAATTTATAAACTAAAATTCCAATACATAAACTAAAAGTCCAATTCATATCCTAAAGATTCAATTCATATCCTAAAGGTTCAACTCATATCCTAAAATTTCAATTTATAAACTAAAATTCCAATACATAAACTAATATCCTAAAGGTTCAACTCATATCCTAAAAAGTTCAATTCATATCCTAAAATTTTAATTTATAAACTAAACTTCCAATACATAAACCAAAAATTTCAATTCATATCTTAAAGGTTCAATTCATATCCTAAAGATTCAACTCATATCCACAAAAGTTCAAGTCATATCCTAAAATTTTAATTTATAAACTAAAATTCCAATACATAATCCTAAAGGTGCAACTCTTAGGGTTTCTTCTCCTCAAACAATTTCTTCCCCAAATTAGTAGGTAAAACTAAATGTTTTGGACAAAATGTATTAATAAGAACCCTAAAAATGCAAATAATATATAAATTTGAACCCTAATATGGTTGAGCTAACTTTTAACCCTAACATGGAGAAATTAAACCCTAATATGGAGAAATTAACTTTGAACCCTAACATGGTTGAACAAATAATATATAACTTTGAACCCTAACATGGAAAAATTAAATTACTTTTAATTCAATTTAAAATTATGTACATATGTAGTATAAATTTAGGATTTCATTCAATTTAAGCTATATATATACATATATAAATAAATATATAATATTTTAAAAAATATTATATATATATATATATATATTAATTGATATAAGTCAAGATGTTTTAATTTATTATTTATATATATACATGCATATGAGTATGTTATAAGTCGATGAATCAATTTACAAGTGTATCAATACCTAAAAGAACCCGTCCCTATGTTCCGAGCGCTTCATGTTCTTATATATATATATATATATATATATACACTATATACTATATTATACTATATATATCGAATATACCTTGATATATAATACACTTAGTATATATACTACACTATACTATACTATGCATTAAGTATTAGTGCATTAGCTAATATTATATCGAATATATATATATATATATATATATATATATACACACACACACACACACACACACACTATACTATATATATAGTATAGTGTATTATATAATACATTGTACCATACACTTAGTATATATAATACACTTAGTATATATATACTATACTATACTATGCACTAAGTATTAGTGCATTAACTAATATTATATCGAATATAGCTTATATATATATATATATATATTGAATATAGCTTTTATATATATATATGCATATGAGTAGGTTATAAGTCAATAAATCAATTTACAAGTGTATCAATACCTAAAAGAACCCGTCCCTGTTACGAGCGCTTCATGTTCTTATATATATATATATACATATATTAATTGATATAAGTTGAGACATTTTAATTTATTGTTAATATATATAGGTTATAAGTCGATGAATCAAATTACAAGTGTATCAATACCTAAAAGAACCTGTCCCTGTGTTCCGAGCGTTTCATGTTTATATATATATATATATATTAATTGATATAAGTCGAGACATTTTAATTTATTGTTAATATATATATAGGTTATAAGTCGATGAATCAAATTACAAGTGTATCAATACCTAAAAGAACCTGTCCCTGTGTTCCGAGCGTTTCATGTTTTTATATATTTATATATAGACACACACGCACGCTTCGTAGTACTGCTTAACTGCATATATAGCATGTTAGAGTATATTTTAGTCTATTCATTCTTTGTATAACAAAAGTGTTAGCCCCGTTATATTTATATTATTTAGATAGTAAATACAAAAGTGATTTTTAATTTTGACCATTGTTGACCCGAAATGAGACCAACTTTGGTCGCTAAATATACATAAATTTAAATTAGCGACCAAAGTTGGTCTCTAAATTTAAATCAAATTTATTTATATTTTATATAATATTTAAAATAATAATATAATTGTTAAACGTTAGAACTCGGTCCCAGATTAGCGACCAAAGTTGGTCTCTATTTTCGTAAGTGACCAACTTTGGTCGCTAAATTTGAATTATATTTTTTTATATTTTATAAATTTTTTTAAATAAAAATATAATTATTAAAATTTTATAATTGAGTCCCATTTTAGCGACCAAAGTTGGTCGCTATCTGCTTACCCCTTAATTAGCGACCAACTTTGGTCGCTAATTTAAGTTATATTTATTTATATTTTATAATTTCTTAAAAATAATATTATAATTAATATAATTATATAAGTGGGTCCCCCTGTAGCGACCAACGTTGGTTGCTAATCTCAGTATACCTTTGACCAAGCAAGTCTGACAAGTCCGGTCAATATTTTGACAAAATTAGCGACCAAGTAGCGACCAACCTTGGTCGCTAATGTATATCAAATAATTATTTTATTATTTTCGCCAATTTAGCGACCAACTTTGGTCGCTAAAGTTTGGTCGCTTTTTTCCGGAATTCTAGTAGTGGATGTTGCAGAAGACCAACACAATAAGCTCAAGACACATCATCAAGATTGTGCTACACAATTGATTAGCAAAGCATATGAGGTGGAATATATAGTTGATGCCTGTGCAAGGAAGGAAGTTCCTGACTGGTGTCTTGAGCATTGGCTCTTGAACATCATACAAGAGATTACAGTTATCAGGGCAAATGTAGTAGAGATTCCGGAAAATAAAGTACATGATAGCATTGGTGCTTCCACTACAGTTCACATGTCAACACAATTGACGAGGAATCGAAGCATGAATGCAAAATTTGTGGGATTTGAGGACGTGGATGAAGAATTGAGAAGAAGATTAATCAAAGAACCCAAAGATCTGGATGTTATCTCAATCATCGGAATACCTGGTTTGGATAAGACGACTTTGGCCTATAAACTCTATTCTGACGAGTCAGTTGTCTCTCACTTTGATATTCGTGCACAATGTTGAATGTCTCAAGTATATACGCTTCGAGATTTGTTACTTACCATTCTACATGATGCTATTGGCGAGGACTCTTGTTACGGCCCAAATCCCGAACCTGGTCGTGATGACGCCTCTCGTGAAGACATGTCCAGCCAATCTAACCCAATTCATCCTCCAGTCTAACCTAATTCGTCCTTTTAAACAGTTATTTAACACAATTATAGTACAACATGGTTTAATAATACCAAATAGCGGAAAATATAGATAAAATACGGAAACCCAGCCCGACGCAGCCCTAACCGGGGTGTCACAAGTCATGAGCAACTAAGAAATCCTAACGCAAGTATACTAAATATGAAATCTGATAATATAGTTCGAATAACATAGAAATAATAAGATAAAGGAGTCACGGGGGCTGCGGATGCCAACAGCTACCTCGTAGTCTCCGGAACACCGCCTGGACTGGAAGGATCAGCTCTCAGGAGTGGAAATCTGCTATGCCTGAATCTGCACACACAGTATAGGGAGTAATGTGAGTACTCCGACCCAGTGGGTAATAAATATAAATAATGGCTGAAAGCAAGAAAACACGTAAAGGCACAAAGCATTCTATACAGAAGTAGTAAAATCACTTAAAATAGTAATTCAGTGAAATATCAATGAAGTCTCTTTTAAAACCAGTAAAACAGGTAATTTGGCAGTAAATAACAAGTAGAAATCTGCCCCTTGGGCACAGTATCAATCACTCAGTAGAGTATCAGCCCCTCGGGCTCACTCTTAGAACAGTATCAGCCCCGAGGGCATAGTATCAATCACTTAGTATAGTATTAGCCCCTCGGGCTACCTCACAATCACTCATATTAACCCCTCGGGCATAGTATCAATCACTCAGGATAGTATCAGCCCCTCGGGCTCACTCTTAGAACAGTATCAGCCCCGAGGGCACAGTATCAATCACTTAGTATAGTATCAGCCCCTCGGACTACCTCACAATCACTCATATCAGCCCCTCGGGCATAGTATCAATCACTCAGAACAATGGGTACCCGCGCTCACTATGGGTGTGCAGACTCCGGAGGGGCTCCTACAACCCAAGCGCAATAATAACATAAGGCCTAAAAGCCTTCTCACATCACTCATAAGGCCTGAAAGCCTCCTCACATCACTCATGAGGCCTGGAAGCCTCCTCACATCACTCAAACCACCACCACCACCACCACCAACAACAACAACCCAGTATAATCCCACAAGTGGGGTCTGGGGAGGGTAATATGTATGCAGACCTTACCCCTACCCCGAAGGGTAAAAAGGCTGTTTCCAGGAGACCCTCGGCTCAAAAAAGCAACAAGAGCCGATATATTAGTACCATAATAATGCATAATAAAATAACAGCAATATAAGAGATATGAAATACAGAATACGAAATACGAAATAGATGGCTGGTATAGTAAAACTAGCAGGTAAAGCCCTGCATCAATAGACGACCAATGACATTCTTAGTCTAACTCCTAACTGGCTAGTCTCACTCTATTGTGCTGTAGAAATATTCACAACTTTCCCCTAACCTACAACCTTAATGCTCGACCTCCATAATTCCCTGTCAAGGGCCATGTCCTCAGTAATCCTAAGTCGCGCCATGTCCTGTCTGATCACCTCTCCCCAATACTTCTTAGGTCGCCCTCTACCTCTCCGCGTGCCCACTACAGCCAGTCGCTCACACCTCCTCACCGGTGCATCAGTGCTCCTCCTCTGAATGTGCCCGAACCATCTGAGTCTTACTTCCCGCATCTTGTCCTCCATGGGGGCCACGCCCACCTTCTCTCGAATATCTTCATTCCTAATCTTATCCATCCTTGTATGCCCGCACATCCACCTCAACATCCTCATCTCTGCTACTTTCATCTTCTGGATGTGTGAGTTCTTTACCGGCCAACATTCAGTTCCATATAACATGGCAGGCCTAACCACTGCTCTATAAAACTTACCTTTTAGTAACGGTGGCACTTTCTTGTCACACAAGACTCCCGACGCTAACCTCCACTTCATCCACCCCACCCCTATACGGTGTGTGACATCCTCGTCAATCTCCCCGATCCCCTGAATAACCGATCCAAGGTACTTGAAACTACCCCTCTTGGGAATGACTTGAGAGTCAAGCCTCACTTCAACTCCCGCTTCCGTCGGCTCAACTCCAAATTTGCACTCGAGGTATTCCGTCTTCGTCCTGCTCAACTTGAAACCTTTAGACTCAAGAGCATGTCTCCAAATCTCTAGCCTCTCGTTGACGCCGCCTCGTGTCTCGTCAATTAGAATAATGTCATCAGCAAATAGCATGCACCATGGCACCTCCCCTTGAATATGATGAGTCAGTGCATCCATCACCAGGGCAAATAGGAATGGGCTGAGCGCAGACCCTTGGTGCAACCCCATAATAACTGGAAAGTGTTCAGAGTCGCCTCCTACTGTCCTAACCCGAGTCTTAGCTCCATCATACATGTCTTTAATCACCATAATATAGTCAACCGGGACCCCTTTATCCTCTAAGAAGCTCCATAAAACCTCCTTAGGAACCCTATCGTACGCTTTCTCCAGATCAATAAACACCATGTGGAGATCCTTCTTCCTATCCCTGTACTGTTCCACCATCCTCCTAATAAGGTGGATAGCTTCTGTGGTAGATCGCCCCGGCATGAACCCGAACTGGTTGTCTGAAATAGACACCGTCCTTCGCACTCTCATTTCTACCACTCTCTCCCAAACTTTCATGGTATGACTTAGTAATTTGATGCCCCTATAGTTGTTACAGCTCTGGACATCACCTTTGTTCTTATACAACGGGACCATTGTACTCCACCTCCACTCTTCAGGCATCCTATTAGTCTTGAATATAACACTAAACAATGCAGTAAGCCATTCCAAGCCTGCTCTACCCACACACCTCCACAGTTCAACCGGAATTTCGTCTGGCCCGGTAGCTCTGCCCCTTCTCATCTTACGCATTGCCTCCATGACTTCATCGATCTCAATGTCCCTACAATTACTTACTTCATGGTGACTGTCGGCATTCCTCGATTCCCCAAGTATAATATCCTGATCCCCTTCTTCACTTAGAAGTTTATGAAAGTAGGTCTGCCACCTCCTCTTAATCTGGTTATCTCCCATCAAAACTTTGCCTTCATCATCTTTTATGCACCTCACTTGGTCCAGTTCCCGAGTTGTCCTCTCTCTCGCCTTAGCGAGTCGGAATAACTTCTTCTCCCCACCTTTGTTCCTTAGTTCCTCATACAGACGAGCAAAAACTATCGTCTTAGCCTCTGTCACTGCCATCTTCGCCTCCTCCCTAGCTACCCGTGTGGCATAAATAGTAACTCAGGCCTTCGTCCTCATATCACTCAGCATATCCTCACATATGGCCCTCTGTAACGACCCGACCGATCGTTTTGAGCTTTTGCAGTTTGATCGCTAGTTCTCGGGCATGACTTGCCCCGTGTACTGTATTATGACTAATGTAGATTGTTGGTTTTGGTTTTCAGGAAAATTTGGAATGAATTTGAAAGAACAGTCTCAGTTGAAAGCTTTGAATTTGAAAGGTTTGACCAAGAGTTGACTTATTTGTATATGAGCTCAGATCGGAATTTTTATGATTTGGTTAGCTTCTTTGGGTGATTTATGACTTAGGAGCGCAATCGGAATTACTTTTGGAGGTCCGGTGAAGAAATTAGCTCATTTTGGCGAAGTTAGTATTTTGGCGATTTCTGGTTGATAGGTCAAATTTTGATCCGACGGTCGAAATGAAATTCCGAGAATTTATATAGCTTCGTTATGTCATTTTGGACTTGTGTGCAAAATTTGAAGTCAATCGGACGTGATTTGATAGGTTTCGGCATCGGAAATAGAAGTTGGAAATTCTAAAGTTCATAAAACTTGGATTGGAGGTTGATTCATGATTTTAGCGTTGTTTGATGTGATTTGAGGCCTCGAGCAAGTCCGTAATGTATTTTGGGACTGGTTGGTATTATTGGTCGGGGTCCCGAGGGCCTCGGGTGTGTTTCGGATGCCCAACGGGTCATTTTTGGAAGATTTTTGCCGTTTTGAGCATAAATGTAATGATCTAAAGGTTCATTTTTAGTTCTAGAGATCCAAATTTGATTTCGAGACTTCCAGAATTTAAATAATGAATTATAGGACTGATCTAGAAATTTTGGTTTAATTTCATCAAGTCGCGATTAGGTTTTTGGCGTGAAATGTGAGTTAATTGTTTAACGAGCGAAATGGGTATTGAACTGGGCAAACGAGCTCCGAATTGAGTTTCGATTGAAGGGTTGTGTTTGTATTATTATTTGTGACTCATAGGAACAAGAATCGTCTAATTTCGTATTTGTATGATGGAGTTAGAGCCATTTTAGTGAAAAATGGTTGTGCTGCAAATTTCTTAAAAGCTGTTGTATTTTCTGCAGTAGTGAACAGTACCCGCGCGGGTGAACAATGACCTCACGCGCATGAATAGTGCCCCCACGTGAACAATACCGAAATTTTTTGGATAGATTTAATGTCCAGCAGTCCGAGTTTGGTCAATTGTTTTGACTTCCAAGCTCGGATTTTGGGCGATTTTTAGTAAGAAATCTTGGAAAATCTTGAGGTAAGTCCCTTGTGATTATTTTTATTCCATAATATTGAATTATCATCGAATATCCGACTAGATTACATATTTTTGAGGAGTAAATTGAAGATTTAGGTCTAGGGATTTGAAAATAAGATTTGAAGATTTGAGGGGTCATTTGAACTCCGAATTTGGTAAATTTTATATGTACGGACTCGTGGCGAGACGAGGAATCTGATGATGTGACTTTCATAATTTTTCAAGAAGTGGGCCAGGGGCTCGGGTTTTGCAAATTTTGTGAATTTCGATATTTTCGAGTCTTTTCGATTGGGTTATATTCCCTTAGCCTATTGTAATGTATTCGTTGTGGTTTTGACCAGATTCGACGCGCGAAGAGGTAAATTCGAGAGGCAAGGGCATAGCGGAGTAGACATTGGACCGTCTTGAGGTGAGTAATGATTTTAAATGATGCACTGAGGGTTTGAAACCCCGGATTGCACAACATACTGCTATGTTGAGATGAGACACGCGTTGTATGACGAGCGCGGGGTCATTTACTATTGGGGATTGTGACTTGGTCCATCCCAGTTGATATTTTTACCGCGTAATTGATAAAGATTTATTGTTTTTCACTATGATTGGGCTTATTGCCATATTTGGGCTTCGTGCCAATTATCTGAAATCTTTTGTGAATTTACATCACTATTTTCCTCACGAATTGAAATATTATTTGAACTCAGTCCAATTGAATTATATTATTTTGTGAACTCAGCTACATTTATACTCAACTCGAGATTTAATGATATTTATAATGTTGTTGAGCTGAGCACTATTGTTTTACTGATGCCCAAGAGGCTTATGATTATTTTCTGGACTGATTGAGGCCGAGGGCCATACGTGAGGATATGTTGAGTGATGTGAGGAGGCTTTCAGGCCTCGAGTGTTATATGAGGAGGCTTTCAGGCCTCGTGTGTGATGTGTGAAGGCTTTCAGGCCTATTGATATTGCGCTTGGGCTGTAGGAGCCCCTCCGGAGTCTGTACACACCCCCAGTGAGCGCAGGGTACCCAGGTGAGTTGGGAGTGGGCCCGAGAGGCCGTTGCTTGTGTGTGGTGAGTTGGGAGTGAGCCCGAGGGGCTGATGTTGTGTGCTGGTGAGTTGGGAGTGAGCCCGAGGGGCTGATACTATACTGAGATTTACATATTGAGCCCGAGGGGCAAGCTTTTGATTTATCCTTACTGTGGAAATTATTTGTCTTTACTGTTTTAAAAGAAGAATTATCTGATACTCACTATTTTACTGTATAACTGATTTTACTGCTTGGGATAGCGCTATATTGTGCCGTTATGAGATTTCATGTTTTCAGTCGTTATTTATTTTTATTACTCACTGGGTCGGAGTACTCACATTACTCCCTGCACCATGTGTGCAGATACAGGCAGAGCTGAGTTCGCTCCTGAGCGCTGATTCTTTCCAGACCAGGCGGTGACTAGGAGTAACGAGGTAGCTGTTGACGTCCGCAGCCCCGTTTTCTCCCTTATCTTTGTTATTTATGATAATTCCAGACTTTGTAAAATATTAGTAAACTCTGTAGTAGCTCATGACTTGTGACACCCCGATTTCGGGCTAAGTTGGGAGGGTTTTCGTTGTTCTATCACGTTTATTTCGCATTTAAGATTATATTGACCATGATTTAGACTTATTCCTACTAAATAATTATAAAGAGATGTACTGTTTTGTTGATTGACTGGCCTTGTCCTCCCGAGAGGCGCCATCACGACTGGGTTGGGATTTTGGGTCGTGACAAGTTGGTATCAGAGCCTAGGTTACTTAGGTCTCACGAGTCATGAGCAGGTTTAGTAGAGTCTCGCGGATCGGTACAGAGACGTCTGTATTTATCCTTGAGAGGCTGCAGAACCTTTAGGAAAAAAAACTTCACATTCTTGAATTCTTATCGTGTGTCCTTGATTCAGCTTGAAAAGTAACTCTTGAAACTCCTTCCACGTGTTCGTATGCGCGTATGAGCGCTCAGAATCAGATGTGCAATAACGGCTTGTGATTCCCCGATCGAGAGGCAAGATGCGATCTCTATAAATTGATGTTGGGCCAGTCTGAAGGACTTGAGGCCGAATCTTGCCTATGGCTTGAACACTGAGGTGTTGATTGTGCGAGCAAGTGTTTTGAACCTTTATGTTCGGTATTGTCCCTATTAGTGGGAATCATGGCTGGATAGCTACGTGAGGAGTATGATAGTACTGCGAGATATATCTATATGACTTGGAAGTGACAAGGGAGGTCTACTGGATTATAGATGAACTATTGAGTGTATGATTTCCATTGTGATAGGATGTGTAGTCCCAAGTTATGGGTGCGTGAAGAATCGTTTTATGTCTCCTATTTGGAGTGAAGTAAATTTCATGTTACAGTATGAGTTTAGACTCAGGAAGATTAAGTGATTGTGTAATGTGTATAGCAGTGGAATGTATACAAAAAAATATTAACAAAAGATATAGCATCAGTGAAAGTACAGTGGAGAGGTCGGCCCGTGGAGGAGGCTACTTGGGAGACCGAGCAGGAGATGCGGAGCAGGTACCCGCACCTATTTGAAACTCCAGGTATGTTTCTTAACTCGCTCGAGGAGGAGCGTTTGTTTTAGTTGGGGAGAATGTAACGACCCGAACCGTCGTTTCCTGTATTTTCGTCCCGTATTCCCCGTTAAATGCTTATTCATGTTTCAATATGTGTACTTGGTGAATTCGAGATCAGCGCAATCTAAGTATATGAAGTAAATTAAGGGGCTAAGACCATTGTTTGGTTCATAATAAGGTGATAGTTCTTGCCAGAAGTATAGACCCAATGAATTATTGATTCGGCAGTGTTATGAATTTATACAGATCTCATCCGTCGTGTCGGTATTGTAAGAATTTGAACAAGACCTATGTATGTCATGCAGAGCATGGGATGTGTAATGATTTTTCTTCTAGATGGGATCAATGGAAGTTCTTAACTAGTGGAGTACGTAAACGTTCATGGTTCGGAAGGGAGTTGAAGTCCTCATGTTACCTTAGGATGATGTGGTATATGCGATATGTGGTGAAGGATTGAGATTTGCGTGTGTAAGTTTATGGTTCAGTTCTGAATGGCAATTCATAACATTCATAGGCAGTACGGGCAGCTTTAGGTAATTAGAGAAATGAGCTTCAGATGATTAGGTTGAATGATCTTCAAATGATTAAGGAAATTGTATTTCTAATCATAGTGATTTGTAGAGGGTATATGTTTCAGAAAAAAGGCCAACGTGATTAAGTTGATGGCACTTCAATAGTATTGCGGCACTTTAGGGCTGGATCGACTTCTGATATTCGAGTTGCTTGTATGGCACATGGAAATCTTAGAGTATTTATCGTGGGATGAAGAGTTTTCTATCGGTATTCGGGAGTTGTGTGCAACGTCTATAATTAGAAGTTATCATTACGAGTGTTTGAGTTATGTGGAATATGAAGTGATTGCACCTAAGACTGCAAGTATGGGTGATTACAGCTTGTTTAGGCTTATTCTGAAAATAGATGTGAGATTCTGATCTTGTGAATCATTTCAGCAGTAGAATGTGGTTCAAAGACTTATGGGCTAGGTTGGAATATGGAAATGCAGTTTCATTGTACTATCGGACCTATATGAGATAGGGTGACATGGGATCACCCCCGGGTATATGCATGGTAAGGTCATTCAACTACGAGTTGGCTTTTAGAACAACTCTGAGTACGTTCGAGGACGAACGTGTGTCTAAGTGGGGGAGAATGTAACGACCCGACCGGTCATTTTGAGCTTTTGCACTTTGATCGCCAGTTCTCGGGCATGCCTTGCCTCGTGTAATGTATTATGACTAATGTAGATTGTTGGTTTTGGTTTTCAGGAAAATTTGGAATGAATTTGAAAGAACAGTCTCAGTTGAAAGCTTTGAATTTGAAAGGTTTGACCAAGAGTTGACTTATTTATATATGAGCTCAGATTGGAATTTTTATGATTTTGTTAGATTTGTTGGGTGATTTATGACTTAGGAGCGCAATCAGAATTAATTTTGGAGGCCCGGTGAAGAAATTAGCTCATTTTGGCGAAGTTAGTATTTTGGCGATTTCCGGTTGATAGGTGAAATTTTGATCCGATGGTTGAAATGGAATTCTGAGAATTTTTGTAGCTTCGTTATGTCATTTTGGACTTGTGTGCAAAATTTGAAGTCAATCGGACGTGATTTGATAGGTTTCGGCATCGGAAATAAAAGTTGGAAATTCTAAAGTTCATAAAACTTGGATTGGAGGTTGATTCATGATTTTAGCATTGTTTGATGTGATTTGAGGCCTCGAGCAAGTTTGTAATGTATTTTGGGACTGGTTGGTATTATTGGTCGGGGTCCCGGGGGCCTCAGGTGTGTTTCGGATGCCCAACGGGTCATTTTTGAAAGATTTTTGCCGTTTTGAGCATAAATGTAATGATCTAAAGGTTCATTTTTAGTTCAAGATATCCAAATTTTATTTCAAGACTTCCAGAATTTAAATTATGAATTATAGGACTGATCTGAAAATTTTGGTTTAATTTCATCAAGTCGCGATTGGGTTTTTGACGTGAAATGTGAGTTAATTGTTTAACGAGCGAAATGGGTATTGAACTGGGCAAACGAGCTCCGAATTGAGTTTTTATTGAAGTGTTGTGTTCGTATTGTTATTTTTGACTCATAGTAACAAGAATCATCTAATTCCGAGTTCGTATGATGGAGTTAGAGCCATTTTAGTGAAAAATGGCTGTGCTGCAAATTTCTTAAAAGCTGCTGTATTTTTTGCAGCAGTGAACAGTACCCGCGCGTGAACAGTAACCGCGCGGGTGAACAGTGAACAATGACCTCACACGCATGAACAGTGCCCCCGCGTGAACAGTATCGAAAATTTATGGATAGATTTAGTGTCCAGCAGTCCGAGTTTGGTCATTTTTTTTGACTTCCAAGCTCGGATTTTGGGCGATTTTTAGCAAGAAATCTTGAAAAATCTTGAGGTAAGTCACTTGTGATTATTTCTACTCCATAATATTGAATTATCATCGAATAATCCGACTAGATTACATGTTTTTGAGGAGTAAATTGAAGATTTAGGCCTAGGGATTTGAAAATAAGATTTGAAGATTTGAGGGGTCATTTTAACTCTGATTTTGGTAAATTTTATATGTACGGACTCCTGGCGAGACGAGGAATCCGGTGATGTGTCTTTCGTAATTTTTTGAGAAGTGGGCCCGAGGCTCGGGTTTTGCGAATTTCGTGAATTTCGATATTTTTCGAGTCTTTTCGATTGGTTTATATTCCCTTAGCCTATTGTAATGTATTCGTTGTAGTTTTGACCAGATTCGACGCGCGAAGAGGTAAATTCGAGAGGCAAGGGCATAGCGGAGTAGACATTGGACCGTCTTGAGGTGAGTAATGATTTTAAATGATGCACTGAGGGTTTGAAACCCCGGATTGCACAACATACTGCTATGTTGAGATGAGACACGCGTTGTATGACGAGCGCGGGGTCATTTACTATTGGGGATTGTGACTTGGTCCATCCCAGTTGATATTTTTACCGCGTAATTGATAAAGATTTATTGTTTTTCACTATGATTGGGCTTATTGCCATATTTGGGCTTCGTGCCAATTATCTGAAATCTTTTGTGAATTTACATCACTATTTTCCTCACGAATTGAAATATTATTTGAACTCAGTCCAATTAAATTATATTATTTTGTGAACTCAGCTATATTTACACTCAACTCGAGATTTAATGATATTTATAATGTTGTTGAGCTGAGCACTATTGTTTTACTGATGCCCAAGAGGCTTATGATTATTTTCTGGACTGATTGAGGCCGAGGGCCATACGTGAGGATATGTTGAGTGATGTGAGGAGGCTTTCAGGCCTCGAGTGTTATATGAGGAGGCTTTCAGGCCTCGTGTGTGATGTGTGAAGGCTTTCAGGCCTATTGATATTGCGCTTGGGCTGTAGGAGCCCCTTCGGAGTCTGTACACACCCCCAGTGAGCGCAGGGTACCCAGGTGAGTTGGGAGTGGGCCCGAGAGGCCGTTGCTTGTGTGTGGTGAGTTGGGAGTGAGCCCGAGGGCCTGATGTTGTGTGCTGGTGAGCTGGGAGTGAGCCCGAGGGGCTGATACTATACTGAGATTTACATATTGAGCCCGAGGGGCAAGCTTTTGATTTATCCTTACTGTGGAAATTATTTGTCTTTACTGTTTTAAAAGAAGAATTATCTGATACTCACTATTTTACTGTATAACTGATTTTACTGCTTGGGATAGCGCTATATTGTGCCGTTATGAGATTTCATGTTTTCAGTCGTTATTTATTTTTATTACTCACTGGGTCGGAGTACTCACATTACTCCCTGCACCATGTGTGCAGATACAGGCAGAGCTGAGTTCGCTCCTGAGCGCTGATTCTTTCCAGACCAGGCGGTGACTAGGAGTAACGAGGTAGCTGTTGACGTCCGCAGCCCCGTTTTCTCCCTTATCTTTGTTATTTATGATAATTCCAGACTTTGTAAAATATTAGTAAACTCTGTAGTAGCTCATGACTTGTGACACCCCGATTTCGGGCTGAGTTGGGAGGGTTTTCCTTGTTCTATCACGTTTATTTCGCATTTAAGATTATATTGCCCATGATTTAGACTTATTCCTGCTAAGTAATTATAAAGAGATGTACTATTTTGTTGATTGGCTGGCCATGTCCTCACGAGAGGCGCCATCACGACCGGGTTGGGATTTTGGGTCGTGACACCCTCGGCCTCACTCAGTCCGGAAATCATCATAAGCCCCTCGGGCATTTGTAAAACAGTAGTTCTCAGCCCAACATATCATTTAGAAATATCATTTAAGTTTCAAATCTATATAAAGTGGTTGAGTCTGTAAAACAATAATTGTCAATGGGACTGAGTTCAAATACAAGTCAAAGCAGTGAGGAATTAGTGATAAAAATTCCCGAAGGATTCAAATAATTGGCACGAAGCCCAAATATGGCAAACAGCCTAAATCATGATGATAACAAATAAGTTTCAGTAAAATACGCAGTAAAATCATCAATTGGGACGAATCAAGTCACAATCCCGAGAAGTAAAAGACCCCGCGTGCATTATCTAGCGCGTGTCTCGCCTCAATATAGCACTACGATGTGCAAATCTGGGGTTTCAAACCCTCAGGACATTATTTACACTCATTACTCACCTCAAACCGGCTATTTCTTTAATTCTTGACGCCTTTGCCCCTCGAATTGGCATCCACGTGCGTCGAATCTACCAAAAATCACAACGAATAAGTCACATAATGCTAAAGAGACAATACCCAATTGAAAGCACTCGAAAAATATCAAAATTCACGAATTTGGCAAAACCCGAGCCCCGGGTTCACATCTCGAAACTCAAAAATCTTTATATCATCGGGTTCCTTATCTCGCCACGAGTCTATACATTCAAAAATCACTCAAATCGGACCACAAATGGCCCCTCAAATCCCAAATTTAGTATTTCAATTTTAAGCCCTAATTTCTTACAATTTGGCTATATTTTCAAGAATTTCAAGGATGATTTCACAATATAATCGAGTATTGAGACCAAGATTCTTACCTCAAGTCAATTCCTCTTGAATCCCTCTTTCATTTCCTCCAAGAATCTCCAGAAACGGGCAGTCATGGGTAAAAATAGACCCAAAAACGCGTACAAGATGATTTAAAACATTCTGCACAAAAGGTTTTCGGAAGTACTGTTCACACGCGCGGTTACTGTTCACGCGCGTGGTCACTATTCACCCGCGCAGTTACTGTTCACACGCGGTTACTGTTCACGCTGCTAAAAAATACAGCAGCAGCCAGAAATTGCAGCACTTTTCTTTTTACTAAAATGGCTCTAACTCCATCATACGAACTCGTAATTCGATGATTCTTGTTCCTATGAGTCACAAATAATGATAAGAACATAATACTTCAATCGAAACTCAATTCAAAGCTTGTTTGCTCAGTGCGATATCCATTTTGCTCGTTAAACAATTAACCCATGTTTCGTGTCAAAAACCCAATCGCGACTTGATGAAATTAGACCAAACTATCCATATCACTCCTATAATTCATTATTTAAATTTTGGAAATTTCAAAATAAAATTTCGATCTCTAGAACTAAAAATGGACCTTTGGATCATTACATGCTTTTGCTCAAACGACAAAAATCTTCCAAAACTTATCCGAGCCTCATGGGACCCCGACCAAACATGCCAACATAATTCATAACATTATTCAAACCTCTTCAAATCATCAAAATACCTCAAACAACATCAAATTACCCAAAACTCATCGAATTCAAGCCTAATTTTCTAAAAACTTCCGAAATACACTTTCGATCAAAAACCCAACCAAACCACGTCCGAATGACCTGAAATTTTGCGCACATATCCCAAATCACCTAACAAAGCTACAAAAACTCTCGTAATTCCATTATGACTCTTGGATCAAAATCTCACATATCAACCGGAATTCACCAAAATACTAACTTCGCCAATTAAAGCCTAATTCTACACCGGACCTCCAAAATTACTTCCGATTACACTTCTAAGTCAGATATCATCCCCCAAAGCTAATCGAATTATCGGAATTCACATCCAAGCCCTCTAACTAATAAGTTAACATCCGGTTGACTTTTCCAACTTAAACCTTCTTAAAGAGACTAAGTGTCTCATTTTCTGTCAAAACAAATCCGATTTAACACTAACACACCGAATACCGATAACGAAACATGAAGAAGCATAAAATGGGAGAAATGGGGAGGTAACTCACGTGACGACGTGTCGGGTCGTCACATCCTCCCCAACTTAAACGAACGCTCGTCCTCGAGCGAGTCAAGAAACATACCTGAAGCCTCAAACATGGGAGGATATCTGCTCCGCATTTCCCGCTCGGTCAACCAGGTAACTTCCTCCATGGAACGACCTCTCCACTGCACTTTTACAGAAGATATATCCTTTGACCTCAATTTCCGAACCTGACGACCCAAAATAGCCACTGGCTCCACATCAAAGGTCAAATCACCATCCAACTGAACTGAACTGAAGTCCAAAACATGGGACGGGTCCCCAACATACTTCCGGAGCATAGAAACATGGAATACCGGATGTACACTCGACAAGCTGGGCGGCAAAGCAAGCATATAAGCCACCTCCCCAATCCTTCTAAGCACCTCAAAAGGCCCAATGAACCGCAGACTCAACTTCCCTTTCTTCCCAAATCTCATAACACCCTTCATGGGCAAAACCTTCAGCAAGACCTTCTCACCAACCATGTAGGACACATCTCGAACTTTCCAGTCCGCATAACTCTTCTGATGTGACTACGCTGTGTGAAGCCGCTCCTGAATCACCTTCACCTTCTCTAAGGCATCATGAACCAAATCTGTCCCCAATAGCCTAGCCTCGCCGGGCTCGAACCAACCAACTAGAGATCTACACCGCCTTCCATACAAAGCCTCATACGGTGCCATCTGAATGCTGGACTGATAGCTGTTGTTGTAGGCAACTCTGCAAGCGGTAAAAACTCATCCCAAGAACCTCCAAAATCAATGACATAAGCGCGCAACATGTCCTCCAATATTTGAATAGTACGATCGGACTATCCGTCCGTCTGAGGATGAAATGTTGTGCTCAACTCCACATGAGTACCCAACTCTCTCTGCACGGCTCTCCAAAACTGTGAAGTAAACTGAGTACCTCTATCTGAGATGATGGAAACTGGAACACCATGCAACCGAACAATCTCCCGGATATAAACCCCTACCAACCGCTCTGAAGAATAGGTAGTACATACAGGAATAAAGTGTGCGGACTTGGTCAGCCGATCCACAATCACCCAAATAGAATCAAATTTCTTCAAAGTCCGAGGAAGACCACTCACAAAATCCATGGTAACTCTCTCCCACTTCCATTCTGGGATAATCATCCGCTGAAGCAAACCACCCGGTTTCAGATGCTCATATTTCACCTGCTGACAGTTGAGACACCGATTTACATAACCTACAATATCTTTCTTCATTTTACTCCACCAATAGTGCTATCTCAAGTCCTGATACATCTTCGCGGCACTCGGATGAATAGAATACCGCGAGCTGTGGGCCTCCTCCAGAATTAACTCTCTAAGCCTATCTACATTGGGCACACAGATACAGTCCTGCATCCTCAATATGCCATCATCATCTATAGTCACATCCCTGGCATCATCATGCTGAACTCTGTCCTTAAGGACAAGCAAATGTGGATCATCATACTGGCGTTCTCTGATGCAATCATATAAGGAAGACCGAGAAACCACACAAGCCAACACCCGACTAGGCTCAGAAATATCCAGTCTCACAAACCGATTAGCCAAGGTTTGAACATCAACTGCAAAGGGCCTCTCCCCAACTGGAATGTACGCCAAACTCCCCATACTGACTGCCTTTCGGCTAAAGGCATCTGCCACTACATTGGCCTTTCCTGGATGTTACAAAATAGTGATGTCATAATCTTTTAGCAACTCTAGCCACCTCCGCTGCCTCAAATTAAGGTCTTTCTGCTTAAACAAATGCTGAAGACTGCGATGATCAGTGAATACCTCGCAAGATACGCCATATAAATAATGCCTCCAAATCTTCAAGGCATGAATTATAGCAGCCAACTCTTAGTCATGAACAGGGTAGTTCTTCTCATGGGGCTTTAACTGACGAGAAGCATAAGCAATAACTCTACCCTCTTGCATCAACACACAGCCAATCCCAACTCTTGAAGCATCGGAATATACAGTATATGTACTTGTAGTTGATGGTAGAACCAATATTGGAGCTGTGGTCAAAACTGTCTTGAGCTTCTGAAAGCTCTCCTCACTCGTCTGACCATACAAATGGAGCACCTTTATGAGTCAACTTGGTTAAGGGCGACGCAATGGATGAAAACCCCTAAACAAATCGGCGATAATAGCCTGCTAATCCGAGAAAACTACAGATCTCTGTGGCTGAGGACGGTCTAGACCAACTCTACACTGCTTCAATCTTCTTTGGATCAACCTGAATACCCTCGCTGGACACTATGTGTCCCAAGAATGCCACAGAACTTAGCCAAAATTCACACTTGGAGAATTTTGCATAAAGCGTCTCCTCCCTCAATCTCTGCAACACTACACGCAAATGCTTGGCGTGCTCCTCCTGGCTACGCGAGTACACCAGAATGTCATCAATAAATGCAATAACAAAAGAATCCAGATAAGTCCGAAATACACTGTTCATCAAATGCATGAACGCTGCTGAGGCATTGGTCAGCCCAAAAGATATGACTAGAAACTCATAGTGACCATATCTAGTCCTAAAAGTTGTCTTAAGAATATCCGAGTCCCTGATTTTTAACTGGTGATAGCCCGAACGGAGATCAATTTTTGAAAACACCCTCACTCCCTGAAGTTGATCAAATAAGTCATCAATGCGAGGCAAAGGATACTTGTTCTTCACTGTTACCTTATTTAACTGCCTATAGTCAATGCACATTCTCATTGTGCCATCTTTCTTCTTTACAAACAAAACTGGCGCACCCCACGGTGACATACTAGGCCGAATGAACCCCTTGTCTAGGAGCTCCTGAAGCTGCTCCTTAAATTCTTTCAACTCCGCTGGTGCCATACGATATGGTAGAATAGAAATGAGCTGGGTGCCCGGCACCAAGTCAATGCCAAAATCGATATCCCTGTCCGGCAGCATGCCCGGCAGGTCTGCAGGAAATACCTCAGGAAAATCCCTCACAACTAGGACAGAATCAATACTAGGAGTCTCAGCTCCAACATCTCGCACAAAAGCTAGATATGATTGACAACCCTCAACCATACGCTAGGCTTTCAAGAAGGAAATTACTCTGCTAGGAACATAATCATTCATACCATGCCACTCGATCCGCGGTACACCCGTCATAGCCAAAGTAACTGTTTTAGCATGACAGTCTAGAATAGCATGACACAGAGATAACCAATCCATGCCCAAAATAACATCAAAGTCCACCATGCTCAATAGCAATAGATCAACTCGGGTCTCCAGACCCCCAATAGTCACAACACATGACCGATACACACGGTCCACAACAACAGTGTCCCCTACCGGGGTAGATACATGGACAGGTAAAGAAAGAAACTCCCGGGGTGTACCCAAATAATGAGCAAAATATGAGGACACATAAAAATAGGTGGAACCGGGGTCGAATAATACAGAGGCATCTCTGTGGCAAACTGGAACAATACCTGTAATGACAGCGTTTGAAGCAATAACATCCGTTTTGCCTGGAATAGAATAAAAACGAGCATGGCCACCGCCTGATCGACCTCCCCCTCTGGGGCGACCCTGGATGCCTGACCTCCACCCCTAGCTGACTGGGCTGGTGGCGTAGTAACTGGAGCAGAAGTTGAGGGCTGACCCCTCTGCTGGGATGAAGTAGCAACACGATGAGGACACTACCTCCATATATGCCCAAACTCTCCACACTCAAAACAACTTCCAGGTGCTAGAGAGGGGGACTGAGGGAAACCCCTCGCACCGGAGTGACTAGCTAATGCGCTCGACATAGAAGAACCCTGAGCTGACGGAGCATGAGATGAAGTCTGGGCTGGAAGGGCGCTTAGTGAAGGCTGACCATGCTGAGAACCATGATAACCACGACCTGAAGATCCCCCACGGTACTCTGGATGGGCCGAATAAGCAGGCCTAAATGAACGACCTCTACCATGCTGGAATTAGCCCCTCGAAGGAGCACCACTAAAATTGCCAGAACCTCGAGGCCTTTTAGCCTCCCTCTCCTCTCTATCCTAACGGCGAGCCGTCTCAATCTCCCGAGCGATGTCTACCACCTCCTCAAATGAAATACCCAATACCCTCTCTCTAGTCATCAGAATACGGAGATGATAATTAAGGCAATCCACGAACCTCTTGATCCTCTCACGATCTGTCGAAATCATCCACCCGGCATGACGAGCTAACTCAAAATACCTCGCCTCATACTGCGATACAGTCATATCTCCCTGCTTTAGCCACTCAAACTGTCTACGCAGCTCCTCCCTACAGGACTGCGGTACATACTTCTCCAAGAAGAGAGTGGAGAACTTCTGCCAAGTTAAAGGTGCTGCATCAACTGGCCTACGCCTCTTATACACCTCCCACCAAGTGAAGGTAAACCCATTAAACTGGAAGGTAGTAAATGCTACACCACTAGTCTCAAGTATCCTTGCTGTACGGAGCATCCGCTGACACTTGTCAAGAAAACCCTGGGCATCCTCGCCCTCAGCACCACTGAATGACGGGGGCTGAAGTCTACGAAACCTCTCAAGTCGGCGCTGCTCATCATCTAGCATAACTGGTACTATGAACCCTTGAGCTGGTGCAACTGGCTGGGCTGGAGGTGCCTCTAGCGTCTGAAGTCCCTGCACTACCTGCTCAGGTGCGCGATTAACAAGAGTCTGGGTGCCTTCCCTGGCCTATGAAATAGCTACGGCTGTAGTGGCTGAAACCGCCTGAGCCAGACCAGTGCAAACTGATAAGATCTCAGCTAAGGCCTCCTAAAGACCCGGAATAACAATGGGCACAGCTGGTGCCTGATCCTGGGCTGGGGCAGCTGGCGGATTAATAGGTGATGCTCTCGCTGCCCTTCCCTTGCCACGACTATGACCGCGTCCACATCCTCTAGTGGCATTAGTGGGTGGCACTGGTGTTCATCTACCTCGTCCAGTAGCCCGAGTCCTCGCCATCTGCGAGAAAATAGAGTACAAAAGTTTAGTTCTCGGATCAACAAAGTCGCACGACAAGAATTTCAAGAATAAGAAGATTTTGCTAAAGGTTCTGTAGCCTCTCGAGGATAAATACAAACGTCTCTATACTGATCCACGAGACTCTACTAACCGGCTCATGACTCGCGAGACCAAGTAACCTACGCTCTGATACCAACTTGTCACGACCCAAATCTCAAACCTGGTCGTGATGCCGCCTCTCATGAAGACAAGGCCAACCAGTCTAACCCAATTCATCCTTTTAAACAGTTATTTAACACAATTATAGTACAACATGGTTTAATAATACCAAATAGCGGAAAATATAGATAAAATACGGAAACCTAGCCCGATACAGCCCTAACCGGGGTGTCACAAGTCATGAGCAACTAAGAAATCGTAACGCAAGTATACTAAATATGAAATATGATACAATAGTTCGAATAACATAGAAATAATAAGATAAAGGAGTCACGGGGGCTGCGGATGCCAACAACTACCTCGTAGTCTCCGAAACACCGCCTGGACTGGAAGGATCAGCTCTCAGGAGTGGAAATCTGCTATGCCTGAATCTGCACACACGGTGCAGGGAGTAATGTGAGTACTCCGATCTAGTGAGTAATAAATATAAATAATGGCTGAAAGCAAGAAAACACATAAAGGCACAAACATTCTATACAGAAGTAGTAAAATCACTTAAAATAGTAATTCGGTGAAATATCAATGAAATCTCTTTTAAAACCAGTAAAACAGGTAATTTGGAAGTAAATAACAAATAGAAATTTGCCCCTCGGGCACAATATCAATCACTCAGTATAGTATCAACCCCTCGGGCTCACTCTCAAAACAGTATCAGCCCCGCGGGCATAGTATCAATCACTCAATATAGTATCAGCCCCTCGGGCTACCTTACAATCACTCATATCATCCCCCCGAGCATAGTATCAATCACTCAGAACAATGGGTACCCGCACATACTGTGGGTGTGCAGACTCCGGAGGGGCTCCTACAGCCCAAGCACAATAATAACATAATGCCTCAAAGCCTTCTCACATCACTCATAAGGCATGAAAGCGTCCTAACATCACTCATGAGGCCTGAAAGCCTCCTCACATCACTCAAACCACCGCATGACATAAATAGTAACTCAGGCCCTCGACCTCATATCACTCAGTATATCCTCACATATGGCCCTCGGCCTCACTCAGTCCGGAAATCATCATAAGCCTCTCAGGCATTTGTAAAATAGTAGTTCTCTGCCCAACATATCATTTAAGTTTCAAATCTGTATAAAGTGGTTGAGTCTGTAAAACAATAATTGTCAATGGGACTGAGTTCAAATACAAGTCAAAGCAGTGAGGAATTAGTGATAAAAATTCCTAAAGGATTCAAATAATTGGCACGAAGCCCAAATATGGAAAACAACCTAAATCATGATGATAACAAATAAGTTTCAGTAAAATACGCAGTAAAATCATCAATCGAGACGGATCAAGTCACAATCCCCAGTAGTAAAAGATCCCGCGCGCATCCAGCGCGTGTCTCGCCTAAATATAGCACTACGATGTGCAAATCCGGGGTATCAAACCCTCAGGACATCATTTACACTCATTACTCACCTCAAACCGGCTATTTCTTTAATTCGTGACGCCTTTGCCCCTCGAATTGGTCTCCACGTGCGTCGAATCTGCCCAAAATCACAACAAATATGTCACATAATTCTAAAGAGACAATACCCAATCAAAAGCACTCGAAAAATATCAAAATTCATGAATTTGGCAAAACCCGAGCCCCGGGCCCACATCTCGAAACTCAGAAATCTTTACATTATCGGGTTCCTTATCTCGCCACGAGTCTATACATACAAAAATCTCTCAAATCGGACCACAAATGGCCCCTCAAATCCCAAATTTAGAATTTCAATTTTAAGCCCTAATTTCTTACAATTTGGCTATATTTTCATGAATTTCAAGGATGATTTCACAATATTATCGAGTATTGAGACCAAGATTCTTACCTCACGTCAATTCCTCTTGAATCCCTCTTTCATTTCCTCCAAGAATCTCCAGAAACGGGCAGTCATGGGTAAAAATAAACCCAAAAACGCGTACAAGATGATTTAAAACATTCTGCACAAAAGTTTTTCGCAAGTACTGTTCACACGCGCGGTAACTGTTCACGCGTGGTCACTGTTCACCCACGCAGTTACTGTTCACGCGCGGTTACTGTTCACGCTGCTTAAACATACAGTAGCAGCCAGAAATTGCACCACTTTTCTTTTTACTAAAATGGCTCTAACTCCATCATACGAACTCGGAATGCGATGATTCTTGTTCCTATGAGTCACAAATAATGATACGAACATAATCCTTCAATCGAAACTCAATTCGGAGCTTGTTTGCTTAGTGCGATATCCATTTTTCTCGTTAAACAATTAACCCATGTTTCGTGTCAAAAACCCAACCGCAACTTGACGAAATTAGACCAGACTATCCAAATCACTCCTATAATTCATTATTTAAATTCTGGAAATCTTGAAATAAAATTTCGATCTCTAGAACTAAAAATAGACTTTTGGATCATTACATGCTTTTGCTCAAACGGCAAAATTCTTCCAAAAACTCTTCCAACACTTATCCGAGCTTCATGGGACCCCGACCAAACATGCCAACATAATTCATAACATTATTCAAACCTCTTCAAATCATCAAAATACCTCAAACAACATCAAATTACCCAAAACTCATCGAATTCAAGCCTAATTTTCTAAAAACTTCCGAAATACACTTTCGATCAAAAACGCAACCAAACCACGTCCGAAAGACCTGAAATTTTGCGCACATATCCCAAATCACCTAAAAAAGCTACAACAACTCTCGGAATTCCATTCCGACTCTCGGATCAAAATCTCACCTATCAACCGGAATTCGCCAAAATACTAACTTCGCCAATTCAAGCCTAATTCTACACTGGACCTCCAAAATTACTTCCGATCATACTCCTAAGTCACAAATCATCCCCTGAAGCTACCGAATCATCGAAATTCACATCCGAACCCTCTAACTCATAAGTCAACATCCGGTTGACTTTTCCAACTTAAACCTTCTTAAAAGAGACTAAGTGTCTCATTTTCTATCAAAACCAATCCGATTTAACTCTAACTCGCCGAATACCGATAACGAAACATGAAGAAGCATAAAATGGGGGAAACGGGGCGGTAACTCACGTGACGACGGGTCGGGTCGTCACAACTCTAGACATATGGAAGTGGCTACTGATCAATTAGCTGATAAGCTTCGTAAAACTTTGATGCCCAAAAGATATCTTATCTGTTTTGATGACTTGTGGGAAGCTAGTGCTTGGGATGATTTAAGATGTTGTTTCCATGACAAAAACAACGGAAGTAGAATCATTCTAACAACGCGATATCTTGGAGTTGCCAATTATGCTAAATCTGTTAGTGATCCCCTTCATCTTCGTATGCTTAACGATGATGAAAGCTGGAAATTACTACAAGATGCGGATTTTGGCAAAGAAAGTTGCCCCCTTCCTCTTGAAGAAGTTGGCCAACAAATAGCAAAAAAGTGCGGAGGGGTTCCTCTTTCAATTGTTTTGGTGGCTGGTATTCTGGCAAAGATGGAGAAGAAAGAAGAGAATTGGAAAGAAGTGGCTACAACTTTAGGTTCCCACATTCATAGTGATACAAAGGGCATTATCGAACAAAGTTATCAGGATTTACCCTATTATCTTAAGCCTCGCTTCCTTTATTTTGGAGCATTTTTAGAGGATAGAGTAATTGAAACTTCATTATTAATAAGGCTATGGATATCAGAAGCATTTGTAAAAAGTTGTGAAGGCAAGAGTTTGGAGGATATAGCAGAAGGTTACATGGAGAATCTTCTCGGAAGAAATCTAGTGATGGTTTCTCATACACCTGATTTAGATGGTATGGTCAATGCATGTCACATTCATGATATATTACTCGAGTTCTGCAAGAAAAGAGCGATAGAGAAGAATTTTCTACCATGGATAAAACGGTAATATACCAATTAGCGGTACTTTATTTGCTCAATCAATCAAGTATTTCAAGCTGTATTTGAAAATTAATTTTAGGTGTAATGACTTCCTGACCACTTAAACTTGTAGGGCTTTTGAAAGCCGATATACGAACTTTGGATTTTCTCATTGAACACTCCAACTTGAGAAAATGAATACTAATAAACACATCCATCAGAGCATGCATATCAATTGCACTGATATGTACAACACATCATGCTAAGCCATTTATTACTTGCCATGTGTTATTTGTGGGTCCTATTTTTAAATACAAAATCAGAAAAAAAAAAGTTACAAATACAAAAAGGGAACGTGAAGAGAGATCTGCATCGGTGCCGCAATAGTAGCAGAAGTGAAGATGGAGGCAGCGAGAACCGTGAAAGATGTTTCCCCTCACGAATTTGTGAAGGCTTATACCGCTCACCTCAAGCGTTCCGGCAAGATGGAGCTTCCTGAGTGGACTGATCTCGTCAAGACTGGTAAACTCAAAGAGCTTGCTCCATATGACCCTGATTGGTACTACATCTATTTGAGGGGTGGTATTGGTGTTGGTGGATTCCGAAGAATCTATGGTGGTAACCAGAGGAATGGCAGCCACCCTCGTCATTTCTGTAAGAGCAGTGGTTCAGTTGCACGCAACATACTTCAGCAAGTACAGAACATGAACATCATTGACTTTGATCCTAAGGGTGGAAGGAGAATCACATCCAATGGCCAACGTGATCTTGACCAAGTTGCTGGAAGAATTGTTGCTGCTCTTTAAGAGATGAATTCAGGCAATTGTATGAATACATGCTAGGAAGACGAAAGAATTGGAAGGGGAGGGGAAAAGTCTTTTTTTTTCTTTTTCATTTTTCTTTTTTCTTTATATTTTATTCTAATTCTAATTTTTTTAGTAAAAATAATACTTTTCACGCGCCTTGGCAGAGTGATTTGCCCACAGTTTAGCTATGTCAGTTGCAGTGCTTCCACATAGGCATGGTCAACAGTCAAAAGTGTTTATCATTACCCATTTTGTCAAGTTGGAGTGTTCAAATGAAAAAATCCAAAGTTCATGTATCGCCTTTCAAAAGCCCTACAAGTTTATGTGGTCAGGAAGCCATTACACCTTAATTTTATGATATACTAACTTATATATTCATACTTATAAAGTACTCAAGTTATATTTGAAAATCAATGTTAAGATGTTGCTCATTTTATTTTTATTTTTCAGGGATCAGAGTGGCAATCCTTCTTCCTGTATTTACTCTCACAAATAGTATGCTCAACGTCGCTTGGCCTTCTTTGAAATGGATACTCTTAAAGAATGTTGCTTGTCTTTCTCACTTGTTGGCTCTATACTTTGTTGGGGAGGTACAATATCCTTTGAGAAAGTTGCAATTTTTGGCGAAGATGGCAGTAATGGAGGCTAAGACGACATCTTTTGCTCGTCTGTATGAGGAACTAGGGAACAAAGGAGGGGAGAAGAAGTTATTCCGACTAGCTAAGGTGAGAGAGAGGACGACTCGGGATCTAGACCAATTGAGGTGCATAAAAGATGATGACGGAAAAGTTTTGATGGGGGATGACCAGATTAAGAGGAGATGGCAGACCTACTTTCATAAACTTCTAAATGAAGAAAGGGATCAGGATATTGTGCTAAGTGAATTGAGGAATGCCAACAGCCCACATGAACTAAGTTATTGTGGGGACATTGAGGTCGATGAGGTCATAAAGGTAATGCGTAAGATGAGGAGGGGCAGAGCTACCGGGCTAGACGAAATTCCGATTGAACTTTGGAGGTGTGTGGGTAGAGCAGGCTTGGAATGACTTACTAGGTTGTTTAATATTATATTCAAGACTAATAAGATGCCTGAAGAGTGGAGGTGGAGTACAATGGTTCCGTTGTATAAGAACAAAGGCGATGTTCAGAGCTGTAACAACTATAAGGGCATCAACTTACTGAGTCAGACCATGAAAGTCTGGGAGAGAGTGGTAGAAATGAGAGTACGAAGGACGGTGTCCATTTTAGATAACCAGTTCGGTTTCATGCCGGGGCGATCTACCATAGAAGTGTCACGACCCTAACCCCGAACCCGGTCGTGATGGCGCCTCTCTTGAAGACAAGGCCAGCCAGTCTAACCCAATTCATCTTTTAAAGCAGTTAATGAACACAAATATAGATAATAATGCGGAAGTCCAGCCCGACACAGTCCTAACCGGGGTGTCACAAGTCACGAGCATCTATAAGAATGAAATTTCCACTTTACAGTCTAGAAATACACTGAACAAGAATAATGAATAACATAGAAAGACAGTGGTGCTGCGAACGCTGGCAGTCACCTCGCTAAAACCTCTACGACTCTGCCTCCACGCAGCCAATACCCGCTACCAGGTGAACAAATACCTGCAACTGCACGCGAGGTACAGGGAGTAAAGTGAGTACTCCAACTCAGTGAGTAATAAAGGTAAATAATAACTGAGTAGCAAGAAATCACGTAAAGCAACCAACATGCTATATAGAAGCAGTATAAAACTCCTTGAGAAAAATCAGTGAAACTGTGAATTCTTTAGAAAATACCTTGGCTCAGTTTTAAACCTCTTTTGAAAATGATCTTTTCAACAGTTGTGAAATAATTTCAAAACAATTAGTGCCACTATGCACAGAAATCCGCCCCTCGGGCACAAATACCACAATTAAACAAGTAAAAGAAAAGTGAGTATGCAAAATGAACATATAAACCTCGCCCCTCGGGCAATCATATAGAATAGTACCAGCCCCTCGGGCACAAATTAGTTCCTGGTCAGCCATTGTTACCTGACCTCACGGTGTTATTCCTGGTCAGTCATTGTTGTCATTGTTACCTGACCAAATTGCATCATACAATGTCATTGTTACCATTGTCCTGGTCAGTCATTGTTACCTGACCAAATTGCATCACACAGTGTCATTGTTACCACTGTCTCAAATCACATGGGTACCCGCGCTCACTATGGGTGTGCAGACTCCGGAGGGGCTCCTACAAACCAAGCGCAATAATAACATAAGGCCTGAAAGCCTTCTCACTTCACTCATAAGGCCTGAAAGCCTCCTCACATCACTCATAAGGCCTGAAAGCCTCCTTACATCACTCAAGCCACAGCGTGACATAAATAGTAACTCAAGCCCTCGGCCTCATATCACTCATCATATCCTCACATATGGCCCTTCGCCTCACTCAGTCCGAAAATCATCACAAGCCCCTTGGGCATTTGTAAAATAGTAGTTCTCAGCCCAAAATATCATTTAAGTTTCAAATTTGTATAAAAGTGGCTGAGTTTGTAAAACAATAATCATCAACAGGACTGAGTTTAAATATAAGTCAAAACAGTGAGGAAATAGTGAAAAAAATTCCCGAAGGATTCAAATAAGTGGCACGAAGCCCAAATATGGCAAACAGCCCAAATCATGATGATAACAAATCAGTTTCAATCATATATGCAGTAAAATCATCAATACGGGATGGACCAAGTCACAATCCTCAGTAGTAAAGGACCCCGCGCTCTTCATCCAGCGCGTGTCTCACCTCAATATAGCACTATGATGTGCAAATCCGGGATTTCAAATCCTCAGGACATCATTTACACTCATTACTCACCTCAAACCGGCCAAAGCTCTAGCTCGCTATGCCCTTGCCTCTCAAATTAGCCTCCTTGTGCGACGAATCTGCTCAAAATCACAACGAATATGTCACATTATGCTAAAGGGACAATACCCAATCGAAAACACTCGAAAAATATCAAAATTAATGAATTTGGCAAAACCCGAGCCCCGGGCCCATTTCTCGAAACTCAGAAATTTTGACATCAACGTGTTCCTTGTCTCCCCACGAGTCTAACCATACCAAAATTATCAAATTCCCATAACATTTCAACCCTCAAATCCTCAATTCTATCCGAGAGGGTTTCTAACTTTTCCCGCTAAATTCATGGATTTAATGCCAACATTTGTAATAGATTCGAGTAATCTAACCAAAATTGAGTTATGAATACTTACCCCGTTGTTCTCCATGAAAATCTCTCGAAAAATTGCCTCACCCGAGCTCCAAATCGTCAAAAATGGAAAAATCTCCCGAACTTAACATTCTGTCCGGTACTGTTCACGGATTACCGTTCATGGCACTTTTCATGGGTCACTGTTCACCCCATGTGGTTACTGTTCACTGGGTACTATTTCTGCAATTTTTCTCCAAATTTTCCTAAGTTCGAAATCACACCGAGACACCTCCAAAACACTCCCGAGCCCTCGGGGCTCCTAACCAAACATATGCACTAACTCAATAACATCCTACGAACTTAACCGTGTGATCAAATCGCCAAAATAATGTCGTATACCATGAATTAAGCTTTAAAATTCAAGAATTCTTTCAAATTTCATAAAACATCAAATTTTCCATTTTGATCCGAAACACGTCAAATGACGTCCGTTTTCAACCAAACTTTACATAAAGTGCTTAAACTATATATAAAACCTGTACCGGGCACCGTAACTAAAATACGGGCCCGATATCATCACTTTATTATCAAATTTCATTTCCATTTTTCTTAAATATTTTCGAAAAACAATTTTACTCAAAAATTCATTTCTCGGGCTTGGGACCTCGGAATTCGATGATTCTTGTTCCTATGAGTTACAAATAATGATACAAACATATCACTTCAGTATAAACTCAATTAGGAGCTCGTTTGCTCAGTGCGATATCCATTTCGCTCGTTAAACAATTAACAGATGTTTTGCGTCAAAAACCTAATCGCGACTTGATGAAATTAGACCAAACTTTCCAGATCAGTCCTATAATTCATTATCAAAATTTCGGAAGTCTCGAAATCAAATTTCAATCTCGAGAATTAAAAATTGACCTTTGGATCATTACGTGCTTATGCTCAAAATGGCAAAAATCTTCCAAAAACTCTTCCAAAACTTATCCGAGCCTCATGTGACCCCGACCAAACATGGAAACACACCCCATAACATCATTCAAACTTTTTCCAATCAACAAAATACCTAAAACAACATTAAAACCATCAATTCACATCGAATTCAAGCCTAAGTTTTCCAAAAACTTCCGAAACACGCATTTGATCAGAAACCCGACCAAATCACCTCCGAATGACATGAAATTTTGTACACATCCCAAATCACATAATGAAGCTACAGAAACTCTCGGAATTCCATTCCGGCCCTTGGATCAAAATCTCACCTATCAACCGGAAATCGCTAAAATACTACTTTCGCCAATTCAAGCCAAATTCCACACCGGACCTCCAAAACCAATTCCAATCGCGCTCCTAAGTCATAAATCACCTAATGGATCTAGACAAATCATAAAAATTCCGATCCGAGATCATTTACACATAAGTCAACTCTTGGTCAAACCTTTCAAATTCAAAGCTTTCAACTGAGACTATTCTTCCAAATTCATTCTGATTAACCTGAAACCCAACACCAATGATTTACATAAGTCATAATACACCACACGGGGCAAGTAATGCCCAAGAACTGGCGAGCAAAGTGCAAAAGCTCAAAACGACCGGTCGGGTCGTTACAAGAAGCTATCCACCTTATTAGAAGGATGATGGAACAATACAGAGATAAGAAAAAGGATCTCCACATGGTATTTATTGATCTAGAGAAAGCGTATGACATTGTTCCTAGGGAGGTCCTATGGAGATGCCTAGAGGTTAAAGGGGTCCCAGTTGACTACATTAGGGTGATTAAAGACATGTATGATGGAGCCAAGACTCGAATTAGGACAGCAGGAGGCGACTCCGACCATTTTCCGGTTGTTACGGGGTTGCATAAGGGTCTGCGTTCAACCCTTTCCTATTTGCCTTGGTGATGGATGCTATAACGCATCATATTCAAGGGGAGATGTCATGGTGCATGCTATTTGCTGATGACATAGTCCTAATTGACGAGACACGACGCGGCGTCAACAAGAGGCTAGAGGTTTGGAGACATGCCCTTGAGTCAAAAGGTTTCAGGCTGAACAGGACGAAGACGGAATACCTCGAGTGCAACTTTGGGGCTGAGCCGATGGAAGCAAGAGTGGAAGTGAGGCTCGAATCACAAGTCATCCCTAAGAGTGGTAGTTTCAAGTACCTTGGGTCAGTTATTTAGGGGACCGAGGAGATCGACGAGGATGTCACACATCGTATAGGGGTAGGGTGGATAAAGTGAAGGTTAGCAATGAGAGTCTTGTGTGACAAGAAAGTGCCACCGTTACTAAAAGGTAAGTTTTTACAGAGCAGTGGTTAGGCCTGCTATGCTGTATGAGACTGAGTGTTGGCCGGTTAAAAATTCACACATCCAGAAGATAAAAGTAGCAGAGATGAGGATGCTGAGGTGGATGTGCAGGCATACAAGGATGGACAAGATTAGGAATGAAGTTATTCGAGATAAGGTGGGCGTGGCCCCCATGGAGGACAAGATGTGGGAAGCAAGACTCAGATGGTTCGGACACATTCAGAGGAGGAGCACTGATGCACCAGTGAGGAGGTGTGAGCGACTGACTGTGGTGGGCATGAGGAGAGGTAGAGGGAGACCTAAGAAGTATTGGGGGATGCGATTAGGCAGGACCTAGCATGACTTAGGATTTCTAAGGACATGGCCCTTGACAAGGAATTGTGGAGGTCGAGCATTAAGGTTGTAGATTAGGGGGAAGTCTGTGAGTATTACTACAACGCACTGGAGTAACAATAGCTATTTAGGAGTTAGTCTTAGGATGCCACTGATCGGTAACAGATGCAGGGTTGTGTAGGTTGGATATTAGTATACCTCACACCCTTTTCTCCATCATTTTCGTATTTTCTATATTTCTTATATTGTTGTTATTCTGGTATTTTATATTATGTATTTTATGTTATTTATTATGACTCTATTGAAAGTACTAATATATTGTCTTTTGTTGCTCTCTTGAGCCGAGGGTCTTCTAGAAACAACCTCTCTGCCCCTCGGGGTAGGGGTAAGGTCTGCGTACATAGTACCCTCCCCAGACCCCACTGGTGGGATTATACTGGGATGTTGTTGTTGTTGTTGTACAAAATTTCAAGTTTTTGAAAGTGTTGTTTTTGTGGGACTGCATTGTTATTGATTCTTTCCCCAGGAATCTAGTTCACTTGAGGTATTTTGTTGCAAGAGTTGATCAGGAGTCAATCCTATAATCCATAGCTAATCTTTAGAATCTTGAAACTCTAATATTAGGATGTCGTGGAGAATGTTTGTCACTACCCATCACAGTCTCGAAGATGGTTAAATTGAGATATATGACTTTTCTAAACTGTAGCTTCATTGTAGAAAATGCAGAAGAATCACTCAAGGATTCACAACTTGATGATTTGCGAACTCTTTGCACTCCATATTTTTCTTCTGCGGAGGATGCGAAATTGATGTTGAGAAAAACTCCTAATATTCGGAAACTCATATGCGAATTTGAGGGTGTTAGCAGCAGTCATGAGTTCCCAGTAATGGATTTTCCGATTCAGTTTGAGACGCTACACATTTGTGGTAAGCTCAAAGGATGCGCCGATTCAGGAGCACTTATCAAACATTGCTCAGCTTCAGAACCTTCGGCTGTTAGAACTGCTAGCCATTGAATTTGACGATGAAAGATGGGAAGTGAGCAGTGACAAGTTCCCTCAACTCAAAGCCTTGAAACTGACATATTGTAGCAGTTTCAAAGAGTGGACTGTTTCCGATGATGCATTTCCTAACCTTGAATACTTGGTTTTGTGTGGATGCGATCTTCTTGAGGAGATCCCTTCTAATTTCGGAGAAATCTCTTCTCTGAAGTCCATTGAGGTGGAATATTGCAACGAATCTGTTGAAAGGTCGGCCAGGGATATCCGAGAAACACAAGTTGAATATTATCAAAATGCTGATTTCAAGCTCTTCATCAAGGAATCCTCCAGGTACACTGCACTACTACTAATCTACAGCTATATTCAGTTTCATTTTTAAACTCTTGTTAAATGCATTTTCTTTTAAGATGTCGCTTTTGTATGCACTTTCCTTTGTTTGACACCTTGTCTGAAGATTTACTATTAGTTTCTTTTTAATTAAAGATAATAGTTCTTGAAATTGAAGTACAATCAATTAAAAGATTAAAAAAGATGAATTTTTAGATATGAAAGATGGATAAAGCCTATTCCTTCTCAATGCAAACAATTACTCCAATTAATTAGGAAATTCCCTCCTGATTTTGCAGATGGCCACCGAATATCGCAGATTTTGATTCTGATGATGAAGCTTTTCTACGTGAAACTATTGAAAAGCATGGTTGTACAGCATGTAAAGGAGCTTTAGTTGAAAGAAATCAGTTTTGATGTATGTTTTGTAGCTTTAAATATTCTGGAAAAAACAATTACATTATACTTTATGAGCTATTAACTCATTCAGCTTCTTTTTCTTTTTTCAGAGAACGATGAGTCTATGGCTGGAGCACTTTGAAAGATCACTATGCAATTTTCTTAGTATAGTTTTTTCTTTAATAAATTATGTAAAATTGTCCGTCAGTTGTTTCATTCACTGTTAACCAATGTTTGGTGTAAGTCATTAGATTTTTTTGACTTCTGAGGTGAATGGTTTCGCCCTTTTCTTTTTTCTTAGTATGAGTTATGATACCCTAGTGTTTTTTATGAATTCACCAAAATGCGGTGATATTGCCACTGCTTAATTCTTGCTTCTACATCATACAACGCTTTCTTTGCACTTTTCCGTATCTGTTTCTTCCTATGAAATAATGCCAGTTTATGTCTTCAACTTGGAAAATCCTTCTTAAACGTTAATCATAATTCATAGCTTGATAGAAACTAAAGGTCCACCAAACTATATATAGAACCTGATTCTCTATTAGTTCTCACAGAACGCGCACTCACACCAATAAGTAAGTAACACAACGGAGTTTTGTGGAAAACTTCTAGCTCACGGGATTAAAAACCACGACCTATACTCGTAGGATTTCAACTTCACTACTGAGCAAACTTCAGATTACAAACTATTGTAACCTAGGAATTAAATTCTTAATATCTCACTCGTAATAACTTTATTACGAGCCTCTTTGTAATAACTCTATTACAAAGCTTACAACTCGACTAACTCTAGCCAAGACACAAACACAAGGTTTATAGTTTTAACAAAAGGTTTCCTACACAATGCTTCTAGCTAAGCTAAGTAGGAATTACAAGAAAATCATTTTAACAAAGATACAACATAACTAAGGACATGTAATAACTCAGTGCAGGAAACTAGTCCTTCATTGTGATGTTCTCTGTTCTTGAAGCCTTGAAAGTCACTTGCAATTTGGCAACACACTTGAGAGAAAGCTTGATGAAATCTGGAATGTGTAAGTGTTGTTTTTTTCTTTGCTTCATGTTAATATTGCCCCAGTGATGTCTGGATGATGCAAGCATATTTGATATAAGGGCATTCCTCATAAATTGATTGTTGCACTGTTTGCCTTGTTGTGTGTGTGCAGAGGAACAGTTGCAGCAATTTAATAGCTGCGAGGAGTTGACTGGTACAGTCAGCAGGGGAACTGATGTCCATCTGTTCCCCCTGTCGTTTCTTTGACTCAGAATGTTGGAACATGTCTCAGACTTGAGACTTGTTGATCTCGAGCACTTTGAGGATATGGAACTGGTTCCCCATCCGTTTCTTATCATTAAGTTTGTTAGATCATCAAAACATAACAGGACACATAACCTATCAATTTCTCCCTTTTTGATGATGACAAACTTGTAATTGAAGTTCCCCCTAAAAACCAGAGTATCATACATAATAATATATATTTCCTATATTCCCCCCTAAACTTGTTCCCCCTCTTGTTCCCCCTCAATTAGTTTTCCCTCTTCTGGCATCATAAAAAGACTAGTTACAAGTAATAAGCAAAAAGAAGTTTAGCATGGTTAGCTCATGCCACATGTACGCACACAATCATGACTAAAAACAGAGCATAAGAGCAAATCATGAATAGTAAAAGGATGTGATATTCATTAATTGGACATAAAAGGGAGCATAATTAGTAGTACCATTTGTTACATAACCATCCACAAAATAAAACAACAAAAAAGTACCAGCCAATAGTCACAACAACACAAAGGGATCAAAAACAGAGGACAAACAACTTTGAACTGGACACTGGGAAGAGAAGCAGTTTTTAAAGGAGCGTTGGATAGGGGAGGAAGAGATGAAGAGGCAAGGTTTCTAAGGAGGATGTCCATTTGAGCATTTGTTGACCCTTGCTCGTTGAGTAGCCTCTCCTTTAGGTCCTTAACCTATTTCCTGAGATCAGCATTTTCCTTGGTCAGTCGGGCAACCTCTATTCTTTGTGTACTGCTGGAACCAGGTGCCTCCTGGGCCTGACTAAGTTGTCCCTTAAGAATAACATTTCGTTCCTTCAACCTCCTAATCTCTTAGTTGGCAGATTCTGAGTCTCAATCAGTTGAGAGATAGTCAAATTGCTACCAACCCCTCATTTCTTATCAATGCACTCATACTTTTCTAAGGTGGTCTTGGAGAAGGCTTGCTTGCGAGTATCCACTGTAGCTTTTCCCAAAGGGACTTTGAAGAAATTAAATATCTTAGTGAGTAAGAACCCAAAGGGAAACCCATGATTACCATTCTTAAAGTCTGCCACTTTCTTTATGTGCTCGATCATGATACCCGACAGGTTGATAGTGGAGTATGCATTCAGTTCTTCCATGAGGAACATGTCTGCTCGTGATATAATAGATCGTCTTTCTACGCATGGTGTTCACCATGTCAAACAACAGTTGGCACACTAGAAGGAGGGCCTTCTTATGTACCCGTTTCCCGTGCTGTATTGCATCATCTTTCAAAATGACATTTCTGAAGTTTGGAGAATATGTTGCCTCAATGGATGATATTCACCTAGTAGGACTCCCAAGATAGTTCCCAACACAACCTTGTCCATCAAAAAGTCGACAACATTCACCTTTAAACAGATTTTATTTCCTTCCACTGTGAACATGTTTGCATAGAAACTACGCACTTCTTCCTCGTACACCTTAGGACTCTCACTTGTGAACAAGTGTGTCCACTGTTGAAACTCACAAATCTTAACCAGTTGGCGCATACCATTCTTGTCCAGAATATAATGGGCAAATGTTCTGCCCTACAACACCTTCTGTTTTCTCAGGTTTTCTCTTCCTTCATCCTTGGCCACACCCAACTTGGCCTTTTTGGAGGAACCAGGTTCCTCATTGACACCAGCTTTTCTTTTCACCGACTTTCTCACACTTTTTCTTTTCTTCGTAGATTTCTCAGATACCTTTTCACAAGATTTCTCAGACACTTTCTCACTAGAATCTTCTACCTCAACACTTTTTACCTCAACCATTTTCATAGATGACTCTTTCCTTGATCTTAGAACTACAGGTTTCTTAGAGGGCTTACGAATTAAGGAACCAGGTTCCTCATCCACCTCTGTATCAACATCAACAATAAGTGTCGGAGGCACTTCCTTTGCATTCACTAGCTTACCATCCTTTACTAATTTCCTTTTCCTCTTATTTTCTTTATTTTTCTTTAGAACTGATTCAAGGGCCTCCTTCTTTTGCAGCCTAGTAGTAGACCTATTAGGAGTGGTCTATTTGGGAGTTGCCCTTCTACTCTTACCAGTAATAAAACTAGCAATATATATATTGTCATAATCTTCCTCACTATCCTCATTCTCTTCCTCAGAAAGAAATCTCATCTTAGCAACAACGATGGTCAATGGCTCAACATTGAAATGAGGAGAGGGAGAAGGATCAGTACTGACCTGGGGTTCTTTTGAAGAACAGGGGGTTTCATCCCAAGCAGGAGCATAGGGCTCCTCTTGGGCAGAGGGATTAGGTCCCTCATGTTGTTCCCCAATAGTACTTTCAGGTGCCAGATTTTCAAAAGGCATCAGTTCCCTACCCTCTACCTATAGACTATCACCTTTCCCCTAAGTGCCAATAATTTCAGTGGCACTTTTATAACCACCAACTAAACTTCCCGTTTACCTTGAAATTGGTAATTACAATTAGATTTAATTTTTTGATTCTAAAAATACATGATCTATTTTACTACCAGTTGTTAGTCAGTAGATGCTAAGTGTTAGCTAGAAAAGCAAAGTAAGGGTAAGAGTAAATTGTTTTGTTCAAATCGAACGATTGTGGATTGGGGCCTCGAGCTAGCCTACGCTGGGCCTCGAGGTCAAGCTAAAGCTCTGGACTGGGGTCGGTCGATGAGGAACTAACAGTTCTGGGAGCCTTGATAGTAGCTCTTTATGGTTAATGAAGAGTAATAACTGAATAACAATTAATGAAACATAATAAATGTAAACAATAAATCAAAGTAGAGATGATGGAGAATGTTTTAGTTAGAGAGCAGAGAATGTTCTTGTTCTTGTATTGAATATCATGTGTGCAAGAAATAACAAGGGCCCCCTTTATATAAGAGAGGGAACCCCAGCATGGTACATGTATAATTATTACAAAGAAAAGTAGTTGGTACATCTACTTAATGGTCTGATACGGACTTGTACTATTCTTGCAGGCATTGTCAGCTTTGAGCACGCGCCTTGGGAATTTCCCGCTTGTCCATGATAGCCATCGATTTGTGCTACCTCAAGATAGAGTATAGGGAACTCTGGGGGTCGAACCTCGATCGGTGCCGCGTGCCTACTAGGCTATGGAATGTCATATCGATCATAAAATCGGAGCGTTCGATTTTAGCCGTGTACATATAGTCCCCGCATTTCTTAGAGTGAAAATGATAAGAAACGACCTTGAATTATTTCCTCTTCGATACATCCGTCATGACATCAGTTACATCATATCAAGCAATTGATGTGACGAAAAAGGATGTCTAAAAGTGGCATCCATACAACCTTCGAAGAGCCTTTAAATTAACTATAGCGGTCGGCTACCGTTTGGCCTGCTCCAATGTAAATGTTTGGCCTCTATAAATACTTCTTCCTTCGCCTCCTATTTTCCACTGTAAAAAGAGTTCTTCTTACTTTTCTCTTGTTCTCTTTCTCTGATTACAATCTCCTCTCTCCTTTGAAACCTTTTAACAAGAATGGTGAAGGCTTCCATCTCTGTCCCTCAGGAGGATGTGCCTCCCTCTTCTTCACGCTCGTCTAAGGGTAAGATAATAGTACCCCCTCATCTTGAGGAATTCATCCCAGGATCCTGCAAAATGACCTCCAATTTCAAGGTCGAGAAGCCTTCTTCAAAACCAGAATGGTGTGAACCTGTGTCTTGATATATTAGTTTAGTAGCAGACCCTGAGAAGGTAAAGACTGATTGCCGCTGGGGGAACGCGATGTCATTGGAGATTCCTTCTCGGGGAGAGGACATAACGACATACAAGGCCGACTTCCTTAGTGTGTATACCTATCCATTTACTCTTGTCCCGGTGGAGCCGTCCTCGCCTTTAGTAGACCCCGTGATCCTCGACTTCTGCAAACGATATTGAGTGACTCTCGGCTAAATTCATTCGTCGTTTTGGCGTATTGTTTATATGATCATATATTTTGCGAACATGATTAAGGGGATGCCTTTCACCCTCGACCACATGATCAGAATGTACAGTCCCCGACTCCTCCGAGGGGGCCTGATTAAGCTCTGATGTCGGGCCTCGAAAATCTTTTTTGCTTGTACTGACGAGGTTAGGGATGGAGGGTGGATGACCCGTTTCGTCCGATTTAGGACCTCAGAGCTGATCCTATTGGAGAAGATGTCGTTCCCCGTAAGGTGGAACACGAAACATAAGTGGATACACTGATTAAGTATTTTCTTTTCCTTTAGGATCAATCTCCCCATGAACTAACTTCCTACGCTGATGCAGCTGGCGCGGTGTACCCTGGTGCGGTTAGGGATCTCTCGGGTTGGGTTAGCTGGCAGGATTCGATTTGCCCATATGTTGAGTGCATGTGGCACAACCTATCTAGGGCTTGATGGGAGGCCAAGGACCACGGTGAGACCTCACTTTTGCTGTGGTTGAATCTCTCAGAAGAACTATCACCGATTGTGCCCTCATTCCCTATGTTTATATTTTGTATCTGCGCAGGTCTAGGAGAGGCCTCCTTGATGAGGGAAGCACCGACTGGGGAAGCAGATGCCCCGAAACCTGACAAAGAGAAGAAAAGACGAAAGGAATCGTTGACTGAACCTTCGAAATCCAAGAAGGCCAAGGTGGAAGAACCTAAGGATGATTCATCATCTTGAACTCCAGGAGTAGTGGGGAGTCCCCGACATGAAAGTGAGGAGAAAGATCATTCCTTGGTAGCATCCGAGGGAGGGGAAAACCTGATCGCCCCTCACACTGCTGAGACAGTGGCTTCCAAGTCAGAACTGGATGCTGTTGTTGTGCTACCTCAGGCTAAAGAGGCCTTCGAGGGTGTATCGGATAATGACCTTGAGCTGGTTGACGACCAAAATATTCCTCGAGCTGAGGTGCATTTGGTAGTCGGTCCGGGGGAGCCTAGTTCTAAAGCTCTCCAGAAATAAGAGATGGCCCCGATTGATCTAGTCGGGGCTATTGAACTGAGTGATTCCCCTCCGATACCAACTTTCCCTCCAATGGAGAAGCGGGATGCCCAAAATAAAGAATCTTCTGATGTGGGGGCGCCAGTCAGAGATAAAGATGCGTTTGAGAAGTTTTTTGATGCGCCCAAGGAAAACCGTGAGCTTGGCGCATCACTTATTTTCAGTGAGATCGATAGGCTCTGTGAGCAGGTAAGTTTTTGTAAATTCTGCTCGGCGTCCTAATCTTTGTGTTTCTAACTTTGTTTCTTTCACGGTTCCAGGCCAAGGTGCTTTATAATCAAACCTTTGCCAAGTTTCAAGCTGAGTTGACCCGCTATGAGGGTGAGCGCATAAAGATCACCTCGGAAGCCGATGAGCTTAGAGCTCTTTTTATCAAGAAGGAGGAGGAACTCCGTGGCCTTCGGGATTGTTTGGAGGCAGCATCCCGTAAGAAGACTCATCTCAATGAGTAGGTTATGTATTTTCCGTTTGTTTTTGTCTGCATGTTTACCTAATTTCAGTGTTTTAATGCCTTTGTGCTGATCTACGCAGCTTGAGAAGAAGGATGTCCAATGAGGGAGGAGCTCCGAGCAGAGACTCTAAAATTCTTGAACTCAAATGACACGTGAGTGAGATAGCTTCTGAGAGAGATACCCTCCAGGGGAAGGTGGTCTTTGTCGGGTATCAATTTCATAATGCGAGGGCAGAGAGTAATAAATATAAAGATCTTTATACTGAGTTAGTTGTTGCGCTATCCGGGATCGAGGCTGAAGCCGAGGCGCTCGTATCCTCGCACAAAGAGGATGCTATCGCTGCAAATGCTTAGGCCAGGAGAGTGTCCGAAGGGGCCGAGATACAATATACTCGAGCCATGGAACATGCTCGAATAGAATCTAGGAGGTGTGCTCTCGAGGATATACATGCAGGGGCATTGATCTGTATGCCGAGCTCGAGAGGGTAAAGACCCTAGAAGATAAGGCTGTGGCCCTGCTTACTTTTGAAAGTGAGTCGAGCAGTGGCTCGGAAGATGATGAGGATGAAGGAGAAATCCCCAAAGGGGAAGAGGCCTTTGAAGACCCTGGGGCCGTGGCCGAAGCCGTTGGGGGAACAACCTCCGAGGGAGCCGTCAAAGGCATTGACCCGGTGGTAGATTAGGGTTTTATTTGTTCTCCCCCTTGTAAGGGCTTTATAGTCCTTGTGAATGTACCCCTGTGAACAATATATATAAAAAGCCTTTCATTTTTCATCATTTCTCATTTTTCCTTTGCTTTGACAATTGATCCGAAAATTTGGACCTCAGATTAAACCCTTGGGTTCTTGCCACTGCTGGGCGATTTGAGACAGTTTAAAGTTAACCATTTGGGGATTAGTCCCCGAGTGAGGTTCTAGACTCGAGTTTATCGACCTTTAGATCTAGAAATCGGCCCTGAGATTATTTGGGCCGACCTTAGGCTCTTATGCGTTGGGTCGGTGTGACCTATGTCTTGCCCCCTTTTCCCCCTTCATATCAGAAAATCGGGTTTTTGATATTTTTGGTATGGGACCACTCTTTTCCTTTTGGGAAAGGGGTTTGCAATTTTGAAGAGACGCCACCTAATGATTTAAGGCGCATTAGGACACCTATAGGGTTCATTTCTAAATATGTTTGATAACCAGAGATAGGGTAATGGATTGAAATTATCCCAAGGGGAAGGTGTTAGGCACCCCTCAGGATCCACTAGTGTGGTTCCCGGCCAGACAGTTTTTATGAATTTGTATAATTTGCAAATAGGCAAGTATTGGCTCAAATAGTAGGGGATTTAAGTTCGAATACACATATGTAAGAAAACAACTAAAAGAGGCGAGATTTTGAAAAGAGTTACAATTTAAACATACTTGTAAAAAGGAAACGGGTCCTAGGTTTGTTTATAATATGGATCATGTCAATGTAATACCCGATACGACACTCCTCAAAAGAGGGGATACACGTGGTATTAATGCATCGGTCATCATATCCATATTTACCCTTTCCTACCCCATGGAGGTCATTAAAGTGAGGATTGGTCTCGGCTCTTATTGCACGCTGTTACCCATCCCTTTCTATCAGTCCCGGAGGAATTTGGGACTTCTATTCTATAAGGAGGTTCTAGGCAGACTCTCAGGTTTAATGGAAAAATACTAAGGCGACATTAAAAATAAGTAAGACTGCATTTAAAGGGGGGGAAAACAGAGAAAATAAGCAGAAGGCCTAGTTATACCTCTACAGATAATGCACATAGACAACATGACTTATACACAGTTAGGGGTCATTTGGTAGGGTGCTATAAGAATAATGCTGAATATGGTGTATTAGTAATGCTGGTATTAGTTATGCTTGCGTTAGTTATGCTGGTATTAGTTATGCTGACATATTTCTTATTCATTGTTTGGTTTGATGTATTAAAGCATTGCACAATTTCTAAAAGAACTGCTTGTTTACAATAATGCCCTCAAAACCAATCCATCACTCTAACTTTTTAAAGAGACATATTTTGAGAAATGTTTTTATATGAAAAAGTTTAAAAAAAATTATTTGATTTGTCTACATATATTGTAATATATAACTAAATATTTATTTATAAAAAAAGGAATATGTTAAGTATTTATTTATTTACTAGAGCTATAATTTTATTTCTCACTACTTGGATTATTTTAAACTTGCATTTAATATAATAACTAGCATATTTTAATCAAGCATAAATTTTGAAGGATAATTTTGTCTTTAACTAAGCTAATGCATGCATTAAAACCCATTGCATTGTTAATACCATGGTTTTCTATGCATTAGTTATGCATAGAATAATACCAAATAGGATGTATAAGTAATGCTTGCATAACTAATGCATAGGTTCAAAATGTCTAGCAAACATGGTATTATTAATACACAAAACTAATGCATGCATTATTTTATCTAATGCATCCTACCAAACGACCCCTTAAGGTCTGAACTTAAAAACCTAAAGCAGGGTGTTTAATTTGTTGCAGTAGAACCAGATTTATTGCATGACTCAGATAAGAAGTCTGAATCAGGCTTGCCTACTGGTTGTAACAATTGATAATTAAACAAAGGCAGTTCCAGTTTTATTTAAGTTATTACCTAATGCTTGCCTAGGCGCAAAGCGAGATACAGTAGTTGTTACAAGTCATTAAGATAGTTTGGAGATTATTTTTTAATACCTAGAACATGCTGCTCTAGGTGTTCAGCACATAGAATTATTGTCAATTGATTGTAAAAGACTGAGTAAAGTTGTTTTATTCCTTTTTGTGCATTCATAGTTAGCCTAAGCGTGTTTAAGCGAAATCCTAAAGACATGGTATCTAATGTCCAGAGATGCAGAATGATGTATATGCAGAAACCTAAGCAGGATTTCTATATGCACAAATATTATAGTGTTTAAACATGATTTCCAGAATATGTAGAGATGATATGTTTGTGAGTGTTGTTTAGCCTAAAATAGGATCTCTAAGTATGCATGGAAGTAGGAACATGATCGCAGAAAACACCGGTTATTAACACATTTAACGCAGGATTTTCTAAGTGATATGATAGTGAAATGGACATGCTGACAATAGTAAGTGTAAGTCATAGGGAACATGATCTCTAATGCATAAAATGAATCCTAAACATGGTTTCTATTGCATAATTAAGAATATAAACCTAATAACATGCTTTCTACCCTTTAACAACTATAACATGCATATTTCCCATCCCTTTTCACTAGTGAACCCCATACTTGTTTACAAATTATTACAGACCATGTGATTGAATTACATAAGAAATGCAAAAATAAGAAATTACAACCATAGGAAGCCTAATTCTGACTTCCTCTCTGAGTTATGTAATAAACCACCTCAGATACCAATAATATTCCAAAGCATTTCTCATATCTGGGTGTGTCAGAGTTCCCTAAGGATCTCAAGGGATCCCAGGCACTGCTCACACCCAGATTGCATAACCAAGAGTAAGTGCAGTGTGGAAGGGCTAGCTCTTATGTGTCCAGGTTCAGAGGGAGCTCAAGGGTCCCAAAGCGAGGCTCACACAAGAGGGACATAACCTAATGATCTAAGAGTATAGTGAAAGTGTAGGAACACATATTTGAAAAAAAGGAGTTTGTTGTAGAAACAGTTTTGAAAGACTGCATGTTTGAAATGAGTTTGTAAAACCGCAGGAGAGTTGATTAATGAAAATAGTTTTTTGAAAGGGAAAGGGGATAGGAGCAACACAACACACACAGAACCAGTTTAGAGAGTAGTGCAGCTTCAGCAATTACAAGCAGGGGAGTAGGGGTTGGGGACATAGAGGACCTAAATCAAAAACACATAATTAGTCATGAATGAGTGTTAATCAAGTACATGAAGAGGCATGCTAGTGGAAGGACATAAACATGAGCAAGTAAACATGCTGATTACATTTTGAACAAGGTGGGTAGAATTTTAAGCATGCCGAGTAAAGCAATAAACAAGAGTACAATTTAACAGCACGAGCCACTAAGTTAGTGTAGAAAGAGACAAGGATTGACACACAAAAGAACACATAGAGTTGATCTTCAGAATTTAAACTAAGAACATACCAGTTGAAGAAGCAAAGTGGAGAAAAAGTAAAGTAATCGGAGCTCTTTAGTCTAGACTTAGCTTTTAGCCGGCTAGACAAAGCAGTAGCACAAGTAGTAGTAGAGAAAGAGAGAGTTTGAGTGTGTAAGTGTGTGTTCTGAACTTAGTTGTTCGTGTTTTTTTAAAGAAGAGAGGGTAGGGTATTTATAACTTTCAAAACGAGTAGAAAATAAGGTAACAAGTAAAAGTTTACCACAAATATGGAAATAATCACAATTAGAATCCCATTAATACAAGTACTTCCCTTTAACCAAGGAATTACTGCTCAAACGGATACTAACAAGGTTAATTAAGGAACGACAATCAATTGAGAAAGATTGATTTTTTACCAAATAAGAGATAGTAAAAGTATAGAGTATATAATCGAGTCTAGGTACATAATATATTTTATTTGAGGAAAGGATTCAGCAGGATAAAACATCACAGCACATAAAGGAAGAGAATCAATCAACTTAAACAAATGAGTAAAAATTAGGGTTTATAAGAAAACCTTGCAATCAAACCGTAACTTAAGGAAATCAAGATCAATCAAGAAGGAGTCATGATTGACATATAAATAGAAAAGAATGAATAGGAGTATCAGGCATGCAAGGCCGAACATATTGCTAAAAGAAGCAACTAGATAAACATACAGTAGTAACACGAGTAGGCTAAGGATTCTGTAGTAAGAGAACCTACTTGAAGCATGGTAATCAAAAAGTCAAGTAGTCAGGGCTAACACATAGAACCATAGTGGAAAACCAAACTAACAGGTAAGAGGGTCAGAAACAAGTAAAGAAATCATAGTAATAAGTGAGGAAATCCTTTTCAAAAATTAGGGTTTTAACAAAGTTAGGTTAAAAACGGTAAGAACTCAGAATCAGTCAACAATAAGAGGATCTAAACACGAAGAACTCAATCGAAATAAGTATATATACAAAACAAACGAAGACAGTTCCAAAACCTCGGACAAAACCAAGGATACTTAGGGTTTTCAACACGATAAACCAGGTAGAAGAAAACATAAACAACCGTTTAAACTTAGTCAAATCATAAGATAATACTGAAAAATCAGAGGAGAAGTCTTTTAGAAAAGATTGAGAAAACCCTAATTTTTGAAGACAAAGAGTCATTTTGAAAAAGAATCGGAAAACCTTTGAGGAAAACACTTAAGAGGTTCATAACATGCACAGATCTAAGACAGATCTGAAAGAAAAATTGGAAAGCTCTTAAACTAGGGTTTCAAAGAACCTAGAAAAAGTGAGAAAACTTCGAAAAGTTACCGATCTAGCGAGAAAAGCCATGGATCTGACTTGAACGGCCATGGATGACCGGAAAAAGACCAGAGATAGAATTTGAGCAAGGACCAGACCAGATCTCTTCAAGATCTATCCATGGAATCACAAAAGTGGGCCACCAAGAGACGTAGAAGACCGGTGTACATCTCAAACAGCCATGAGAGTCCATGGATTGGGTGGGGATTGAAAGAGATTAGGGTGGATTTGGGTGGCGGTGACTAGGGTTTAGGTGAGGTTGCAGAGAGAATTGGAGAGGAAGGGGATTCAAGTGCGGCGGGTTGGTGGAAATGATTTAGGGTGAGGGGGTCGTTTGGGTTTATTTTAGGCAGGTGGAATGGTGACCGTTGATCTGAATAATCAACGACCCAGATTAACTGACGTAGGTGGGGATCCGGGTTTGGGTAGGGTTAAAATTGGGTCAGGGTTGGTTTTAATTATAAATTAGTCCGGGGAATTGGGTTTTGATTTGGTTAGATTTGAAAGCCAATTTGGCTAAAATTATAATGGTTTTATAAAAATTAATTTAAAAGGCTAAAATGATTTATAACACATAAATAAAAATTTAAAAATACAGGATCCAATTTTATACGTATAAAACATATTTAAACCTTAAAAGGGCTAATATTGCAATTATGTGCAATTTAGCTTTTAAAAATACTAAATAAAATTGTAAAAATATATAAAAATTAATTTTGCCATATTTTATCATAAATATAAAAATTCAATAGAAGAATCATCAAAATAATAATTTTGAAAATAATTATTGGGATTTTATGGATAAAAAGGGGGAAATAAATCAATTAAAAAACCTTTAAAACTATGGAAAAATGATAAAACTCTTGGACATGCTTATATATGCATACATATACTATTTTGAAGGTATTTTGCATATTAAAAATATATAGGGAAAAATTGGGTATCAACAACCTCTAATCAGCCCTGAGGCTCCTTTAAGTTGGCGACAATGGCTTTTACGCATTGGGTCGGTACGACCTTTAATTTAAGCTGGCGATAGTGGATCTTATGCATTGAGTTGGTACAACCTTTAATTTAAGCTGGCTATAGTGTCTCTTATGCGTAGGGTTGGTACGACCTTTAATTTAAGCTGACGACAATGGCTCTTACGCGTAGGGTTGGTACGACCTTTAATTAAAGCTGGCGACAATGGATCTTATGCGTAGAGTCGGTAAGACCTCTAGTATAGGCTTTATTTTTCCCTCGTGAAGTTTGTGTTCGTCTGACTCTTCGACGGTCCAAAAAGAACCTCGATTGTGAGCCGTTATGTGACGATAGATAAGCACCTCGGGAGGTTTCGCTCGATGTCTAAATTGTTTCAAAGCCTTTTTGTTGTTTGGAGCTGATATGATCGAAGCTCTTTTGCTTATACCGAGGGTAGCCTAGTTAACCAGTTCTTTTCGAAGCATTCCAAAGTAATTGAAGGCCTGTGATTTTATGGCGACAGTCGGGCATCCCCGAGTCGCGTTAGGCTGGAGCCTTGTGACCGGAGTCATTGTGTTTGGCCATAGAGTTTTAGTCCCCGAGTGAGGTAGCCTCGACGTCTATATCGAGGGTATGCCTTTTTAGGGGTCTTACAAGTTCGAATATATAGTCTTGACTTTAAGATCAGGATTATGCCTTTTGTAAGGTCTTATAAATTTGAGCATGCCTTACTTGAGGTCTTACAGATAGGTTACTTATTACAGGTATAATTCATGCCTTGCTTGAGGTCTTACAGATTTGGGCATGCATAGAGGTCTTATAACATTGAGGATGCCTTATGGAGAGCTTACATTGTTGATAATGCCTCATGGAGGTCTTACATTGTTGATAGTGCCTCGAGCCTCATGAAGGTCTTACATTTTTGGGCATTGCCACATGGAGGGCTTTCAGGCTCGAGGTTGCCCGCTCGGTGTCTTATGGCCTTGAATTTTTGATAGTTCGATGGGGTGAAAGTCGGCGACAGTCCCCGAGACATCGAAAGCTTTTGGCTCTGGAGCCGTTCTTTGTAAGATTGACGTTGCCTCATTTGAGGACTTACGAGCTCGAAGTTTCTGGCCTGGAGGTCTTACGACTTCGAGGTTTTGATGTCAATCCCCGAGAGTTCGGGAAATTTCTGGCCCTAGGGCCGTTGTTTGCAAAAATAACAATCTTCTTTCGGAGCGTAAAGTGCTTTGATAGTTAAAATATTCCTTTGATTACTTGGTAGAAGTATACATAGTTTTTGCCGTCGAGGGTTCGATCATTTTTTGCGGACATGGTTCATTTGACCGTTTGGACCGATACATCATTTTTCTATCGAGGCCTTCTTTGGATCATCTTGATTTCTTCAGGGAGGTGATCTCCGGGGGAGATGCCCCCCAGTATTTGAGGTTAATTGAAGAGGAGCCTTGAATACTTGTTAAGTTATCCTTAGGTAGCATATGTATGTTGCCTCGTTAAAAACCTGATCGGTAAAACCCTTCTCAGGATAAAAATCCGATCGAAGGAAAAAAGTGCAACACATGATATAGAATCCAAGGTCTTTGAGTCATAGGATGTTTCGGTGTCTTCCATCGGACACTTCAATAGTAATAGCATTTGAGCATTGATATGTTCCAATTGCTTCGAAGCTGTTCGCCTTCCGTGGTACCGAGCTTGTACAACCCTTTGCCGATAACTTCGAGGACGTGGTACGGTCCTTCTTAGCTCGGGCCTAGATTCCCTTCATTAGGGTTTCGAGTGTTTAGGGTGACTTTCCTCAGGACTAAGTCCCCGACTCCCAAGGCCAGAGATTGGTTCTCATGTTATAGTACCTTTATATTCTTTGTTTTTGGGCGGCCATTCGGACTAGTGAAGCTTCTTACTTTTCATCTAATAGTTCGAGGGATGCAGTCATAGCCTTGTTGTTTGAGCTCTCGGTGGCATGACAAAATATGGCTCTTGGCTCTTCGACCTCGATCGGTATTAAAGCCTCAGAGCCGTATACTAGAGAGAAAGGCGTCTTTCATATGCTCGATTTTGGAGTTGTTCGATATGGCCATAGAACCTCGGGCAACATTTCTCTCCATTTTCCTTTCACATTTTTCTAACTTCTTTTTCAAGTTTTGAATAATGGTCTTGTTTGTGGACTCGGCCTGACCGTTCACACATAGGTGGTAGGGTGTTGACAAGATCCTTCTGATTTTACGATCCTCGAGGAACTTTGTTACTTTGCTCCCGATGAACTGCTTCCCGTTATCACACGCTATCTCAGAGGGAATCCCGAATCGACACATGATATGGTCCCAGATGATGTTAATGACTTCTTTTTCCCTTATCTTCTCGAAGGCCTGGACTTCCACCCATTTTGAGAAGTAGTCAGTCATAAATAAAATAAATCTAGCTTTACCTATTGCCATTGGCAGGGGTCCGACGATATCCATCTCCCGCTTCATGAACGACCATGGTGACAAGACTGAGTGTAGCTATTCACTGGGTTGGTGAATCATTGGTGCAAATCTTTTGCATTTGTTGCATGTCGGACGAATTCTTTGGTGTCCTTCTCCATGATGTCCCAATAGTAGTCCGCTCTGATCACCTTTCGGACTAAGTAATCAGTACCGGAATGATTTTCGCAAGTGCCCTCGTGGATTTCCCGGAGCACGTAATTTGTGTCTCCCGGTACCAAGCATACTTCTAGGGGCCTATAAAAGGTTCTTCTGTACAGAGTTCTATTTTCGTCGAGTGAGAACCGGGCTGCTTTGGTTCGCAGGGCCCTCGACTCTTTTGGATGTGCAGGTAGCTTCCCACTTTCCAAATAATTGATATTTTTATTTCTCCAATACCATGTGAGGCTAGTGGAGTTGATCTCGACATGGCCTTCTTCGATCACTGATTTGGACAGCTGAACAACAGCCCCAGAGAGTATGTCATCTTCCTCGACAGATGATCCCAGGTTTGCAAGAGCATTGTCATGACCCCAAACCGGCCCGGTCGTGATGGCGCCGCTGAACAACAGCCCCAGAGAGTATGTCATATTCCTCGACAGATGATCCCAGGTTTGCAAGAGCATTGTCATGACCCCAAACCGGCCCGGTCGTGATGGCGCCTCTCGTGAAGACAAGGCCAACCGATACAACACTCACCTTAACCCTTTAAGCATTAAGAGTCATTTTTAAGTCTTTAAATTAAACAATGTTTCAAAATAAAATCCTGGAATAATAGTGCGGAATAAAATACCAGCCCGATATCGGGGTGTCACTAGTCATGAGCAACTATCAAGGTCTGGATACAACAAAAGTCTAAAAAGGTACTAAATACAGTAACAACAATGAGGGGAAGGAAGCGGTGCTGCGAACGTCATGCAACCACCTTGCTAACTCTGATGACTCCATGGCTGAGCTATCAACACCCGCTACCGGGTTCCGATATACCTGAATCTGCACACGAGGTGCAGGGAGTAATGTGAGTACTCCAACCCAGTAAGTAATAAGAGTAAATAAAGGCTGAGCAGTAGGAAACAATGAATCCACATTCACGTTAGGCTCAATAACCACAACAGGCCTTCAAATCATAATACGAGTAAATCTTCCCTTTTAAAATCCAACTTTTAGTAAAAATCATTTTGAAATACTTTCCAGCAGTTTCGGTAGGGGTTCAATACCATTTAAGATAATAATAGAGATTAAAGCCATAATCGGCCTCTCGGGCAAAACATAGTTTGTAAAACAGCCCCTCGGGCAAAACAGTAATCATAAGCACTTCATAACTTAAAAATCTCAGTGAAAATAACCAATGCCAAATCAGTGATTAATTTCTGAACATCTCATAAACCCCAGTTTAAATAAAAGTTGTTTTAAAACATTTGTTCAACTTTTCGATAGAGGCTCAATATAAATATGAGTGAAAACAGTAGATTAATCAACATATTCGATAGAAAGTCACTTTAAAGAGGAATGAAATCAATAAGTCCATAAACATGCCTCTCAGGCAAAAACATCACTCATATGCATGTATATATCTATCGCCCCTCGTGCTAGCCTCTCTGTCACTCGTGACTCAACTCTTGCCAATCAGTACTCGCACTCAGCATTCATGCTTAATTGGTACCGTATAGTAACCGCTGCGGCGTGCAACCCAATCCATATATCTCTCCAATAACTGAAATCAAAGTAACCGCTGCAGCGTGCAACCCGATCCATGCATCGATGTGGCGCACAACCCGATCCATATAAATAGTCGATTGCGCTCACTGGGGGTGTGCAGACTCCGAAGGGGCTCCTAAAGCCCAAGCGCTATATTGCTGCGGTGCGCCGCCCGATCCATATAAGTATCGATGCGGCGTGCAGCCCGATCCATAGATATATAATCCTCACAACTAGGCCCTCGGGCTCTCTCAGTCATTAACCTCACCATCAGACTCCCAGTCTATCCCAGTCATCAATCTCACAATCAGACCCTCGGTCTATCTCAGTAAAACAGAGAACTCAGCCCAAAACAATTTCCACATTTTAAGAATATAGTGACAAAGCCAGATTTGAGCAGTAAACAGGTAAAACATGACTGATAATATTCTTTCAAACAAATAGAGTGAGGAAAGATAGTAAAAATGCCCCTAAGGGTCTCAACAAGTCGGCACAAGGCCCCAAACATGGCATACAACCCAAAAATATAATAATGTCAAACAATTAACTATCAAATACGCATTAAAATATTCGTTCGGGATGGACTAGGTCACAATCCCCAGCGGTGCTCTACCCCACGCTCGTCATCCAGCGTGCAAGTCACCTCAAAGTAACACAACGACGTATAATTAGGGGTTTCAAAGCCTCAGGGCAGCATTTACAATCATTACTTACCTCGAACCGGCTAATCCTCTAGCTGGCGATGCCTTTGTCGCTCAAATCGATCTCCGAATGCCTCAAATCTAGCCACAATAATTCGATTCAGTTAATAATAATTATAGGAATTAATTTCATATGAAATTCTATATTTTCCATTAAAAATCCGAAATTGCACTCAAAATTCGCCCGTGGGGCCCATATCTCGGAACCCGAAAAAAATTACGGAATATGAAACCTCATCCAAACACGAGTCTAACCATACCAATTTTACTAAAATCCGACTTCAACTCGGCCCTCAAATCTTCAAATTAAACCAAGAGGGCTTTTCAAGATTTTCCCAACTAAAATCACCAATTAAATGCCAAAACTAGTAATAGATTCGGGTAATCTAACCAAAATTAATTTAAGAATACTTACCCCATTGTTTTCTCTGAAAATCTCCCGAAAATTGCCTCTCCCCGAGCCCCAATTTGGTAAAAATGGAAAATGGGATTTGTCCCATTTTCCAGAACTTAACATTCTGTTTGAGACTGTTCACGGGGTACTATTCACGGGGGACTGTTCACGGTATTGTTCACAGGGTACTGTGCATGGTATTGTTCACGGGGTACTATACACGATACTGTTAACGCTTGTGCGGTCACTGTTCACACGTGCGAAAAATGCAAAAACTGCCCAGAAAATTGCAGCAACTTTTCTTTTCACTAAAAAAGGCTCTAACTCCATCATACGAACTCGGAATTCGATGATTCTTGTTCCTATGAGTCACAAATAATAATACAAACATAGCCCTTCAGTCGAAACTTAATTCGGAGCTCATTTGCTCAGTTCAATGCCCATTTCGCTCGTTAAACAATCAACTCATGTTTCATGTCAAAAACCCAATCGCGGCTTGATGAAATTAGACCAAACTTTCCAGATCAGTCCTATAATTTATTATCAAAATTCAGGAAGTCTCGAAATCAAATTTCGATCTCTAGAACTAAAAATGGACCTTTGGATCATTACATGCTTATGCTCACAACGACAAAATCTTCCAAAAACTCTTCCAAAACATATCTGAGCCTCATGGGACCCCAACCAAACATGCCAACACACCCCATGACATAATTCAAACTTGTTCCAACCTTCGGAACACTCAAAACAACATCAAAACATCAAATCACCCTCGGATTCAAGCCTAAGAATTCCAAAACTTTCGAAATCCGAATTCGATCAAAAAGTCAACCAAACGACGTCCAAATGACCTGAAATTTTGCACAAACATCACAAATGACATAACGAAGCTACAACAACTCTCGGAATTCCATTCCGACCCTCGGATCAAAATTTCACCTATCAACCGGAATTTGCCAAAATATTAACTTTGCCAATTCAAGCCAAATCCTTCCACGGACTTCCAAAATGCATTCTGATCGCTCTCTTAAGTAATAAATCACCCAACGAAGCTATCCAAATCATAAAATTTCCGATCTGAGCTCATATACAAATAGGTCAACTCTTAGTCAAACCTTTCAAATTCAAAGCTTTCAACTGAGACTGTTCCTTCAAAATCATTCTGATTTTCCTGAAAACCAAAACCAACGATCTAAATCAGTCATAATACGTTACACGAGGCAAGTCATGCCCGAGAACTGGCGATCAAAGTACAAAAGCTCAAAATGACCGATCGGGTCGTTACATCCTCCCCCACTTAAACACACGTTCGTCGTCGAACGTACTCAGAGTTGTTCTAAAAGCCAACCAATAGCTGAATAACTTTACCATGCATAACCCGAGGGTGATCCCACGTCACCCTATCTCATATAGGTGTGATAACACATAGAAGCTGAAATTACACAACCCAATCTAGCCCATGAATCATAGAACCACGTTTTCACTTCTGAAACCATCAATACGATCAAAACCTCACACTCATACACTGAATAGGCCCGAACCAACTGTAATAGACTAAGACTACAACCTCAGGTGCAATTATATGATATACCACATAACTCAAACACTCGTAGCGATAACTTCTATTCACAGTATCTGCACATAACAATCGAATACCGACAGAAAACCTCTTATCAACTAAAGTCTTATTCCAACACTTCCATATACTGCCAATGATAAATGAAACACGCAATAAACCATAACCATTTCTCAGATCAACCACTCATAAAGCCACTTCTCCTTTGGCAAGGACCATAGCACATTTCTAGCCGAACCTCGATATTTATCCTCCCGACATGCTGAAATCGAATCTGTTTGTATTCATTAAAGATCCCAACGATCTCCTCTAATCCAACACACTATTCTGGTGACATGACACATCCGTACAGGCCTAAAACACCACTTGCATAATATGTGCACCAATAAGCAATGGTCCGAACATACTCAAATCATGAAAATGACTCAATTGAAAGAGCTGTACCTCAAGCTCACTAGTACCGCCATAACACAAGGCTGAGAACCCGCCTCGCATTGTAGGAACATAACACACGAATCTAACCTGCAAGGTCATACCTCCATATAACTTCGCTGTGATGCGCGATCCTATATAACACTGTTCCACATGAAACACATCAAGTCATTATGCTCGAAATCGACAACCACGCATAATTTGATGTCTGGAACCAAAGCAATCATTACACCCACGGTGAAACAAATAATATACACCATGCACACCCGATAGGACATAACCAATACGCCGTTCACCGAGCAACACCAAATTACTCTTCCCGCTCGACTTCCACTATGAATCCCTAATAGAACTGCACCATATGTGCCTATAACCAACAAATCATAATGCCTCACAACATAGAAAGGTAACTCATAGGTCTCCCCAGATTACTAATAAGCTCAATAACAGACGAATCAACACACACCTCACCATTGGCAACTCGAAGTCAACCAAGCCGTCGTGATACAGAACACACATCCATATAGGTCTACCAATGGACCATACATCAAGTCTAGTCACACACAATAGATAAATAATCCTCCGAAGGTTCATAACGACTGAATCATAGCACATACTACCGTCTGACCAACCTTAGCTATTTTCTCACAGTCCACAACCGCAATACCTATGATGTATTATTAACTCAACCACATTTCCCTCTTTCTGAAGTGCATACCGTTATCAAGAAACACCATTTAATAATATCATTTACCTAGTCATCTGAAACTGCCTGTGCTATCTAAGAATTTATGACCTTCCTTTCAAAATTGAATTGCGACCTTACATATGCCAATCCCCGCCCTACACTACATACCACATATAACATGCCATCCTATGATAAATATGAGAACTTTAAAATCCCTTTCCGAGCCACAATCAACTACATATTCACTAGTCACGAACCTTCCATTGGTCCCATCTAGAAGGAAAATCACTATACATCCCATGTTCATAGAAAATATACATTCCCAAACCGCGATGAAACCATCAAGAACTCTCCGAGTTCCCTTTCCACAAATCAGACATGTCAGGACTGAATCCTTCTAACTCGATAAAGCTAAGCAAGTCATCAAAACCTAAGAGCATCGCCGCAAAATACCTAAAAGAACTCATTACCTTGAACACACACACAAAATTAATCATATCCTTACCATACCGATTCGGTCTACTATCAAACTATTCCATCTATCTAAATTTCCTTCTGATTCATTTTCAACTTGATATTCTCTCTTGCTGTAGCACCACAATTTCTCAACCCAGGATTACCACACGAGACCCAAGCATAAAACCACACTGTCTAATACTCATAAGCTGTTGAATACTCTCTTAAATATTCCCAAAAGAACCACATTCGAAATACTTCGCTCTGAAGAACTTCCTACGAATCTAAATCTGTTACCTCCTAATATTAATACATAGAATCCTACAATTAATATAGAAAACACCACAAGTCTTGCCATCTTCCACTGAAAACTTAGTTTCTATCCATAAGTACAACTTAGAAGCCTCCAATTATTGCATGTAGAGTTTTGAACACAATAGGACCATTCTCTAGAGTCATCCACACTACTCAAACCGTAGTTAGATTGATTAAATGAACCAAACAACTTGTGCTTTATTAGCACTCCAACACTGCAGAATGTGACCTCATTCCAATATAACCAAGCAACTTCTTACCCTATGCACCGGGCATTCCTTACCAACCACAACTCAAGTCATTCCCCGATTCTCGTACACCCATAAAGCATAGCATAGCCTTTATTGAAATTTCCTTTACTCGAGCCATAACTAATTCACAAATGCGCCTCGAACTGGGTCCATTAGAGCATATAACCGTGCAATCAACTTCAATAGTGGACTCCCCCACTTGGCTCAAAGCCATAGGTCAAACACGAACCATAACTCATAACACATACGCTTTATTGCTGCCATAATACCATAGTGAGATTAACTCAATCCTTCTTAAGCTTGTGGAACACAGACCATCTGGTACTTTATATCTTCTACAAATCTCGTATTTACTCTCATAACAATTAAACCCACTCTCTTAAGCGACCCAAATTAAATTCACATATATATTTCACTTATAAATGGGATCTTCTAACGGACAACATAAAGATCACACAACTCCAGAACACTTTGCAGGAGATAACCCACCTGCTCTGCCTTAACTAACATTTATGTATACCTTCCACCATCATAAACTGTACGCAGTCACTTAGTCTTCTTGAGTATGAACTCATACCGCAACATGAATTTTTTTTTAATTCACTCACAACTGGGAAATATGAAAAGGTTCTTCACACGCCCATAACTCGGGGCTATACCTCGAATCAAGATGGAATTCGAGCACCTAATAGTTCTTATATCCTCCAGCAGACCCTTCTTGTCGTTTCCAAATCATATGAATACATCTCGCAGAACTAACATACTCATCACATAGTTACTCAACCATCACTTCCACTAATAGGGACAATATCGAACATATAAGTTCAAAACACTTGCTCACACAATCAACACCTCAGTGCTCAAGCCATAGGTAAAGATCCGACCTCAAGTCCTTCAGACTGGACCAACATCAACTTACAGAGATCACACCTCGCCCCTCGATCGGGAAATCACAAACCATCAAGGCACATCTGATACTGAGCGATCATGTGCGCATACGAACACGTGGAAGGAATTCAAAGAGTTACATTTCAAGTTGAATCAAAGGACGCACGATAAGAATTCAAGAATGTGAAGTTTTCCTAAAGGTTCTGCAGCCTCTCGTGGATAAATACAGATGACTTCGTACCGATTCGCGAGACTCTCCTAAACCTGCTCATGACTCGTGAGACCTATGTAACCTAGGCTCTGACACCAACTTGTCATGACCCCAAACTGGTCGGGTCGTGATGGCGCCTCTCGTGAAGACAAGGCCAGCCGACACAACACTCACCTTAACCCTTTAAGCATTAAGAGTCATTTTTAAGTCTTTAAATTAAATAATGTTTCATAATAAAATCCTGGAATAATAGTGCAGAATAAAATACCAGCCTGACATCCGGGTGTCACTAGTCATGAGCAACTATCAAGGTCTGAATACAACAAAAGTCTAAAAATGTAATAAAAACAATAACAACAATGAGAGAAGGAAGCAGTGCTGTGAACGTCATGCATCCACCTTGCTAACTCTGATGACTCCGCGGTTGAGCTATCAACACCCGCTACCGGGTTCTGATATACCTGAATCTGCATACGAGGTGCATAGAGTAATGTGAGTACTCCAACCCAGTAAGTAATAAGAGTAAATAAAGGCTGATCAGTAGGAAACAATGAATCCACATTCACGTTAGGCTCAATAACCACAACAGGCGTTCAAATCATAATACGAGTCAATCTTCCCTTTTAAAATCCAGCTTTTAGTAAAATCATTTTGAAATACTTTCCAGTAGTTTCGGCAGGGGTTCAATACCATTTAAGACAATAATAGAGATTAAAGCCATAATCGACCCCTCGGGTAAAACATAGTTTGTAAAATAGCCCCTCGGGCAAAACATAATCATAAACACTTCATAACTTAAAAATCTCAGTGGAAATAACCAATGCCAAATCAGTGATTAATTTCTGAATATCTCATAAACCCCAGTTTAAATAAAAGTTGTTTTAAAACATTTGTTCAACTTTCTGACAGAGGCTTAATATAAAGATGAATGAAAATAGTCGATAAATCAACATATTCAATATAAAGTCACTTTAAAGAGGAGTGAAATCAATAAGTCCATAAACATGCCTCTTAGGCAAAAACATCACTCATATGCATGTATATATCTATCGCCCCTCGGGCTAGCCTCTTTGTCACTTGTGACTCAACTCTTACCAATCAGTATTCGCACTCAGCATTCTCGCTCAATTGGTACCATATACTAACCGCTGTGGCGTGCAGCCCGATCCGTATTTTTCTCACAATAACTGAAATCAAAGTAATCGCTGCGGCGTGCATCCCGATCCATGCATCGATGTGGCGCACAACCCGATCCATATAAATAGTCGTCTGCGCTCACTAGGGGTGTGCAGACTCCGGAGGGGCTCCTACAGCCCAAGCGCTATATTGTTGTGGCGCGCAATCCGATCCATATAAGTATCGCTGCGGCGTGCAGCCTGATCCATATATATATATATATATATATATTGCTGCGGCGTGCAACCCGATCCATAGATATATAATCCTCACAACTAGAACCTCGGCCTCTCTCAGTCATTAACCTCGCCATCAGACTCTCAGTCTATCTCAGTCATCAATCTCACAATCAGACCCTCGGTCTATCTCAGTAAAATAGAGAACTCAGCCCAAAACAATTTACACATTTTAGGAATATAGTGATAAATCCAGATTTGAGTAGTAAACAGGTAAAACATGACTGAGAATATGCTTTCAAACAAATAGAGTGAGGAAAGATAGTAAAAATGCCCCTAAGGGTCTCAACAAGTCGGCACAAGGCCCCAAACATGGCATACAACCCAAAACTATAATAATGTCAAACAATTAACTATCAAATATGCATTAAAATATTCGTTCGGGATGGACTATGTCACAATCCCTAGTGGTGCTCTACCCCACGCTCGTCATCCAGCGTGCAAGTCACCTCAAAGTAACACAACGACGTATAATTCGGGATTTCAAACCCTCAGGACAGTATTTACAATCATTACTTACCTCGAACTGGCTAATCCTCTAGCTCGCGATGCCTTTGTCTCTCAAATCGACCTCCGAATGCCTCGAATCTAGCCACAATAATTCGATTCAGTTAATAAAAATTATAGGAATTAATTCCATATGAAATTCTACATTTTCCATTAAAAATCCGAAATTGCACTCAAAATTCGCCCGTGGGGCCCATATCTCGGAACCCGAAAAAAATTACGGAATATGAAACCTCATCCAAACGCGAGTCTAACCATACCAATTTTACTAAAATCCGACATCAACTCGACCCTCAAATCTTCAAATTAAACCAAGAGGGCTTTTCAAGATTTTCCCAACTAAAATCACCAATTAAATGCCAAAACTAGTAATAGATTCAGGTTATCTAACCAACATTAAGTTAAGAACACTTACCTCGTTGTTTTCTCTGAAAATCTCCCGAAAATTGCCTCTCCCCGAGCTCCAATTTGGTAAAAATGGAAAATGGGATTTATCCCATTTTCCAGAACTTAACATTCTGTCTAGGATTGTTCACGGGGTACTGTACACGGTACTATTCACACAGGTGTGGTCACTATTCACACAAGCGAAAAATGCAGAAACTGCCCAGAAAATTGCAGTAGCTTTTCTTTTCACTAAGAAAGGCTCTAACTCCATCATACGAACTCGGAATTTGATGAGTCTTGTTCCTATGAGTCACAAATAATAATATGAACATAGCCCTTCACTCGAAACTTAATTTGGAGCTCATTTGCTCAGTTCAATACCCATTTTGCTCGTTAAATAATTAACTCATGTTTCGTGTCAAAAATCCAATCGTGGCTTGATGAAATTAGACCAAACTTTCCATATTAGTCCTATAATTCATTATCAAAATTCAGGAAGTCTCGAAATCAAATTTTGATCTCGAGAACTAAAAATGGACGTTTGAATCATTACATGCTTATGCTCACAACGACAAAAACTTCCAAAACATATCCGAGCCTCATGGGACCCCGACCAAACATGCCAACACACCCCATAACATAATTCAAACTTGTTCCAACCTTCGAAACGCTCAAAACAACGTCAAAACATCAAATCACCCTCGGATTCAAGCCTAAGAATTCCAAAACTTTTGAAATCCGAATTTGATCAAAAAGCCGACCAAGCGACGTCCAAATGACCTGAAATTTTGCACACACATAACAAATGACATAACAAAGCTACGGCAACTCTCGAAATTTTGCACACACATTACCTATCAACCGGAATTTGCCAAAATATTAACTTTGCCAATTCAAGCCAAATCCTTCCACGGACTTCCAAAATGCATTCCGATCGCGCTCTTAAGTGATAAATCACCCAACGAAGCTATCCAAATCATAAAATTTATGATCCTAGCTCATATACAAATAAGTCAACTCTTAGTCAAACCTTTCAAATTCTAAGCTTTCAACTGAGACTGTTCCTTCATATTCATTCTGATTTTTCCTGAAAACCAAAACAAACGATCTACATCAGTAATAATACATTACACGAGGATATTCATGCCTGAGAACTGGCGATCAAAGTACAAAAGCTCAAAACGACCGGTCGGGTCGTTACAGGCATCGGCCTCACTATTTTGCTCTCGAGATATGTGGATCAGAGTTCATTCATTAAAGCAGTGAAATGTAACTTGAATTTTGTCTAAGTATCTTTGCATCTTGTCTTCTCGAACCTCAAAGTTCCCATTTACCAGATTTACCACTAGATGGGAATCATATTTTGCTTCGATTACTTCCGCTCCTAGGCCTTTGGCCAATTCCAGACGGGCAATCATAGCCTCATACTCCGCTTTGTTGTTAGTCAACCTTGCAATTTTTATAGATTGCCTAATCATGCTGCCCATAGGTGGCTTCAGAACTATGCCGAGCCCGGACCCTCTCACGTTCGAGGCACCATCAGTGAATAAGGTTCATAACCCCAAAGATGTGCCCATTTCCAGCAGAAGTTCTTTCTCTACCTCGGGTCTTGATAGCTGTTCGGGGCGGATACTCGACATCATACCCCCCGAGTTCGATGGCCCATTTGGCCAGTTGGCCCGATAATTCGGTCTTATGCAATATGCTTTGAGGAGGATATGTCGTTAAAACACAAATACGATGGCATTGAAAATATGGTTTTAATTTTCGAGATGCGTTTATCAATGCAAGAGCTAATTTTTCCAGGTGCGAATACTTGGTTTCGGCATCTCCCAGGTCCAACTTACATAATAAACAGGGAATTGCGTACCTTGTTCTTCCCAAATCAGCACACCACTTACCGCTACCTCAGATACGACCAAGTACAAATATAGCATTTCACCCTCCTTTGGGGTGTGGAGTAAAGGTGGGCTTGTCAGCTATCGCTTCAACTCCACTAGGGCACGTTGGCATTCTAGAGTTCATTCAAAGCTATTTTTATTTTTGATCAAGGAGATGAAATGATGACTTCTATCTGATGACCTCGATATGAATTGGCCTAGGGCTGCTATCCGCCTGGTCAGCCGTTGCACGGCCTTCAAATTGTTTACCACTGTGATTTCTTCAATGGCTTTGATTTTGTCGGGGTTGATCTCAATCCCCCTGTTTGACAACATGAAACCTAAGAATTTGCCCGAACCCACTTCAAAGGCACATTTCTCGGGGTTGAGTTTCATGTTGTAGCTTCTGAGGATGTCAAATGTCTCCAGCAAATGAGTCAAATGGTCCTCTGTGTGCAGGGACTTAAGTAGCATATCATCAATGTAAACTTCCATGGATTTGCCTATTTGATGTTCAAGCATCTTATTAACTAGGCGTTGCCCGAAGGGCATCACATTGTAGCAGTACGTACCATGCTTCATGATGAATGAAGTCTTTCCCCTATCCTCAGGGTTCATTTGGATTTGATTATACCCCGAGTAGGCATCAAGAAAGGTGAGGATCTCATGGTTGGCCGTGGCGTCGATCAAGCGGTCGTTGTTGGTCACTAGGAATGAATTATTGGGGCATGCCCTGTTTAAGTCTTTATAATCTACACACATTCTTAACTTATTCCCCTTTTTGGGAACTACGACCACATTGGCCAACTATTTGGGGTACTTTACCTCCCTAATTGATCCTATTTTGAGAAGTTTTGTTACCTCGTCCTTGATGAACACGTGTTTTACTTCGGACTGAGGTTTCCTTTTTTGCTTCACCAGTTTAAACCTGGGGTCGTCACTCAGTCGATGGGTGGTTATTTCCGGCGGGATCCTTGTCATATCTAAATGGGACCAAGAAAAGCAATCGGTGTTATTGATAAGAAATTGAATGAGTTTTTTTCCTGAGTTCGGGGGTCAATCTCGTCCCTAGGTATACCTTCCAATTTGGGAGATGCTTGATCAAAACAGCTTGTTCTAGTTCTTCAATTGTTGATTTGGTTGCGTCTGATTCTTCGGTGGCAACGAAAGTTCGGGTAGCGTGAAAATCTTCTTTATCGTCCTCGGGGGTTTGTTTGCCGTCCGGCTCTTCCGAGGTGGATGGTATAGTAGTTGGTGCCTCCCCGTGAATCACGGACATGTCCTTCTCCACATGATGTTCTCCATATACCATTTTATGCCGTCTTTTGTTGGAAACTTCATCATTTGATGAAGAGTTGACGGTACTGCCCTCATGTTATGTGTCCATGGCCTTCCAAGCAATGCGTTGTACCTCATGTAACCTTCGATAACATGAAATTTGGTATTCCGAACTATATCCGACATGTTGACCGGCAGAGTGATCTCCTTCTTTGTTTCTTCGCCGGTCATGTTGAAGCCGTTGAGGACTCGGGAGGTAGGTATGATTTGATTGAGCAGCCCGAGCTGTTCTACCACCTCCGACCTGATTATGTTGGCTGAGTTGCCTGGATACATGAGAACACGTTTAATTTGGATATTATTCAAGAGAAATGAAATTACCAGCACATCGTTATGTGGACGAGACAAGGTCTTGAAGCCTTCTTCACTGAATGCTAGGATGTCCTCGGGCATGCGGCCCCGAATTTTCCCTTCTGTTGTAGCGGGAACTTTTGTCTGCTTGACCATGGGTCCTTGAGGAACGTCGGTCCCCCCAATGATCATATGAACAATGTGCTGAGGTTTTTTCATCCCCTTCCTCCTGTCTGCCTCTCTTTCCTCCCGGGGTGTAGCTTCTGAGCTTCCTGTTGGTTTTCTTGGCGCATACTCCCATTAGTGTGGGAGCTTATATCAACGTGTTGGGCATTGAGTGAGACCACATCCACGAGAATTGGCTCTGGTGCGTCTCAGGGTTTCGTAGTGGTACACCAGCGCCTGGAACTGCTACACAATTCCCGCTATGGTCCTTAGGACCATTGTTTTCAGGTGCATTTACTGAGTTAGAAATTTTGACCTGAAATCAAAGATTCTTGGACAAGAAAAAGTGTGGGGAATAACTTGCATTTTTCAGTAAACCAGCACTAAAACAATCACTATTATTTTTAGCTCCACGGTGGGCACCAAACTGTTTACCTTGAAATGGTAATTACAATTAGATTTGATTTTGTGGTTCTAAAAATACGTGATCTGTTTTATTACCAGTTGTTAACAATAGATGCTAAGTGTGAGCTAGGAAAGAAAAGTAAGGGTAAGAGTAAATGCTGTTATTCAAACTGAACGATCATGAATTGGGGCCTCGAGCTAGCCTACGCTGGGCATCGAGGTCAAGCTAAAGCGTTGGACTGGGGCTGGTCGATGAAGAAGTAACAGTTCTGGGAGCCTTGATGGCATCTCTTTATGATCAATGATGAGTAATAAGAGAAGAACAATTAGTGAAACACAATATATGTAAGCAATAAATCAAAGTAGAGACAATGGAGAATGTTTTAGTTAGAGAGCAGAGAATGTTCTTGTTCTTGTATTGAATATCATGTGTGCAAGAAATAAAAAGGGGCCCCCTTTATATAACAGGGAGAACCCCAACATTGTACATGTATAATTATTACAAAGAAAAGTAGCTGGTACAACTACTTAATGGTCCGATACGGACTTGTACTATTCTTACAGGCGTTGACAGCTTTGAGCATGCGCTTTAGGAATTTCCCACTTGTCCATGATAGCCATTGATTTGTGCTACCCCGAGATCGAGCATAGGGAACCCTCAGGGTCGAACCTCGATCGGTGCCTCGAGCCTACTAGGCTACGAAATGTCATATCGATCATAAAATCTGAGCGTTCGATTTTAGCTGTGTACTCTTCACTCAGCATCTATTAGCCACATTTTCTCTGTGGACTCTTTTTCATTTAACCCCAAAGTAGATTCAGAAGACACATAAGGAATATTACCTGTAGGGCCGGCAACATTCAAATCGAGGTTTGGGGTAATCAGTGCTGATTATTCACCATTACAACCACACTCTGTTGTGCTTCAGAGCTCTCTTCAACTTGTAGACTGGAGACTTCTTGATTTTCTTCTTCCTCTACTATTTCTCCCTCAGCCATTTTTTTCGGCGTGGCAGAATGAGAGATTGTAGTTACAAACCTCTTTGGGTTTGGAGTTTTGCGACTCCGATAAGAACCAGAACTCGATTGGGTTGAAGAAGAAGCAGTGGGTGGTTGGGAGTCTTGCGTAGTGTTTGGACTAGGTGGCATAGAGGACTTAGACTCTGTCGCCTATGCTTTGTGAGAAGAAGGCACAATAGGGACTATAGTGTTAACATTTGAGGCTTCTAGACTCCTAGACATATTGGAGATTTGTTGTGAGGACTTAAGGAAAATGAAGTATTTGGTTTTTGAGAGAAAAAGGGAAATTTTGGCTTTTGAAGTGACTAATGATGAAAGAGACATCGTTTGGGTTTATTTAAAGAGAGTGAGGGACCAGTTAGGAATGGGTATTGATTTTCTGGTAGACGGGTTGTTTAATAACTGGTACAACATTTGGGTGGACAAAGAGAACTAGCATTTTAATGACATGACACTTTATCAGCCGTTACAAAGTTGTGCATGAGAGTACAAAGGAGATACTAACATGTGTCAAGGGAACCAATTTCCCTGACAGATTTTGTAAATGTGAGACACATCTTTTAACCAAAATGCAATACCATTAGCTTATCGTTTGCTCTATAATTGCCATCTGTGTTGATCTCGTCCAATTCACACCTCAAATTAAGGTTATGAAACAAACGAATGCAATAGTGTTACCCAACAAGGAGTCGGAGTCGAATTTTATAGTGAGCTATACGTGGAGTTAGGAGTATATATTATAGTACTTGAGTTTGAACTATCTCAATTTACACTTCCACAATTTGGGGTTGTTTCTATATTTATTTTAAACTAAGATTGCAAAGTTAAGAAATGAAAATAAGAATTTTTTTTTTCAAGTTTTGTAAAAAGCCTAGGGCTATGACCATTACCAAGGTGTTTGCCTAATGGGTTATAAAACATAATGCCTATTTTGTTGATCGGGGTGTATTGTAGCTATCAACACTCAATTACCCACTCAATACCTCTCATACAGAAAGTAATTTTGCCAAATTTGGCTTTCTCAAGACCAAATGGATATTGCACAAAATGGTTGATAAAAGCTCAAGTCAGGTTATTGTAAGCACGTGATTTTTGCTTTACGGACATTCGCTCCAAAAGAAAATAAAAATAGTGACAAATGGCTTCGTTGTACAATTGTTCGAGTTTTCATGTGTTGTTAGTCACTTGTGGATCTGTCCATTCTTTTTTTGCATTTAATCATTAACAAACAAAATACAAAATATATGTATTAGGATGGTTAAACCATAATTCGGTCAGTAAAAGAAAATTCAAAAAATATATATGTGCACCGTTCGCCCTAGGCTCTTAGCTAACCTACGTAAATATTTTTGTGATAATTGTGTTAAAATGTTGCATTGTTGTTTAATTCCGTTACCTTATTATTTGTTATTTTTATTTTGTTTAAAAGAAAAGAAAAAATAATAAGAAAGAAAACAAAAGCAAAAGAGTAGGGAAAATCGGTTTGGGCCAAGAAATGAAACAAAATAGGCCCAAGACCAGGACACAGATCCAGTCCAAACACAGGCTGCCCGGACACGTCCCAAACGACGTCGTATCAGCGCCTCAATCTGAGCCGTTGATTCATGGCAATCAAACGGTCCAATACAGCCCCTGCTAAGTCGAAACGACGTCGTTTCAGGCAAGTTAATCTGGGCCGTTCATTCCCATTGATCCAACGGATCCAGGCCTTCCTCTAAACCCGTCAACATGACCCGATCCAATCCCCTACCCGGTCATAACCCACTATCATCTCCCGAACGACGTCGTCCCTCCTCAATGGTTAGATCCTGGCCCTTGATCTCAATTGATCCAATGGCCAGGATCTAAACCCTCAATACATATATAAACCTAACCCCCTTACCCCACGCCCCAAGCCACACCCCCCCCTCGGCCACTATTCACCATCTTCCCCAGGCTCCCTTTCCTCTCAAACCCTAGCAGCCTAGGTTTCCCACCATAAGCCTGGCAACCACAGTTCCGATGACCACCAAAATAACACCCCCGATGCACCCGACCATCCTGAACACGAATCCACTAACCACAAGCCTCGAATCACTTCCGTTCGTCTCGAATCTTCGTTTGAAGATTTGAGTCGAACCTGGACCTATGCCAAACCACCCCATCTTCATGCTAGACACTCTCCTGACCTTCCTCGTGACCAAACCAAGCTTGGTTTGGTCCGAATCCACCCACAACTCCCAAAAATCCAGATCTGGAAATCCAGACTTCTGAAGCACATGCACCTGGGGAACCCGGCCAGTTTTGACATAGGTTTGAGGTCTAATAGACCTTAACCAAGGTGTTCTCATGTGAGAACACCCTGATTAAGGTTTGTTCGGCCTCAAAGGTTCGAAGTCGAGTTTGATTTGGGTCTGTTTGGTTTAAACATTTTGGTAAGTTTTCCGTTCTTTTGTTTTATTTCCAAATAAGTTGTCAGCATATCTCTTTGTGTTTGTTTGTTATTTTGTTACTTCTTCCAGATTTCTTTCATCTCTGTTAAAGACCCTTTATTTGGTCGATTGTCTTCTGTTTGTTCTGAATACACTCTGTGATAAACATGATCGTCAGTTAGATTAATCGTCAAAGGAACTAATTCATATAGGCCCAGTAATTTAATAAAAGTTGTCTGATACCCTTTAGGTCCCCGAACGTGTTGTTTATATGAGCGACTGATTATTACCTGCTATAATTAGTATAGTCGACTCGATAAATGTCGTCGATTAGTTTTCTATAACTAATGGATCGAAGGAGCTAGGAGTTTCACATAACTAATTAAACTCGGACACTGGCTGGATGACCTAGTAATGTTTGAAATGGTCTGTTGGCATTATAAAAATGACTAAAAGGGTTCAGTCTAGGCAGTCCTGAGTTCGAGTTTTCATCAGTGCAAAAATGCCCTAATGCTGCAATAGGCAGGGGCAGTAATAATCAAGGTTAACGGGGGTATTCTGGGGTGTTTAAAAAGAACAGAAGTAATTAGTTTAAGTGAGCTGACAAAAAGGGTACTAACTTAGGATTAAACTAATACCAATGGGGGAACAAGACACAAGGGTATGGGGGCTCAAAATGAATAAACAAATGAGCCCATAATTCTGGATTAAACAAAACCAGGCGTGGGGAATAAAGGGAGCTGACACCAAGCATGCTGAGCATGGGCTTAAAAGAGTATGGGCATTCTGCCAATTGGCAGGCAGGGCAGCTCAGCTGTAATGGTGCATTTGGCCTATAAATAGGCCATTTGATAACTAAAACAGGGGCTGAAGTTTAAGGGTCTTAGGCTGGACATTTTTGAGTCTGGAGAGAAAGAAAAAAAAAAACAAAAAGAAAATTTCAGAATATTGTAACAAAACACTGTCTGAAAACTGCTTAGGAGTTCAAGTTAGCCAAGCTGTCTTTGCTAATTGTTGTTGGTTATTTGCCGAGCTGTTTGTGATTGTTGAACTGCTGGTGCTGTTATATTGAATACTCTGGTTTTCTGTTGGTTCATCATTCTGTTCCTGGGACTGCTTGTTTGTTGCTCGACCACTTGTGAGCTTCATCATTGTGGCTGGTTGTTGTTGCTGTGTTGTTGGTGTTATCTGCTGTTGCTGTATTCACTGCATATTGCTTAGCTGATCATTCCTTTCTTCTTTGTCCTCCTTACCAGGTACACAATCGATACCACTAATGTAACTGAGAGTTTGAACATAAATGCAAAAGAGAGGACCTGCAGATTGTTTATATACACGTGGACTGTTGTGTTAAATGTCATGTAGTATATAGTAGTTACATTTTTGTTTGGATAATAGAAGTAGCCTACATGCTTAGTGTATCAATGCAGGTTAATGCATGCTAGTCATGTATGTGTGCTGTTAGGTGAAAAAAAACATTCCCAGTGTAATAAGTTGTACCTTTAGACTTAGTCTGAGGGTGTAATATATTCTCTAATGTAAGCCAAATAGGAAAACTATCCACTTTAGTTAAAATTCTTTCTCCTTTTGCCAGATTGTCCCATATAAATTGATAAACTCATTTCACAGAACAAAGAATCAGTCCTAGGCCTCAATCTCATGAAGGCCGAGCCCAAATCGAAACAAATCAGTTAGGCCCATATCGAAAAAGGGGGCCTAAGTCTGGCCATCTCGCATGAGCTAGGTTTGGGCCCATAATTTTCGGCTAGTTATCCATAATCGCAGTCACATTTTATTATTCTGTAAAAGCATTTTAAATCCTGTTATAAGTAAACTCGCAATCATGTAATTAATTAGGACTGTCTACCGTTTTCAATTGATAGAGACGAACACGACAAGAAACGTAGTTGCTATAGGATATCCTTTTAAAATAAGAACGAGATGAGCCTCGATGAAAATAAACAAAACACGCAGATGCGGGGCCCTTGTTAAATGTAAATCATTGAAGCATTTAGTTTCCCGGACGGGTTGTTTAGCAAATCTCACAACCTTCCTAAAATGACAACACGTTAGTCTCTTTAGGATACGCTTTAATAAACTTTACCTTCTTAAACTCGGGTGCACATTTATGTGACCCAAATCCAAATCTCGACGGATTCGAAATGCCTCTCTAATCACGGGTACATTGACTGTGACGTGGTTCGAGATGCATGTCCATGACGTTGCAAATTCATTAGAAATAAAGAACGAGGTGAGCCTCGCCAAATAAAAATACAAATTGCGGGGCCCTCAATAAATATTGCTTTAAAAATTGTTTAGGCTTCGGGATGGACCGTTTAGTAAAATTCCACGGTCCTACCCAAAATAAATACGCTAGTCGCTTTAGGCGCGCCTTTAATAATTTAATTTCCTTAAACTCGGGTGCACATTGATGTGACCCAAATCCAAATCTCAACGGAGTCAAAGTGTGTCGACGACCACGGGTACATTGATTGTAACGCGGTTCGAGATACATTTTCACAACGTTGCAATTCTTGATAAAAACAGTAAATGATAAAAGCGGTTAAAAGTTAAATTTTGCACATAAGTTCACACTTGTATAAAATCAGATAATCAAGCCGAATATAACAGTTGAGCGACCGTGCTAGAACCACGGAACTCGGGAATGCCTAACACCTTCTCCCGGGTTAACAGAATTCCTTATCCGGATTTCTGGTACGCAGACCATAATATAGAGTCATTCTTTTCCTCGATTCGGGATTAAAATTGGTGACTTGGGACACCCTAAATCTCCCAAGTGGCGACTCTGAATAATTAAACCAATCCCGTTTCGATTGTCCTTTAATTGGAAAAAACTCCCCTGCGCCCCCGCGGGCGCGTAAAAAGGAGGTGTGACAGCTCTGGCGACTCTGCTGGGGATCTGTAACCCAGAACCACTGGTTCAGGGTTAAGAATTCGAGCTTAAAATAATTGTTATTATTTGGCTTTATTTATTATCTGGTTTTTTACGTGTTTGAGCCTAATGTGCTAAATGCTGCTTTTACTGCTTTGATATTATTTGGACTGTATATATAAACTGTGCCGAAACCCTTCTCTTCTTACCTCCGGGGAGAAGCTCGCTGGTCGAGACTCCCTATTCTGTTAGTGTCAATACCCGAAATAAGAAAGAGGACGGATAAGTTACGAAGCCGGACGGCCTTTTGGTTCCCGGTAAGTTGCCCCTCCTCGGCCCGAGTTGTCTGCTCGGGTACACTGTCTAGAACACTGACCCAGGTTTTGAACATAGAATAACGTGACTTCATGCCGGATCCCTAGTAGGAGCGCTTATTTGCATCATGTTGCATATGACTTAGGGGACTCAACACAGGGGTTGGGTCCGTCTAGGACTAGCAACCTGGTATGAAAGGACCATCCTAATGCATCCCATTTGTTTTCCGTGCATCTATTTGTCTCAAGCCCGCATGCTGACCAGTGTTTGAATAATGGAAATCGAAAAAAAAGGGGAAGGAATAGCGGTTAAGGAGTTAATTGTTTATTTTTGAAAAAAAAAGCCAATGCCAAAATACAGTCAAAACTCTGCTGAAATTTTGAGAAAATGAAAGGAAAATGTCTTATTAGTTTTATTTTAATTAATTGCAAAGGAAAAATAGAAAAGAAGAAAAAAAGGGGTCGTCGTTCTACTTTTATATACTTTTAAATATATATATATATGGTTTGTCCTGTCGCAAAAATGAAGATGGAAAAGAGTCTTATTTTTGATATATATATATATCTCTACATATATATATACAAATATAAAAATACGCCTTTATTTGTGGCAAAATTACTGGTTTTGCCAAAAGTCATGAAAGTAATAAATGTGCAGGGTTTTTCATAAAGTTTTATAAAAGTAGACGTCTAAATAAAGTTTTATTATTTTTTTTTATTATTTTTTTATTATTCACTTAGGCATAATCACCCCAATAAATGTGCAGGATGAGCACGGTACAAAACGAACCCTTTTCAATAATGACCAGGATCCCGTTTGAGTTGCGGTTATGGTGGAACGACTTAGGCAAAGAAGGGCAAGACAAAGTAAGGAAATATCTGAAAGGTCTCCCGGACCTACTAAACATTCAGCCTCGGGGTGATATCATCAGATCATTGGTCACTTGTTGGGATTCCGCACACAACGTGTTCCATTTTTCGGACTTCGAGCTCACCCCGACGTTGGAAGAAATAGCAGGGTACATCGGGATTGATGAAGCCCCTTTTAGATTCAAATACTTAATTGCACCTAGAGCTGTCACGGTACACAGGTTTCTGGATTTCCTAAAAATACCTCGGACATTCCACCATCCAGATCTTGCCAAAGGATTCTGCAGTCTCCACCTCATATATGCTAGATACGGTCACATGGGCGGGTTCAATAAGCCGGATTTCAAGCTATGCAGTAGAGGCAACCGACAAAAGTGGGACGAACACAGGCTAGTGGCTTTTATGACAGCCTTTCTGGGACTTATAGTGTTCCCTAGGAAAGATGGAAACATTGATCTAAGGATAGCCGGGGCTGTCAATACTTTGCTTACCCAAGATAAAAGTACTCTGGCGCCTATGATTATGGCTGACATTTTCCGGGCTCTCACTGCTTGTCGAGCCAGGGGCGACTTTTTCGAAGGATGTAACCTACTGTTGCAAATGTGGATGACCGATCATTTATGCCATCGCTCCTCACTTTTGGGTTATGGTTCGCCAGAAAAAACTTGTATTGGAGAATTCTACACGAGAATCAAAGGGCTCAATTTACCTAAGGGAGTCACATCATGGACCGCATTTCTCCGAACTCTCACTGCCAGCCAAGTCCAGTGGACGCTCGGATGGTCACCTATCGAGGAAATCATATACATGCCGGCAACCCGGCCTCACTTTCTGTTAATGGGACTGAAAAGTATCCAACCCTATGCACCATATCGGGTTTTGAGGCAACTTGGGAGGTACCAAGTGGTACCGAAAGATGAAGATTTGAGTACCCAAGTGATTGAAATCAGTCCGAACGGTCATTTCCCTGAAGAAGAAGTCCGCCAAATATGGAGTGAATGCCAACATCTGACAGCAAACACTTGTGTGATTAATACGGCACAAGGGGAAGTCGCCCCAGAATATCACGCTTGGTTTAGAGGTAGCCTGTCCTACGAAAGACCGGCTAAGAGGCCGCATCTCAAAGATTTCGTAGAATCATCCCAAGGGCAATGGAACTGGTTAGCAAAAGAGAAGGGTTATCGGGCAGAGATTGGCGATTTGAAGCTACAAATGGATAGTCTGAAATTCGATAATAGCGTACAAGTCGCGGCGGATCGAAGCGAAAAGAATAGATTGATCCAAGAGAACGAAGAGCTTAAGGCCCAAATCCAAAAATTGAGATTGTCTCTCGACGAGCAGCCCAGAAGTCGATCAGACCAGCGGTTGATAAAGGGTTTGAAAAGGGAGATCGCGGAATGGCGAGACAGGTTAGAAGAATCCGAAAAGGTCATGACAGAGTTCAAGGCACGGTGGGGAACAAGAGTAGATAAGCATCGCCGGTGTTTGAACCAATTGAAACGTGACCACGAGAAGACTGTGGCCAAAATAAAGAGGGAGATGGCTACACTCGAGTTTAAAGCAGTTAAGCAGGCCGGGGATTTCCAATCGGAGAGTAGATACTGTTACGACTTGTTGGCCCAAATGAAGGAAGAAGTGCGACAGCTGAGGGATCAGCATATACAGGACTCACAGGTATTCAAGACGTGCAGTGATCAGATAAGACACCTACTCATAGAGAAGAAAAAAACCAGAGACAAGATCAGGGCCATTGCCCATGCCATCATCAGAAGGTGTCGACGGTGTGAAAACATGACCTGTGTTACCGTTCTCCCAGTAGTGATGGGTTATGTCAAACAGACCATGCACGAGTTGGAGCAGCTCGAAAGGGATCTCGCACCTAGAACCGCGAAAAGGCCGAACGATGCCTCGCGAGTCCCTAAGTTGGAAAATTAACCTCTGGCCGAGTCTTGTTTTAGTTAAGCTTTGATGTTTTCCCATATGTTGTTTTCCATTTTTTCTTCAATCAAATAGGGTCAAAGAACCATGGAGTCTGTACTGTTGCTATGTTGTTTGAAGCAATGTGTAATAGCAAATTTTGATAATGAAATTAAGTGACTCCGGAAGAATTTCTATGTGTCTTTACTTTAAGGCAGAACTACGCCTGGTCTGATTCACGCGGGGACGTGATACGTAGGCAATCCCCATAAGATTCGACCGCTTTTTAAATAAAGAAAAGAAAATGTAAATAAAATAAAAACGCGGGGTTTCGCATAATACTCTAAAAAAGAGACGAATGAACAAACCGGGATGACGCATGTGGTTTGAAGCAAAGCATGTAGAAACGGTCAACTGCCTAGGTGCATTGCATCCTCTATGTGCTATGATCAAATCTGTTAAGCTCTAACACTAACAAAGTTTGTTGTTGTCTGATACCAGACAGTTAGTTGTTAAAGAATTCTGGCAACACATTCATACCAAACCAGATCCAAAGGACCGGTAGCAACAAGCATGACCACTTCTGAGAATAGTAATGAGGAAGAAAGGCCGATGAGCCAGTTGCTAAAAGAGGCAATGGAAAAGATTGAGAGGATGGGACTGGAGATGCATGCCATGCAGCTAGCCCTGGCCAAAACGCAAAAGAGCCCTGAGACACTGGGACACGTACCGGAGTACCCTCACTCTGGCCCTTCCACAAGCCGCCCAAACCCCCTCTATCATCAAGAGAGAAGCCCTCATGATTCCCAAGCTCCACCACCCCACCAACCTCTCCCAACATCCAATATTCCCATTTTTGTGGGACCTGCATCAGCCCCTTTGCAGCGAACGACCAGTGAGCCATTGTTTCAGGCTCACGATACACAGTACTATCCCCCTGAGCCTACATTCCACGCACCGGAACCACAGGTTTACAATCCCCATTTGGAAGTACCGGCAGAGGTTGAGAAGCCTGTTAAGGCCCCAGAACAGGATGAAGTGTTAAGAAAGTTCAAAAGCCTGGAGCAATCCTTCAGAAACTTGCACGGGCTGGGCAATCAAGTCAGCGTGGCATACAAAGATCTGTGCCCTTTCCCAGATGTCCAACTCCCGGCTGGGTTCAAGATGCCCAAGTTTGATTTATATGAAGGGCACGGTGATCCCATGGCACATTTGCGGGGGTTCTGTAGCAAAATGAGAGGGGCAGGAGGCAAGGATGAGCTTTTGATAGCTTACTTCGGCCAAAGTCTGAGCGGATCTGCGCTGGAATGGTATACCAGGCAGGATTTCAGCAGGTGGTACACGTGGGATGATCTGGCACAGGCTTTTGCAGGTCATTTCCAGTACAATCTAGAGATAGTCCCTGACCGTCTCACGTTATTGAGGACTGGGAAGAAACCCGGGGAAAGTTTTCGCGAGTTCGGGTTCCGTTGGAGAGAACAAGCAGCTAGGGTCGATCCTCCCATGAGAGAGGGAGAAATGGTAGACTACTTTTTGCAGACATTGGATCCAACCTACTTTGGTCACTTGGTGACAACGGTTGGAAAATCTTTCAACGAGGTAGTCAAAATAGGGGTCATGATAGAAGAAGGTTTGAGGTCGGACAAGATCTTAAACTATTCGGCACTTAAGGCCACGACCCAGGCTATTCAAAGCGGCACGGGAGGTGCGCTAAGAAGAAAGAAAGAAGAGGTTGCCACGATCGAGGCAGGCAGTTGGTCCAGGGCTGGCAGGCCACACTACAACCAACCCAGGCCTCACAGGTCAAACTATCCATACAACCCACCACAAAATTTCTATCCACCTCGAGAACCACATTGTTCCGTACACCAAGCCCAGGTATACACTCAGCCTCCGGTTCGCCCACAATGGCGCGCACCGGCTCCCCAGAACATATATGCACCACCACAAAACACTTACCCTCCACCAAGGGCATATAGAAATCCTTCAGGGGCAGGTTTCCGGGGAAATCCAGATGCCAGAAATGACAGGTTGCGGAAGCAAAGAACCTTCACCGAACTGGGAGAAACCTACACCGCTGTGTTCCACAAGCTGCGGCAATTGGGTTTGGTTAGTCCCGTCCATACTCGGGAACCAAATCCCCCGCCTCAGAATTTGGATCGTTCAATCAGTTGTGAATACTGTTCAGGGATGCTCGGGCACGATACCGAGAAGTGTTGGAAGTTAAGGCATGCCATACAGGATCTTATTGACACCAATAAGATCGAGGTCCAGACACCGGAGACTCCTAACATCAACCAAAATCCACTGCCAGCGCACCACGAAGCTCACATGATTGAGTTGGTATGTGAGGGAGGTGAATTAAGAAAACCCTCACAAACAGTGATGATGATCCAAGCTGCCCCAAAAGAAGTCTTAACCAGGGGAGGAACAAATGCACAGTCGCAGGGAGAAGGTGTCAAGCCGGTAGTATTATGGGGGAAGAACCCGTCCGTCATAGCAAGCAAACCCGAGCCAAGCAAGTTGGTAATACCAGGGATCCTGCCCACACCGGCGGTCGTGTTGATAGGGGTATGTAGAGAACGGGTAACCATAAAGCCGGTGGTCCAACTGCCAATGCTTGACAGCAGGGCTGTCCCCTGGAAATATGAAAAAGCAGTGGTAACGTACCAAGGAAAACAGGTGGAAGAAGTCAGTTGTGAAGCGCAAGGGCTGACTCGATCAGGTCGATGTTTTGCTCCGATGGAGTTAAGGAAAACCAACCCAGTGGCAACCAAGAAGCCAGTGTCAGAAGAAGAGGCCGAAGACTTCCTGAGGAAGATGAAAGTGCAAGACTATTCTGTGGTTGAGCAGCTGAGAAAAACACCTGCCCAGATCTCACTATTGTCATTACTCCTCCATTCCGAGGAACATCGCCGAGCCCTGTTAAAAATATTGAACGAGGCCCATGTACCCAGTGAGATTTCTGTAAACCACCTGGAAACCATTGCCAGCAAGATTTTCGAGGTGAACAGAGTGACATTCTCAGATGATGACCTGCCGGTGGAAGGTACAGAGCACAACAAAGCTCTATACCTAGCTGTCAAATGTGAAGACTCGGTGGTAACCCGAGTATTAGTGGATAACGGCTCAAGCGCCAATATTTGTCCATTATCCACCCTGGACCAGTTAAAGATTGACCATGGAAGAATCCGGGAGAATAGCATCTGTGTCCGAGGGTTTGACGGAAACGGAACAGCCACTGTGGGGGATGTTGTACTTGAACTAACCATTGGCCCGGTCCTGTTTACCATGGAATTCCAGGTATTGGACGCCACGGTATCTTACAATTTGCTGTTAGGACGACCTTGGATTCATGCAGCTAAAGCGGTGCCTTCCACCCTACATCAGGCAGTGAAGTTCGAGTGGGAAAGACAAGAGGTCGTGTTGCACGGTGAGGATACAACATGCACCATGGGCGGAACCATTGTGCCTTTCATAGAGACCACTGATGACAAGGGTCCTTGGGTCTACCAGATTCTCGATACAGGGTCGGCCAACAAAATCTCTGAAGGAGAAATCATCCCGCACCCTAGGGTAGCTGCCGCGACAGTCATGATGGTATCGGAGATGCTGGGTAATGGGTTTGTGCCGGGAAAAGGCCTGGGAGTTGAACTTCAAGGGATAGTCCAACCTGTCTCCCTTCCTAAGAATCTGGAAACTTTCGGGTTGGGGTTCAAACCAACCCCAGCAGACAGGAAGCAAGCGCGAAAAATGAAGAAGAGGGTCTGGTTTCTGCCTAAACCAGTACCACGACTCTCGAGGTCTTTTGTTAAAGCTAGTGCCAAGGGGTCAGCGATCCCAAAGATTCAAGGACCTTTGATCGGCATAAATGAAGACCTGAATCAGAGTTTTGAGAGACTATTCGCGGATGTCAGTGTGGTGGAAGCTGGAGAGGGTTCCAGCAGGGCAGAGATACAATTTGTGGGGCCTGAGGCCAAGACCAACAATTGGACGGTTACTCCTCTTCCTGTCCGAGGGGAGTCTTGGTAGTAGGCTTTGATTAATGTTTTGTTTGTTTGTTTGTTTGATCGGATTATTCAAGGGTGTAATCCCAATTTTACTTTCGTTTTGTAAAAGTGTGAACCCTTTTTATCCTGCAAATTTAATAAAGTTCTTTTCTTTTGTCCCATTTTAATTTCTGGTTTTGTTCTTTTTCTTTCTGAACAGTTCTCTTTTTACTGGTCCTAATGACATGGCATGCACAGCGGATCTTCGACCTAGTCTAATAAATCAATCTGAATCTGACTCAACAATGCAAGAGGTCGTTTGTGATAATGAATCCGAATGTGACGAAGGAGAAGCCTTCGAAGAAATAAATCGAGAACTGTGCCAATTTGAAGAGAAACCCAAGCCTAACCTAAATGACACTGAGGCTGTGAACCTAGGAGACGCTGATATCATCCAAGAGACCAAAATTAGCATCCACATTGAGCCAAATGTCAAAGCAGAATTGATCGAAACTCTCAGGGAATTCAAAGATGTTTTTGCATGGTCATATGATGATATGCCTGGATTGAGCACCAATTTAGTGGTTCACAAATTGCCCACTGACCCGGCATGCCCTCCGGTCAAGCAAAAACTAAGGAAATTTAAAACAGAAATGAGTGTAAAGATCAAAGAAGAAGTGATCAAGCAATTACAATCGAAGGTCATTCGGGTCACTCGGTATCCCGAATGGTTGGCCAATGTGGTACCAGTCCCAAAGAAGGATGGAAAAATCAGGGTGTGCGTCGACTACCGCAACCTCAACAAAGCAAGTCCCAAGGACAATTTCCCGTTACCCAACATTCATATCCTGATCGATAATTGCGCTGGGCGCGAGATCGGATCCTTTGTGGATTGCTATGCGGGTTATCATCAGATCCTAATGGATGAGGAGGATGCTGAGAAGACAGCATTTATTACGCCATGGGGAACCTACTGCTATCGGGTAATGCCGTTCGGTTTAAAGAACGCTGGGGCAACGTACATGCGAGCAATGACTGCTGTGTTTCATGACATGATACACAAAGAAATAGAGGTGTACGTCGATGATGTGATCATCAAATCTTGGCGTCAGGAGGACCATGTGGCAGACCTAAGGAGATTTTTCCAAAGACTCCGGAGGTATGATATCAAGCTTAACCCGGCCAAATGCGCATTCGGGGTTCCATCAGGAAAGTTGCTAGGATTCATCGTCAGTCGACGGGGGATTGAGTTAGACCCATCCAAAATTGAATCCATCCGAGATTTGCCACCGCCAAGGAACAAAACAGAGGTAATGAGTTTGCTGGGTAGACTCAATTACATCAGCAGGTTCATCGCTCAACTCACAGCAACTTGTGAGCCCATATTTCGGCTACTGAGAAAGGATGCTGCAGAAGGTTGGACGACAGAGTGTCAAGAGGCTTTCGACCAAATCAAAGGGTATCTGTCTAATCCACCCGTGTTGGTCCCGCCTAAGCCCGGGAAACCCCTAATCCTTTACCTGACAGTCTTGGAAAATTCATTTGGTTGTGTACTGGGGCAACATGATGACACAGGAAGGAAGGAGCAGGCCATCTACTATCTTAGCAAGAAATTCACAGTGCATGAGGTCAAGTACACTCAACTCGAGAAAACATGCTGCGCCCTGACTTGGGTAGCTCAGAAGTTGAAGCACTACCTGTCCTCATATACTACTTATCTCATATCCCGCTTGGACCCATTGAAGTATATCTTTCAGAAACCTATGCCCACGGGAAGGTTGGCAAAGTGGCAAATTCTGCTCACAGAGTTTGATATCATCTACGTAACAAGGACGGCCATGAAAGCCCAGGCACTAGCAGACCATTTGGCAGAGAATCCCGTTGACGAAAAATACGAGCCTTTAAGAACGTATTTTCCTGACGAAGAGGTGATGCATACAAATGAGTTGGAATTACCCGAGGAACCGGGTTGGAAGCTTTTCTTTGATGGAGCGGCAAATGCAAAAGGGGTGGGAATAGGGGCAGTACTCATCTCTGAAACAGGACGGCATTATCCTGTTACGGCCCAACTGCGCTTCTATTGCACTAACAATATGGCCGAATATGAGGCTTGCATTCTGGGTCTGCGCTTGGCTGCTGACATGGATGTCCAAGACGTCTTGGTCTTGGGAGACTCGGACCTCTTGGTACATCAAATTCAGGGTGAATGGGAAACACGAGATCTGAAGCTCATACCATACCGACAATGCTTGCATGATCTGAGCAAGCAATTTCGATCGGTGAAGTTCAAACACATCCCGAGAGTTCACAATGAGGTTGCAGATGCTTTAGCCACCTTAGCATCAATGCTGCACCACCCTGACAAAATGTATGTTGATCCTCTGCATATCCAAGTCCGTGATCAGCACGCCTACTGCAATACCATAGAAGAAGAAGCAGATGGCGAACCCTGGTTTCATGATATCAAGGAATATCTCAAAATGGGGATATATCCAGAACATGCCTCTGGAGACCAAAAAAGAGCCCTTCGGCGTTTGTCGAATGGTTTCTTCCTCAGTGGAGGAGTATTGTACAAAAGAACCCCGGATTTGGGGTTGTTGAGATGCATAGATGCCGGGCAGGCAACGACGGTTATGGCGGAAGTACATGCCGGAGTTTGTGGGCCACACATGAGCGGATATGTATTGGCAAGAAAGATCCTTCGAACAGGGTGTTATTGGCTAACCATGGAACACGACTGTATCACTTTCGTAAGGAAATGCCATAAGTGCCAGATACATGGAGATTTGATTCATTCTCCGCCAACAGAGTTACATACGATGTCAGCACCCTGGCCGTTTGTAGCATGGGGCATGGATGTCATTGGGCCCATCGAGCCAGCAGCGTCCAACGGTCATAGGTTCATTCTAGTGACCATTGATTACTTCACCAAATGGGTGGAGGCTAAAACCTTCAAATCGGTAACCAAGAAGGCGGTGGTGGACTTTGTTCACTCCCATATCATCTGCAGATTTGGGATCCCAAAAGTGATCATTACGGATAACGGCGCGAATCTTAATAGCAGCCTGATGAGAGAGGTGTGCCAACAATTCAAGATTACACACCGCAATTCCACCCCATATCGTCCCAAGGCGAATGGAGCAGTCGAAGCAGCCAATAAGAATATCAAGAAGATACTACGAAAAATGGTGGAAGGGTCCAGACAATGGCACGAGAAATTACCCTTTGCTTTGTTGGGGTACCGCACTACCGTCCGGACCTCCATAGGCACAACTCCTTATTTGTTGGTGTATGGAACTGAGGCCGTGATACCAACGGAGGTCGAAATTCCATCCCTCCGAATTGTCGCTGAAGCCGGGATTGATGATGATGAATGGGTAAAAGCTCGATTGGAACAGTTGAGCCTGATAGATGAGAAAAGATTGGCAGCAGTGTGCCATGGTCAACTGTATCAGAAGAGAATGGCAAGAGCATATAACAAGAAGGTGCGCCCCAGGAAGTTTGAGGTAGGGCAGCAGGTGTTAAAGAAGATCCTCCCACATCAGGTCGAAGCAAAAGGCAAATTCGCCCCAAATTGGCAAGGGCCTTATATCGTGACCAGAGTATTGTCCAACGGCGCTCTGTGTTTGACAGATATCGAAGGTAGATGTGTCGACATGGCTATCAATTCAGATGCAGTCAAGAGATATTATGCGTAATTTCTTTAATTATGGCAATTTTTGGTTTATTTGTTTGTATTTGGCATTTGATGGATAATGAGATGACGGAGGCAATTCTTTCTTCTATCCAAACACTGTTTAACCCTTGCTTCCCCCTTTGAGCCTTAAGTAATCCTTTCATACCCCTCTTTTGGAATCACTAATGGAAAGGACATGAAAAAAAAAAAAAAAAAGAAAAAGAAGAAGAAAAAGAAGATGAAATCATAAAGAAATACAAAACCGTGGGAACTACGTTTGACCTGATTCCTCAAAGAGGATACGTAGGCGCCTCACGGCTCGGTCATAGTATGCATCATAATAAATATAGGATGCATAATGTACATAGTATGCATAATAGACACAGCGTGCGTAATGCACGTAGCACAACATAAAAGTAAAAAATAAATAAATTCCCCAAGCAAGAAAACTGGGGCAGAAGTTATGTTTTAAGTTCCAACAAAGGTTTGATTCCAAAAGTTGTAGCACATCACCCTCCAAGTTGTTTTCAGCCTTCCTTCAATCCCACACCAAAACCAACATCGACATCCAAAAGACCTCCCGATCAATGTTCGAGAGATGCCAAATCCGGCAAATAAGGCCGAGAATGATACACCGATCCCCAGCAAAGAAAAGGATCGTAAGACTGGGAATGAGTTGATAGTCAAAAGAATCTCCAGAAGAGAGGATCATATCTACAACACCCCGATTCCTCGAAAAGAAATAAAATGAGAGAGTCTCATCGGTGAAAACCTTCACAGGCACCGAGAGGCGATGTAAGATGAGGGAAATGAAATGAGAGAGTCTTATTGGTGAAAACCTTCACAGGCACCATAAGGCGCCGGGAGATGAGAGAAAAGAGAGAGTCTCATTAGTGAAAACCCCTCGAAGGGCACTATGAGGCGACAAGATAGAGCAGCGAAACCTACCACATTCGCAACAAGATGAACATCCATTTATCATCCCCAGCAAGTCAGCCCGTCGGACAAATCAATTGATACAAATAGACTGGGTCGGGAATCTATGGTGCATGTCATGATCACGGGGACCAGTTGTGTCATCCAGATAAGTTCTTTTGATTGTCTCCTCCCACAAAAGATTGGTTCAGAAAGATTTTCTCTTTTCCATATCTTTATTTTCTTTTCCTAAAAAAGTGTTCTTTAAAGGATTTTTCAAAGCTTACTACCAGAAACCGAAGGGAAATTCACCCAATGCAGGGTAATACAAACAGTCTTAAAAGGCCGGCCCCAGGCGATGCAGGGACTGTGCTCGGAAATGTTGGAAGAAGTAAGCTCCAAAGGGAGTGGTTTCGGGAGTTAGAAGCAGACTCCCACATCATGTGTTTTAAAAGAAAGCAGAAAAGGGGATAAATTGAAAACCATATCCCCAGCAGGCTAGAGATCCCCAACAGGCAACTTTGCCTGCCAACCAATTATGGGGACAAAGAGCAAGAAAAGGGGAGAGAGAAAAATGGCTCGCCAGAAAGGCACCCTCTACCCCCACGATTAAAACTGACTAAAACCTTTTGTCTTTTGCAGGAGAGCAAAGAATTGATGACGGCAACAAGATGCAATGCCATGGAAGTTACCAAAAACCGGGGCAGAAAATTTTCTGCCGATTGTCGAAAATTTTCTCGGAAGAACGGGGAAACAATTGGAATACATTTAAGTTCTAGGTCGCCCACCAGTATAATGCGGGAATACTTTTAAGTTCTAGGTCGCCCACCAGTATAATGCGGGAATACTTTTAAGTTCTAGGTCGCCCACCAGTATAATGCGGGAATACTTTTAAGTTCTAGGTCGCCCACCAGTATAATGCGGGAATACTTTTAAGTTCTAGGTCGCCCACCAGTATAATGCGGGAATACATTTAAGTTCTAGGTCGCCCACCAGTATAATGCGGGAATACATTTAAGTTCTAGGTCGCCCACCAGTATAATGCGGGAATACTTTTAAGTTCTAGGTCGCCCACCAGTATAATGCGGGAATACTTTTAAGTTCTAGGTCGCCCACCAGTATAATGCGGGAATACATTTAAGTTCTAGGTCGCCCACCAGTATAATGCGGGAATACTTTTAAGTTCTAGGTCGCCCACCAGTATAATGCGGGAATACTTTTAAGTTCTAGGTCGCCCACCAGTATAATGCGGGAATACATTTAAGTTCTAGGTCGCCCACCAGTATAATGCGGGAATACTTTTAAGTTCTAGGTCGCCCACCAGTATAATGCGGGAATACTTTTAAGTTCTAGGTCGCCCACCAGTATAATGCGGGAATACATTTAAGTTCTAGGTCGCCCACCAGTATAATGCGGGAATACTTTTAAGTTCTAGGTCGCCCACCAGTATAATGCGGGAATACTTTTTCTAGGTCGCCCACCAGTATAACGCGGGAATACTTTTAAGTTCTAGGTCGCCCACCAGTATAATGCGGGAATACTTTTAAGTTCTAGGTCGCCCACCAGTATAATGCGGGAATACATTTAAGTTCTAGGTCGCCCACCAGTATAATGCGGGAATACTTTTAAGTTCTAGGTCGCCCACCAGTATAATGCGGGAATACTTTTAAGTTCTAGGTCGCCCACCAGTATAATGCGGGAATACATTTAAGTTCTAGGTCGCCCACCAGTATAATGCGGGAATACTTTTAAGTTCTAGGTCGCCCACCAGTATAATGCGGGAATACTTTTAAGTTCTAGGTCGCCCACCAGTATAATGCGGGAATACATTTAAGTTCTAGGTCGCCCACCAGTATAATGCGGGAATACTTTTAAGTTCTAGGTCGCCCACCAGTATAATGCGGGAATACTTTTTCTAGGTCGCCCACCAGTATAACGCGGGAATACTTTTAAGTTCTAGGTCGCCCACCAGTATAATGCGGGAATACTTTTAAGTTCTAGGTCGCCCACCAGTATAATGCGGGAATACATTTAAGTTCTAGGTCGCCCACCAGTATAATGCGGGAATACTTTTAAGTTCTAGGTCGCCCACCAGTATAATGCGGGAATACTTTTTCTAGGTCGCCCACCAGTATAACGCGGGAATACATTTAAGTTCTAGGTCGCCCACCAGTATAATGCGGGAATACATTCAGCTCTAGATTTTGGAATCAGTCACCCCACCTGAAGACGGAAGGTTACGACAGAGATCCCCAAACGGGAAACAATAAAATCCTCAGCACCAAGAAGCAGACAACTGCAAAAGCAAGCGCACATTCAAAGGGAAGAAGGAACGCGTCTCAAAAGAGCAGTTTGGGAACGCTATGGCATGCCCAACATAACAATTCTGATGAAAAGCCATACCACTGAGGAAACCATTGAAAGATTTAAAGAAGAAAGTCGTATCCCCAGCGGGTCAAGCAAAGTGACGAAAACTGGCATTCAAACGTCAGCGAAGGATCAGCATCATCTCCAAGTTCACAAAATACAGGCGTCAGAGGAAAGCATTAGCCGACAAGAAAGCAAGACAACAAGAACAAGTGGGAGATAGATGAGACCTCATACTCTAGCTTAACTTCTTGTTTTTCCTTTTAGAGCAATGTAATAGGGAGATCGGTTGAGCAGTAGCATCCTACAGCAGCATGCAACAGCGCACAACAACAGCAAGCAATACAGTCACATGGTAGTCCCAGCTACCAAAATTTCCCGAACTACATTGACCTGATTCCTGTTCAGCCCAGGATATGTAGGAAACCTCCGAAGCAAAGGTTCGGTCAAATCTTTTTCAAAAATGCTTCACACGGAGTATTCGGACGGGCAAAAATCGCTCGCTTTATCTTTGCGCGAAAACCCTTCGTGTCTCCGTGCAAAGAGGGGCAGCTGTAAGCACGTGATTTTTGCTTTACGGACATTCGCTCCAAAAGAAAATAAAAATAGTGACAAATGGCTTCGTTGTACAATTGTTCGAGTTTTCATGTGTTGTTAGTCACTTGTGGATCTGTCCATTCTTTTTTTGCATTTAATCATTAACAAACAAAATACAAAATATATGTATTAGGATGGTTAAACCATAATTCGGTCAGTAAAAGAAAATTCAAAAAATATATATGTGCACCGTTCGCCCTAGGCTCTTAGCTAACCTACGTAAATATTTTTGTGATAATTGTGTTAAAATGTTGCATTGTTGTTTAATTCCGTTACCTTATTATTTGTTATTTTTATTTTGTTTAAAAGAAAAGAAAAAATAATAAGAAAGAAAACAAAAGCAAAAGAGTAGGGAAAATCGGTTTGGGCCAAGAAATGAAACAAAATAGGCCCAAGACCAGGACACAGATCCAGTCCAAACACAGGCTGCCCGGACACGTCCCAAACGACGTCGTATCAGCGCCTCAATCTGAGCCGTTGATTCATGGCAATCAAACGGTCCAATACAGCCCCTGCTAAGTCGAAACGACGTCGTTTCAGGCAAGTTAATCTGGGCCGTTCATTCCCATTGATCCAACGGATCCAGGCCTTCCTCTAAACCCGTCAACATGACCCGATCCAATCCCCTACCCGGTCATAACCCACTATCATCTCCCGAACGACGTCGTCCCTCCTCAATGGTTAGATCCTGGCCCTTGATCTCAATTGATCCAATGGCCAGGATCTAAACCCTCAATACATATATAAACCTAACCCCCTTACCCCACGCCCCAAGCCACACCCCCCCCTCGGCCACTATTCACCATCTTCCCCAGGCTCCCTTTCCTCTCAAACCCTAGCAGCCTAGGTTTCCCACCATAAGCCTGGCAACCACAGTTCCGATGACCACCAAAATAACACCCCCGATGCACCCGACCATCCTGAACACGAATCCACTAACCACAAGCCTCGAATCACTTCCGTTCGTCTCGAATCTTCGTTTGAAGATTTGAGTCGAACCTGGACCTATGCCAAACCACCCCATCTTCATGCTAGACACTCTCCTGACCTTCCTCGTGACCAAACCAAGCTTGGTTTGGTCCGAATCCACCCACAACTCCCAAAAATCCAGATCTGGAAATCCAGACTTCTGAAGCACATGCACCTGGGGAACCCGGCCAGTTTTGACATAGGTTTGAGGTCTAATAGACCTTAACCAAGGTGTTCTCATGTGAGAACACCCTGATTAAGGTTTGTTCGGCCTCAAAGGTTCGAAGTCGAGTTTGATTTGGGTCTGTTTGGTTTAAACATTTTGGTAAGTTTTCCGTTCTTTTGTTTTATTTCCAAATAAGTTGTCAGCATATCTCTTTGTGTTTGTTTGTTATTTTGTTACTTCTTCCAGATTTCTTTCATCTCTGTTAAAGACCCTTTATTTGGTCGATTGTCTTCTGTTTGTTCTGAATACACTCTGTGATAAACATGATCGTCAGTTAGATTAATCGTCAAAGGAACTAATTCATATAGGCCCAGTAATTTAATAAAAGTTGTCTGATACCCTTTAGGTCCCCGAACGTGTTGTTTATATGAGCGACTGATTATTACCTGCTATAATTAGTATAGTCGACTCGATAAATGTCGTCGATTAGTTTTCTATAACTAATGGATCGAAGGAGCTAGGAGTTTCACATAACTAATTAAACTCGGACACTGGCTGGATGACCTAGTAATGTTTGAAATGGTCTGTTGGCATTATAAAAATGACTAAAAGGGTTCAGTCTAGGCAGTCCTGAGTTCGAGTTTTCATCAGTGCAAAAATGCCCTAATGCTGCAATAGGCAGGGGCAGTAATAATCAAGGTTAACGGGGGTATTCTGGGGTGTTTAAAAAGAACAGAAGTAATTAGTTTAAGTGAGCTGACAAAAAGGGTACTAACTTAGGATTAAACTAATACCAATGGGGGAACAAGACACAAGGGTATGGGGGCTCAAAATGAATAAACAAATGAGCCCATAATTCTGGATTAAACAAAACCAGGCGTGGGGAATAAAGGGAGCTGACACCAAGCATGCTGAGCATGGGCTTAAAAGAGTATGGGCATTCTGCCAATTGGCAGGCAGGGCAGCTCAGCTGTAATGGTGCATTTGGCCTATAAATAGGCCATTTGATAACTAAAACAGGGGCTGAAGTTTAAGGGTCTTAGGCTGGACATTTTTGAGTCTGGAGAGAAAGAAAAAAAAAAACAAAAAGAAAATTTCAGAATATTGTAACAAAACACTGTCTGAAAACTGCTTAGGAGTTCAAGTTAGCCAAGCTGTCTTTGCTAATTGTTGTTGGTTATTTGCCGAGCTGTTTGTGATTGTTGAACTGCTGGTGCTGTTATATTGAATACTCTGGTTTTCTGTTGGTTCATCATTCTGTTCCTGGGACTGCTTGTTTGTTGCTCGACCACTTGTGAGCTTCATCATTGTGGCTGGTTGTTGTTGCTGTGTTGTTGGTGTTATCTGCTGTTGCTGTATTCACTGCATATTGCTTAGCTGATCATTCCTTTCTTCTTTGTCCTCCTTACCAGGTACACAATCGATACCACTAATGTAACTGAGAGTTTGAACATAAATGCAAAAGAGAGGACCTGCAGATTGTTTATATACACGTGGACTGTTGTGTTAAATGTCATGTAGTATATAGTAGTTACATTTTTGTTTGGATAATAGAAGTAGCCTACATGCTTAGTGTATCAATGCAGGTTAATGCATGCTAGTCATGTATGTGTGCTGTTAGGTGAAAAAAACATTCCCAGTGTAATAAGTTGTACCTTTAGACTTAGTCTGAGGGTGTAATATATTCTCTAATGTAAGCCAAATAGGAAAACTATCCACTTTAGTTAAAATTCTTTCTCCTTTTGCCAGATTGTCCCATATAAATTGATAAACTCATTTCACAGAACAAAGAATCAGTCCTAGGCCTCAATCTCATGAAGGCCGAGCCCAAATCGAAACAAATCAGTTAGGCCCATATCGAAAAAGGGGGCCTAAGTCTGGCCATCTCGCATGAGCTAGGTTTGGGCCCATAATTTTCGGCTAGTTATCCATAATCGCAGTCACATTTTATTATTCTGTAAAAGCATTTTAAATCCTGTTATAAGTAAACTCGCAATCATGTAATTAATTAGGACTGTCTACCGTTTTCAATTGATAGAGACGAACACGACAAGAAACGTAGTTGCTATAGGATATCCTTTTAAAATAAGAACGAGATGAGCCTCGATGAAAATAAACAAAACACGCAGATGCGGGGCCCTTGTTAAATGTAAATCATTGAAGCATTTAGTTTCCCGGACGGGTTGTTTAGCAAATCTCACAACCTTCCTAAAATGACAACACGTTAGTCTCTTTAGGATACGCTTTAATAAACTTTACCTTCTTAAACTCGGGTGCACATTTATGTGACCCAAATCCAAATCTCGACGGATTCGAAATGCCTCTCTAATCACGGGTACATTGACTGTGACGTGGTTCGAGATGCATGTCCATGACGTTGCAAATTCATTAGAAATAAAGAACGAGGTGAGCCTCGCCAAATAAAAATACAAATTGCGGGGCCCTCAATAAATATTGCTTTAAAAATTGTTTAGGCTTCGGGATGGACCGTTTAGTAAAATTCCACGGTCCTACCCAAAATAAATACGCTAGTCGCTTTAGGCGCGCCTTTAATAATTTAATTTCCTTAAACTCGGGTGCACATTGATGTGACCCAAATCCAAATCTCAACGGAGTCAAAGTGTGTCGACGACCACGGGTACATTGATTGTAACGCGGTTCGAGATACATTTTCACAACGTTGCAATTCTTGATAAAAACAGTAAATGATAAAAGCGGTTAAAAGTTAAATTTTGCACATAAGTTCACACTTGTATAAAATCAGATAATCAAGCCGAATATAACAGTTGAGCGACCGTGCTAGAACCACGGAACTCGGGAATGCCTAACACCTTCTCCCGGGTTAACAGAATTCCTTATCCGGATTTCTGGTACGCAGACCATAATATAGAGTCATTCTTTTCCTCGATTCGGGATTAAAATTGGTGACTTGGGACACCCTAAATCTCCCAAGTGGCGACTCTGAATAATTAAACCAATCCCGTTTCGATTGTCCTTTAATTGGAAAAAACTCCCCTGCGCCCCCGCGGGCGCGTAAAAAGGAGGTGTGACAGTTATTACTATCTCTTGGTTGAACCATTTAATTGGGATTATCAATCTCTCGATTGACCCAATTTTTTGTAGCCAAGTTTTCCTAGACTAATCCCTCTCTTTATCAAGTAGGGACTAAGTCAAATAGGCATGAACAAATGTTTGCAACTATTAATTCCATAAATTAAAGCATGAACAAGGCTAAATAATAAATACCCAACCTTAAACAAGCACTAAATCAAACACCTATAAGGTTTGCATACTAGGATTGAGTCACAATGTTAATAAAAATCTAGCTACTCATGCTTGAAATTGAAGAAACATTGCTAATTAAACTCATATTGTAAAATCAAAATGATAAAATCTATGATAAAATATCCCAAAATAAGCAAAACTACTAAAAGAAGTAAAGAGAAATGGCTACTGTAGCTGCTATTTTAAAACTTGACCTAAAAATATGAAACTCGTCTATTTATACAGGAATGGAAATTTTGGACAAAAATGCCCTTCGGGAGGTTCTGCGATCGCACAATTCCATGTGTGGTCCACAGATTTCTTGTACTTGTCAGGAACTGGAAGTATGAGGCCGCATAATTCTGATCTACGGTCGCATGGCCCTCTTTCTGCGGTCCGCAAATTTGTTATTGCGGGCGCATCTTGCTCTTCTGCAGTCTGCACTTTTACATCTGCGACCGCATAGCATTTCTTCTGCGACCACATAGTCCTTGTGCGGTCCGCACTTTTGGTGGACTTAGAATGCACATTCTCTGAACTTTTCTCTTGGCCTAGCTTTTTCGGCCACACAATTCATGTGCAGACCACACTTTCCACTTTTTTCTGCTGACCTTTCCTTCATACTCTGCGGCGCCGTAGATATTCTACGGTCTGCACTTTTAAGCTTCTGTGCCTTTTGTATACTTGAGTTCAGATTACTCCTTCTTGAGTGGGATTTCATCTTTGGAGTTCATCTTCCAATATTCCTACAATTACGCACATTTCATCAGCTTTCGGGAACACAACTAAATGCTTTTAGACTAAAACAAAAGCTAAAAAGGCGCTAATAAGTAGACAAAAGCTAAAAAGGCGCTAATAAGTAGTCAAAATCCCCACTTATCAACTCCCCCAAACTTAAGTCTTTTGCTTGTCCTCAAACAAATAAAATAGTTCCCACCTCCAAATGTTAAAGGGCATTATAGCCAACCACGGGTGAATCATTCACACCTCAGTTAGGACCAACAATTACCTACACCACTCATGCATTATTGACAAGACAACAAGTTAAACATTTATGCACATATAGCTCTAATGTGACATTCGAGCATCAAGGGTTGTCTTAGCTTATCGAGGACTTCTGCTCTATCTGGTAGGTCATGGTGGATCCCAAACTCCTCCTCCTCTACTCTCAATTTGCCAAGTTTGCTTAAGAATTTAGCACTCAATTAAAATTTATGAAAGGCTCAGTCATCTCTATCAAGAGAATGTCACAAGTAAAACTTCCGTACCATAAGCTTTCCCCTCATGTAAATCACCATTAACGTAGCTCACTCGGCTCGAAATCAAGTAGGACTTATTTGGGATGTAATGAAGGCTTTTGGATTAGGGATTGATACAATATGGATAAGTTGTTACACCTTCCTTGAGCACTCCATCTTTCAATTCTCGCCTCACACTTTACTGATTCCTTGAGGCACTTTCTTTTCCTTAGGGGATTAGAGAGACCTAACATCACTCTTTATTGATCATTTCATTCATATTTCTCAATGTTTGGGCTCATTGCCTTTCTTTGAATCCCTTCAACTCTTTCATTTATTCACTTTTTGCATTCTTCTTTTTGTTCTCTTCTTTTCTTTGCCTTTCCTTCTCATCATTTCTTTTCTCTTTTGTGCCTTAATATATTTCTTTGATTTCTTTGTCTCTTCCCCAAACTTACATTTTTAGGCAATTATTTCGCATGAGTGTTAAGGAAAGCTTAGCTGCCAAGAGACGATCACTATACAACGGGTAAAGTCTTGTAACATAATTTTCAAATGAGAAAGGCTAAAGGCTTGAAGGGGTTGACTAGGGATGACATCATTGGTAGACAATAGAAAACTTAAACGGGCCAAGGAAAGCCTACAATCACTTCTCAAGCCAAGCAAAACATACGATTTCACCTTAAAACACATTCAGGGCAAGTTCTAGACCTTTCGCACAAGTACTCGGACTAGTAACAAAGCATCACACTGCTCAAGCAACTAGATTGTTAAAGAGGATAGAGTCGAGTGCTCACAACAACCACATTCAAGATTAAAGATCGCTATGGTCCGATTAGACCACTCGATGGTATCAAAGTCAACACAAGAGTCACTAAGTCACTAACTAGAGCTATTTCCTTTTGAAAATCATTTTCTCTAACCATAAGCACATAGTTAAATGTGTTGGTACCAAATGAAGCATGTTTGACTCTTCGAGTTTGACTTAACCCGGACTTTTTATTCATTATTACTACTATAACTACCTAGACACCAAAGATGGACTCAATCCCTTAAGAAGGTTGTCACGCTATCCATCATTGGGAAGAGTTGCCCAGTTCACACAAAAACTACCTTTGGAAAGAACCGTGGCATTAAGAAAATGTAAGGCTTATTGTCCACTAAAACATAAAAAAGCTACTAATTCAAAAAGAAGCTATTAAATTAAAAAGAAGCTACTACATTAAACATTAACTAATAAGAAAACAAAATAAATAAGCTACAAAGAAAACTGTTGAAAGCCTAACGAATATACATAATGAGAGAGGAAAAGAGAGAATATATACATCATGAGAGAAATGAGAGAATATATACAGAATAAGAAGAAAGAAGAAAATACTATCAGTTATTACAAACCAAATGTCTCAGAATCATCATCCAAATTGATCAAATAAACTCCACCAACCCCCTCCCCCCGAATAAAAATAAGCATTGTCCCCAATGCTTAACAAAATAAGAGCAAGGAAAGGTAAAAGTAAAAAAGACTCCCTATGTTGCCTTGGACATCTCTGTGTCCATAGTAGCATCACTGCCCTCAGTCTCCTCTAATTGGATCTCATCATCCTCGACTTTGGGAGTAGCTTAGTTGGTGAACATCTGGTGTATAGTGTGGTAGCTAGGTCTGGCTCCTCAGACTGGGCAATTGGTGCCACTAGAGGTAATAGTGCTGCTAGTGCTGAGAAAGCTGGATTCATCAGCATGTCATATGGAAGATATCCAACTCCTGTAATCTTGGCAACCTCTCTCCGGAGCCTATCAACTGAATTTTTGGAAACCTGGGACTTTCTCATTTTCTTGACTTGCTTTCCCCGCTCCTCAATCACTGATCCATACTCTGCCAAAGTGTTCATTATAGTGGTCTTATTCTCCAGGAGCTTCTTCAATATCTCCTCCACTGTCGAAGGAATCTAGGGTGCTGGAGTGGATGACTGCGCTACAACAGTACTGGATATGTTAGACAACTTTGCAGTGGCTGTTTGTATCCAGTTGTTAAGGCTCACCAATGTTTGGGAGACTACAGCGCAAAGATTGGAGTAGTTGGCATAGGTACCGGCTTCAAAGCCGAGGTGGGAGGCACTAAGGCTGAAGGTGGGGGCATGACAGCTGCATTGGCTGAAGGTTCTGCTGAAGTAGATGGCATATCGGTTGTCTCTGAAGGTATAATCAGATTGGCTAATGGTGATGGTTGTGTGCATCCATCAGAGAATACCATGAGAAGGGATTCTTAACCAGAACCTTCGTGTCAAAATCTTTTGGCTCCACCCGTCCATCTGTAAGGTGCTTAGTGATGGTTTTTGATACAGGTAGGAGGTATCAGCTTTCCTGGCGACCTTAGACATGTTGGCCGACATCACGTCACCCACATTGATTGGGTACCCAGCCATAATAGAGGCGACTATAATTGCCCGCTGAATAGGAAGGTTTGTTTCGTTCTGGAACAGATCTAGTCCGATGCATACAAATGTCTGTCATCCTTTTTCCTTGAAGTTCAAGGTGTTTTGATGAATATAAACCCCTATTTTGATCCATAGTGGCGATGGTACCAAGGTTGCAAGAATCTCAGCTAGCCATGGGCGAGCTGTATCTCCCATTGCCTGCTTTTCTGAGTATTGCACAGGCTCAACGTCTTCAAACCCCAATTAGGTGTTCAAGGTATTCTGGTCAAATCTCACCTTCAGATTCCTCACTTTGGCCACTTTGGTTCCTTTCTTTATGTGTGCCACATTGGCGTAGAATTCTTAGACCATATACTCATTTGCATCCACTACACTCTGGGTGATCCACCCCTTCCGCTCTCGGAACTGTCTCAATACTACCGGATTGTGCTTGTCAAGGTCCTTCAGTTGGAACTATTGCTCAATAGTGAATGATGTCACCGAACACCATTCACGGAAGCTATTAAAGGTAGCTAGACTAACAAACCGGTCCCCCAAAACCTCTTTCTTCTTCGACCTCTCAAGGCCGGCAACCATAGTATCACCCCCTTGGCCATCATCCAGAATCTCATCAACTGAAGTCGATAGTGCCTCAGGGACATGTGTAGAGGAAGGCTCCGAAGCCTTACTGACACTCTCCGAAACCTTGGAGATGCTATGTGATAAAGATGGCTCGTCCTTTTGTCGATACCTTCCTGGAGGCTTTGATTGGGCAGCTGCTCTTCAACTGAGTTGCCCTCCGATGCTTCCCTAGATGAGGCATAAGAACTGGATTCGGAGGGCTATGCATTTATTCCTCGGCCAACTGTGACCTTCTTTGTTATAATATTTTTGAGGGCGAGGGTGATGTCACCAAAAATCACACTACAAATATAGGTCATGAGGTGGTCGAAGCAATAAGAAAAACCCAATGCAAGTCGGGGTCGAATCCACAAGGAGTTAGATATGAGATTAGGTATATAGCTAGAATAGGTGTATGATGTGCCCAAGATTGCACTTCAACATTTTCAGTTGTTGTTTCTACTTCTACTTTTAAATTATTGATTATAATTGAAAAGTTAAGAGACAATATTTTTGGTGTTGTTGTTTTTCAAGTTGATAAAAGATCTAGGCTGTGACTTCCACCTAGGTTGTTACCTAACGGGTTGTTAACTCTAGGGCAAGTTTGATTGGTCAGGGTTGTAATATAGCAATCACATGCAATTACCCACTCAATACCTCTCGGTAGTTAGAGTGATTTTGCCTAATTTGTCTTTCTTAAGTCCAAATGAGTATTGCACAAAATAAGTGATAAATTCTCAAGTCGGGTCTTGCTATCTCTAGATTCAACCATTTAATTGGGGCTATCAATTTCTTGAGTTCGGCCCAATTCCTTGTTAGCCAAGTTTTTCTAGATTTAGTCTCTCTTTCTCAAGTAGAGACTAAGTCAAATAGGTATGAATCAATGTCTGCAACCATTGATTCTTGAATTCACGCAAGAACTAGGCTAAATATCACTACACCAATCACAAACAAGCCCCAACTCTAACACCCATTAAGTGCCCACAGTAGGATTTGGTCACAACTATGGCTAGAAATTTAGCTACTCATAAAAAATGCAAAAATTAAAGACGAAATTAAGATAGAATGCATAATAATTGATTAGGAAAAGAAAATCTAATGTTTAGAAGCTAATCTGTACAATATTACTCAAAACAATAAATAAAAACGGCCCAGGTGCTCTATAATCATACAACTTGACCTAAAATGACAAAAAGTTCTATTTATATCAAGCTGAAAATACCTGAAAAAATTGCCCCTGTGGAGGTTGTGCGGCTGCGCAATTATGTGTGCGGTCTGCACTTTGAGTCTGACTTGTCAACTGGGCCTCCTGGGGTTGCATAAAAGTGGGATGTATCCGCACTTTATTTGATTATGCAGACCACACATTTTTGAGTGCGGCCGCACACTTAAACTTGGGTTGGAACATAGCTCTCTGATTCTTCTCTTCTGCAGGCCGCATAATTGTGAGTGGGGCTGCAATTGTCATCCTGCGGTCGCACAATCATGATGCGGTCCGCATATCTTCAGCCTGCCCAAAAACGAACTCTCTAAATCTCCTCTTCTACGGCCGCACAATAATTGTGCCCGCATACTCTGAAGGAAATCTGACAGTGCTCTCTCATTGTTTGCGGCCGCACACAGTATTGTGTGGTCTACACTGTAGGCTTTTTTGCCTTGTTTTGGTCCTTGTCCACTTTCGACTCCTTTATGAGTTGATTTTGACTTCTCTTACTCATTTCCTAATATTCATGAACGAAAGCACATTTCATTAGTTCTCGGGAATACCTTTTAGCATTTTTAAGCTAAAATTTAAGTAAAAGAGAGCAAATAAGCGATCAAAATCCCTACGTATCAACACCCCCAAACTTAATATTTTGCTTGTCCTTAAGTAATTAAGGAAATTCCCACCTCCACTAGAAAAAGGGATATTTCAGATGGCCTAAGGTGAATCAATCACACATCAATTGGGACCAACAATTACTCATTACATGTATGAATTATCAACAATGCAATGATTTGACTTTTTGAGTACAATAGTTCTAATGTAACACTAGAGGATCAAGAGTTGACTTTATTCATCAAGGAAGCTCACTCATTCATGTAGGTCATTGTAGATCCCATACCCCTCCTCCTTTACTCTCCATTAACATATCTCATGTTAGAATGTAACACCCGTAGCAAGGGTTGTGAAAGGTTTGCTCATCTCTTTCAAAAGAATGTCACAAGTCAGGCTCTAAGTACCATAAGCTTGCCCCTCATGTAAATCACCACTAATGCAAACTCACTCAACTTGAAATCATGTAGGGATTTTTGGGGATGCAATGAAGGATTTTTTGGATCAAGGTAAGAATTGATGTAATAGAATGGGTTCATCTTTCCTAAAGCACTCCATTTTCTCTTTTTGGCTCATACTTTATCGACTCTTTCAGTCAACTTCTTTTTCCTCGGGGGAACTAGAGAGATGTAACATCACTCTTTATTGGTTATGACATTCATTTTTCTCCTTTTCTATTTACAACATTCCTTTCATCATTGTTTTCTTTAAATCCCTTCAACTTTCTACTTCATTCACGTTTGTTTGTATTTTTCTTTTTGTTCTTTCTTTCTTTTCTTTGCCTTCCCTTTTATTCATTTCTTTATCTTCTTTGTACTTTCTATCACTTTCATACTTCTCGTCTCTCCCCCAAACTTATGTTTTTGTTAATTGTTTCCCAGGAATGCTAAGGAAAGATCATGTGCCAAGAGAGGGTCATTACAAAACGGATAAAAGTTTGTAACGTTGTTATTGAAAGAAAAAGGGCTTAGGCTCAAATGGGTTTACTAGAGATATCACATTGGTAGGCTATGGAAGATTTCAAACTTCAAATTGGATCAAGTAGAGCCTACAATCATTTCTTAAGCCAAGCTAAACTTAGGATTTCACCTAGAAAAACATTCGGGGCAAGTTCTAGACTATTAGCACGAGTACTTGGACTTGCAATTCAATACCTCACTTCTCACGCTGCTGGATTTCTAAAGAGAATGGAGTCGAGGGCCCACAACAACCCTAGTTAAAATTGAAAATCACAAATGGCTCGACTGAACCACTCGATGATTGTTTTAGTCAACACAAGAGGCAAAAGGTCACAACTAGAGCGATATTCTGCCAACAATTTGTTTTTAATGATAAGGCTGTAGGTAAATGTGTTGGTACAAAGTGCAACATGCTTGAGACCCTTTTATTCATTACTACTATATTTTCCTAAACATAAAAGAAAATAGAGTCAATCCCTTAAGAAGGTTGTCACGCCATCCATTGTTGGGAAGAGCCACCCGGTTCACATAAAATTAACCTTTGGAAAGAACCGTGATATTAAGAAAACCAAAGGCTTATTGTTCACACAAATGTAAAAAGAAGCTAACAAATCAAAAAGAAGCTACTAAGTAATAAGAAGTTATACTACTAAGGACAATAAACTAAAGAAGCTATGAAGTAAACTACAAAAAGTAAAACAAATGACTATACGAACCGAGGGGAAAATGAACATATACATCAAAGGAAAGGAGGAATATATACATAACCAAAGAGAAAATAAAAATAAAAGAAAAATAGTATAAGAGTTATTACAGGTCAAATGTCAATGTCAAATCAATCAAAATAGACCACCCCCCGAATAAAAATAAGCATTGTCCCCAATACTTATCAAAAATAAGATCAAGAAAGGGTAGAGAGTTAAAAGAACTCCCTATGTGGTCTCAGTCTGCATCGCATCCCCATCACCCTCGATCTCCTCTAACTGTATATTATCAAAACCTGGCTGAGGGACAATAGGGTTGCTGAGCATCTGGAGCATCTCCTCAGCGGTGTGGGCAGTAGCATCCAACTGTTCAGACTAGCTGACTGCTGCCTCTGATGCCTTGGGTACTGCTGGTGTTGCCTATGCTGCTGGCTCCATAAGCAGGTCCAATGGTAGATCTCCTGCAAATTCTATCTTGGCAATCTTTTTTCTCAACTTCTCCATTGACTTCTTTGACTCCTGAGACTTCTGCATCTTCTTTGCTTGCTTTCCCAACTCCTCAATGACCTCTCTATGTGCCACCAACGTCTCCATAATGGTCTTCTAGTTGTCCAGATTCTTCTTCAATGTTTCCTCCACTGATGGAGGTACCTGTGGTGCTGCTAGGGCAGAAGACTATGTTGCAACAACACTAGATATGTCAGAAAGCTTTGAAGTAGTTGCCTGCTTCCAATTGTTTCGACTCACTAATGTCTGGGAGACTCGCAGTGTAGTATGTGGATAAGTGGATGAGGCTGGCACTAATAACAAAGCTGATGGTCTAGAAGAAGAAGGTGGTGGCATGGCTGCTGTCCCAATAGAAGGACCAACTACTATGGATGTTGTGGCATATGTGGAAGGCTCAACAGCTAAATCAATAACTGCTACCGTTGGCTCCTCAGACTGGACAACGGAGGTAGTTGCTTTACCCTTGAACTTCGGAAGAAGAAGAAAGCTCAACAGAAGAGAAGGTGGTGGCATGGCTACTGTCCCAATAGAAGGACCAGCTACTATGGATGGTGTGGCATATGTGGAAGGCTCAACAACTGAATTAGTAACTGCTACCGTTGGCTCCTCAGACTGGACAGTAGAGCTAGTTGCCTTACCCTTGAACTTCGGGTTGTTAGCACCCTATAGGTGGTACTATGAGAAAGGCTTCTTGGCCTTTACTTTAGTATCATACTGCCTCGGCTCTACCTTTTGATCATTGAAATACGTTGTGAGGAATTTTGGATAAGGGTAGGATCTCTCATCTTTTTAGACAGCTAGAGTGATGTTTGTTGACATTATGGTACCCACATTTATCTGGTAGCTAGCCATAATTAAGGCCACCAAGATGGCTCGGGGAAGTGGGAGGTTGTTCTCATTTAAGCACGAATCAATATGGCTTCACACAAAGATCTGCCACCCTTTTGCTTCAAAGTTTAGGACGACCCGGACTATGAAAACTCCTACAGCCATAGAGGTGTTGTTCCTCGAATATCCAAAAATCTCACCTAGCCACGGGCGAGCTGCATCACCTATAACTAGCTTTTCCATATACTGGACCGCCTCGACTTCTTCAAATCCCACATAAGCATTTAGAGCACACGAGTCTAATCTGATTTTTAGGTTTCTCACTTTTGTCACCTTGGTACCCTTCTTAATGTGAGATACATTGGCATAAAATTCTTTAACCAAGTGCTCATTTGCATCTATGACACTGTGGGTGAATCATTTACATCCCTTTCACTCCCGAAATTGTCTAAGGACATTAGGGTTATGAATGTCCAAATCCTTTATTAAAAATGATCGCTCAAGTGTGAGCAATCTCTGGGGCCACCACTCTCTGAATTTGTTAAAGTCAATTAAGTTGACAAATCTGTCTTCCCACATATCTCTCCTTCTTGAACTCTCTAAACCCCTCACTCTAGTATCACCTGCTCTACCATCATCTGGAACATCATCATCATCTACATTGATTGGTGTAGCCAGGGCATGTGACGAAGAGGGCTCAGGATCTTAGCTACCTGCCTCTGAACCCCAAACAAAACTAGCTGAGGTGGAGGATTCGTCACAGAGTTGGTATCTCCCTTGAACCTTTTGTGATTGGGCTTCCGGTTGTGCTTGCACAGAGTTACCCTCAAAAACTTCCCCGAATGGGAGATACTCACTGGATATCAATATCAATTCTCACTTCTTCATTAGATTGAACCATATTGCTTGGAATTTTATCTCCTTGAACAACAACATCTTCATCCACAATTCATCTTGGATTTAAGGTGGTTGCGTCTCCACCTTTTCCACTTCTTGTGGTCATGAATATAGCATGTCCCATTTTTTTTCGCCCTTCGCGTTTACCATCGTATCACTTGGTAGTGCCCCCTTAGGATGAGTATTCAAAGCTTGCGAGATTTGGCCCAATTGTACCTCCAAATTGTGAAAAGAAGTGTTGTGCAATTCTAGTTGAGCATCGGAGTCGGTATTCTTCTCCACCATTTGTTTAAACATGCTCTAAATTCTACCTATCTCATTGTATAAGAGCTCGGACCTTGAGAAGGATTTGGAGGTGGATCGCTTGGTTGTTGAAACATCGGGGGCCTTTGAAAACCCGACCCCCGATTGTTGTTGTTGTTGTTGTTCCACCTTCGTTGGTTATTACCTCACCAATAGCCTTGATTATTGCCGCTCCAATTGCCTTGATTATTTGGATTATTCCAATTTTCTTGATTGCCGTGACTGTTCCAATTCCCTTGGTTGTTCCAATTCCCTTGGTTGTTTTGATTGTTCCAACCACCTTGATTGCTTGAATTCCAATTTCCTTGATTTCTTTATGGTCGCCATTATTGTTGATTTTGTCCCTGAGCATTGTTTCTTTGGACTTGATAATTGTTGACATATTGCAATTCGTTGTCTTGCTCATTAAATGGATCACCCTGTTCATACCTACTATCATCTTGCATGAATTGTTCCGGATGGCTTTGTATTTGTTGACCTTTTTGCCGTCTCTTGTTTATCATCATATTTACACCTTCCATTGCATTCACTTGTTTCGGCCCTTGAACTTAATGAAGCTGAGCTTTATCCAATTGGTTAATTGTAGTTGTCAACTTGGCAATAGCTTGCCCATGATCATGTAGTTACTTGTGTAGGTGAATGACATTTGGGTCACCTTGAGGAACATTGGCTCTACTTTTCCATGCCGATAAGGTATCCGCCATCTCATCCAAAATTTCACAAGCTTTGGCATAAGGCGTATTCATGAAGTTCCCATCGACGAGTTGATTAACCACACATTGATTTGTTGTGTTGATCCCCCTATAAAAGGTTTGTTGGATCATGACCTTGGTCATATCATTGTTCGGGCACTCTTTAACCATGGTACGATATCTTTCCCAAATCTTGTGCAATGGCTCATTGGTTTCTTGCTTGAACGCAAGAATCTCATTCCGAAGTGTCGCCATATGCCCCGGAAAGAAGAATTTGGCAATGAATTTTTTTGCCAACTCATCCCATGTATGGATGGAATAATTGGGCAATCTCTCTAACAGTCCATTGCCTTTCCTTGTAGAGAAAAAGGAAATAACCTCTACCGTAATGCGTCCTCGAAGACATTAGTTTGCTTGCTCCCCCAACAAGTATCGATGAACCCTTTGAGATGCTTATAAGCATTTTGAGTCGGAACCTCGGTGAAGAATCCCCGTTGCTAAAGTAGTGTAAGCATCACATTGGTTATTTGGAAGTTGCCCACCCTAATGTGGGGTGGGACTATAGCACTTGCATAACCCTCATTTGGCAACACCTGGTGACCTGTCGCTCTTGGCAGAGGTGGGGAGAGATGAGAACATTATCATGAGGTGGTCGGCCTCGCCTATTTACTTGAGGTTCAGGAGGAACCTCATCCATTTGGTCATCATCCATGTTCTCCCCCATGGGCAAATTCCCGATGCGCTTGTTGTTAAGAGCCATTCTCGTACGTAAAATCAATTTAAAAACAAAGTTAGTGACTTGGAAGGAAAATAAAACAAATCACACAAAAACCTAGATATATAGCTAAATCCATTTAACTCCCCCGCAATGGCATAAAAAATTGATGTCGCCCAAACTCACACCACAAATATAGGTTATGAGGCGGTCAGAGCAATAATAAAAATCCAACGCAAGTCGGGGTCGAATCCATAGGGAGTTTGATATGGAATTACATTTATAACTATAATAGGTGTCTGATGTGCCCAATATTGCACTTCCACATATTCAGTTGTTGTTTCTACTTCTACTTTTAAACTATTGATTGAAATTGAAAAGCTAAAAGACAATATTTATAGTGTTGTTGTTTTTCAAGTTGATAAAAGATCTAGGGCTGTGACTTCCTCCTAGGTGGTTACCTAACAGGTTGTAAACTCTAGGGCAAGGTTGATTGGTCACCCCAATTCCTTGTTAGCTAAGTTTTCCTAGATTTAGTCTCTCTTTCTCTAGTAGAGACTAAACCAAATAGGCATGAATCAATATTTACAACCATTGATTCTTTAATTCACGCAAGAACCAGGCTGGATATCACTACTCCAATCACAAACAAGCCCCAACTCAAACACCCATTAGGTACCCATACTAGGGTTGGGTCACAACCCTAGCTAGACATTTAGATACTCATAAAAAATGCAGAAATTAAAGAAGAAATTAACATAGAATGCATAATAATTGATTAAGAAAGAAAATCTAATATTTAGAAGCTAATCTAGTACAATATTACTCAAACAGTAAAGAAAAACGTCCTAGGTGATCTGTACTCATGAAACTTGACCTAAAAATGACTAAAAGTTCTATTTATACCGAGCTAACAATATCTGACAAAATTGCCCCTGCGGAGATTGTGCGGCTGGAAAATTATGTGTGTGGTCCGCACTTTGAGCTTGACTGGTCAACTGGGCCTCCTGCGGTCGCATAAAAATAGGATGTGTCCGCACGTAATTTGATTATGTAGACCATACATTTCTGCGTGCCATCGCACACTTGAACTTGGTCTGGAACATGGCTCTCTGATTCTTCTATTCAGCGGGCCGCATAATTGTGAGTGTGGCCGTACTTGTCATCCTGCGGCCGCACAATTATGGTGCGATCCGCATATCTTCAGCCAACCCAAAAACCAACTCTCTGAATCTCTTCTTCTGTGGCCATACAATAACTGCGCGGTCGGCATACTCTGAAGGAAATCTGACAGTGCTCTCTCAATGTTTGCGGCCGCACACAGTATTGTGCGGTCCGCACTGTAGGCCTTTTTGCTTTGTTTTGGTCTTTGTCCACTTTTGACTCCTTTATGAGTTGATTTTCACTTCTTTGGATCATTTCCCAATATTCCTGCAAGAAAGCACATTTCATTAGTTCTCGGGAATACCTTTAAGCATTTTTAGCTTAAATGCAAGTAAAAAAGAGCAAACAAGCGGTCAAGTGCAAATAAACAATAAACTCACAGTGTAAGAGGGGTAAAGTACTTTTGCATCAACCCCTAGAAGGTTCACCCCTCCCCTTTGAAGTATCTCCATAGCCTCGAGATCTAACCATTATTTGTAACAAGCAGCAACATGAATCAGTTGCAATTCAAGTGCAAATAGACAGTAAACTCACAGTGTAAGAAATGCTTGTAGGGTGAGGAGGTGTGTTCCGCACAATTTCAAGTGCGGCCATAGGCTGTGCTGTGCGGACCGCATAAATGGATCTTGTGACCGTAGAATTGGTGTTGCGGTCCGCAAATCTATTAGTGCGACCCAGAACTACGGTGCAGTCCGCACTTTTATCATTACGGCCACACAATAGATATCCCAAAATTTCAACTCTCTAAAGGCAGGGATTGGGTTGTTTTTCAGCTGCACTCACTTTTCTGCAGCCGCGATGGGGTTTCTGTGGTCCGCAATTTTCAAGTGTTATTCGAACATTCATGCTTGAACAATCCCTCTAATCTCAATTTCTGCAGACCGCACAATTTCTTGTAAGGCCGCAGAATACAAAACATTTACGCACAGAGGCCTAAGGTTTTTATTTTTAGCACAAATTCGATATGGTATTAACAATTAAGCATGAAAATTAAGTTACCCACCCCCAAAGATTAATTATCAGTCTACCCACAACATATTCACCCCACGTGGACTAAGAAACTCAGCATGCCCTTTACTGAAGTTGTAGGTGGAAGTTTATAAATCACCTCAATCATTGCCTTGTCGACTTTAATACCATTCTTTGAGATATTGTTCCCAAGGTCAATGCCTTCCTCGACCATGAAATGACATTTCTCCCAATTGAGTATCAGATTTGTTTCTTCACATCTTGCCAAAACTTTATCCAAGTTTGCGAGACAATCGTCAAAAGAATTCTCGACCACCGAAAAATTATCCATGAAAACTTCAAGATAATCTTCCAACATGTCCTGAAGATCGCCATCATACACCTTTGAAAAGTTGTTGGTGCATTGCACAACCCAAATGGCATCTGCTTGAAAGCAAAAGTACCATAAGGACATGTAAAGGTAGCTTTCTCTTGATCCTTCGGAGTAATAAAAATTTAGTTGTAGCCGGAATACCCATCAAGGAAACAATAGAAAGCACAGCCGGTTAATCTATCAAGCATTTGATCTAGGAAGGGAAGTGGAAAATGATCCTTCCTTAAGAATTTTTTGAGCTTACTATAGTCCATACACACTCTCCAGCCGGTTACCATTCTTGTAGGAATCAACTCATTCTTGTCATTGGTGACCACCGTCATGGCCCCTTTCTTTGGGACACATTGAACCGGAGAAGCCCATGAACTATTGGAAATGGGGTAGACAACCTCGATATCCAATAACTTGATGATCTCCTTTTTGACAACCTCTTGCATGGCTTCATTAAGTTTCCTTTGATGTTCAATAGATGGTTGGGCACCTTCCTCCAAATTAATCTTTTTCATGCAAAATGCGGGGAATATCTCTTGAATATCTACCAATATCCATCCAATATCCTTCTCTCTCTTTTGTAGCACCACCAATGTCCTGCACATTAATCAAACAAGAGGAAAGAATAACCGGTAAAGTAGAAGAAGGGCCAAGAAATTCAAACCAAAGATGTGGAGGTAATGGCTTCAACTTCAAGATAGGAGGCTCTTCAATTGAAGGCTTTGTAGGAGAAGTTATCCTATTTTCAAAATCCAAGGACAATTTGGTGGGTTCATAAGTGTATGACTCATTCATTGCAAAAAGTTCACACATTCTACGAAGCCATCCATCCTGTTATCATCAAAGTTGAGCAAGACGGCATCGAACATATCATTAGCATTTATCACATCACTTATTTCATCCACAATCACATCGTCAAGTCAACGAAAGAGCACACCTCATTGCTATATGGTTGCCTCATGGACTTACACACATGGAAAACCACTTTTTTATCACCAACCCGGAAGGTAAGTTCTCCGACTTTAACATCTACTAGAGCCTTTCCCATAGAAAGAAAAGGTCTTCCAAGAATAATCGGCACCTCATAGTCCACTTCACGATCAAGAATGAAAAAATCTGCCGGGAGAATGAATTTATCAACATGAACCAAACATCCTCAATCACTCCCAATTGTTTCTTTATGGTACTATCGGCCATTTGTAATATTATAGATGTGGGTCTTGGTTTCCCAATTCCCAAAGTCTTGAATACCGAATAGGGCATCAAATTGATACTTGCCCCAAGTTCACAAAGAGCTTCAAAAAACTCGGCATTTCCAATGGTACAATGGATTGTGAAAGCACCAGGATCTTCCAATTTAGGAGCCATTGAATGAATAATTGCACTCACTTAGTGAGTGACTTTGTGTTACATCCCGCAATATTACGTCAATGTTATATTCTGCAGTATTATATTACAATGATGTTACACCCCGTAGTATTACGTAAATGTTAGGTTTTGTAGTATTATATTACAATGATGTTATGCTCCACAATATTATATTACGATGATGTTACACCCTATAGTATTGTACGTTGAAATTGTGATAAGATAATTGGCCCCAGCTCAAGGACACAATTATTTTGGGATTATAAATATTATGCTATATCAAACAAGTGAAAGTAAATTTGTGAAGGTGAGAGGGTAAGAGAATATAAGGAAATAAGTTTTTATCGAAGTTTGGCATTTTGAGAAAATACGGTCCGAACTATAATACCCGGTATTTATGGACTAGTTCCATATAAGGCACCACATGATCATGATGGTATGATGTATAAAGTGTGTTAAAAATGAGTAGTATTTTAAGTAATTTGAGATAATTCTTAATTATATGGGTAATTGGTTAATTATTAGTTTAATGGGAGATTAACCATGTAATTAATGATTTGTGGATAATTAATAGGTGGGGACAATGCCCCCCACGTGGCAGCAACTGGAAAAGATCTAATAACTCTTGACTTTAGGCAATTAAATAAGAAGGACACATGGATAATACATTCATTGCAAACACGTAGAAGGGAAGTTTACATTAGTCATCTTTACACTTATATTCAATTGAGATCAAAATTCATTTGGAGGGGATTTAGGACTGCCACTCTTTCTTCTAACTCTAGATCGTTTGGTAGAGCTCAGTTGTAAGAACTCAATTTCCTAAATTCTATCTTATTCGTAATACGACGATTCCTACATCCAGAAAGACGGTTGGTAAGAGATATAGCTGTGGAAGAGTTGTGTCAGAGGAACTCGATTTTTGCATCATGCTTATGATGAATAAGTATGAGGTATTCACCAGATCATGTGTGTATTATGACATGTAAGCTTCTTTAAAAGGATCCCTAAGGCAAGAATATCTATCCACCCATATGATGAAAAACAATGAGAGATTCAGAAGGTATATACAAGCTTCAACTAGTAAAATAAGCAAGATGAGAAGGGTACGAGGTACCCAGTTAATGAAGATTATCGGTATTTTCAACTCAAGCAGAAAAATATATGCATTGTGAGTTACCTTCAATAGTAACAGAAGTAGAATAAGAGACAGACGGATATCAGGATCCGATTGGGGTGGGAGTGACCCGAAATGGTGGATGGATTTTTTGCATTAGTTGACATTTCTGAAGGATATTACAAAAGTGCTAATAGATCTCCTTGTGAGATACGCAGATGGTGCACTCTAGAATATTACTAAATGTAAACACTAGCATGATCAAAAATTCAGAAGATAGGTACTAAAAGATTGGAAGGGACAAATATTACCTTTGTGTGCTCCCGTCCCTAGTAGAGCGAGAATGTTGAGCAACCCGAAGAGCCACTAGATAGAGCAAAGGGGAGATAAAAGCAAAAGAATGTCTTGTTGAAGTTTTCAGAATAAAGTGATAGACATAAATGTTAGGAGGAAATAAGAAGAGAGTCAATGAAGCATTATGAGTAACATATGATACATGGATGACAACAATAGATCAAAAAGATTACAGTATTATAGAGTCTATAGTCAAGTGAAGGAAAAGACGAGAGGTGACAGGCCTTGAGACAACAAAAGAATATAGGCCATAAAGTTATCTCCTCATTTCAAAAAAATAAGTTCGTGACTCTAACGCGATTACCAAAAGGAAAAATTAGACCCCCAGAGTAATAGAAATCAGTATGGACTGGTGAATAAAATAAACTGAACATGAATTAGTGACTAGGTGATCTAATAATGGTTGGCATCATGAGAATTTCAGACTGCGTTATGAAACTAATAGAATGAAAAATAGAAGTAGATTCATGGGAAATTCAGAGAATGACCATTCAGGAAAACGCTTCCCTAAAGCAAGCAAGGCGAGCAAAGTTAGGCTTAAGGGACTATATGTGCCAGTTACACTAGGTGTCACCCTCGTGAATAAGGAATTTTGTTATCCTTGGCACAAAAGGATTTGCGCAAGGCGAGTAAGGGTCGTTGATAATGTGAAAAGAAGCCAAAGATAAAGAGGTAAAACATCTATATGTAGATAATCGTAGTACTAAATCTTAGCACCTTCCTAAAAGGGGGAATATGGAGTGATGTAGCATTAAGTCAGAATTAAGTGGTTGTAGTAACTATGGAATAATAAACAAAGAATGCGATAAGACTGAGAAAAGGGATAAGATTGCACTTATTCAAATCCTAAAGATATGGTACAATTCCAGAACATTATGCAATCACGACGTCAAGGAAAGGAAGTATGGGTTCCTGCCCCACATATTATTGATAGATAAGGAGCTAGTGTGAGACGTAAGCTAAGACAAAGAAAATAACCCAAGAGAGATTACACGGAATATTGATATGAGCATGGTCCAATGAGTAGTTAGTAGTTGATTCAGGAAGGGCCTAGTTATGGCTAGACAAGAGGACACAGACGAATCAGCAGATTGTGCGAGATAAACATAGTAAACCCCAATATAATGAATTCAGCCTCACGGTTATGACATTGTAATACTTGAGATATATTCAGATAGGAGTTGGGGTAGTTAAAGGTGACGTATAAGTGTTATGAAAATAAAAGAGAGTTCCACTAGGAAACAATCAAAATATCAGTTCAGAAGCAACTGTACAAGCACACGGGTGTGGAGTTAAGTAACTACGGATAATTATAGGTGAGTACGAACATAAAAATTCTATCAGGAATGCAATGTAATGAGTTCACAACTAGTCAGAGGATCCTTTCTAAATACTACAATGATAGACTAGCTTAGGAAGTAAAAGAAGGATTCAACCTAAGCTCAGTAACCCAAGGAGGAAATGATCTTATAACAACAGTCTCACAACAACAGTGTATGCACTCTATAAGAAAATGGCACCTACGGTGGCTAATGGATGGGAAGTAAAATCAGAAGTGATATTCAAGACCATATGAGTTGCACGAAAATTCTAGCATGTGTGGGAACTAAGATAAGCTATGTATGCACGCAACAAGGGGCAGAAAGTCCAGGAAAAGTAATTACCCACGTTTAAAAAAAGCTGAGATGGAAAGAAAGGGACTATTTGATCAATGATACAGAGTTAGTTACGTTATGAACACACTTAAGAGTTTGGAATATTTTCCATGCAGCATATATGTTGACAATTATATAGCCACAGAAGAGTTTGGTATAAGTTAAAAGGAAGAATTGAGCCCAGGTTAGAGACAAAAAATTGAATTGTTAAAAGATTGTATCATGGATATTCCATAGTGCCCATGAAAGGATAAAAATAATAACTAATACCATGAGCCGCAGATCAGAAGATAACTTAAGCCTACATAAAAGTTGATCGGAGAAAAGAGGAAACTAAGGAGTTACATCAACTAAGTAATTCAGGAGTTTGATTATTGAATCCAAAATTAAAGAAATAGTGATTAAGATCATTGCAGAATTACTCTAATATCAGAGGTACAAGAGAGATAGTACAATAACCATATTCATTAACGACTCTACGATAAAGCCAGTTAGAAGAAGTACCAGCCTCATAAGAAGACAATATGAAGCTCTTACCGGATTGTGTATGCACCAGAGGTGCAGGTTTTATAATAGAGTTTCAAGTTGTATATGTGAATTATATCTATGTGGAAGGAAGTTCATGAGAGAGATAGAAGACGTGATGTGAGATTTTAAGGTAAATAAGATAAAGATGAACAACATACGAGATACTAAGGTGCAGAAGGTGTGAATAGTTCGTACCACAGATAGAAGAGTATCAAAGAATGATAGCGCTGTCGTCAGTGGCATATCTTCCAGTGAAAGATTTTTAGGTATCGAAAGGTCCAACTAAAAGAGTAAAGAAGAATTAGAGAGGATGTGATGTCTTGATTGATGTTCTAAAATAACACAAGGAAATCTATAGTTCAAGCAAGTTGAAGAAAGGTTGCGAGAAGTATAAATAGATATGTATATGTCACAAGCTAAAGTATGGTAAAGGGAAAAGGTTTTAGGAAAACAGGAGTAAGGATAAGAAAGGGCGAGTGAGAAGATGACGAGAATGGATAAGTCCTTGGGATTAAGCCCATGAGAACTAGAATTATAGAAAGCTCAGTATAGCCTGAATATACTCAAAGGAGCCTAAGTCTAGTAGAATTTAAAATATATGGAATGCTGCCAGAATAAGGGTGTAATTGTGATAGATAATGATGATGTTTGGGCCTTCGATTGAGTAATGATTTCATGAACAGGATTAGAATACCCAAATAAGGTGAGTCACATTGGGATGCTATAAAATACAATCATGGAAGTATAGTATTGCCCATGGGTGTATCAAGCTAATTACTCTAGATGTCCCCGATGAGACATAAGCCCTAGCGGAAGTGTTACATAAGAGATCAAGTTATCAGTGCTAGATGATAGATCAACATTAAGGTGAATCAAAAATAGATGGAAAAAATTCAACTGTATGAGATGAGATCAGGTTGTCATTCTTAAGATAAATAGTGACGGAGATGCATTAAATGACTTAGATCTATACATACACGATAAATAGCGAGAGAGAACCTGGAGTTTGGTAGCAGACCTTAGTAATGATAAATTAAAGTAAAAGTTATGGCATAGTATAGCCTATCTAGATGCAGTAAAGTCATACAGATAGATAACCGAGTCTATAAAACAAGATATAGCAATGTTCGTAAGATCAACAAAGTACCGAGTGAAGAACTTTAGTATACCTATAGATGCCCAAAGGGACATCTTATCAAGCTCTGTATATGTTTACAAAGTGAGGCTTGGAGATTGGCTAAAAATTTGAGGGAAAAGAGATAAGAGTCGCATAGGCGCACTTACAAAGTCAATAGTCGTACCTGCTGCATGATAGAAGGTAGCAATAGTTACGAGATTGGAAGGTTTCCGACTACAAGTCATGGAGTGAGAAAGAGACCTAAAGGGGGGAATGCCTTGGACTTTGAATTTATTCACAGAACAGTTGCCTAAATAGCAAGGACAATATTAAAACTATTCGTAAGAGCTATCTAGTTATGAGACCGATAAATGTATAAGTCAACATTCGAGGATGAATGTTCCAAAGAGGGGAAAGATATTACACCCTGCAGTATTATGTCAATGTTATGTTCTGCAATATTAGATTACGATGATGTTACACCTTGCATTATTACGTTAATGTGACGTTCTGTAGTATTATATTACGATGACGTTACGCTCCGCATTATTATATTACGACGATGTTACACCATGCAGTATTGTATGTTGAAATTGTCATAAGATAATTGACCCCAACTCAAGGACAAGATTATTTTGGGATTATGAGTATTATGCTATTTCAAAGAAGTGATAAGTAAATTCGTGAAGGTGAGAGGGTAAGCGAATCGAAGGAAATGCGTTTTCGTCGAAGTTTGGCATTTTGAGAAAATACGGCCCTAACTATAATACCCGGTATTTATGGACTAGTGACATACAAGGTACCACATGATCACGATGGTATGATATATAAAGTGTGTTAAAATGAGTAGTATTTTAAGTAATTTGAGATAATTCTTAATTATGTTGGTAATTGGTTAATTATTGATTTAATGAAGATTAACCATGTAATTAAAGATTCATGGATAATTAATAGGTGGGGACAAAGCCCCCCCCCCTTCCCGCCCACATGGCAGCAAGTGGAGAAAGATCTAATGACTCTTGACTTTAGGCAATTAAATAAGGAGACATGGAAAATACATTCCTTGAAAACACATAGAAGGGAAGTTTACATTAGTCATCTTTACACTTATATTCAATTGAGATCAAAATTTATTTGCAGGGAGTTTGAAAATTCAACAAGACGCCATATTGTAACAGCACCGGTAGTTCTTGGTTAAGAAAAATTTCATACAAAATTATACGGCGTAACTGGATCGGGTTTTTGCGATTCTAAGGGAATACGATAAAATCCTTCTCAAGAATATCATACGGATTTTCTCCTACTTCGATCTGCTGTCACATGTTTTGTCGCAATCAACGTGTGTTGGAGGAATTATCTAGGGAATCAGATAAGGTATGTTAAGGCTAAACCTTTCCTTTATTTTGGCATGATCCAGTAACTACATGTGTTTGGTAATGAGACATAAAGAGAAGATCATATTCCTGAATTTATAAAAATTTTCCTAGTCTCATAAGTTACACTATTCTCCCTTATCGGGACTTCATATTCAATTGAGTATTTTATTCTTCTAGTCAAGAGAGCAGAGAGTCTATATATGTACAGTATTATAGTATTTTCACTACCATCGAGCTATAATCGATGGGCAAGCCCCTATTGGGCAACCACAGATTAGATGGTAAGTTATATACTGAGCCTACTCTGGTCGAGCGCCTATGAGCAAGCCTAACATGGTTGAGATACAGAGCCTAGTATAACCGAGCTCCTATGAGCAAGCCTGCTATGGCAGAACAATTATATATATACCGAGTCTTATAAGGTTGGACAACTGTTTTACTTACTATATTGAGAGAGTTGATTCAGTATCACCAGGTGAGCATATCATCAGATTATCTTTGACTCCAATTACTTTTAGTTATTATATTATCGGTTCAGTTTCAGCTTTTAGTATGTTGCCTTACATACTCGGTACATTATTTCGTACTAACGTCCCTTTTCTGGGGGTGCTGCGTTTCATGCGTGCATGTTCAGACAGACAGACGGGTAGACCTCCTCATTAGGTGTTGCTCGAGTTCAGCTTGATCGGTAAGCTCCATGCCCTTAGTAGTTTATGGGTCTAGAGCTTTATGTACATCTTGTGTAAATATATATGTTATGGGTAGGTCGGGGCTCTATTCCGATCATAGTACATCCATCAGTAGAGGTTTATGGACATGTCCTGTCAGTTAGTGCAGTATGTTGAGCTTGTAGGCCTTGTATGTATAATTTTTTGGTTTGCCAGCTGTAGTAGTTATGACGGCCTTGTCAGCTCAACTTTATACTGATGCTTAGCATTTGCATATTGTCTTGCAATGTGTCCCATGGCCAATGTATGATATTATATGTTCAGAGTACCTTAGTTTCAAGTTGGTACACAAAGATAGTGAGGCACCGGTTGCTGGTCTCCCCCCCCCCCCCCAGGTTCGGGGCGTGACACTTTGATAGTTTCAATATTCATCGACCGCTTCTTTTTCACCAAATCCTTTATAAACTTTGCATAATCGGGTATTTTCTCCAAAGTTTCAACCAATGGCACATTGATCGATAGACTATTCATCATGTCAATGAACTTTTTGAATTAATTCTCCCCATTTTGCTTGGAAAGCCTTTGAGGATATGGAGGTGGAGGCTTAGGAAATGGTGCCTTTGCCTTTTGCACTATCGATTTCGGCATGTCAATAGTGTGATCTCTAGACGGGTTCACTTCCTCTTTAGTCTCTTCCACATTGTCATCAATATCAATTTGCACTTCATAATTTTCTTGTACCACATTGGTCATGTTCTCATCTTCTTGTACTACTTGCTCTTCATCCACAAGTTGCCTTTTGCTTGAAGTGAATTCATTCCCACCTTTTACACTCCTGGTAGTAACGGCCATGGTATGTCCCGTGTTGTTCCCACCCTTTGGGTTCACCACTGTGTCATTTGGTAGTGCCACCTTAGGACGACTATTTAGAGCTTGAGAGATTTTCCCCATTTGAACTTCCAAGATATGGATTGATGTATTTTGGGAGGCAAGTTGAGCATCAGAATCAACATTCTTCTCCGTCATTTGCCTGAACATACTCTCAATATGTCCCATTTCATTGTTGGAAGTACTTGGACCATGGGAAGGATAAAAGGTGGGTCGTTCGATTGTTGATACATTAGGGGCCTTTGAAAACCCAACCCCCGATTGCCTTGATTATTTTTCCATCCCCCTTGATTGTTACCTCCCCAATATCCTTGATTGTTGCCACTCCAATTGCCTTGTTTATTTCCACCACTCCAATTTCTTTAATTGTTGTTATTATTCCAATTCCCATGATTGTTGTTATTATGCCAATTCCCTTGATTGTTGCTACCACTCTAATTATCTTGGTTGTTAGAATTCCAATTACCTTGAGGTCGCCAGTGTGTTGATTCGGGCCTTGAGAGTTGTGTTACATCTCACGTTTTTGTACTTTAAAATTTTATTTTCAGTTAACCGTCGTAGACTCGGGGATGAAATCATCTTGACGTTAACATACTTACGCTATTTATAACAAGCGATAAATAAGTGTTATGAAGGATAAAGGGGTACATGGATTAAAGAAAATGAGTTTCGTTGAAAGTGGCCAATTTGAAATAAAATACGGGTCGAGCGATAATGCCCGATGGTGTTGAGGGTCCCACTTATTAGGATCCCTGATCAGCGAGAGTTGGCGTGCTCCATTTGATCTGGAGCTGCTATGGATTTTGGTACGATATATATATATATATATATATATATATATATATATATATATATATATATATATATATATATATATATATATATGTATATGTATATGGGTATGATGTGGCTCAGTCCCGTCTTTGTACAGTTATATTCTGTTAGAGGTCTATGGACAGTAGGTCTAGTTGGGTTGTATGTGGCCTTGTCGGCTTTCAGTTTTGGATGTGTAGTTGTCTATAGCAGTCTTGCCGGCTCACCCACTGTATTCTGCATGTATACGTACATATGCCTTGATGGCAGGTTTCCTTCATGTATGTTATTTTTGTAATGCAGAAGATATTATACAGGTTCATATCTTTGACGCACGCTTAGGGGTGTTTGACAGATAGGACTCAAGCACCCGTCGCGTCCCATCGGTTTGGGTCGTGACAAGTTGTTTCTTTGCCCTTGAAAGTTGTTTACATATTGCACTTCCTCCTCTTGTTCATTGTAAGATTCATCTTGATCAAATCCACTATCTTCTTGCACATATTCTCCATTTGGTTTTGCACTTGTTGACCATTGGTCCTTCTTTTGTTCACCATCATGCTTACTCCCTCCATGGCATTAACTTGCTTAAGACTTTGCACTTGTTGTAGTTGAGCCTTTGCTAATTGATTCATTGTGGTGGTCAATTTGGCAGTGGCTTGCCCATGGTCATGCAACTCTTTATGGAGGTGAATCATATTCAGATCACCTTGTAGTTATGCCAATGATATATTCACCATTTTATCTAAAGTCTCACAAGCTTTCACATATGGCGTTATCATGAAATTTCCACCGGCAAGTTGATTTAACACGCACTGATTGGTCGTATTGATCCCCCGATAGAAAATTTGTTGAATCATAGCGTTCATCATGTCATTATTGGGGAACTCTTTGACCATTGTCCTATATAGCTCCCATATCTCATGTAATAACTCATTGGGCTCTTGTTTGAATGCTAGAGTCTCGTCTCTAAGAGTAGCCATATTCCCGAGAGAAAAGAACCTGAAAATAAATTTCTCTGACAACTCATCCCACGTATAGATAGAATGATATGGCAATTTTTCCAACCAATCTAAGGCTTTCCCCCGTAGAGAGAAGGGAAATAGCCTTAACCTTAAAGCATCCTCAGAGGCGTTTGTCTATTTACTCCCTCAACAAGTGTCCACAAACCCCTTCAAGTATTTGTATGCATTTTAACTTGGAGCCCCGGTGAAGAATCCTCGTTACTCCAGCAATGTGAGCATTTCATTTGTGATTTTGAAAGTTTCCCGCCCTAATATGGAGCGTGACTGTGGCACTTGCATACCCTTCATTCGGAAACACCCAGTGTGGAGCTGCTCGTGGCGGAGGTGGGGTTGAATTGGAATGTTGTCTTGCAGCACCCGACCTCTTCTATTTGCTTGAGGTTCAAGAGGAACCTCTTTGACTTGGTCATCATCAACGTCCAAATCCCCCAAAGACATGTTTCCGAGTTCATTTGCTGCCATAATTATACCTGCAATTGATTCTTACAAAAACTAGTAACACGGAAGGAAAAGAAGATAATCCACACACAAAACCAAATATATAGCTAAATCCGTTTTTTTAGCTCCCCGGCAACGGTGCCAAAAATTGATCTCGTCCAATTCACACCTCAAATCAAGGTTATGAAATGGTCGATTGCAATAGTAATACCCAACAAGGAGTCAGAATGGAATTCCATAGGGAGCTATACGCGGAATTTAGGAGTATATATTATCGTAATTGAGTTTGAACTATTTCAATTTACATTTCACAATTTGGGGTTGTTTCTATATCTATTTTAAACTAATATTGCAAAGTTAAGAAATGAAACTAGGATTATTTTTGTTGTTTTTTTTTCAAGTTTTGTAAAAAGCCTAGGGTTCTGACCATTACGTATGTATTTGTCTAATGGGATATAAACCTTAATGCATGTTTTACTGATCGGGGTGTATTATATCTATCAACACTCAATTACCCACTCAATACCTCTGGGTCAGGGAGTGATTTTGCCCAATTTGGCTTTCTCAAGATTAAATGGGTATTGCACAAAACGGTTGATAAAAGTTTAAGTCGGGTTATTATTATCTCTAGGTTGAACCCTTTAATTGGGATTATCAATCTCTCGATTGACCACGTTTCTTATTAGCCAAGTTTTCCTAGACTAAGTCACTCTTTCTCAAGTAGAGACTAAGTCAAATAAGCGTGAACTAATGTTTGCAACCATTATTTCCATAAATAAAAGCATGAACAAGGCTAAATAATAAATACCCAACCATAAACAAGCACTAAATCAAACACCCATAAGGTTTACACACTAGTGTTGGGTTACAACCCTAGTAAAAGTCTAACTACTCATGCTTGAAATTGAAGAAATAGAAGAAGAATGCTAATTAAATGCATATTGTAAAATCAGAATGATAAATCTATGATAAAATATCCCAAAATATGGAAAGCTACTAAAAGAAGTAAAGAGAAACATCTACTATAGCTGTTGATGTCCAAACTTGACCTAAAAATATGAAACTCATCTATTTATAAAGGGCTAGAAATTTCAGACAAAAATGCCCTTCGAGAGGTTCTGCGACCGCACAATTTCATGTGCGGTCCGCATAATTCTTCAATTTGTAAGGAACTGGAAGTCTGCGGCCGCATAATTCTAATCTACGATAGCATGGCCCTCTTTTTGCGGTCCACAGAATTGTAACTAAGGATGCATCTTGCTCTTCTGCGGTACGCACTTTTACATCTGCGGCTGAACAATCCTTATGTGGTCTGCACTTTTAGTGGACTTAGAATGCACATTCTCTGAACTTTGCTCATGGACTAGCTTTTGAGGCCGCACATTTTATGTGCGGAATGCACTTTATACCTTTTTCTGCTGACCTTTCCTTCATACTCTGCGGCCGCAGATGATATTCTGCGGTACGCACTTCTGAGCTTCTAGTACCTTTTGTGTCCTTGAGTTCAGATTACTCTTTCTTGAGTTAGATTTCATCTCGGGAGTTTATCTTCCATTATTCTTGCAATTACACACATTTCATCAGTTTTTGGGAACACAATTAAACACTTTTAGACTAAAACAAAAGCTAAAAAATGCACTAATAAGTATTCAAAATCCCCACTTATCACGTGTCTACCAGTAACGGTATAAAATGAGTTAGACCTTGCCAGAAAACACTTTTTAGTTGTTTTACCTGTTCATTCTTTTCAAAAAGCTCTCTGCTTAGTGCTTTGGTGAAGATATCTGCAATTTGAACTCCCTTGTTGCAAAACTTCATGCAAACAGGCCCTTTTTCAACATTGGTTCTGAGAAAATAATGTCGCACATCAATGTGCTTAGGTCTTTTATGCTGAACTAGGTTCCTTGCTATGCTGAGAGCACTGATGTTATCACACAGTAATGGAATACAATCAGAAAATACACCAAAGTCCTCCAACTGCTGCTTGATCCATAACAATTGAGCATAGCAAGAGGCAGCTGCCAGATACTCAGCTTCTATAGTTGAAAGAGCCACATAGTTTAGTTTCCGTGTAACCCATGAAATCAGACGTGATCCCAAAAATGTGCCATTCCAGAAGTGCTTTTTCTATCCACCAAATAACCAGCATAATCAACGTCGGCATATTCGATCAAGTCAAAATTGTCTCCTGAGGGATAGTAGGGACTCAGGTCTTGTGTACCTTTGAGATACCTTAGAATTCTCTTGGCAACCTTTAGATGAGATTCCTTTGGATTAAATTGAAATCTAGAACATTATCCCACACTAAATACAATGTCTGGTTTGCTTGCGGTGAGATACAAGAGTGAACCAATGATACCTCTGTACATGGTATCCATGTCAAGACGAGTGGTAGTGACAATAGGAGTATCAATGATCTTTGAACTTTCCATCTCAAATATCTTCAGAAGCTCTTTAATGTACTTCTGCTGACTTATCATTTTGCCTTTTGAAGCTGGCTTAGCTTACAGGCCTAAGAAGAAATTCAATTCCCCTATAATGCTCATCTCGAACTCATTTCCCGTGAGCTTTGCAAACTCTTCACACAGAGAATCATTTGTTGCACCAAAGATGATGTCGTCAACATAGACTTGCACAATGAGCAAGTTCCTCCCCCATCTCTTCAAAAATAAGGTATTATCTATTTTTCCTCTTGTAAAGCCATTTTTAAGAAGGAATTTGGACAACCTTTCATACCATGCACGAAGAGCCTTCTCCAGCCCATATAAAGCCTTGTCAAGTTTGAATACATGCTCAGGATGCTTATGACATTCAAAACTAGGTGGTTATTTGAGGATGACTTCTTCTTTTAGATATCCATTCATAAATGCACTTTTGACATCCATTTTGAACAATTTGGATTCCATATGAGATGAAAAGGCAATAAGGATTCTGATGGCTTCCATTCGAGCAACTGGAGCAAACGTTTCATCATGTCGGCAACTCCGAAGGACCTGGAGCTTACCGATCAAGCTGAACTCGGGCAACACCTATTGAGAAGGTCTACATGTCTGTCTATTTGAACCTGCACTCATGAAATGCAGCGTCCCTAAAAAAGGGACATCAGTATGAAATAATGTACCAAATATGTACGACAATAAAAAACGGAAAGCTAAAACTGAACTGATAATATAATAATTGAAAGTAACTAGGAGTCAAAGATGATCTCGAGATATAATTACCTGCTGATACTGACCCAACTCTCTCAGTATAGTAAGTAAAATAAATGTTCGCCCCTATAAGGCTCGGAACGTGTGACAGCTCTGCCGTAGTAGACTCGCTCATAGGCGCTCGGCCATACTAGGCTCTGTATCTCGACAATTCTGGGCTCACTAATAGGCGCTTGGCCAAAGTAGGCTCGGTATATAAATTACTATCTGATCAGAGGTTGTCCAATAGTGGCCTGCCCACTGATTATAACTCGATGGTGGTGAAAATACTATAATATTGTGCGCATATAGACCCTCTGGTTTCTTGACTAGAAGAAGATAATACTCAATTGAATTAAAGTCTCGATAAAGGAGAATACTATAACTTATGAGACTAGTATAATGTATATAAATTCAAAAGTATGAACTTCTCTTTATGCCTCATTATCAAACATATGTAGTTACGAGATCTTGCTGAAATGAAGGAAGGGCTTAGCCTTAACATACCTTATCACAATATTTCCAATCACCAAGTTGAACTCGTCTCTTTGAGCCTTAATATACAACAATGATAATTATACTATCATTAAGTTATGAAAGGTATAACTATCGCACAACAAACAACAAACTTATTTTGTATTAAAACGGGCAACATCTCCTTTATAATCCTTACTTACTCAAAATTGAAGATAACACCAACAATACAAGAACACAACAATAACAACATACATACATTATTTTCCAACCTTATATACACCAAAAAATACTACAAAATAGCCCAACATACCCCAATCTCTTAATACATAAAACAACCACTGTAATAGTGTCAAACAATCCAAAAATGTTACGACGAACGACCATCCCACCATACTGCATTTATGTGGTGTTTCTCCATACCCTTACTCCTCCAAAACTCTATAAAACAGTAGTAAAACACGCAGCCCAACAATAGTACAAAAAGTCCACAAAACAGTTTGCTACAAGTGAATATCTCTCTGCTAAGTATATTGGGACAAAATCGCAGTTATATTTGACCCAAATTTTCAGTAAAACTCATGAACGTAACTTGTGATGACTTTCATTGACTTTTGTTCCACAACTCGCTTTACCTTAAAAAATAACACACGGCTATTGTACGACTAACATATAGCGTAACCTCATTATAATGTTAAGAACCCTAGTCTCACCCCAAAGGTACATGTTATAATATTATCAACTTGTCGACTGTCGACAAAACATTATTTTCTTCAATTCCTTAGCTTCTGAATCTTCCAACCCTCTTTGTACTTGTTGTTCATGATCTTCAATATTTGTAACCTCCGAGGTAATATGGTAACTTACTTTATATGCTTCCAAAGATGATTTCATTTTTGGTCTTATAGTAGTTTGCTTGCGATGATGCACTTTTATGTACGAAAATGGTGTAACATCATTCCCCCCTTGTGAACATTCGTCCTCGAATGTTTACTCTTAGAGACTTGGGAAAATTGTGCCAGAGTCTCCTCCATACACTAGACTAAAACCAACATGCACGCATATAGCAAATATACTATACATGCCATATATGGCAAATGTCTATATAGCAACACTTGGCCTCACACGGCCGTCAATCATAAATACTGAAAGTAAAATCAAAAGATCAAAAGAGCTTACTTGATGACCTACTTGCCTGAATAGAGCTATGCTAAAGTATCCTATCTAGAGCCATATCTTCAGTTCGAAATAGTTAGGGGTATTTAGACTTCATTTTTTCCTCTGCTTCCCACGTCATCTGATCACGCCTAAATATGCCTAATAAAAAGGACTAAAAGGTCATTGTAAATATATTCCGATTTACAAGTCCGGAGTCGAATCCCACAGAGAACTAAGGCTTAGCTACAAGTGTTTAGTATGACTAGGAAGCCCAAGTCCAAATAATTTCCTAATTATAAAGATTATAATGTTTATTATATCTAATTAACTATGACGACCCGGCCAGTCGTCTCATGAGTTACCGCTCCATTTTGCCCAATTCAGTTTCTTTACACTTCATTATTCGTATTTTATGTGATCGAGTTTATTAGTTCAAGCTCGGAGAGGACATTTGGTAAGAAATGAGACACTTAGTCTCTTTTAAGAAGGCTTAAGTTGGAAAAGTCAACCGGATGTTGACTTATGTGTTAGAAGGCCCGGAAGTGAGTTCCGATGGTTCGGTTAGCTTCGGGAGGTGATTTGTGACTTAGGAGCGCGATTAGAATGAGTTTTGGAGTTGTAGAGAAGATTTAGGCTTGAATTGGCAAAATTGATATTTGGCAATTTCCGGCTGATAGGCGAGATTTTGATATAGGGGTCGGAATGGAATTCCGAGAGTTGCACTAGCTTCATTGTGTCATTTGGGATGTGTGTGCAAAATTTCAGGTCATTCGGACGAGATTTGATAGACCTTTTGATCGAAAACATAATTTAATAGTTCTTGGAGTTCTTAGGCCTGAATCCTAAGTTAAATTGGTGATTTGATGTTATTGTGAGCGTTCCGAAGTTTTGAGAAAGTTTGAACGATGTCATGAGATGTGTTGGTACAATTTGTTTGAAGTTTCGAGAGTTCCGGGTAGGTTCCGGGATGTTTTAGTGCAAAAATCATAGTTGTAGCAGGCCTACAGGGGTTGCAGGCCCCAGAACTCACCCATGCGGTCCGCACAAAAATAGGTGCGCCCACGTTGAGTGCTGTGCGGACCGCACAAAGTGGGGCGCGGCCGCGGTGAAGAACATTCCGCTGGTCCTACTTCGGAAGCTCATATCATTTGATATACAAGGAATTTTGAGGTGACTCAAACACGAAAGTTGTAGCCCTTCGTGTCTAGTTTCCAGAAAGGTAAACATATCGCAATTTTGACATCTGTAGCAAAAGTTATGGCTAAAATACTAAAGCCTATCACTGTAGAAGGAGGCATGTGCATCCGCATGTTGCCTTTGCACGGACCGCACTGGCTTGCACGGATCGCGTGAGTTTTAGTGCGGCACGCATGAGTTTGACCTGAAGGGTACTCTATATAAATACGAGGTTTTGGGTTTTATTTGATATTTTGACCTAGAGAGCTCGGATTTTGGCGAGATTTCGATGGGTTTTCAAGAAATTCATCAAGGTAAGTGATTTTAACTCAGATTTGGCTAGAATACATGAATCTATCACTGAATTCATCATTTAAATCGTGATTTGAGATGGAATTTGGGAAGAAAATTGTGGAACCTTTCAAAAATGTAAAATGATGATTTGAAGGACCAAATGGTATCGGAATTGGATAATTTTGGTATGGTTAGACTCATGAGGGTATGAGGATTCTGAAAATATAAATTTTACCCGATTCCGAGAGGTGGGCCCGAGGCTCGGGTTTTGCTAATTTCGGGATTTTTGATATTTTTTCGAATGTTTTCGCTTGGGCTATGTTCCCTTAGCATATTGTGACCTATTCGTTCTGATTTTGGATAGATTCTACGCGCGTAGAGGTCAATTTGAGAGGCAAGGGCATAGCGAGCTAGGGTTTTGGCCAGTTTAAGGTGAGTAATGATTTTAAATGATGTCCTGAGGGTTTGAAACCCCGGAATTGCACAATGTAGTGCTATACTAAGTTGAGATACACGCTGTGTGACGAGCGTGAGGTTCAATGCTATGGGGATTATGACTTGATCCATCCCGAATGATACTTTACTACATTTTTTGATTGAGAAATATACTTTATTATTGTGAATTGGGCTTGTTGCCAAGCTTGGGGCCTTGTGCCTACCTATAGAACCCTTAGGGGATTTTTGACTGGTTATCCTCACTTATTTTGTTAAAGAATTTATATCCTCAGTCATGTTTCCAATTGTTTAAGAATGATATGAACCAAATTTTTGAAATGTTAATCATAAATAGAGAGAGATATGAGGGCTGAGATCCCGACCGTACATTATGCCCGAGAGGCTGTGATTTTTAAATGACTGGTAGGGGTCGAGGACCCAATAGTGAGGATATTTTATATGATATGGATCGGGCTGCGCGCCGCAGCAGATATATATATATATATTATACATATTATGGATCGGGCTGCACACCACAACAACTACTTATATGGATCGAGCTGCATGCCATAGCAATTAAATAGCGCTTGGGCTGAAGGAGCCCCTCCAGAGTCTGCACACCCCCAGTGAGTGCAATCGACTATTATTATTATGGATCGGGCTGTACGCCACAATGATATACGGATCGGGCTGCACGCCGCAGCGGTATATATATATTTTGATTCGGTTATTGTGAGAAGTATATGAAATTAAGAACTGAGGATAAGAACGAATAAATGAACTGAAAGGCTTGAGGAGCTGATTCATACTGATTATATCTGTTTTACCTAGTTTAAGGAATTTCACATGATTTCCTCATTCACTGTTGCTTAAATGATTTTACTGTTTTGATATAGAACTGCTTAGTGCCTTTACGTGATTTCACACTGTCAGCCATTATTTATTGTTATTACTCACTTGGTTGGAGTACTCACATTACTCCCTGCACCATGTGTGCAGGTACAGGTATTCCTGAGGCATAGAGCGAGCTTTCCTACCGTTCAGTCTTCATCAGAGTTATCGAGGTAGCTGCATGACGTTCACAGACCCGATTCCTCCTTCTATCTCCACTTATCATTCCGCATTTTAGACAAAATTATGTATTAGATTGTTGAAACCTTGTATTAGAGGCTCAGACTTGTGACACCGGATCAGTGGACTGTTTTACAGATATTTTTCGTGATTATGGTTTTCGCACATTTCATCTGTTAAATTCATACTTCTATTTATATTAAATTGGTATTAAATATCGAAAATTGGTATTGAATTATAAAGAAAGAGATTGTGAGATGTTAGTTGGTCGGGCTTGCCTAGCATTGTGTTGGGCGTCATCACGGCCGGGGGTTGGGGTTGTGACATTAACTAAAAAATTTAAAAAGTAGTAAAACTATCTATTAACAAGGATAATGATTGGAGACAAGATTAAGGAGATTTAGAGTTATGATTTCCCCAATTGTCGTAATCCTTCCCGTTTCATCTTCTACACTTTCTCCTAAGTATTCTCTATCGATCGTGAGTAATTCAGGTGTCATAATTCTCTTTCAAGAAACTACCACAATTTACTAGACGTATTCTTCCGAATTACGCTAGCTGGCACTAGTACACTGCTCACTAAGATCGCACCAAGGCTTCGTTATTCCTAATCCCACCTTTAAACCCTCTGCATTGATCCCTCACATACACTAGGAGTGATGTTTTTAAATAACTACATAAATATGTACCTTTTTCCAAGCAATGCACACTAAATAGGCATAGTCAATTGATGGTCATTCAATCAACAACAACAAATACATAGTTGAACAAGTAGAGAAATCCAACGACTCAATTATATAAAAATATAACAAGAATTCATCCTCCAAAAGGTTCCACCAAAACCCTAGATTACAAATTAGCTATTCATAATAGTATGCAAAACTACAATACTAGAATTCATAACCAATAATGGAAATAGAGGAAGCAAGAGGGAAAAACATGAAGTTGAATCCTTCTCCTTCTCCTTCTTGCTCCTAGTGTGTTCTTGCCTCCCTAAAGTCTTCTATCCTTCCAAACTGGTGTTTCTCCCTCAAAATCACGTTTTAGGATGTAATTTGTCACGACCCAAAAATTCCTCTGAAGGAGTCGTGATGGCACCTAGTCTCTAAACTAGGTAAGCCTAACATAAACTGAAATAACATTGATGTTAACTTACTTTAAATTACATTACTCTGAACAAATTACAATTTTCAAAACCGGTGGTACAAGTCACAAGCCTTTCTAAGAGTAGTTATACAAAATAAATACATCATTGCTCCGAAACAAAAGGAACAAATGGAAATAAATACAAATGAAGGTGACTCCGAGGCTTGCGAACGCTGTAACAGGTTTACCTTGAGTCTCCATCGCAACGCCCCACATAGCTACTATGATCAAATACCTGGATCTGTACACAAAAATGTATAGAAGTATAGTATGAGCACACCACGGCGGTGACCAGTAAGTATCAAGACTAATCTCGATGGGGTAGTGATGAGGAACAGTCAAGACACCTACTAGTCAAATTAAATGAACACGACATGATAAAAAAATATCGAGATAAAGATAATGAGGTAATACCAACAACAGAGAGAAATCAAAATACAAACAGTAGGAACAATAAGGGAGAACACGGATAGTAATGAACGATAACCAAGTAAATCAGATAACCAAGTAAATCAGATAATCAAGTATATCAACACTGACATAACAAGAATAGAGACAAGTAAGAATGTATCCAACTAAAGAAAGCAATGCAAACTAAATCAATCACATCATGCCTAGTACACTTCCCGACCATCTCAACCCTCGATTTCTCATATCATAATCTCAACTTTCGAACCTTCAACACACATGGCACCTTGTGCCCCAATATTTTATTTTCCATTTCACTTCTAACAATAAAATCCACATGCAATACAATACATAACGTCTGTACAATGCACTCAATATCTCCAAGAAGTCCCATTTACCTAATATAGGTAAAATTACAATTTCTAAGTTAATTAGGAAAGCCAGCGAGAAAAAATGAAGTTGTTTCTTTGGAAATCCTTTGAGTAAAGAAAATACCCATTTTAATTTAAAATACAACATCGAATGGATTATTGCCTTTAACGTGAGAGTTAGCAACTTAAAACGTAGTAGAAATTCCTTTTTAAGAAAAATACAACCTCAGACGGTTTAAGGGGATATAATTGAGAAACTAATTGAATTAAGGACGTAACAATTATTGAAGTTTGAAATATTGAAACATATATATATATATATATATATATATATATATATATATATATATATATATATATATATATATATATATATATATATATATATATACGGTGAGGTATTGAAACATTGTGGGTTCTAAAACAAAGGATCATAGCAATAAAGGAATTAAACAGTTTAAACATTTGAATTGATAACAACAAATAAACACAACAGCAGAAAGTGCACGACATCACCCTTCGTGCTTTTACTCTCGTTCTCACCATAAGAATCAATATTCACTTTTATTCTTTATTTTTCAGCGTGCAACCCAATCCCAATCATATAGTACTATTGCGGCATGCAACCCGAAGCAAATCATATAGTGATGTTGAGGCGTGCAACCCGAGCCAAATCATATAATATTGTTGCGGCGTGCAACCCAATCCGAATCATATAATGATGTTGTGGTGTGCAACCCGATCCATATAATGTCGTTGCGGCGTGCAACCCGATCCATATAATATTGTTGCGGCGTGCAACCCGATTCCAATATACAAATCAACACAAATCACAAAAGAATCCCAACAAGGGAATAATAAGGAAACAACAATATCCCGGCAAGGGAGTCAACAACAAGAATAAACATGTCCCGGCAAGGGAACCAACAGTAAGAATTACATATGTCCCGGCAAGGGAATCAACTATTAACAAACTTGTACCAACAATTAACTTCACAATGAAACCTCAACTAAACAACAAGACATAATAAGCACGTGATAACTACACCGGCAACCACAACAATTGGACACGTAACCTTTTTGCACGAAGTCATAGAGGAACTCACAATCACGAAGTACCAGAACAATAAGGAAGGCAATCACTTCAATTAAGGCAATTAAGGGTCAATGTAACACGTAAGAATTAGAGGAAAGCTAACAACGTCATATGGAGCATATAGAGGCAATTTAAGCAACTAGTGTCACACCTCCTTTTTACCTACACCCCAGAAGGGTGTATAAAGGCGTTTTCCAATTTAAGTGACAATCGAAACATGATTTATTTTTTATTAAATTCAGAGTCGCCACTTGGGATAATTTTATGGTGTCCCAAGTTACCGGTTCAAATCCCGAATCGAGGAAAAGATTGACTCTGTTTTACAGTCCGCGAACACAGAAATCCGGGTAAGGAATTCTGTTAACCCGGGAGAAGGTGTTAGGCATTCCCGAGTTCCGTGGTTCTAGCACGGTCGCTCAACTGTTATTATTGGCCTAATTATCTGATTTTAAAACAGTTTTGAACCTATGTGCATTTTTTAACTTTAAACCGCTTTTAATTATTTCAAGGAAGATTTTAACGTCATCTAAAACACGTATTTGGACCACGCCACATGAAATGCACCCACAATCCGAGACACATTTTATTTAACATTGTCAAGATTTGGATTTGGGTCACATGAAATGCACACCCGAATTGGGGATTATGTATCATGACTATGTCATGGGAACCATACTCATAGTCACGATAATTTATTATTAATCGCCCCTAGAACAAGCTACTATGTTTGTAATTATTTTTCTAAGGCTAACTTGAGATTGTTGCGAGGACATGATTTACGGATATCGAATTTGTGAAAGAAGTGTAATTACTACTAAGCATCACTTGGTTTTGAAGTATTGCAATTATTTATAAAACAAAACTAAACTTTCCTATTTCACGGTCAGTGACAAAATGACATGACGTAGCTAATTTCTAAAACTCAACCGAATAAGTTAATGAATTTAGCCTAAACCCTCTTAGTATTAAGATATTACCATTATTTTACATTCAAACACTTATTATAATGAAAATCAACTAGCAGAGAAGGATCTACTATAACAATTATACATATCCAAGTACAACCAAACAAAAACACTATTCAACATAATTGTTAACGAAAATCAATTCAAAAAATGATCATGAAATTTAGTATAATCAAACAATACTCAATCTATCCAAACAAACCCACAGATAAACACCAAATAGCATGACTAAGAAATAGCTTAAAATTAAAATAGAATCTCCATCTTCTTATAGCTTAGAGGATTCAAAACTGCACAGTTCCATATTCTATACCAAACATAAAAGAAATGAACTTCACCATGAGCATAGCAAACAACTTTCATGGACAGAAGCAAAAAATGAATTGCAACATAGTGAGAAGGCAGAAATCGGACCTTTGTATTAAATGTATTAAGTTGTAAATACAAGCTTAGCAACTGGGCAATTCCGGACAGGAGATTTTACCGGCGACAACAAGCGGAACCAGTAATTCGATACCTCAATGGAAATCTCGAGATCCACTTCGATGGAGTGTTCACATGGCGCGAGAAATAACTTTTGCAACAAAATTTCAAATACAATTCAAAGGAAAAATACCAAGCATTCAATCCCTCTTTCCCTCTTGGTGGTCGCTAGCTGCTCAAGAATTTTTGGGTTAAAGTGTGGCTGACTAGGGGTGTTTTGGTGAACACGACAGATTTAGCTCCTTAGGCGTTTTTGTTCGGCACCGATTTTTTGAAGTCTAAGGTCTTAGGCTCTCATTTGTTGTATTCCCTTTTTTTCGCTCCTCCCCCAGGCATTAGTCTCTATTTTTCTTTTATAGGTTTAGGATTTTGGGGTTGTATTTAGGTTAAGAGGTATGAGCCTAAGAATTATAGGCTAGGTCCAAAAACTAGGTCTAAACAAATAGGTTGCTCGAGCCCAAATTTTATTCTTTCCCTGTGAACGAGATTAAAAATGCAATCTCATTTATTAATTAATCCTACTTAAATAAAATAACTATTAAAGTAAGACAGACCGTTAAAATAAACTATTTTTGGTATTTTCAAAATATCATACTAAAAGATAAAAAAATGGAAAAATCATTAAGATAAAATTCATAGAATTATTTTTTGTATTTTTGAATTTAATAGACAAATTAAAAGTAACCAGATAAAAATATTAACTTGCTAAATAAGAGAAAATATTTTTTGTGATTTTCCTTTTTTGTGATAAAATAAAGCAAATAGAGTCGAAATTAGTTGAAATACCTATATTAAGCCTAAATTAAATATTTACATGCTAAAGTGGGTGAAATTTCGGGGAGGGTTTTACATACTAAATTAAAACCACATCTCTACAGCTGCCCCTCTTTCACTGAAAACGCGAAGAGTTTCAGACAAAGAATGACTAGACAGGTTTTTTGACCCGACCCTTATTTAAGGAGACAAAAAACTAAGAGAAAGGAGAATGTGACCGAACCCTGGTATCTGAGCTGCCTACAAATCCTTGGCTATAAAGGAATCAGGCCACGTATAGTTCAGAAGTGAGTGAGGTGATGGAGTACTGAGGTGGAGAGTCGGTCGAGGTGTCGTTCCGCTGAGTTTCCGATCTGCGGTCCCGTTAATACATCAAAATCAAAAATGAAAAAGACTAACTAAGACTATCAACTACGAGTTACAAGATTCCTATCTATGAGTCTTCTGAAGCTTGATCTTGAGTCTTGGTTGGTTCTTCATGCGGACAGTGATCTGAATCTTGATGCTTGTTAGCCGCAGGTGTTGGTTCAATCTTCTTCAGCTTTTCAAACCAAGACGGGACATGCAGAGCTTGTGACTTCAGCCCTGTCTTGAGCAGCTCACATCTTTCATTAACTTCTTTATTTGGATTCACTTCTTGTCTTTCTTTTTGTTTTTTTTCTTTTTATTCTGGATTGTGACTAACTTCTGTTTATCATCTTGGACTGCTGACTCGCATTCTTGACGCGAGCTTCTTTTGTTGCTGACCTGAATTGTATTCTGAATTGAATTCCCTCTTTTTTCCAGGTGGGCGCCTGATTGCTGAACTTGAATTGTCTTCTCTTGTTACTTGACACTGTTTTCCCTTGCACCTTGAACCATTTTCCCTGAAACTTGAACTATCTTCCTTCAAAACTGCTTTTCCTTCAAACTCGAGTTATCTTCCTTCAACACTGCTTTCCCTAGAAACTTGAGTTGTCTTCCTTTGTTCTCCAGGTGGGCGCCTGATTACAACAAAACAGACAAAACAAAAGAAATTTTTTCTGTCCCAGTTTGCACTAGGAAGATTTGTGAGCTGTTAGCAAAATTGTAAACCACTTGTACTATTGATGCAATGATGAGAGTAAACTAAAGAATAGACTAGTAAAACTATAAACTAAGCTAGACTAAAGTAAAAACTCACCCCATTTTCCAGGCGACCCCCCCTGATTTCAGGAGAACTAAACATTGATAATCTTAAGAAAACTAAAAAAAATGACCCCCTTTTTTCAAATTCAGACTTCCCTTTATTTAAAAAATTATTATCCTAGGAGAAAATTCATGGGACTAGGTTTTTTATCTTAGGAGAAAGATTTATCAGACTAAGATTTCTATCCTAGGAAAAAATTCATCAGACTAGGTCTCATTTCTTATCTTAGGAGAAAGATTCATCAGACTAAGATTTTGATCCTAGGAGAAAGTTCATCAGACTAGGTCTTCTATCTTAGGAGAAAGATTCATCAGACTAAGATTTTGATTTGTGACGACACAAAGGGGTCATCACCTGTTTTCTTATCCATTCTGAGCTTTCGAGGCCTTGAAAACCTCATTTATAGTTGCCTCGATTTGCGTGCATAGTCCGGGCGCATAGCCGGAAGCTCAAATATGAAATTCTGTGAAAATTTGCTAAGTTTTGATATTAAAATGAATAACTTTGACTTCGGTCAACATTTTGAATAAATGAACCCGGACTTAGGAAAATATGGGACTTAGGCGTATGCCCGGAATCGAATTCCGAGGTCTCAGGCCCGAGAAATGAATTTTTGAGTAAAATTGTTTTCTGAAAATATTTAAGAAAAATGGAAATGAAATTTGAGTAGAAAGTGATGGTATCGGGCCCGTATTTTGGTTCTGGCGCCTGGTACAAGTCTTATACATGGTTTAAGTACTTTTTGTAAAGTTTGGTTGAAAACGGACGTCGTTTGACGTGTTTCGGACTCAAAATGGAAAATTTGATGTTTTAAGAAAATTTGAAAGAATTCTTGGATTTTAAAGCTTAATTCATGGTATATGATGTTAGTTTGGCAATCTGATCGCACGGTTAAGTTTGTAGGATGTTGTTGGGTTAGTGCATGTGTTTGGTTAGGAGCCCCGAGGGCTCAGGAGTGTTTCAGAGGTGTCTCGGAGTGATTTCGGACATAGGAAACAGAAAAATTGTAGAAATAGTACCCCGTGTGTACAGTACCCCGTGAACAGTGCCATACAGTACCCCATGAACAGTGCCGTATAGTACCGTGAACAGTATCGTATACAGTACCCCATGAACAGTGAAAACGCGTGAACAGTACCCGGAATTTTTCTGGACAGAACATTAAGTTTTGAAAATGGGATTTCCATTTTTAGCGAATTGGAGCTCGGGAAGAGGCGATTTTCGGGAGATTTTCAGAGAACACAACGGGGTAAGTGTTATTAACTTAATTTTGGTTAGATTACCCTAATCTATTTCTAGTTTTGGCATTTAATTGGTGATTTAGTTGGGAAAATTTTGAAAACCCTCTTAGTTTAATTTGAAGATTTGAGGGTCGAGTTGATGTCGGATTTTAGTAAAATTGGTATGACTGGACTCGTGGTTGGATGAGGTTTCATATTCCGTAATTTTTGTCGGGTTCTGATACGTGGGCCCCACGGGTGAATTTTTAGTGCAATTTCGGATTTTTAATGAAAAATGTAGAATTTCATATGGAATTAATTCCTATAATTTTTATTGACTGCATCAAATTGCTTATGACTAGATTTGAGAATTTCGGGCACGAATTCGCGAGACAAAAGCTTGTTGGAATTTTGAATTAGTTGCAAAGCGAGGTAAGTGTTTGGTCTAACCTTAGCTTGAGGGATTAGGAGTTGTGTCTTATTTGCTACATGTTAATTGCGGAGTACGACGTATAGGCATTGTGACGAGTATCTATACGTTGGTGTCAAGCATGCCCGTGAGTCTTGTATTATAATTGTTATGACTCCGTTGTGGTTTATTGCGCTTCATATGTTATTATCACCATTGTTCCCTTGCCGGGATGTTGTTTGATATTATTGTTCCCTTGTCGGGATATTTGTTTGATATTATTGTTCCCTTGCCGGGATGTTTGTTTTGATAGTATTGTTCCCTTGTCGGAATGTTGTTGAAATATCATTGTTCCCTTGCCGGGAAGTTGTTATATTGCTCTTGTTCCCTTGCCGGGATTCCTTGTCATTATTGTTGGCTTGTAATTGGGAGCGGGTGGTACGCCTACCACAAGATATAATGAAATGGGAGCGGGTGGTACGCCTACCACAAGATATAATGAAATGGGAGCAGGTGGTACGCCTACCACAAGATATAATGAAATGGGAGCGGGTGGTACGCCTACCACAAGATACAAAAAATGGGAGCGGGTGGCACGCCTGCCACGAGATACAGGAAATGGGATCGGGTTGCATGCCTGAAACAAGATGTGAAAAGAAAGTGAAATTGTTACACCCCAAGTTTTCATACGTGAGAGTACGTCGTAAGTCATTGATGTAAGCTCGGAAATGAGATTATATTTGGAAGCAAATAAAGTAAGTTAATCATGTTACCTTGGAGATTACAAATATTTAAGATCATGAATAACGAGTACCAAGAGGGTTGGAAATCTTAGAAGCTAAACCAATTGAAGAAAATAAGTTTAGTCGAAAGTCGACAAGTTTCGAATGTTATAACATGTACTTTGGGGTGATACTAGGGTTATTAACATGATAAGGAGGTTATTCTATAAGTTATTTTAGTCGTGTGATATTCATTTTCTACATTTTAAAGGCAAACAAGTTGTGGAACAAGAGTTGGCAAAGGTCATCACAAGTTACATTCATAAATTTGCTGAAATTTAGGTCAAATGTATCTGAGAATTTCTCCAAATATACTTGGAATCATGGGGTGTTCTACCTACAAAATTAAAGGTCTACGAGTCTAGTTTCTAACGCATTAAACCGTTCGTCAATACGACATTGGAGTAGAGAGATATTCGCGTTTCGCGAGACCGCGCAAGCAGCTCCCAATGGGACCCACTTAGGCGGTGGTTGACTTACTTCAATTTATAAATGATTTGGACACCTATTTTTGCTCATTTTTCAACTAAATTTCGTCTCCAAACATCTCCTAACCCTCCTAAACATATACCACACGGGTTTGAAGTGATTCCAATGTGATTACATCATATTTCAACATCAAAACTTAGTTCTAGTGAAGAACAACACCTCTTTGAGGTTGTGTTGTCATTGAGGATTGTTGTGGGCTGTATTTGGATGAAATTCCAAGTTGTTGCTACTATCTAAGGTGATTATAACAGCCTACGAATTGTGCTTAATCTTGCTTGTATGTTGGTTAAGTTGTTAGGATGATAAACTACAAGATAATACTTGGATTAGTTTAAGTCACTTCTATGGTGTTGTATTGCTATTAAGGGTTGTTGTAAACTGAATATAACTTGGATTTTGACTTGAAGTTACTGTATAAGGTATGTATATTGTGATCTTGCTTGTGCCTAAGGTTATCTTGATGTTGATTAAGTTAAATGGATGGGCTAGACATGAACTAGTGAATAAAGTTGCTAATTGAGGATAGTTGAAGTTGTGGATTATTTTCGTTGTTATAAATATATGGTTTAAGGCTGGAATCATTGATTAATGACTTCATTATCATGTTAATGATACTTTTATGTTGAAGTAAGAAGTCTATAAGGATTGATAAGGGGTATACGGATTCCAATCGGAGCTTGCCGCTCGTCGTAATGTAGTTGTGACTTGTTGTTGTTATATGGTGTCTTGATATTGATAATTATGTATTGATGGATTGCTCTGGTCATTGTTGTTTGTATATGGTATTGGAGGAGGCCCTTGTTACAAGGGAGATGCTGCCAAAATTTACGTAAACGAGCTACTAGCTTAAGTCATAGACTTAGCCTTTGCTCGGCACTGATTTTGAATCTCCTTATACTATGATAGATTGAGTTGACTTGTTTGAAGAGTTGCTTTGAAGTGATTAAGGACTCAACGGGTTTAAGGTATGTTAAGGCACTTTCTTCTTTCTTTTGGCATGATCTAAAGTGAAATGAATACGCTACTTCATAACGGATCTACTCCTAGCAACTAAGGTTGTCCATGTTGTTCTTTCCTTATAAAATTATTCTAAGCAAGTGTGTATGATCCTTGAATCCTACTAAGGTTCATATTGAGGGTATGGATGTCCATAGTGCTCTTAAGTCACTCCAAAAGGTTTAGAAGGTGATTCCATGAGTTGAGCATGCATTATATATATGTATCTATTTTACTCTACCGAGCCGCACTATAGTCGGCCGGGTACGGCACATATTGTGCAACCACTGGTCAGTGGGTTTACCGAGCTCCATGTGGTCGGGTACGATTCTACCGAACCTTATGATGGCCGAGTACGCTTTTACCGAGTCCTCTTTGAGGCCGGGTACGATATGATGATGATGATGATGCCCACAGAGGCGAATGTTTTAAAAAGTTTATGTATATATATGTATTATGCATTTCATATCCGTAACCCCCAGAGGCACTCTTATGTTATAGGTTGTATCTCCTCTATCTCTCTCTTTACATTACTGTTCTTGTTTATGCTTTCCTGCCTAACATACTCGGTACTTTATTCGTACTGATGTCCCTTTTGCCTGGGGACGCTGCATTTCATGCCCGCAGGTCTTGATTGATAGGTTGACAGTCCTCCAGTAGGCTATCAGCTCAGCGAAGGTGTTGGTGCACTCCGCTTGCTCCGGAGTTGCCTATTTGGTCAGTATGCTTTGGATATGTATTGATTGGTATGGCGGGGCCCTATCCCGACCTTTATGATTTTTTGTACTCTTAGAGACTTGTAGATAGATGTCAGGTGTATGGATACTTGTATGGCCTTGTCGGCCTATGTTTCGAGTTTACTAATGGTCATGACGGCCTTATAGGCCCGTATGTCACATATATTAGTTTGTATATCATGTTGGGTCTTTATATGTTGAGTATTCTCTTATGTTTTATTCTTGTTATCTCATGACGGGTTTTCTGGCTCATTTACTCATGATAACATGATAAGAAAGATATGTTACGTTGGTACTCGGTTGAGTAAAACACCGGGTGCCCGTCGTGAGGTTTGGGTCGTGACAGAAGTGGTATCAGAGCAGTTCTGTCCTAGGGAGTCTACAAGCCGTGTCTAGTAGAGTCTTATTTATGGGTGTGTTGTGCACCACACTAATAAGCAGGAGGCTACATGACATTAGGTCTGTCACTCTTTCTTCTTACTATAGATCGTGCAGTAGAGCTCAGTTGTATGAATTCAAACTCCTAAATTTGACTTTAGTCGTAATACAATGATACATACATCCACAACGACAGTTGGTAAGAGATTGCATGTGGATGTGGAAGAGTTTAGTCAGAGGAACTCGATTTCACATCATGCTTATGATGTGTAAATGTGAGGTCTTCAACAGATCATGTGTGTACTAAGATGTGTATGCTTCTTAATAAGGAGCCTTAAGGCAAGGATATCTATTCATGAATATGGTGAAAATCTATGAGGGATTCAGAAGCTAGATACAAGTTTCAACAAGTAAAAGAAGTAAGGTGAAGAGGGGTACGAGGCACCCAGATAATGAAGATTATCAATATTTTCAAATCAGGCAGAGAAATATAAGCATTTTGGTAATTTCATTAATGACATAGTTAAGTACAATTGGTCACACCCATCTCAGTTATGTTCTATGGGAGCTAACAGATATTATTTAAGAGAAAGATGGGATATCAGGATCCAGTTGGAGTTAGAGTAACCCAAAAATTGTGGATAGGTTGTTATCATTAACTGACGTTTCCAAAAGATGGTGCAAATGTGGTAATAGATCTCCTTCTAAGACACCCAGATGGTGAACTCTAGAGTAGTACAATCAGATACGAATACTGGAATATTCAAAACTTTCAGAAGATAGGCAGTGGGATCCTAGAAGGGACAAATATTTACCTTAGTATGACTCTAGCCCCGAGTAAAAAAAAGGAATGTTAGGCATTCCCAAGAGCTAGTGAGATGAAGCTAGGGGAGTTATAGGGAATATTTGGCAAAAGGCGACTAGGGAATGGAGGCCCTATGTCTAAAATCTCAACTTAGGGATTGGAGCTATAATGTTGGCAAAGGTGACTAGGGAATGGAGGCCCTATGTTTAAAATCTCAAATTAGCGATTGGAACCCTAATGTTGGCAAAGGTGACTAGGGAATGGAGGCTCTATGTCTAAAATCTCAACTCAGGGATTGGAACCCTAATATTGGCAAAAGACGACTAGGGAATGGAGGCCCTATGTCTAAAATCTCAACTTAGGGATTGGAGCCCTAATGTTGGCAAGGGTGACTAGGGGATAGAGCCCTATGTCTAAAATCTCAACTCAGGGATTGGAACCCTAATCTTGGCAAAAGGCGACTAGGGAATGGAGGCCCTATGTGTAAAATCTCAACTTAGGTATTGGAGCCCTAATGTTGGCAAAGGTGACTAGGGAATGGAGGCCCTATGTCTAAAATCTCAACTTAGGGATTGGAGCCCTAATGTTGGCAAATGTGACTAGGGAATGGAGGCCCTATGTCTAAAATCTCAACTTAGGGATTGGAGCCCTAATGTTGGCAAAGGTGACTAGGGAATGGAGGCCCTATATCTAAAATCTCAACTCAGGGATTAGAGCCCTAATGTTGGCAAAGGTGACTAGGGAATGGAGGCCCTATGTCTAAAATCTCAACTCAGGTATTGGAGCCCCAATGTTGGCAAAAGGCGACTACGGAATGGAGGCCATATGTCTAAAATCTCAACGTAGGGATTGGATCCCTAATGTTGGCAAAGGTGACTAGGGAATGGAGGCCCTATGTCTAAAATCTCAACTCAGGGATTGGAGCCGTAATGTTGGCAAAAGGCAACTAGGGAATGGAGGCCTTATGTCTAAAATATCAACTTAGGGATTGGAGCCCTAATGTTGGAAAGGGTGACTACGGGATGGAGGCCCTATGTCTAAAATCTCAACTCAGGGATTGGAACCCTAATGTTGGAAAAAGGCGACTAGGGAATGGAGGCCCTTTGTCTAAAATCTCAACTTAGGGATTGGAGCTCTAATATTGGCAAAGGTGACTAGGGAATGGAGGCCCTATGTCTAAAACCTCAACTTAGGGATTGGAGCCCTAATGTTGGCAAAAGGCGACTAGGTAATGGATGCCCTATGTCTAAAATCTTAACTTAGGGATTGGAGTCCTAATGTTGGCAAGGGTGACTAGGGGATGGAGGCCCTATGTCTAAAATCTCAACTCAGGAATTGGAACCCTAATGTTGGCAAAAGGCGACTAGGGAATGGAGGCCCTATGTCTAAAATCTCAACTTAGGGATTGAAGCTCTAATGTTGGCAAAGGTGACTAGGGAATGGAGGCCCTATGTTTAAAATCTCACCTTAGGGATTAGAACCCTAATGTTGGCAAAGGTAACTAGGGAATGAAGGCCCTATGTCTAAAATCTCAACTCAGGGAATGGAACTCTAATATTGGCAAAAGACGACTAGGGAATGGAGGCCCTATGTCTAAAATCTCAAATTAGGGATTTGAGCCCTAATGTTGGCAAGGGTGACTAGGGGATGGATGCCCTATGTCTAAAATCTCAACTCAGGGATTGGAACCGTAATGTTGGAAATAGGCGACTAGGGAATGGAGGCCCTATGTCTAAAATCTCAACTTAGGGATTGGAGCCCTAATATTGGCAAAAGACGACTAGGAAATGGATGCCCTATGTATAAAATCTCAACTTAGGGATTGGAGCCCTAATGTTGGCAAGGGTGACTAGGGGATAGAGGCCTTATGTCTAAAATCTCAACTCAGGGATTGGAACCTTAATCTTGGCAAAAGACGACTAGGGAATGGAGGCCCTATGTGTAAAATCTCAACTTAGGTATTGGAGCCCTAATGTTGGCAAAGGTGACTAGGGAATGGAGGCCCTATATCTAAAATCTCAACTTAGGGATTGGAGCCCTAATGTTTGCAAATGTGACTAGGGAATGGAGGCCCTATGTCTAAAATCTCAACTTAGGGATTGGAGCCCTAATGTTGGCAAAGGTGACTAGGGAATGGAGGCCCTATATCTAAAATCTCAACTCAGGGAATGGAGCCCTAATGTTGGCAAAGGTGACTAGGGAATGGAGGCCCTATGTCTAAAATCTCAACTCAGGTATTGGAGCCCCAATGTTGGCAAAAGGCGACTACGGAATGGAGACCATATGTCTAAAATCTCAACGTAGGGATTGGATCCCTAATGTTGGAAAAGGTTACTAGGGAATGGAGGCCCTATGTCTAAAATCTCAACTCAGGTATTGGAGCCCTAATGTTGGCAAAAGGCAACTAGGGAATGGAGGCCATAATGTCTAAAATATCAACTTAGGGATTGGAGCCCTAATGTTGGAAAGGGTGACTACGGGATGGAGGCCCTATGTCTAAAATCTCAACTCAGGGATTGGAACCCTAATGTTGGAAAAAGGCGACTAGGGAATGGAGGCCCTATGTCTAAAATCTCAACTTAGGGATTGGAGCCCTAATATTGGCAAAGGTGACTAGGGAATGGAGGCCCTATGTCTAAAACCTCAACTTAGGGATTGGAGCCCTAATGTTGGCAAAATGCGACTAGGTAATGGATGCCCTATGTCTAAAATCTCAACTTAGGGATTGGAGTCCTAATGTTGGCAAGGGTGACTAGGGGATGGAGGCCCTATGTCTAAAATCTCAACTCAGTGATTGGAACACTAATGTTGGCAAAAGGCGACTAGGGAATGGAGGCCCTATGTCTAAAATCTCAACTTAGGGATTGGAGCTCTAATGTTGGCAAAGGTGACTAAGGAATGGAGGCCCTATGTTTAAAATCTCAACTTAGGGATTAGAACCCTAATGTTGGCAAAGGTGACTAGGGAATGGAGGCCCTATGTCTAAAATCTGAACTTAGGGATTGGAGCTCTAATGTTGGCAAAGGTGACTAGGGAATGGAGGCCCTATGTCTAAAATCTCAACTTAGGGATTGGAGCTCTAATGTTGACAAAGGTGACTAAGGAATGGAGGCCCTATGTCTAAAATCTCAACTCAGGGATTAGAACCCTAATGTTGGCAAAAGGCGACTAGGGAATGGAGGCCCTATGTCTAAAATCTCAACTTATGGATTGGAGCTCTAATGTTGGCAAAGGTGACTACGGAATGGAGGCCCTATGTCTAAAATCTCAACTTAGGGATTGGAGCCCTAATATTGGCAAAGGTGACTAGGGAATGGAGGCCCTATGTCTAAAACCTCAACTTAGGGATTGGAGCCCTAATGTTGGCAAAAGGCGACTAGGAAATGGATGCCCTATGTCTAAAATCTTAACTTAGGGATTGGAGTCCTAATGTTGGCAAGGGTGACTAGGGGATGGAGGCCCTATGTCTAAAATCTCAACTCAGGGATTGGAACCCTAATGTTGGCAAAAGGCGACTAGGGAATGGAGGCCCTATGTCTAAAATCTCAACTTAGGGATTGGAGCTCTAATGTTGGCAAAGGTGACTAGGGAATGGAGGCCCTATGTTTATAATCTCAACTTAGGGATTAGAACCCTAATGTTGGCAAAGGTAACTAGGGAATGGAGGCCCTGTGTCTAAAATCTCAACTTAGTGATTGAAACCCTAATATTGGCAAAAGACGACTAGGGAATGGATGCCCTATGTCTAAAATCTCAACTTTGGGATTGGAGACCTAATGTTGGCAAGGGTGACTAGGGGATGGAGGCCCTATGTCTAAAATCTCAACTGAGGGATTGGAACCCTAATGTTGGCAATAGGCGACTAGGGAATGGAGGCCCTATGTCTAAAATCTCAACTTAGGGATTGGAGCCCTAATATTGGCAAAAGACGACTAGGAAATGGATGCCCTATGTCTAAAATCTCAACTTAGGGATTGGAGCCCTAATGTTGGCAAGAGTGACTAGGGGATAGAGGCCCTATGTCTAAAATCTCAACTCAGGGATTGGAACCCTAATCTTGGCAAAAGGCGACTAGGGAATGGAGGCCCTATGTGTAAAATCTCAACTTAGGTATTGGAGCCCTAATGTTGGCAAAGGTGACTAGGGAATGGAGGCCCTATGTCTAAAATCTCAACTTAGGGATTGGAACCCTAATCTTGGCAAAAGGCGACTAGGGAATGGAGGCCCTATGTCTAAAATCTCAACTTAGGGATTGGAGACCTAATGTTGGCAAAGGTGACTAGGGAATGGAGGCCCTATATCTAAAATCTCAACTCAGGGATTGGAGCCCTAATGTTGGCAAAGGTGACTAGGGAATGGAGGCCCTATGTCTAAAATCTCAACTCAGGTATTGGAGCCTCAATGTTGGCAAAAGGCGACTACGGAATGGAGGCCATATGTCTAAAATCTCAACGTAGGGATTGGATCCCTAATGTTGGCAAAGGAGACTAGGGAATGGAGGCCCTATGTCTAAAATCTCAACTCAGGGATTGGAGCCCTAATGTTGGCAAAAGGCAACTAGGGAATGGAGGCCCTATGTCTAAAATATCAAGTTAGGGATTGGAGCCCTAATGTTGGAAAGGGTGACTACGGGATTGAGGCCCTATGTCTAAAATCTCAACTCAGGGATTGGAACCCTAATGTTGGAAAACGGCGACTAGGGAATGGAGGCCCTATGTCTAAAATCTCAAATTAGGGATTGGAGCCCTAATATTGGCAAAGGTGACTAGGGAATGGAGGCCCTATGTCTAAAACCTCAACTTAGGGATTGGAGCCCTAATATTGGCAAAAGGCGACTAGGTAGTGGATGCCCTATGTCTAAAATCTCAACTTAGGGATTGGAGTCCTAATGTTGGCAAGTGTGACTAGGGGATGGAGGCCCTATGTCTAAAATCTCAACTCAGGGATTGGAACCCTAATGTTGGCAAAAGGCGACTAGGGAATGGATGCCCTATGTCTAAAATCTCAACTTAGGGATTGGAGCTCTAATGTTGGCAAAGGTGACTAAGGAATGGAGGCCCTATGTTTAAAATCTCAACTTAGGGATTAGAACCCTAATGTTGGCAAAGGTGACTAGGGAATGGAGGCCCTGTGTCTAAAATCTCAACTTAGGGATTGAAACCCTAATATTGGCAAAAGACGACTAGGGAATGGATGCCCTATGTCTAAAATCTCAACTTTGGGATTGGAGACCTAATGTTGGCAAGGGTGACTAGGGGATAGAGGCCCTATGTCTAAAATCTCAACTCAGGGATTGGAACCCTAATCTTGGCAAAAGACGACTAGGGAATGGAGGCCCTATGTCTAAAATCTCAACTGAGGGATTGGAACCCTAATGTTGGCAATAAGCGACTAGGGAATGGAGGCCCTATGTCTAAAATCTCAACTTAGGGATTGGAGCCCTAATATTGGCAAAAGACGACTAGGAAATGGATGCCCTATGTCTAAAATCTCAACTTAGGGATTGGAGCCCTAATGTTGGCAAGAGTGACTAGGGGATAGAGGCCCTATGTCTAAAATCTCAACTCAGGGATTGGAACCCTAATCTTGGCAAAAGGCGACTAGGGAATGGAGGCCCTATGTGTAAAATCTCAACTTAGGTATTGGAGCCCTAATGTTGGCAAAGGTGACTAGGGAATGGAGGCCCTATGTCTAAAATCTCAACTTAGGGATTGGAACCCTAATCTTGGCAAAAGGCGACTAGGGAATGGAGGCCCTATGTCTAAAATCTCAACTTAGGGATTGGAGACCTAATGTTGGCAAAGGTGACTAGGGAATGGAGGCCCTATATCTAAAATCTCAACTCAGGGATTGGAGCCCTAATGTTGGCAAAGGTGACTAGGGAATGGAGGCCCTATGTCTAAAATCTCAACTCAGGTATTGGAGCCTCAATGTTGGCAAAAGGCGACTACGGAATGGAGGCCATATGTCTAAAATCTCAACGTAGGGATTGGATCCCTAATGTTGGCAAAGGAGACTAGGGAATGGAGGCCCTATGTCTAAAATCTCAACTCAGGGATTGGAGCCCTAATGTTGGCAAAAGGCAACTAGGGAATGGAGGCCCTATGTCTAAAATATCAAGTTAGGGATTGGAGCCCTAATGTTGGAAAGGGTGACTACGGGATTGAGGCCCTATGTCTAAAATCTCAACTCAGGGATTGGAACCCTAATCTTGGCAAAAGACGACTAGGGAATGGAGGCCCTATGTCTAAAATCTCAACTGAGGGATTGGAACCCTAATGTTGGCAATAGGCGACTAGGGAATGGAGGCCCTATGTCTAAAATCTAAACTTAGGGATTGGAGCCCTAATATTGGCAAAAGACGACTAGGAAATGGATGCCCTATGTCTAAAATCTCAACTTAGGGATTGGAGCCCTAATGTTGGCAAGAGTGACTAGGGGATAGAGGCCCTATGTCTAAAATCTCAACTCAGGGATTGGAACCCTAATCTTGGCAAAAGGCGACTAGGGAATGGAGGCCCTATGTGTAAAATCTCAACTTAGGTATTGGAGCCCTAATGTTGGCAAAGGTGACTAGGGAATGGAGGCCCTATGTCTAAAATCTCAACTTAGGGATTGGAACCCTAATCTTGGCAAAAGGCGACTAGGGAATGGAGGCCCTATGTCTAAAATCTCAACTTAGGGATTGGAGACCTAATGTTGGCAAAGGTGACTAGGGAATGGAGGCCCTATATCTAAAATCTCAACTCAGGGATTGGAGCCCTAATGTTGGCAAAGGTGACTAGGGAATGGAGGCCCTATGTCTAAAATCTCAACTCAGGTATTGGAGCCTCAATGTTGGCAAAAGGCGACTACGGAATGGAGGCCATATGTCTAAAATCTCAACGTAGGGATTGGATCCCTAATGTTGGCAAAGGAGACTAGGGAATGGAGGCCCTATGTCTAAAATCTCAACTCAGGGATTGGAGCCCTAATGTTGGCAAAAGGCAACTAGGGAATGGAGGCCCTATGTCTAAAATATCAAGTTAGGGATTGGAGCCCTAATGTTGGAAAGGGTGACTACGGGATTGAGGCCCTATGTCTAAAATCTCAACTCAGGGATTGGAACCCTAATGTTGGAAAACGGCGACTAGGGAATGGAGGCCCTATGTCTAAAATCTCAAATTAGGGATTGGAGCCCTAATATTGGCAAAGGTGACTAGGGAATGGAGGCCCTATGTCTAAAACCTCAACTTAGGGATTGGAGCCCTAATATTGGCAAAAGGCGACTAGGTAGTGGATGCCCTATGTCTAAAATCTCAACTTAGGGATTGGAGTCCTAATGTTGGCAAGTGTGACTAGGGGATGGAGGCCCTATGTCTAAAATCTCAACTCAGGGATTGGAACCCTAATGTTGGCAAAAGGCGACTAGGGAATGGATGCCCTATGTCTAAAATCTCAACTTAGGGATTGGAGCTCTAATGTTGGCAAAGGTGACTAAGGAATGGAGGCCCTATGTTTAAAATCTCAACTTAGGGATTAGAACCCTAATGTTGGCAAAGGTGACTAGGGAATGGAGGCCCTGTGTCTAAAATCTCAACTTAGGGATTGAAACCCTAATATTGGCAAAAGACGACTAGGGAATGGATGCCCTATGTCTAAAATCTCAACTTTGGGATTGGAGACCTAATGTTGGCAAGGGTGACTAGGGGATAGAGGCCCTATGTCTAAAATCTCAACTCAGGGATTGGAACCCTAATCTTGGCAAAAGACGACTAGGGAATGGAGGCCCTATGCCTAAAATCTCAACTTAGGTATTGGAGCCCTAATGTTGGCAAAGGTGACTAGGGAATGGAGGCCCTATGTCTAAAATCTCAACTTAGGGATTGGAGCCCTAATATTGGCAAAAGATGACTAGGAAATGGATGCCCTATGTCTAAAATCTCAACTTAGGGATTGGAGTCCTCATGTTGGCAAGGGTGACTACAGGATGGAGGCCCTATGTCTAAAATTTCAACTCAGAGATTGGAACCCTAATGTTGGCAAAACGCGACTAGGGAATGGAGGCCCTATGTCTAAAATCTCAACTTAGGGATTGGAGCTCTAATGTTGGCAAAGGTGACTAGGGAATGGAGGCCCTATGTTTAAAATCTCAACTTAGGGATTGGAACCCTAATGTTGGCAAGGGTGACTAGGGGATAGAGGCCCTATGTCTAAAATCTCAACTCAGGGATTAGAACCCTAATCTTGGCAAAAGGCGACTAGGGAATGGAGGCCCTATGTCTAAAATCTCAACATAGGTATTGGAGCCCTAATATTGGCAAAAGACGACTAGGGAATGGAGGCCCTATGTCTAAAATCTCAACTTAGGGATTGGAGACCTAATGTTGGCAAGGGTGACTAGGGGATAGAGGCCCTATGTCTAAAATCTCAACTCACGGATTGAAACCCTAATCTTGGCAAAAGACGACTAGGGAATGGAGGCCCTATGTCTAAAATCTCAACTTAGGTATTGGAGCCCTAATATTGGCAAAGGTGACTAGGGAATGGAGGCCCTATGTCTAAAACCTCAACTTAGGGATTGGAGCCCTAATGTTGGCAAAAGGAGACTAGGTAATGGATGCCCTATGTCTAAAATCTCAACTTAGGGATTGGAGTCCTAATGTTGGCAAAGTGACTACGGGATGGAGGCCCTATGTCTAAAATCTCAACTCAGGGATTGGAACCCTAATGTTGGAAAAAGGCGACTAGGGAATGGAGGCCCTATGTCTAAAATCTCAACTTAGGGATTGGAGCCCTAAATATTGGAAAAGCTGACTAGGGAATGGAGGCCCTATGTGTAAAATCTCAACTTAGGTATTGGAGCCCTAATGTTGGCAAAAGGCGACTAGGAAATGGATACCCTATGTCTAAAATCTCAACTTAGGGATTGGAGTCCTAATGTTGGCAAGGGTGACTAGGGGATGGAGGCCCTATGTCTAAAATCTCAACTCAGGGATTAGAACCCTAATGTTGGCAAAAGGAGACTAGGGAATGGAGGCCCTATGTCTAAAATCTCAACTTAGGGATTGGAGCTCTAATGTTGGCAAAGGTGACTAGGGAATGGAGGCCCTATGTTTAAAATCTCAACTTAGGGATTGGAACCCTAATGTTGGCAAAGGTGACTAGGGAATGGAGGCCCTATGTCTAAAATCTCAACTCAGGGATTGGAACCCTAATATTGGCAAAAGACGACTAGGGAACGGAGGCCCTATGTCTAAAATCTCAACTTAGGGATTGGAGCTCTAATGTTGGCAAGGGTGACTAGGGGATAGAGGCCCTATGTCAAAAATCTCAACTCAGGGATTGGAACCCTAATCTTGGCAAAAGGCGACTAGGGAATGGAGACCCTATGTCTAAAATCTCAACTTAGGTATTGGAGCCCTAATGTTGGCAAAGGTGACTAGGGAATGGAGGCCCTATGTCTAAAATCTCAAATTAGGGATTGGAACCCTAATGTTGGCAAATGTGACTAGGGAATGGAGTCCCTGTGTCTAAAATCTCAACTTAGGGATTGGAGCCCTAATGTTGCCAAAGGTGACTAGGGAATGGAGGCCCTATATCTAAAATCTCAACTCAGGGATTGGAGCCCTAATGTTGTCAAAGGTGACTAGGGAATGGAGGCCCTATGTCTAAAATCTCAACTCAGGGATTGGAGCCCCAATGTTGGCAAAAGGCGACTATGGAATGGAGGCCATATGTCTAAAATCTCAACGTAGGGATTGGATCCCTAATGTTGGCAAAGGTGACTAGGAATGGAGGCCCTATGTCTAAAATCTCAACTCAGGGATTGGAGCCCTAATGTTGGCAAAAGGCAACTAGGGAATGGAGGCCCTATGTCTAAAATATCAACTTAGGGATTGGAGCCCTAATGTTAGCAAGGGTGACTACGGGATGGAGGCTCTATGTCTAAAATCTCAACTCAGGGATTGGAACTCTAATGTTGGAAAAAAGGCAACTAGGGAATGGAGGCCCTATGTCTAAAATATCAACTTAGGGATTGGAGCCCTAATATTGGCAAAGGTGACTAGGGAATGGAGGCCCTATGTCTAAAATCTCAACTTAGGGATTGGAGCCCTAATGTTGGCAAAAGGCGACTAGGAAATGGATGCCCTATGTTTAAAATCTCAACTTAGGTATTGGAGTCCTAATGTTGGCAAGGGTGACTAGGGGATGGAGGCCCTATGTCTAAAATCTCAACTCAGGGATTGGAACCCTAATGTTGGCAAAAGGCGACTAGAGAATGGAGGCCCTATGTCTAAAATCTCAACTTAGGGATTGGAGCTCTAATGTTGGCAAAGGTGACTAGGAAATGGAGGTCCTATGTTTAAAATCTCAACTTAGGGATTGAAACCCTAATGTTGGCAAAGGTGACTAGGGAATGGAGGCCCTGTGTCTAAAATCTCAACTCAGGTATTGGAACCCTAATATTGGCAAAAGACGACTAGGGAATGGAGGTCCTATGTCAAAAATCTCAACTTAGGGATTGGAGACCTAATGTTGGCAAGGGTGACTAGGGGATAGAGGCCCTATGTCTAAAATCTCAACTCAGGGATTGGAACCCTAATCTTGGCAAATGGCGACTAGAGAATGGAGGCCGTATGTCTAAAATCTCAACTTAGGTATTGGAGCCCTAATGTTGGCAAAGGTGACTAGGGAATGAAGGCCCTATGTCTAAAATCTCAACTTAGGGATTGGAGCCCTAATGTAGGCAAATGTGACTAGGGAATGGTGGCCCTATGTGTAAAATCTCAACTAAGGGATTGGAGCCCTAATGTTGGCAAAGGTGACTAGGGAATGGAGGCCCTATGTCTAAAATCTCAACTTAGGGATTGGAGCCCTAATGTTGGCAAAGGCAACTAGGGAATGGAGGTCCTATGTCTAAAATCTCAACTCAGGGATTGGAGTCCTAATGTTGGCAAGGTGACTACGGGATGGCGGCCCTATGTCTAAAATCTCAACTCAGGGATTGGAACCCTAATGTTGGAAAAAGGCGACTAGGGAATGGAGGCCCTATGTCTAAAATCTCAACTTAGGGATTGGAGCCCTAAATATTGGAAAAGGTGATTAGGGAATGGAGGCCCTATGTGTAAAATCTCAACTTAGGGATTGGAGCCCTAATGTTGGCGAAAGGCGACTAGGAAATGGATACCCTATGTCTAAAATCTCAACTTAGGGATTGGAGTCCTAATGTTGGCAAGGGTGACTAGGGGATGGAGGCCCTATGTCTAAAATCTCAACTCAGGGATTAGAACCCTAATGTTGGCAAAAGGCGACTAGGGAATGGAGGCCCTATGTCTAAAATCTCAACTTAGGGATTGGAGCTCTAATGTTGGCAAAGGTGACTAGGGAATGGAGGCCCTATGTCTAAAATCTCAACTTAGGGATTGGAACCCTAATGTTGGCAAAGGTGACTAGGGAATGGAGGCCCTATGTCTAAAATCTTAACTCAGGGATTGGAACCCTAATATTGGCAAAAGACGACTAGGGAATGGAGGCCCTATGTCTAAAATCTCAACTTAGGGATTGGAGCTCTAATTTTGGCAAGGGTGACTAGGGGATAGAGGCCCTATGTCTAAAATCTCAACTCAGGGATTGGAACCCTAATCTTGGCAAAAGGCGACTAGGGAATGGAGGCCCTATGTCTAAAATCTCAACTTAGGTATTGGAGCCCTAATGTTGGCAAAGGTGACTAGGGAATGGAGGCCCTATGTCTAAAATCTCAACTTAGGGATTGGAGCCCTAATGTTGGCAAATGTGACTAGGGAATGTAGTCCCTATGTCTAAAATCTCAACTTAGGGATTGGAGCCCTAATGTTGGCAAATGTGACTAGGGAATGGAGGCCCTATATCTAAAATCTCAACTCAGGGATTGGAGCCCTAATGTTGGCAAAGGTGACTAGGGAATGGAGGCCCTATGTCTAAAATCTCAACTCAGGGATTGGAGCCCCAATGTTGGCAAAAGGCGACTACGGAATGGAGGTCATATGTCTAAAATCTCAACGTAGGGATTGGATCCCTAATGTTGGCAAAGGTGACTAGGGAATGGAGGCCCTATGTCTAAAACCTCAACTTAGGGATTGGAGCCCTAATGTTGGCAAAAGGCGACTAGGTAATGGATGCCCTATGTCTAAAATCTAAACTTAGGGATTGGAGTCCTAATGTTGGCAAGGTGACTACGGCATGGAGGCCCTATGTCTAAAATCTCAACTCAGGGATTGGAACCCTAATGTTGGAAAAAGGCGACTAGGGAATGGAGGCCCTATGTCTAAAATCTCAACTTTGGGATTGGAGCCCTTAATATTGGAAAAGGTGACTAGGGAATGGAGACCTTATGTGTAAAATCTCAATTTAGGGATTGGAGCCCTAATGTTGGCAAAAGCCGACTAGGAAATGGATACCCTATGTCTAAAATCTCAACTTAGGGATTGGAGTCCTAATGTTGGAAAGGGTGACTAGGGGATGGAGGCTCTATATCTTAAATCTCAACTCAGGGATTAGAACCCTAATGTTGGCAAAAGGCGACTAGGGAATGGAGGCCCTATGTCTAAAGTCTCAACTTAGGGATTGGAGCTCTAATGTTGGCAAAGGTGACTAGGGAATGGAGGCCCTATGTTTAAAATCTCAACTTAGGGATTAGAACCCTAATGTTGGCAAAGGTGACTAGGGAATGGAGGCCCTATGTCTAAAATCTCAACTCAGGGATTGGAACCCTAATATTGGCAAAAGGCGACTAGGGAATGGAGGCCCTATGTCTAAAATCTCAACTTAGGGATTGGAGCTCTAATGTTGGCAAGGGTGACTAGGGGATAGAGGCCCTATGTCTAAAATCTCAACTCAGGGATTGGAACCCTAATCTTGGCAAAAGGCGACTAGGGAATGGAGGCCCTATGTCTAAAATCTCAACTTAGGTATTGGAGCCCTAATGTTGGCAAAGGTGACTAGGGAATGGAGGCCCTATGTCTAAAATCTCAACTTAGGGATTGGAGCCCTAATGTTGGCAAATTTGACTAGGGAATGGAGTCCCTATGTCTAAAATCTCAACTTAGGGATTAGAGCCCTAATGTTGGCAAAGGTGACTAGGTAATGGAGGCCCTATATCTAAAATCTCAACTCATGGATTGGAGCCCTAATGTTGGCAAAGGTGACTAGGGAATGGAGACCCTATGTCTAAAATCTCAACTCAGGGATTGGAGCCCCAATGTTGGCAAAAGGCGACAACGGAATGGAGGCCATATGTCTAAAATCTCAACGTAGGGATTGGATCCCTAATGTTGGCAAAGGTGACTAGGAATGGAGGCCCTATGTCTCAAATCTCAACTCAGGGATTGGAGCCCTAATGCTGGCAAAAGGCAACTAGGGAATGGAGGCCCTATGTCTAAAATATCAACTTAGGGATTGGAGCCCTAATGTTAGCAAGGGTGACTACGGGATGGAGGCTCTATGTCTAAAATCTCAACTCAGGGATTGGAACCCTAATGTTGGAAAAAAGGCAAATAGGGAATGGAGGCCCTATGTCTAAAATATCAACTTAGGGATTGGAGCCCTAATATTGTCAAAGGTGACTAGGGAATGGAGGCCCTATGTCTAAAATCTCAACTCAGGGATTGGAACCCTAATGTTGGCAAAAGGCGACTAGGGAATGGAGGCCCTATGTCTAAAATCTCAACTTAGGGATTGGAGGTCAAATGTTGGCAAAGGTGACTAGGGAATGGAGGTCCTATGTTTAAAATCTCAACTTAGGGATTGAAACCCTAATGTTGGCAAAGGTGACTAGGGAATGGAGGCCCTGTGTCTAAAATCTCAACTCAGGTATTGGAACCCTAATATTGGCAAAAGACGACTAGGGAATGGAGGCCCTATGTCAAAAATCTCAACTTAGGGATTGGAGACCTAATGTTGGCAAGGGTGACTAGGGGATAGAGGCCCTATGTCTAAAATCTCAACTCAGGGATTGGAACCCTAATCTTGGCAAAAGGCGACTAGGGAATGGAGGCCCTATGTCTAAAATCTCAACTTAGGTATTGGAGCCCTAATGTTGGCAAAAGGCGACTAGGGAATGGAGGCCCTATGTCTAAAATATCAACTTAGGGATTGGAGCCCTAATGTTGGCAAATGTGACTAGGGAATGGTGGCCCTGTGTCTAAAATCTCAACTAAGGGATTGGAGCCCTAATGTTGGCAAAGGTGACTAGGGAATGGAGGCCCTATGTCTAAAATCTCAACTTAAGGATTGGAGCCCTAATGTTGGCAAAGGCAACTAGGGAATGGAGGCCCTATGTCTAAAATCTCAACTCAGGGATTGGAGCCCTAATGTTGGCAAAAGGCGACTAGGGAATGGAGGCCCTATGTCTAAAATCTCAACTTAGGGATTGGAACCCTAATGTTGGCAAAAGACGACTAGGGAATGGAAGCCCTATGTCTAAAATCTCAACTTAGGGATTGGAGCCCTAATGTTGGCAAAAGGCGACTAGGTAATGGAGGCCCTATGTCTAAAATCTCAACTTAGGGATTGGAGCCCTAATGTTGGCAAAAGGCGACTAGGGAATGGAGGCCCTATATCTAAAATCTCAACTTAGGGATTGGAGCCCTAATGTTGGCAAAGGCGACTATGGAATGGAGGCCCTATGTCTAAAATCTCAACTTAGGGATTGGAGCCCTAATATTGTCAAAGGTTACTAGGGAATGGAGGCCCTATGTCTAAAATCTTAACTCAGGGATTGGAGCCCTAATGTTGGCAAAGGTGACTAGGGAATGGAGGCCCTATGTCTAAAATCTCAACTCAGGGATTGGAACCCTAATGTTGGCAAAGGCGACTAGGGAATGGAGGCCCTATGTCTAAAGGTGACTATGGAATGGAGGCCCTATGTCTAAAATCTCAACTCAGGGATTGGAACCCTAATGTTGGCAAAGGCGACTAGGGAATGGAGGCCCTATGTCTAAAATCTCAACTCAGGGATTGGTACCCTAATGTTGGCAAAGGTGACTAGGGAATGGAGGCCCTATGTCTAAAATCTCAACTTAGGGATTGGAGCCCTAACGTTGGCAAAATAAATAGGTTGATATTGGGGATTCTAAACTAACCCCTTTTTGGAATTTTCTTCTTATTTCTCTTTTCGTTTTTTTTTAATATTTTTTCTAGTAAAAATGTAGGAAAGAATTTGGAGGAAACTTCCCTTTTGGGTTGATTCCTTGCTGCAAAGTTGTTTCTTGCACTTGTGCATTTCTTTTCCCTTTTGGTTGCACATGCTTCTTGCACGGTTGCTTTGGATTTCACCTATTTCAATTTTCCAAACAAAGAACAATTGTCAGTTTGAAAACGGTGGTTGGTTTGGTGGCCTTGATCATTCCAATTGTTTTGTCCCGGCCTCATTTCTGTTGAGAAACTTCGCCATTGATTGGCTTCAAAGGCGACCCCCTTTCAAACTGATAAGACTCAGATTTCAGGATTCATGATGACTCGCCCGTGTAAGGCTTTGGTTTTCATTCCGCTTTCCAGACCTTTGCCTTTGACTTTCTTCTCTTTTTTTTCTTTTTTTTCAATGACTTTACTTTGGAGGTAATCAAACATCATGATCAGTCGGGATTGGACTGACGCACCACTGAGGCTGGGTATTTTCTTCACCTCTTTCCAGACGGAGCTCTGTGAAACCGGTCCTACCACCTTTCTTCTAACACATTTTGGAATTTAGGGTTAAGCCGAAAGGGATTCAAGGAAAGGTAAACAAAGAGCGAAAAAACGAATTTAAAAGAGAAGTGTCCCTTTCGGGGAAAAAGAAGGACTTATCTGAGGTGCATGCTGGATTTAAACTGACATGACATGCTTTTTGGACTGGATGCCCGAACCTCACGAACTTGCATTTCCTCATGAACAAAAACGGATCTATGTTTCCCAACTAGGGAACCTTGCTAGAACTTTCTGTGGTGAAATCATATTTTCGGCCGATAGCGCCGTTTGCGGGTTTTCGCTAGTCGACCTCTCTCATTTCTCTTCTCACTGTTGCCTGATAGCACTCTTTACGAGTTTTCACTAAACAGGCTCTCTCATTTTCAATTTTTCTGCTCACCCTCGCCTTATGGTGTCCGTGTGGGTTTTCACCAATAAGACTCTCTCATTTTATTTCTCTCATTTTTATTGCATCAAATCCAAGTAGTTGTATCCTCTGATCCTTGAACATTCTCATTGATTGATCGGAAGGACTTGAAAGGATTTGGGTAAAAAATGATTTGGATTGATTTACAACCTTGGAACCATTCAAAACGGGATTACCGCGGGACCATTACAACATCTGCCCCAGTTTCATTTTTGAGGGAATTTGGATTTTTATTTTGGTGTGACTGAACCCTAGAGAGAGGATGCCTACGTATCCTTTCGGAATCAAGTCAGACGTAGTTCAGGCTAATAATTTTTTTTATTTTTGGTTTCAATGGTGCTTTTGGATTCCAAAAAGGGTAGCCAAAGAAATGTAACCGGCTCAAAGTGTTTGTAGAAAGAGTTGATAGTGTTTGGGTAGCGGGAATAAAAGCCTTCATCATCTCAAATGTGCCAACACATCACCGAAGTAGACTCAGACATAGTACCTTTTGACTACATTTGCGTCACAGCTGTTTCAGGATCATTTCATTCAATATCGCCCAGATACAACGCTCCTCTTTGCAATATCTTCCTGATGATGTACGGACCTTTCCAATTAGGAGCAAATTTTCCTTTCGCTTCCTGGTGATGTGGAAGAATACGCCTTAACACTAGTTGACCAACTTCCAAGTTCCTGGGTCGCACTTTCTTATTGTAAGCACGGGCCATTCTTTGTTGGTACAACTGCCCGTGACAGACCGCAGCCATTCGCTTTTCATCAATTAAGGTCAACTGCTCTAATCGAGTCTTAACCCATTCGTTATCTTCAATCTCTGCTTCAACAATGGTTCGGAGCGAAGGAATTTCTACCTCTGCCGGTATCACAGCCTCGGTCCCATAAACCAACAAGTATGGGGTTGCCCCTATTGATGTGCGTACTGTAGTGTGATATCCCAACAAGGCAAAAGGTAACTGTTCATGCCATTGTCTGGAACTCTGGATTGTCTTCCTCAAAATCTTCTTGATGTTTTTGTTTGCTGCTTCAACAGCGCCATTGGCCTTGGGCCGATAAGGAGTGGAGTTCCTATGCGTTATTTTGAACTGTTCGCATACATCCTCCATCAAGTGACTATTCAGGTTTGCCGCATTATCTGTGATGATAGTTGCAGGAATACCGAAACGACAGATAAGATTCGAATGTACAAAATCCACCACGGCTTTCTTAGTGACTGATTTGAGAGTGATAGCTTCGACCCATTTTGTGAAGTAATCAATAGCGACCAATATGAATCTGTGTCCATTTGAGGCTTTTGGCTCGATTGGCCCAATGACGTCCATGCCCCAAGCAACAAATGGCCAAGGTGCAGACATGGGATGCAGTTCTGTGGGAGGTGCATGAATCAAATCACTGTGCACCTGACACTGATGACACTTTCAAACGAAACTAAAACAGCCCTTTTCCATGGTCATCCAGTAATAACCCGCTCGAAGGATTTTCTTTGCCAAAACATACCCGTTCATATGGGGCCCACATACTCCCGCGTGTACCTCATGCATGATTCTTCCAGCCTCTTCTGTGTCAACACATCTTAACAAATTGAGGTCCGGAGTTCTCTTGTATAAGACATTCCCACTCAAAAAGAAACCACTCGCGTGCCGCCTAATGGTTATCTTTTGGTCTCCACTGGCTTGCTCGGGGTATTCTTGAGTTTTCAGAAACTTTTTGATGTCATGGTACCATGGTTGGGTATTTGGTGCTGCTTCAATTGTATTACAATAACCATGCCTTTCCCGGATTTGAATTTCTAAGGGATCTATGTGAGCGTTGCCGGGATATGGCAGCATTGAGGCCAAAGTAGCAAGTGCATCGGCTAATTCGTTGTGACAACGAGGAATGTACCTGAACTCTATTGACTTGAATCGCTTGCTGAGGTCTTCCACATACTTTTTGTAAGGGATAAGCTTAACATCTCGGGTTTCCCATTCTCCTTGGGCTTGCCGGATAATCAGATCTGAGTCTCCCATAATCAACAACTCTTCGACATTTTGGTCGATTGCCATGTTTATACCCATAATGCAAGCTTCATACTTGGCGGTGTTGATTGTATAGAAGAACCGAAGCCGAGCTGTGGCTGGATAGTGCTGACCAGTGGGTGAGATAAAAATTGCCCCAATTCCAACACCTTTTGTGTTTACCGCCCCATCAAAGAACATTTTCCAAGCATGAGTGTCTTTACATATTGCCTCAACTGAATTTACTTCTTCATCTGGGAAGTAAGTTCTCAAAGGTTGGTACTCATCATCAATCGGGTTCTCAGCCAAATGATCTGCTAACGCCTGGGCTTTCATTACCGTGCGAGTGACATAGACTATGTCGAATTCAGTAAGCAAGATTTGCCACTTTGCTAATCTCCCAGTAGGCATCGGTTTCTGGAATATGTACTTCAAAGGATCCAACCTGGTTATGAGGTAAGTAGTATGAGCTTGGATATAATGTCTCAATTTTTGAGCGACCCACGTCAAAGCACAACACGTTCTTTCCAACAAAGTGTACTTGACCTCATAAATGGTGAACTTATGGCTTAAGTAATAGATCGCCTGCTCTTTCTTTCCAGTTATGTCATGTTGTCCGAGGACACAACCGAAAGAATTTTCCAAGACTGTCAGATACAAGAACAGGGGTCTATCTGGCTCCGGCGGGACCAAAACTGGAGGATTTGAAAGATATTCTTTGATCTTGTCAAAAGCCTCTTGACATTCAACCGTCCATTTGATTGCTGCATCTTTGTTGGATCTAACTCGATACCTCTCCTGCTTACTATGAAACTCAGAAGCTTGCTCGATGGGACTCTGAAGGCGCACTTAGCCGGATTCAGCTTCAGGTCGTACTTTCTCCGCCTCTCAAAAAATTTCCTCAAGTCTCGAACATGATCGTCCTGAGTCCTGGACTTGACTATCACGTCTTCTACATACACCTCTATCTCTTGATGCATCATATCATGAAAAATGGCAGTCATGGCTATCATGTAAGTTGCCCCGACATTCTTTAAACCGAACGGCATAACTCAATAACAGTAAGTACCCCAAGGTGTAGTGAAGGCGGTTTTCTCGGCATCTTCTTCATCCATCAACACCTGATGATATCCAGCGTAACAATCTACGAAAGACTGTATCTCATGTTTGGCACAGTTATCAACAAGGATGTGGATGTTGGGCAACGGGAAATTGTCTTTGGGACTTGCCCTATTCAAATCTCGATAATCCACACACAGCCGAGTTTTCCCATCTTTCTTCGGTACAAGAACTACATTAGCCAACCACGTAGTATACTGGACTACTCGAATTACTCCTGTTTTCAACTACTTTGTGATTTCTTCTTTGATCTTATCACTGATATCAGTCTTGAACTTCCTCTGCTTCTGTTGAACTAGAGGACAATCAGGGTAAATTGGCAATTTATGCACCACTAGATCAACACCTAATCCTGGCATGTCATCGTATGACCAAGCAAACACATCTTTAAATTCAAAGAGGAGTTGAATTATTGCATCTCGCGTTTTCTCATCTGTGTGAATGCTTATTTTGGTTTCTCGAATTTCTTCAGGAGTTCCCAAATTAACCGGTTCAGTGTCATTCAAATTCGGCTTAGGTTTATTCTCAAAGTGTTCTAATTCTCGATTTATTTCCCTAAAAGCCTCTTCTTCGTCATATTCCGGTTCTTGGTTCATTATTTCACAATTAGACAACTCGTTTGGATCTGGGCGTGAAGTCCGCAAGCATGTCATATTATATAAAGTCGCATTATTATCACTAAAAGGAAAAGATAAAAGAAAAATAGCAAAAATCAGAAAGAATAAAGAAAAAATGATGAAATACTGATTTTATTCCTTGGAATTGGGAAGATAACAGGGTTTATATTTCAGGAAGTTAAAACAGGAAACTAAATAAAAACATCCGAGTTACACCCTGGGATAACTCGTGATGTAGGAAAGGTGGCAGGACGAGTCTACCCGAACTCCTGCCTGACTGGGAACGGTGTAGCCTCTCAATTTTGAAGCTTAGCATTTGGCCCCATGTATAGCACCTCAGCGGTGCTTGTGCCTTCTCCCAGCTGAACCATGTGGGTTTCATATAATATCTTTCTCATGGCTCCACAGATCTCCTCAATCTCTTCGGTAGTAAAGGCCTCATCTTCTTCTTTATTCTGGTATTTTGGCTTGACAAACGTTCTGTAAAGATGCGGAACCGACTGAGGCAAGACCCAACCATCCTTCTTTCTATCATTTTCCCATCTTATATAAGCTGGAATGGGTCTGAAGCCTACCTCGAGGAACTTTTCACTAGTGGGTAGGGTGATAAGTTCAACCATCCCTTGCAATGATTTCTCAAGTCCCTTCCCCAGTTTGAAGCCATGTCGGATCATTTATTTGGCCACCATGATTGATGCATTAGAAAGGAATGGTTGGGGGCAAGGTTTTCCTTCTTCATACTGCTCCGCCAGCACAACTTCAAAAGCCTGATAAACTGTGTGCTCACTCCCTTCCCTTGCTTCAAGATATGGGATGGATGGGTCCCGATAAATAGACTGTTCGTCTTCTCCGTGGACCACAATTTCCCGATCTTCATATTCAAACTTCACCATTTGGTGGAGAGTTGAGGGTACAGCCCCTGCAGCATGAATCCAAGGTCTTCCGAGGAGAAAGTTGTAAGATGTGTCCATATCCAGTACCTGGAAAGTTACTTCGAACTCCACCGGCCCGATAGTCAATATCATGTCTATTTCTCCGAGGGTGTCCCTCTTGATGCCATCAAAAGCTCTTACACAGACATTATTGGGGCGAATCCTTCCGGTCCCAATTTCCATTATTTGCAGCGTGGAGAGCGGACAAATGTCAACACCCGAACCCCCATCCAACATTACTCGCTTGACGTAGAAGTCTTCACACTTGACTGTCTGATATAAAGCCTTGTTGTAAGCTGCTCCCTCCAGAGGCAAATTGTTCTTGCTAAAAGAAACTTGATTAACCGCAAAGAACATTTCCGTCATTCTTTCAAGTTGTTCAATTGAAATCTCAGCCGGCACATACGCTTCATTCAAGGTTTTGAGCAGGATCTTCTGATGTTTGGCGGACCTCATTAGCAAAGATAGCATAGACACTTGTTCAGGGTATTTGCGCAACTGATCCACCACTTCATATTCAGGCATATTCATCTTCTGGAAGAAAGCCTCTGCTTCTTCAGCGCTTACAGGCTTCTTGGGTGGGAAGCGCTTCCATGTGGCATTGTTCACTTCTTGAATGTCTGAATATTTTCCAGCAGAAGTATTTTTTGGAAGTTCCCTCGTTATTTCTTTGCCTTTGTATGTAACCAATGTTTGTTGATAACTCCACGGTACAGTAGACGAGTCTATCATTGGCTTCTGTGGCACGCGACCGATAACCGCTGGCTCATTCAGCTGAGGCGGTTTAATCGTCCCCCGGACCACATAGGCCCCTTTCGACACGTACATCGGTATTCCCCTTTTTATTTCGAATCTCTGTGGCTTCTCTAATCGACCTCGTGGAATATAGAGAACCTCATTCTTCGAAGGCACCATCGTCTCTGTCTTTGTCTCAGCCTTCTTTTCGAGCTCAGCCTTGACAATATTAGTCTTTTTCCCCTTTCTCTTGCTTCGGGGCTGCTTTAGGCTTTCTCTCTGCATCGACAATGGCGATTATAGCTTTCAGGGCAGGATCAAACTCCTTGTCCTCACAGATCATCCCAATCAACTGCCCATTATTGTGAGCGGGCAACGGATTATTGGTCACATTTGGGACCTCCTCGTCCCTTAATACTATCTTTCCCTGTTCTATTAAGTTCTCTACTGCCCTTTTTAAAGTCCAACAATCATTGGTATCATGCCCTTCTGCTCCCGAATGATAAGCACACCTAACACCGGCTCTGTAAGTAGGTGATGTTGGATTTTGCCTTGTCTAAGGGACTGGTTGCAGGAAACCCATCTGGACCAGTTTTGGGAATAGGGTAGAATACGGTTCACCAATGGGTGTGAAAGTTTGTCTTCTGGGTGGTTCTTGAGGACGGAAGTTATTCTGGGGTAGTTGTGGATTATATTGGTATCGGTAAGGAGGCTGATTTCTGGGAGGTGGAGCTTGGCTCCGAATGGCTTGTTGCGGTGGTTGAACATAAGGCTGAGTATTCATGACCGAGTAAGGCTGAGGAGTATAGGCCAAATCTTGGTGAGGATAATAGTGCTGCGGGGTCCTCTCTGGGAAAAGGGATCTAGGAGTATAGTTTCTCCTTGTACCCGACGCTGCCATGAATGTTTCTTCCCTTTTCTTTCCCTTTGCTATTCCTCCAGACCCACCCTAAATGGCTTGGGAGGTAGCTCTGATAGCAGATTGTCTTAGAATTCGACCCGTTTTTAGCTCATTTTCAACCATTTCCCCGATCTTAATCGCTTCTGCGAAAGGTTTTCCCATGTCCGACGTCATGTTTTGGAAGTAATCTGATTCTTGAGCCTGGAGGAAAGTAGTGACCATTTCTATTTCATCCATGTGAGGTTTTACCCTTGATGCTTGCTCGCGCCATTTAATAGCTTATTCTCTGAAGCTTTCTGAGGGATTCTTCTTCAAGTTTGACAAAGAATTCCTGTCTGGCGCGATGTCAATATTATACTGAAACTGCCTTACAAAATCTCTAGCAAGATCGTCCCAAATGTGCCATCGAGATATGTCCTGATCCATATACCACTCTGAGGCTATGCCCACCAAGCTTTCTCCGAAGTATGCCATCAACAATTCTTTTTTGCCGCCAGCCCCACGCAATTGGTTGCAATACGTTTTGAGGTGAACAATGGGATCGCCATGCCCATCATATTTCTTAAACTTTGTTGTTTTGAACCCTACAGGAAGGTGCACGTGAGGGAACATGCACAGATCAGCATAGGAGACACTCTTCTGCCCGCTTAAGCCTTGCATATTTTTTAAGCTCTGCTCGAGGCTCCTCATTCTTCTCGCCATTTCATCTTGTTCAGGAGCTTTGGGATTTCGGTCTTGCCTAGGCGTAAACTCGCATTGAGGCTGTTGAGGGTGAGCGCTGGTGGCAAACCGAGTTGATTCCAGCGAGAAGGATGGTACTTGAAATGTGAATGAGGAAGAGTCAAAATTAGGCCTGTGTATAGCGGGTTGTGCCGCAATTGGACAGGGCGGTGCAGTGAATATGTTTGTAGCCACATCTGTCGTTGACACCCGGGGATAAGAATCGGAGGGTGATCCAGTGGAGTGGGCTGAAATAGTAGGATACCCGAATGGGGTAGTTGGATAACTTATGGGGACGTTGGAAGTCCCACTTGCCCTAGGGAACAGCTCGGGGAATCCAGGGATTACACTCGGCGGCTCTTTTCCATTGTTCCAGTCATCCAGCATTTCCAACATGCGAAGCCGCAAGATTCTGTTTTCTTCAGCAGTTGCTGATTCAGAAGTTGGGATGGCCGAGATTGAACTCTCTTCGGAAATAGAAATCGTTGGCAAAGGAATTTCTGAAGACATCTCTACACTTCCCTTTGATCTCATGAAGTAAGTGTGAATACTTCCTCTCGACTTAGTGACGGGTAGCTGAACACTTTCTTTCGACCTCGTAAAGTATGAATGTGAGGCCAGACCTCCACAAAACCAAACCACCTTTCTAAAAACCTGGACTTAGCAGCAAGCAAACGGTTAGTTTGAAACAAATAACAGACAGGTAATCTCACGTTGGGGTGTGATGCACCTATACAGTTAAGTGAGTTTCTACATGTTTGCATCGATGGCATGTGTCATTCCGGCTTCTCTTTATGCTCCCCTTTATTTATATTTTTTATTTATTTATTTATTTATTATATATATATATATATATTTTATCATTATTATATTATTTTGGTTTTACAACCTTTCTTCTTATTTAAAGTTCCGGTCGTATCACGGCCCCGCGTGAATCAGACCAAGCGTAGTTTGTGACAAACAAGTGCAAAAATAAAGAAACATTTTTTTTATTACTATAACATTCTATTACAAACTAAATATTTTTGAAAAAGGGAGAATAACAGACTGGAAATAAATACAAACTCAAAAACTACTGATACACCCTGATGCGAAAAGACAAACAAAAACGCTAAGATGGAAAATACAGACTCGACCTATAAATACATTAAAGCTTTAAAAATTGGTGCCCGCGGGGCATCGTTCGGCCTCGCCGCGAGCTTAGGTGCGAGGTCCCTTTCAAGTTGTTCCAGCTCATACATGGTTCGTTTGACATAAATCATCACTGCCGAGAAGAAGGTAGTGCGGGTCATATCTTCGCACCGTAGACACCTCCTAATGATGGCATGGGCAATGGTCTTAATCGTATCCCTGGTTTGCCCCTTTTCTATGAGTAGGCGCTCTATTTGATCATTACGGGCCTTCAAAACCCGAGAATCCTGGAGATGTTGATTCTGCCACTGCTGAATTTCTAATTCCATCTGGGCCAGTAAATCATAGCAATGTCTATTTTCAGCTTTAAAGGTTTGGGCTTGCTTAGCCTCTTTGTCCTCAAGAGTGGCTCCCTTTCTTTTCAAATTGGCAATGGTTTGCTCGTGATCCCTTTTCAACTGCTGCAGGTACCGGTTGCGCTCCTTTGTTCTTTTTGCCCAGTGTGCCTCGAGTCCTGCTATGGTATTCTCAAAATTCTCCAACTCACTCCGGCACTCACTAATTTCCATTTTTAAACCTTTTATCAGTCGCTCATCCGACCGGCTCCTTTGTTGGTTATCAGCGGCTATCCTTATTTGCTGTATTTGGGCCCTAAGCGCCTCATTTTCCTGGGCCAACCTGTTCTTTTCTCCCAGATCAGTAGCAACTTGCACGTTGTTCTCAAATTTTAGACCTTCAATTTGTTGTTTCAGCTTGCTGATTTCAGCCCTATAGCCTTTTTCTTATGCTAACCAATCACATTGCTCCTGTGATGACTCGGCAAAATTCAGGATATGGGGTCTTTTAGCCGGCCTTTTGTGCTCAAGTTCTCTACCACACAAGGTACCCTGGTGCTACTTCACCTTTGGCCCAATCCTGCACGCAAGTATCTGCTTTTAAACATTGGCATTCATTCCAGATCTGGCGGACTTTTGCTTCAGGAAATTGTCCGTCAGGGCTAATCTCAATTGCTTGAGCACTAAGATCTTCCTCGTATGGCACTATCTGGCATATCCCGAGTTGTCTCAAAACTCGATAGGGCGCGTAAGGCTGAATGCTCTTAAGTCCCATCAATATAAAGTGGGTCCTAGCTGCCGGCATATATATGACCTCATCAACAAGCAACCATCCCAGTGTCCACTGTATTTGGCTGGCGGTGAGGATTCGAAAGAATGACGTCCATGCCGTAACTCCCTCGGGTAGACTGACCTCCTTGATTCTCGTGTAAAACTCTTTTATGCAAGTCTTCTTCGAGGAACCATAACTCAAAAGCTCGGAACGGTGGCAGAGATGTTCAGTCATCCATATTTGTAGCAGCAAATTACACCCCTTGAAAAAATTCCCTCTGGCTTTGCAGGCTGTGAGAGCTCGAAATATATCAGATACTACCATAGGCGTGAGAGTTCTTTCATTTTGAGTGAGCAAAGTACTGACTGTGAGCATGTGATTTTTGCTTCACGGAAAAACTACTCCAAAAGAAATCAAAAATGAAACAAATTTCATCTGTGCACAATCTTGAGAATTTGCGTGACATTTTGATAAAGGTTTTGTCCGTAATGCTCGCCTCGCTATAGTTAAAAATACAAAGATACGTGTTGCAGGCATTTAGGAATAAATGATACATTTAGGAATTAATTAACCGTAATTGGGTTAAAAAGCGAAAATCACAAAAATATGCATTTTTCTTCTATTTGTTATCATGATGATTTTATTAAAGGTCTTAAATCATATGATAATTGTTGTTAAGTGTTAATTGATAATTGTATAATTTAATTTTGGGTTTTAGGAATTTTTGTTTAATTATAGGGAAAGGAAATACCGGATTTGGGCCAAAAAATTCAAATGAAAATCAGGCCCAATCCGCTGCACTGACCTAGTCCGATCACCTGACCCTTCAGATGCACCAAACGGTGCCGTTTTGGAGACTCAAATCAGAGTCGTTGATCTGTTGCAATCCAACGGTCCATGGCTTCCCTCGTGACCCGACCCACTCCCTTCTTAAACCGACTCCCCACTTAACCAAACGACACCGTATGGATAAGCTCCCCTAATCCTGGACATCCATCTGGTTTGATCCAGCGGCCAGGATTACACCATCCATCCCATATATAAACCTAACCTGCCACCCCACGCCCCAAACTAGACCCCCCCTTCACACATTATTCACCTTCGTCCCCAGAGCCCCCCCTCTCAAACCCTAGCCGCCTTAGGTTTCCCCCACCATAAACCCGGCCACCCGGACTCCGATGGCCACCAAAACAACACCCCTGATGCACCTAACCACCCTGAACACGAATCCACCAACTGTTTACCTCGAATCACCCTGCAACTTCTCGAATCTTCAATCGAAGATTCGAGCAACAAACAGATCTACACCCACCGACCCCAAACTCACACCGCAATACCTCTTGACCTTCCTCACCCCCCTGAATGACCGTGGTTCCGTTCGAATCTTAACAGAACTGAACAAATCCCAAATCTGACCCCCAAGAACCCTAGAACTCAGATTTATGGGGGTCTGTCCAAATCAACAAAATATGGGGGTCTAATAGACTTTAACCGAGGTGTTCTCAGTTGAGAACACTTCGATTAAAGTCCATTCGACCCCAAAAATGGTCGAGTCCGAGTTCGAGCTTGAGTCAATCTTAATTTCGAATCCAGAGGTAATTTTCCTTTCTCTTCTGTTCTCCTATAGATTCTATCTATCTTGCATGTTTGGTGGTTTGTTTCTGATTTTTCTGTCAAATCTGTGAACCCTGAGATAGTGTTTTGTTTGTTTTAATGTTTTATTTTATTGCCTGCTGTATATTATAGATTGTATAGTCGTTCAAATAAGTGTTGTCAATTAATTTGTTTAAAATCAGAGGATACATGATAATAGTTCATTGATGTTCTCCATGTATACACCAGTTCAGCATCTGCTATGCTAACTTGTAATGAACCCGTTGAATATGTTCAGTTTTTGTCTTTGAACTAGATTGCTCGTTTATTCAGTAATCCCATGTTCTTCATAGTTGGCCATAGAAACCTGATTGCCACTGTTTCATCATTTTTGCTCCCTGTTGTTTGTTTGATTTAAGTTGATCAGGATTGGTTCCCCAATTTGATCAACTTATTTCACCTGATTGACACCCCTTTGTAATCTGATGTTAAGTTGAACTTAGGGTGAGTATTGGATATAGCTATAGAAATCTAGGAGATCAATCAGAAATCAGTGTTAAGCTTATATAGTTGGTAAGTTCAGACGAGTAAGGCTTAGGGTAGTACAGTAATATGCAAGGGTTAAGGGGTAATTCTGGGAATTTAGTAACATACTAACAGGCTGTTAAGGATGGGGTCTAATTAGGGGTCACTCATTAAGCTTATTTTAATGACAATGGGAAACAAAACAACAAGACATGGGAATTAAGTGAGTATTATAATACACTCATGACTCTTGATTAAAACAAATAGGACAAGCATGGGGGACTACATAGTAGGGATCAATAAAGGACACTTGGGCATGGGAATCAAAGGGGTATGGGCAGGAAAAGCTGAAGGGATCAAGGCAGCCTGGGGGCTTGCCATTTCTGGCCTATTAATAGGCTGATTTTTAGAGAAAAAGGGGCTGGTTTTTTCTTTTGGCTAAAATCTTAAGAGACCAGAGAGAAAAGAAGAGGATAAAAACTGGAAATTTAACTTTAATATGGGGAGTAGGCTAGAGGTTCCTACACTAAAGTTTAGTGGTCTTGATATTTAAGAAGGAAAAATCTGCTTCATTTTACGATTAAAAAATCAGTATTTACTTCGGTTACTGTGGCATTGAGAGCTGTGGGAATTTTTTTGGAAATCTGTGGGTCTATCTTCTGTTGCAAACTCAAGTTTTTTTTTGGGTCATTTGGTGTTGCTGCATGGTATTTTCTGAAACTGTTGTGGGGTCTTGATCTATTCGCTGGGCTATTTTTGAACTGCTGTTTGCTGAATCTGCTATTGTGCTATTGCAACTGCAGCTGACTTCTTTTTTCTACTATGTTTCTGTTCCTCTATCAGGTACACGACTTTATCATGTTCGTTGTAAGCCGAAAAAATGTGAAGCATGAATTCATGTGAAAGTTGAAGTTGAAATGGAAACCAGAAAAAGCAAATCTATTTTGTTTAAAACCTGTTGTTACTATTTTATTTAGTTCCTTAAGGCATTGCTGAATCTGTAATTTGTAAAAATATAGTTTCATCATTCTGGTTGTTTGTAAGGGACTACATAAAACTGCTAGGCATTAGATCGTGTATTGGAGTAATGTAGTTTAGCTCGTATTTGATCAGAACTTGGCCATGTAATGAATGTTGGATATAACTTCCGATAATTTGCAAAATAGCACTTGCGGTTTGATCCCGGAAATGGCTAGTAGGTTGTTAACTAATCTCGGATTGTCGCATGATTGTTTGAGTTCTCGGTCAACTAGATCTTAGCATTAATCCTACCCTCGATTGTTACTCAAAAGGTATTGCAACACTTTAAGGAAAAAGAAGCATAGTTGTAAGTCTAAGATTGTTAGCTAAGGTAACGAGCAAGAGTAGACTCGCGTGATGTGGTGAGTTAGCAATTTCCGGTGGCTCGAATCATGCCAGGATTCCGGTACGTTTTACTCTGTAACGACATTTCGGAACTAATCGAATTTGCAGAAGTTATTAAAGGGCCCGGACTTTTCAAGCATGTTGAACTAATTAGGACTTTATTTTTTTTTATTTAGAGACAAATTTAATAGAGAACCTTAGCCACTTCTAGGATTGACCTTTTAATAATAAGAATGAGATGAGCCTCGCTGAATAAAAATGCAAAAAAAAAATTGCGGGTCCCTCAGTAAATATTTGCTTTAAAATTGCTTAGATTCTGGGACGGGCCGTTTAGCAAATTTCACGGCCCTACCCAAAATAATGATACGTTAGTCGCTTTAGGCGCGTATTTAATAAATTACCTTCTTAAACTCAGGTGCACATTTATGTGACCCAAATCCAAATCTCAACGGAGTCGAAATGTGTCTCTAATCACGGGTACATTGATTGTGACGTGGTCCGAGATGCATGTCCACGACGTCACGAATTCCTTTAAAAAATAAGAATGAGATGAGCCTCGCTGAATAAAAAATACAAAATTGCAGGGCCCTCAGTAAATATTTGCTTTAAAATTGCTTAGATTTCGGGATGGACTGTTTAGCAAAATTTCACGGCCCTACCCAAAGTAAATGATACGCTAGTCGCTTTAGGCGCTCCTTTAATAATTTAATCTTCTTAAACTCGGGTGCACATTTATGTGCCCCAAATCCAAATCTCAATTAAGTGAAAATATGCCAACAACCACGGGTGCATTGATGTGACGTGGTTCGAGATGTATTTCCATGACGTTGCAATTCCCTGTAAATAATAATAATAATAATGAAAGCGGTAAAGAGTTAAAATCTGCACATAAGTTCATATTTGTATAAAATCAGATAATCAAGCCGAATATGACAGTTGAGCGACCGTGCTAGAACCACGGAACTCGGGAATGCCTAACACCTTCTCTCGGGTTAACAGAATTCCTTATCCGGATTTCTGGTGCGCAGACTGTTAAATAAAGTCATTCTTTTCCTCGATTCGGGATTAAATTGGTGACTTGGGACACTCTAAAACTCCCAAGTGGCGACTCTGAAATAAATAAACAAATCCCATTTCGATTGTACTTTAATTGGAAAACTCCTTCACCCCTTGCGGGGGCGGAAAAAGGAGGTGTGACAACTCTGGCGACTCTACTGGGGACAACTTTGGTGGTTCAGGGATAGAAATTCGAGCTTAGAATAATTGTTCTATTTGGCTTTGTTTATTATCTGATATTTTTATGAGATATGTGCTTCATGTGCAAAATAATGTGTGTTACCGCTTTGATATTATTTGACTGTATATATAAACTGCGCCGAAACCCTTCTCTCCTTACCTTCGGGGATGCGGCTCACTGGTTTGAGACTCCCTGTTCTGTTAGTGTCATGCCCAAGTATAAAGAGGTTCGGATAAGTTACAAAGCCGAACGACCCCGCGGGTCCCCGGTAGGTAGCCCCCTCCTCGACTCGAGTTGTCCGCTCGGGTAAGCCAGGTCTAGAACAAAGCCCAGTTTGAAACTTAGTAAAACATGACTTCATGCCGGATCCCTAGTAGGAAAACGCTTATTTGCATCATGTTGCATTTGACTTAGGGGGCTCAACACAGGGGTTGGACCTGTCTAGGAATAGCAACCTGGAACAAAAGACCATCCTGCTGCATCTTATCTATTGGCGCATTTAATTTGCTTCGAATTTGCATGCTGACCGGTGGGTGAAAACGGGAATTTTGAAAAATTAAGAGCTGCTCATTTAAGAAAAACCAAATAGTGTGAAAACGCCGCCAAAATTTTGATTTTTGAGGAAAGAAAATTGGATTCGTGATTTAGCTAAATTTTCTTACCCGAACTACGTCGGTTTGATTCTCACCGGATGTGAGATACGTAGGCAACCCTTATCGGGTCCAACTTCCTATTTTTGCAAATAATAATATATATAATGAAAAATAAAAATAAAAATAAGAAATAATATATATACATATATTGCTTCTTTCATAAAAGAGTCGGGTGATGCCATTTTGCGGAAATAGCCGAATGTTCCCAAAAGGGACGCCGGAAGGCTGTCTTTGCACAAACGGCCGCTTTTGGCCATTTTTTCTTACCTTTTGGCCGGTTAAAACCCCACTGCCTTAAAATCTTCATCCCTGAATAGCTGAAAGGCCGTATTGGGAAAGTCAGACTTTCTTTACTCAAAAATTTAAGGAAAACGGGAAAAATAGTTTTGGAGTCAAAATAAAGATTTTTTGCTTTCGTCTAAATCACCTTAATAAATGTGCAGAATGAGCACAAGTAAGAGTTCGTCGGGGGCCATAATAAACAGAGTCCCTTTTGGCTTACGCATGTGGTAGAACGACTTGGAAGAATCAGGGCGAGATACAGTCAAGATATAATTAGGAAACTTGGTTGGATTGCTGGACATCGATCCGCGAGGGGACATTATAAGGGCTTTAATTTCATTCTGGGACTCGGCACACAATGTATTTCATTTCTCAGACTTTGAGCTCACACCAATGCAAGAGGAGCTGGCAGGGTACATCGGATGTCCTAAAATCCCCATGAGAGAGCAGTATCTTATTGCACCAAGGACCGTGACCATACACAGGTTCCTAGACACCGTGAAGATCCGCAGAACTGTACACAACCCAGAGTTGTCAGAAGGGTTTTGTAGTTTGGCATTTCTGTACGACAGGTACGGTCATCTTGGAGGGTTCAACAATCTCGAGAGTAAGATCTACAGTGGGGAAAGCCGGCCGAAATGGGAAAGACATAGGCGTATTGCTTTTATGATAGCCTTTCTGGGTTTTCTGGTGTTTCCTAGAAAGGATGGGAAAATTAACATACAAATCGCTGGGGTCGTCAGCACTTTGCTCAAGTAAGACAACAACACTCTGGCACCAATGATAATAGCAGACATTTTCCGCGCACTCACTGTTTGCAAAACCGGATGAGGTTTCTTTGAGGGATGCAATATACTACTGCAAATGTGGATGATAGAGCATCTATGTCATTGCCCTTAGTTTCTGAAATATGGGTCATCACAAAAGACTTGTATAGAAGAGTTTTCCACCAGGATCGACGGGTTCAGCCTGCCAGAAGGGGTCGCCTAATGGGTCACTCTGCTGCGCTCCGTCTCAGCAAACCAGATAGAATGGGCATTTGGGTGGCTACCCATAGATGAGGTCATACACATGTCAACCGTCGAGTCTCATTTGTTGTTGATGGGTCTCAAAAGTATCCAGCCTTATGCGCCAAACAGAGTGTTGAGGCAGTTGGGGCGATGTGTGGACTTTCCCGAAGGAAGAGGATCTCAGTAGCCAGGTGGTCGAAATCGGGCCTAGTGGGAAGTTCCCTAAAGCAGTCGTTTGGAGAATCTGGAATGAATGTCAAACCCTGAAAGTAGATACTTGTGTACAAGATCGGGCCAAGGGCGAAGTGTCGCCAAAATACCTCACGTGGTACAGAAGAGAGCTTGAGCACCAGAGACCAACTAAGAGAGCTCACGTCCAAGACTTTGCAGAATCGTCGCATGCACAGTGGGGCTGGTTAAGGAGGGAGGAAGGCTACCGGGCTGAAATCGGGAAGCTTAAGCAACAAGTTGAAAGGCTTATATTTGAGAACAACGTACAAGTCGCCTCTGAGCAGGGTGAAAAGAACAAATTAGCCAAAGAAAACCAGACACTGAAAGCCCACATTCACCAAGTCAGTAAGAGTAACAGCGACCGACAGAAACGTCGCTCCGACGAAAGATTGATAGCAGAGTTGAGAAATTATGTCAGCAAAAGCCGAGAAGAATTAGAGAGATCGGAAGCTTGCATAGCAAGAATAAAGGTCAGATGGGCAAAAGGTAAAATGGCCCGGAGGAAGCGTCTGCAACAAGTCATAAGGGATTCTGAAATGAGCATTGGGATATTAAGGAAAACAAACTCCACTCTTCAGGAGCGGATCTTCAAACAAGCACGAGATGCCCAAGCTGACAGAAGGAGCTGTTACGATGCGATGACCAGAATGGAAGGACAAATGTAGAAGTTCCAGGATCGACTCGCCGACAATGCTCAAGCACTGGGATTAAAGAACCGGCGAATAGAGCAATTGTTCGTCGAGAGGGACAACATTCGAGGAAGGATTGATGAGATTGGGCACTACATCTACATGAGATGCCTAGAATGTGAGCAAATACCTCGGGATACCCTTCTTGCTTCCATCTTGGGCTACGCCCACCGGATCATGAATGAGTTGAAGAGCTTGCAGAGAGGCCTTACACCGAAGTCTGCGAAAAGGCCGAACGATGCCTCGCGAGCCCCTAAGTTGGAATTTTAATGTATCCCTAGTTCGAGTCTTGTTTGTTGGCTTTATTGTCTTCCCATATGTTGTTTTCTTTTTCTTTTCATCGAGTCAGGTTAAGAACTTTGGAATCTGTACTATTGTTGTTCTTTGTTTGAGATAAATAATTTGTAATAGCAAATTTTGGTAATGAATTGAATGATTCCAAAAGAATTTTTTGTGTCTTTGCTTTGTGGCAGAACTACGCCCGGTCTGATTCACGCGGGGACGTGATACGTAGGCAATCCACATAAGATTCGACCGCCACTAAAAAGAAAGGAAAAGAAAAAAAGAGAAAGAAAGAAAAGGAAAAGAAAAATAAGAGAAAGAAAAGGAAAGAATAATGGAAAGAAATACAGGGGTTCCCAAGTACTTTAAAGGGGAAAATAAGCAAGTCGGGATAACGTATGTGTTTGAAGCAAAGCATGTTAGAAATGGTTAACTTCCTAGGAGCATGGCATCCCCAATGTGCTATTATCAAATCTGTTAAACTCTAACGCTAACAAGTTTGTTGTTTTCCACAAATACCAGACAGTTAGTTGTTAAAGCATTCTGGCAACACACCCTTATCAAACCAGATCCAAAGGACCGGTACCAACGAGCATGACTACTTCAGAAAATAGTACCGAGGAAGAAAGGCCGGTAAGCCAGTTGTTGAAAGAAGAGATGGAGAAGATAGAAAGGATGGGACTGGAGATGAATGCAATGCAGTTAGCTTTGGCCAAAGCACAAAAGAGCCCTGAACCACTAGGGCATATGCCGGAATACCCTCACTTTGGCCCTTCAACAAGCCTCCCGAATCACCGCTATCATTAGGAGAGAAGCCCCCATGATTCCCAAGCTCCACCACCCCATCAACCTCTCCCAACACCGAATGTTCCCACTTTTATGGGACCCACATCAGCCACCCTGCAAAGATCAACCAGCGAGCCGTTATTTCAGGCTCACGATACGCAATACTATCCCCCTGAACCAACATTCAATGCACCAGAACCCCATACCTACAATCCGCACTTGGAGGTACCGGCGGAGATTGAAAAGCCGGTTAAGGTCCCAGAGCAAGATGAGGTAATGAGGAAGTTCAAAAGCATGGAGCAATCCTTCAGGAGCCTGCATGTATTGGGCAACCAGGTCAGCGTGGCCTACAAGGATCCATGCCCTTTCCCCGACGTCCAACTCCCGGCTAGGTTCAAGATGCCTAAGTTTGATTTATATGAAGGGCACGGTGATCCCATGGCATATTTGCGGGGCTTTTGTAGCAAAATGAGGGGGGCAGGCGGCAAAGATGAGCTACTGATAGCTTATTTCGGTCAAAGCTTGAGTGGATCGGTATTGGAATGGTATACCAGGCAGGATTCCAGCAGATGGTACACTTGGGATGATCTAGCGCAGGCTTTCGCGGGTCACTTTCAATACAATCTCGAGATAGTCCCTGACTGTCTCACATTGCTGACGACCGAAAATAAGCCTGGGGAAAGCTTTCGTGAGTTTGGTTTCCGCTGGAGAGAACAGGCAGCCAGAGTTGATCCTCCCATGAGAGAGGGAGAAATGGTGGATTACTTCCTGCAAACACTGGATCCAACTTACTTTGGTCACTTGGTGACGACGGTTGGAAAATCCTTCAATGAAGTAGTAAAGATAGGGGTTATGATCGAGGAGGGGCTGAGGTCTGATAAAATCTTGAATTACTTAGCACTCAAGGCAACGACCCAAGCTATTCAGAACGGTACGGGAGGTGCGCTGGGAAGGAAGAAGAAAGAATAAGTCGCCACGGTTGAGGCAAGCCGTTGGTCCAGGTCCGGCAAACCATACTACAACCAACCCAGACCCCACAGGCCAAACTACCCATACAGCCCACCACAACACTATTATCCACCTCAAGAACCACACTTCTCCATGCACCAAGCCCAAACATACACTCAGCCTCCGGCTCGCCCGCAATGGCGCGCGCCGGCTCCCAAGAACACATATGCACCCCCACAAAACACCTACCCTCCACCACAAAACACCCATCCTCCACCAAGAGCATACAGGAACCCTCTAGGGGCGGGCTTTCGAGGAAATCACGCTGCTAGAAATTACAGGTTACTGAGATAGAGAGCTTTTACTGAGTTGGGAGAGACCTATACCGCCGTGTTCCACAAATTGAGATGGCTAGGTTTGGTGAGTTGGTGTATGAGGGAGGATAGCCGAGGAAGCCCTCACAGGCAGTGATGATGATCCAGGCCGCTCCGAAAGAAGAATCGACCGGTGGAAGACTAGGGGTACAGTTGAAGGGGGAAGGTGTCAAGCCAGTGGTGATATTGGGAAAGAGTCCGTCCACCGCAACAAAGAAACCAGAGCCAGCCAAATTAGTAATATCAGGGACATCACCCACACCCGTAGTTGTGTTGAAAGGGGTATGCAGGGAACTGGTCACCTTAAAGCCGGTAGTCCAATTGCCAATAATTAATAGCAAGGCCGTGCCTTGGAAGTATAAAAAGGCAGTGGTGATGTACAAGGGAAAACAAGTGGAGGAGGATAGTTGTGAGGCGCAGGGACTGACTCGATCAGGACGGTGTTTTGCTCCAGTGGAGTTGAGAAGATCCAACCCAACTGTGACAAAGAAACATGTGTCAGAAGAAGAAGCTGAGGAATTCTTGAAAAAGATGAAAGTGCAGGATTACTCCGTGGTCGAACAGTTGAAGAAAACACCGGCCCAGATCTCGCTGCTATCATTACTGATCCATTTGGATGAACATCGCCGGGCCCTGATGAAGATACTGAATGAAGCTCATGTGCCCAATGAAATTTCAATAAACCACTTTGAAACGATTGCCAACAAAATTTTTGAGGTGAACAGGGTAACATTCTCTGATGATGATCTACCAGTGGAAGGCACGGAACATAACAAAGCTCTCTACTTGACTGTCAAATGTGAAGATTCGGCAGTTACTCGAGCACTGGTGGATAACGGCTCAAGTGCCAATATTTGTCCACTATCCACCCAGAATCAGCTGAAGATCAACCATGGTAGAATCCACAAGAACAACATTTGCGTCCGAGGATTTGACAGAAATGGAACAACCACCGTGGGGGATATTATACTTGAGTTGACCATCGGTCCGGTCCAGTTTACCATGGAGTTCCAGGTATTAGATGTCGCGGTATCTTATAACCTTCTGTTGGGACAACCGTGGATCCACGCGGCTAAAGCAGTGCCATCCACCTTGCATCAAATGGTCAAGTTCGAGTGGGATAGACAAGAGGTCGTACTGCATGGCGAGGACACTGCGTGCACCATGGGAGGCGCCATTGTGCCCTTTATAGAGACCAATGATGAAAAAGGTCCCTGGGTTTACCATATTTTCGATGCAGTGTCGGCAAACAAGATTCCCGAGGGCGAGATCATTCAGCTCCCTAGGGTAGCTTCCGCAATGGTCATGATGGTTTCAGAAATGCTGGGTAATGGGTTTGTGCCGGGAAAAGGCCTGGGGGCTGAGCTTCAAGGGATTGTCCAACCTGTCTCCTTGCCCAAGAATTTGGACACCTTTGGACGGGGTTCAAACCGACTGCGGCAGATGTAAAGCGAGCGTGGAAAATGAAGAAGAGAGTTTGGTTTCTTCCCAAACCAATACCGCGTCTCTCAAGATCATTTATTAGAGCAAGTGCCAAGGGGTCACCGGTCCCAAAAATTCTCGGACCATTGATTGGGATGGACGGGGATTTGAATCAGAGTTTCGAAAGGCTGTTCGTTGATGTCAATATGGTAGAAGTTGGAGAGGGTTCCAGCAGAGCAGACATACAGTTTGTGGGTCTTGGGGCCAAAACCAACAATTGGACGGTTACTCCTCTTCCTATCCGGTGGGATTCCTGGTAGTAGGCTTTGATTTTTGCTTTCTTGTTTCGGATTATTCCAGGGTGTAATCCAAATCTCATTTTATTTTGTAAAAGTGTGAACCCTGTTATCCCGCATTTAAATAAAATTCTCTTCTCTTGTCTCATTTTAATTTTGTTTTGTTCTTTTTTCTTTCTGAACAATTCTCTTTTTACTGGTTCTAATGACATGGCATGCACAGCGGATCTTCGACCTAGTCTAATAAATCAATCTGACTCCGACTTAATAATACAAGAGGTCGATTGTGACAATGAGTCTGAATATGACGAGGATGAAGCCTTCGTAGAAATAAACCGAGAACTGTGCCAATTTGAAGAGAAACCCAAGCCTAATATGAATGACACTGAGGCTGTGAATCTATGGGATGCAGATAATGTCAGAGAAACCAAAATCAGCATCCACATTGAGCCAAACGTCAGGGAGGAATTAATCAAAACCCTCATTGAGTTCAAAGATGTTTTTGCATGGTCATATGATGATATGCCGGGATTAAGTACCGATCTAGTGGTTCAAAAATTGCCCACTGACCCGGCATACTCTCCGGTCAAGAAAAAACTGAGGAAGTTTAAAACAGAGATGAGTGTGAAGATCAAAGAAGAGGTGACTAAGCAGTTGTAGGCAAAAGTTATTCGGGTAACTCGATATCCCGATTGGTTGGCCAATGTGGTACCAGTGCCGAAGAAGGATGGAAAAATCAGGGTATGTGTCGACTACCGCAATCTCAACAAAGCAAGTCCTAAGGATAATTTTCCATTGCCCAACATCCATATCCTGATCGATAATTGCGCTGGGCGCGAGATCGGATCCTTTGTGGACTGCTATGCAGGATATCATCAGATCTTAATGGACGAAGAAGATGCGGAAAAGACAGCTTTCATCACACCATGGGGAACTTACTTCTACCTGGTAATGCCATTCGGACTGAAGAATGCTGGGGCAACGTACATGCGAGCAATGACTACTGTGTTTCACGACATGATACACAAAGAAATTGAAGTGTACGTAGATGATGTGATCATAAAGTCTTGGCGTCAGGAAGACCATGTAGCAGACCTAAGGAGATTTTTTCAAAGACTTCGAAGGTATGATATTAAGCTCAACCCGGCCAAATGCGCCTTCGGGGTTCCATCAGGAAAGCTGTTAGGATTCATCGCCAGTCGACGGGGTATTGAGTTGGACCCATCCAAGATCAAATCCATCAAAGATTTGCCACCACCAAAGAATAAAACGGAGGTAATGAGTCTGTTGGGGAGACTAAATTACATTAGCAGGTTCATCGCTCAACTCACAGCGACTTGTGAACCCATATTTCGGCTGCTGAAGAAAGACGCTGCGGTAGACTGGACGGCTGAGTGTCAAGAGGCTTTCGACCAGATCAAAGGGTATCTGTCCAACCCACCTGTGTTGGTTCCACCTGAGCTGGGGAGACCATTAATTCTTTATCTGACGATCTTGGAGAATTCGTTTGGCTGCGTATTGGGACAACACGACATTACCGGGAGGAAGGAGCAGGCCATTTATTATCTTAGCAAGAAGTTTACAATATACGAGGTCAAGTACACTCAACTCGAGAGGACATGTTGCGCCCTGACTTGGGTGGCTCAGAAATTGAAGCACTATTTGTCCTCATATACTACTTATCTCATATCCCGTTTGGATCCATTAAAGTACATTTTCCAGAAACCTATGCCTACAGGGAGGTTAGCAAAATGGCAAATTTTGCTCATAGAGTTTGATATCGTCTATGTAACGAAGACGGCCATGAAAGCCCAAGCGTTGGCCGATCACTTGGCTGAGAATCCCGTTAATGAAAAATACGAGCCTTTGAGGACGTATTTCCCAGACGAGGAAGTAATGCATACAGGTGAGCTGGAATTAACCGAGGAACCGGGTTGGAAGCTTTTCTTTGATGGAGCCGCAAACGCGAAAGGGGTTGGAATAGGAGCAGTACTCATTTCTGAAACAGGACGTCATTATCCTGTTACAGCTCAGCTACGCTTCTATCGTACCAACAACATGGCCGAGTATGAAGCATGTATTTTGGGTCTACGATTAGCTGCAGACATGGATGTCCAAGACGTTTTGGTCTTGGGAGACTCGGACCTCCTGGTGCATCAGATTCAGGGTGAGTGGGAAACACGGGATTTGAAACTCATACCATATCGACAATGTTTGCACGATCTGAGCAAGCGATTTCGATCAGTGGAATTCAGACATATCCCGAGAGTTCATAATGAGGTTGCCGATGCATTGGCCACCTTAGCATCAATGTTACATCACCCCGACAAAATGTATGTTGACCCCTAGCACATTCAGGTTCGTGATCAACATGCTTATTGCAACGCGTTAGAGGAGGAGGTAGATGGTGAGCCATGGTTTTATGACATAAAGGAGTACTTCAAGATGGGGATATATCCGGAGCAGGCCACCAGAGACCAAAAAAGAGCCATCCGGCGTTTGTCCAATGGTTTCTTCCTCAGTGGAGGAGTGTTGTACAGAAGAACCCCAGACTTGGGATTGCTAAGATGTATAGACGCCGGTCAAGCCACGACAGTTATGGCAGAGGTGCATGCTGGAGTCTGTGGGCCACATATGAGCGGATATGTATTGGCAAAGAAGATTCTTCGAGCAGGGTACTATTGGCTCACTATGGAGCATGATTGCATCAATTTCGTGAGGAAATACCATCATTATCAGATACACGGAGATCTGATTCATTCTCCGCCGACAGAGTTGCATACAATGTCAGCGCCATGGCCATTTGTTGCATGGGGCATGGATGTCATTGGGCCTATCGAGCCGGCAGCGACCAACGGCCACAGGTTCATTCTGGTGACCATCGACTACTTCACCAAGTGGGTTGAAGCTAAAACTTTCAAGTCGGTAACCAAGAAGGCAGTAGTGGATTTTGTTCACTCTCATATCATCTGCATATTTGGGGACCCAAAAGTGATCATCACGGATAATAGGGCAAATCTTAACAGCAATTTGATGAGGGAGGTATGCCAACAGTTTAAGATTACACACCGCAATTCCACCCCATATCGTCCCAAGGCGAATGGAGCAGTTGAAGCAGCCAATAAGAACATCAAGAAGATACTGAGGAAGATGGTAGAAGGATCTAGACAATGGCATGAGAAATTACCCTTTGCCTTGTTGGGTTATCGCACTACAGTCCGGACTTCCATAAGTGCAACTCCTTATTTATTGGTATACGGAACTGAAGCAGTGATACCAGTAGAGGTCGAAATTCCGTCCCTCCGAATTGTCGCTGAAGCCGGGATTGACGACGACGAATGGGTCAAAGCTCGACTGGAGTAGTTGAACTTAATAGATGAAAAAAGATTGGCAGCAGTGTATCATGGCCAGTTGTATCAGAAAAGAATGGCAAGAGCATACAATAAGAAGGTGCGCCCCAGAAAATTTGAAGTAGGGCAGCAAGTATTGAAACGGATCCTCCCACATCAGATCGAAGCAAGAGGCAAGTTTGCCCCAAATTGGCAAGGGCCTTATGTCGTGACCAGGGTGTTATCTAACGGCGCTTTATGTCTAACAGACATCGAAGGAAGATGCGTCGACATGGCTATCAATTCTGATGCAGTCAAAAGATATTATGCGTAATTTCTTTGATTATGATAGTTATTGGTTCGCTTGTTTGTACTTGGTACTTATTGGATAATGAAATGACGGAGGCAATTCTTTCTTCTATCCAAACACTTTTAACCTTTGCTTCCCCCCTTTGAGCCTTAGTTATTCTTTCATATCCCTCTTTTGGAATCACTAAATGGAAAAATACATGAAAAAAAGAGAGAAAAGAAATTAAGAGAAAACGAAAACAAGATAAAGATCATAAGAAAAACAAAGGAACCGTAGGAACTACGTTTTGACCTAATTCCTCAAAGAGGATACGTAGGCGCCTCACGGCTCGGTCATAAGTGCACTATAATGTGCATAGTGTGCATAACTCCACATAGTGAAAATATAAAATAAAAAAAACAAATATATATATATATATATATATCCCCAAGCAAGAAAACTGGGGCAGGAGTTATGTTTTAAAGTTTCGAAAGTGGTTTGATTCCAAGAGTTGTAGTGTTTCACCCGTCGAAGTGATTTTTGAATTTTGATAGCTTTTCTTTAAACCCCCGTAAAACCAACGTCGATGTCCCAAAAAAGACCTCCCGATCAATATCCGAGGGGTGCCGAGTCAAGCAAATGAACACCGAGAGTAATACACTGATCCCCAGCAAAGAGGAGGATCATAAACTGGAAATGAATTGATAGCCGAAAAGAATCTCCAAAAGAAAGAGTCATATCGGCAGCACTCTAACCCCCCGCTAGAAAATAAAATGAGAGAGTCTTATCGGTGAAAACCTTCACAGGCACCATAAGGTGACGAAAGATGAGAGAAATAAAATGAGAGAGTCTTATCGTTGAAAATCTTCACAGGCACCATAAGGCGACGGGAATTGAGAGAAAGGAGAGAGCCTTATTAGTGAAAACCCCTCGAATGTCACTATAAGGCGCAAGATATATCGGCAAAAAGGATCCGCATTTGCGACGAGGTGGACACCTATTTATCCCCAGCAAGTAAGGCCATCAGGAAGATTGATTGATACAAATTGACTGGGTCGGGTAATCCGTAATGCACGACATGATCGTAGGGACCAGTCATACCAGCCAGATAAGTTCTTTCCTTTTCTTCTCCCCCAACATTTGTTCAGAAAGATTTTCTCTTTTCTAGTTTTTTTTTTCATTTCTTTGTCTAAAAAGACTTTTCCGGAAATTTGTTTTGAGAAGGACTTTTCAGAGTTTACTATCAGGGGCCAAAATGGTGCAAAGCAAAATGCCAATGGGACAGGCCAAAGCCGAGGCAAAAGACAAAAGGCGTTTGCTGCAAAACCAAATGACAAACTGGCTTGGAAAGTTAAGGGGGGAAATGAAAAAGAAGCGGAAAACGACGGTTGAGGGACTTATGAACCAAGTTCCAAGAAGACCCCCAACAAAACTTCGATAGATCACGAACCAAGGTCCGAGGTGGTCAGACACCGCAGAAAGGGGGACGGAAGAGAAAATTAATCCGCCGCAAGATAACCCTAACAGTCATGTCCCCAATAACGTTATCCCCGGGTGATAACATTCTATGACCTGCAGGGCTAGGAGAAAATAAACTTTCAAGGGAATAGTCTTGAAGTTGAAGAGGACTCCCACAACATGTTCTGAAACAAAAGAGCGGGGAAGGGATAAATGGAAAACCATCCCCAGCAGAAATATCATCCCCAGCACACATATCATCCCCAGCAAGCAACTTTATCCCCAACCAGTTTTTGGGAGCACAAAGCAATAGAAAGGGAAAGGAACAATCATCCCCCAGCAGGAGTGACACGATCACTCACCATGTTAAACTAACAAGATCCTCTTTGATTTCTATGGGAAAATAAAGGTTGATGATGGCAGAAAGACACGCCACAAGAAAGGTCACCAAAACCGGGGCAGAAAATTTTCTACCGTTGTCCAAAAATTTTCTCGGAGGAACGAGGAAACAAATTCATACACATTTCTGTTTTTATTTCATGTTCAAGGTCACCCACCAGTATAATGAGGGTACACATTTCTCTTTTCATTTCATGTCCTAGGTTGCCCACCAGTATAATGAGGGTAGGCATTTCAGTTTTTATTTCATGTTCTAGGTCGCCCACCAGTATAATGAGGGTATACACATTTCTATCTTTACATTTCATGTCCTAGGTCGCCCACTAGTATAATGAGGTTATACATTTCTGTTTTCATTTCATGTTCTAGGTCGCCCACCAGTATAATGAGGGTATACATTTCTGTTTTCATTTCATGTTCTAGGTCGCCCACTAGTATAATAAGGGTATACATTTCTGTTTTCATTTCCTGTCCTAGGTCGCCCACCAGTATAATGAGGGTATACATTTCTGTTTTCATTTCATATTCTAGGTCGCCCACCAGTATAATGAGGGTATGCATTTCTGTTTTCATTTCCTGTCCTAGGTCGCCCACCTTTATAATGAGGGTATACATTTCTGTTTTCATTTCCTGTCCTAGGTCGCCCACCAGTATAATGAGGGCATGCATTTCTGTTTTCATTTCCTGTCCTAGGTCGCCCACCAGCATAATGAGGGTATACATTTCTCTTTTCATTTCCTGTCCTAGGTCGTCCACCAGTATAATGAGGGTATACATTTCTGTTTTCATTTCCTAGGTCGCCCACCAGTATAATGAGGGTATGCATTTCTATTTTTATTTTATGTTCTAGGTCGCCCACCAGTATAATGAGGATATACACATTTCTGTCTTTACATTTCATGTCCTAGGTCGCCCACCAATATAATGAGGGTATACATTTCTGTTTTTATTTCATGTTCTAGGTCGCCCACCAATATAATGAGGGTATACACATTTCTGTCTTTACATTTCATGTCCTAGGTCGCCCACCAGTATAATGAGGGTATACATTTCTGTTTTCATTTCATGTCCTAGGTCGCCCACCAGTATAATGAGGGTATGCATTTCTGTTTTCATTTCCTAGGTCGCCCACCAGTATAATGAGGGTATGTATTTCTGTTTTTATTTCATGTTCTAGGTCGCCCACCAGTATAATGACGGTATACACATTTCTGTATTTACATTTCATGTCTTAGGTCGCCCACCACTATAATGAGGGTATGCATTTCTGTTTTCATTTCCTGTCCTAGGTTGCCCACCAGTATAATGAGGGTATACATTTCTGTTTTCATTTCCTGTCCTAGGTCGCCCACCAGTATAATGAGGGTATACATTTCTGTTTTCATTTCCTGCCCTAGGTCGCCCACCAGTATAATGAGGGTATGCATTTCTGTTTTCATTTCCTGTCCTAGGTCGCCCACCAGTATAATGAGGGTATACATTTCTCTTTTCATTTCCTGTCCTAGGTCGCCCACCAGTATAATGAGGGTATACATTTCTGTTTTCATTTCCTAGGTCGCCCACCAGTATAATGATGGTATGCATTTCTGTTTATATTTCATGTTCTAGGTCGCCCACCAGTATAATGAGGAAATACACATTTCTGTATTTACATTTCATGTCCTAGGTCGCCCACCAGTATAATGAGGGTATACATTTCTGTTTTTATTTCATGTTCTAGGTCGCCCACCAGTATAATGAGGGTACACATTTCTCTTTTCATTTCATGTCCTAGGTTGCCCACCAGTATAATGAGGGTATGCATTTCAGTTTTCATTTCCTGTCCTAGGTCTCCCACCAGTATAATGAGAGTATACATTTCTGTTTTTATTTCATATTCAAGGTCCCCCACCAGTATAATGAGGGTACACATTTCTCTTTTCATTTCATGTCCTAGGTTGCCCACCAGTATAATGAGGGTATGCATTTCAGTTTTCATTTCCTGTCCTAGGTCGCCCACCAGTATAATGAGGGTATACATTTCTGTTTTTATTTCATATTCTAGGTCGCCCACCAGTATAATGAGGGTATACACATTTCTGTCTTTACATTTCATGTCCTAGGTCGCCCACCAGTATAATGTGGGTATACATTTCTGTTTTCATTTCATGTTCTAGGTCGCCCACCAGTATAATGAGGGTATACATTTCTGTTTTCATTTCCTGTCCTAGGTCGCCCACTAGTATAATGAGGGTATACATTTCTGTTTTCATTTCATGTCGTAGGTCGCCCTCCAGTATAATGAGGGTATGCATTTCTGTTTTTATTTCATGTTCTAGGTCGCCCACCAGTATAATGAGGGTATACACATTTTTGTATTTACATTTCATGTCTTAGGTCGCCCACCAGTATAATGAGGGTATGCATTTCTGTTTTCATTTCCTGTCATAGGTCGCCCACCAATATAATGAGGGTATACGCATTTTTGTCTTTACATTTCATGTTCTAGGTCACCCACCAGTATAACGAGGGTATGCATTTCAGTTTTTTCATTTCATGTCCTAGATCGCCCACCAGTATAATCAGGCGCCCACCTGTATAACGAGAGGAATACTTTTGAGTCTTATACTTCAGATCTTGAAATCAGTAACCCCATCGGAAGGCAGAAGGTTACAACAGGAATCCCCAGCAGAAAACAATAAGAATCCCCAGCACCGGAAAGTAGAAGATTGCAACAGGAGGTTCCAGCACAAATTCAAGCGCATGAGTGAAAAGGAAGAAAAGACGCGTCTTGAAAGAAGCGGCATGTGGACATTAAATTATGCCCAGCATAACAAATCTGATGAAGAAAGTCGTATCCCCAGAGGAACCACCGAAAAGTCTGATGAAGAAAACCATATCCCCAGCGGACCAAGCAAAATGATGAAACCGGTATTCAGAAAAGTAAAAGGCTAGTGTCATCCCCAAGTTCTCGGAAGAAAAGCACCGGAGGAAGTACGAGCTGGCAAGAACGCAAGGCAACAAGAACAAGTTTGAAGGCAGATGAGATCTCATGATCCATAGTCTAGCCTAGCTTCTTGATTTTTCTTTTAAAGCACGGTGTAACAAGGAGATCGGTAAGCAGTAATAATAGCATGCAACAGCAGTAACCTTGCAATCCCATGGTAGTCCCAGCTACCAAAATTTCACGAACTATATTAACCTGATTCCCCTTTAGCCAGGGATATGTAGGAAACCTTTGAAGCAAAGGTTCGGTTAAATCTTTTTCCAGAAAATGCTTCACACGGAGTATTCCAGCGGGCAAAAATCGCTCGTATCCGCTCACTTTATCTTTGCACGAAAACTCTTTGTGTTTTCGGCCAAAGAGGGGCAACTGTGAGCATGTGATTTTTGCTTCACGGAAAAACTACTCCAAAAGAAATCAAAAATGAAACAAATTTCATCTGTGCACAATCTTGAGAATTTGCGTGACATTTTGATAAAGGTTTTGTCCGTAATGCTCGCCTCTCTATAGTTAAAAATACAAAGATACGTGTTGCAGGCATTTAGGAATTAATTAACCGTAATAGGGTTATAAAAGCGAAAATCACAAAAATATGCATTTTTATTCTATTTGTTGTCATGGTGATTTTATTAAAGGTCTTAAATCATATGATAATTGTTGTTAAGTGTTAATTAATAATTTTATAATTTAATTTTGGGTTTTAGGAATTTTTGTTTAATTATAGGGAAAGGAAATATCGGATTTGGGCCAAAAAATTCAAATGAAAATCAGGCCCAATCCGCTGCACTGACCCAGTCCGATCACCTGACCCTTCAGATGCACCAAAAGGTGCCGTTTTGGAGACTCAAATCAGAGCCGTTGATCTGTTGCAATCGAACGTTCCCTGGCTTCCCTCGTGACCCGACCCACTCCCTTCTTAAACCGACCCCCCCACTTAACCAAACGACACCGTATGGATAAGCTCCCCTAATCCTGGCCATCGATCTTGATTGATCCAGCGGCCAGGATTACACCATCCATCCCATATATAAACCTAACCTGCCACCCCACGCCCCAAACCAGACCCCCCCCCTTCACACACTATTCACCTTCGTCCCCATAGCCCCCTCTCAAACCCTAGCCGCCTTAGGTTTCCCCCACCATAAACCCGGCCACCCGAACTCCAATGGCCACCAAATTAACACCCCTGATGCACCCAACCACCCTGAACACGAATCCACCAACCGTTTACCTCGAATCACCCTGCAACTTCTCGAATCTTCAATCGAAGATTCGAGCAACAAACAGATCTACACCCACCGACCCCAAACTCACACCACAACACCTCTTGACCTTCCTCGCCCCCTGAATGACCGTGGTTCCGTTCGAATCTGAACAGAACTGAACAAATCCCAAATCTGACCCCCAAGAACCCTAGAACTCAGATTTATGGGGGTCTGTCCAAATCAACAAAAGATGGGGGTCTAATAGACTTTAACCGAGGTTTTCTCAGTTGAGAACAATTCGATTAAAGTCCATTTGACCCCAAAAATGGTCGAGTCCGAGTTCGAGCTTGAGTCAGTCTTAATTTCGAATCCCTGAGGTAATTTTCCTTTCTCTTCTGTTCTCCTATAGATTCTATCTGTCTTGCATGTTTGGTGGTTTGTTTCTGATTTTTTTGTCAAATCTGTGAACCCTGAGATAGTGTTTAGTTTGTTTTAATGTTTTATTTGATTGTCTGCTGTATATTATAGCTTGTATAGTCGTTCAAATAAGTGTCGTCAATCAATTTGTTTAAAATCAGAGGATACATGATAATAGTTCATTGATGTTCTCCATGTATACACCAGTTCAGCATCTGCTATGTTAACTTGTAATGAACCCATTGAATATGTTCAGTTTTTGTCTTTGAACTAGATTGCTCGTTCATTCAGTAATCCCCTGTTCTTCATAGTTGGCCATAGAAACCTGATTGCCACTGTTTCATCATTTTGCTCCCTGTTGTTTGTTTGATTTAAGTTGATCAGGATTGGTTCCCCAATTTGATCAACTTATTTCACCTGATTGACACCCATGTGTAATTTGATGTTAAGTTGAACTTAGGCTGAGTATTGGATATAGCTGTAGAAATCTAGGAGATTAATCAGAAATCAGTGTTAAGCTTATATAGTTGGTAAGTTCAGACGAGTAAGGTTTAGGGTAGTACAGTAATATGCAAGGGTTAAGGGGTAATTCTGGGAATTTAGTAACATGCTAACAGGCTGTTAAGGATGGGGTCTGCTTAGGGGTCACCCATTAAGCTTATTTTAATGACAATGGGGAACAAAACAACAAGACATGGGAATTAAGTGAGTATTATAATACACCTATGACTCTTGATTAAAACAAATAGGACAAGCATGGGGGACTACATAGTAGGGATCAATAAAGGACACTTAGGCATGGGAATCAAAGGGGTATGGGTAGGAAAAGCTGAAGGGATCAAGGCAGCATGGGGGCTTGCCATTCTGGCCTATTAATCGGCTGATTTTTAGAGAAAAAGGGGCTGGTTTTTTCTTTTGGCTAAAATCTTAAGAGACCAGAGAGAAAAGAAGAGGATAAAAACTGGAAATTTAACTTTAATAGGGGGAGTAAGCTAGAGGTTCCTACAATAAAGTTCAGTGGTCTTGATATTTAAGAAGGAAAAATCTGCTTCATTTTACGGTTAAAAAATCAATATTTACTTCGGTTACTGTGGCATTGAGAGCTGTGGGAATTTTTCTGGAAATCTGTGGGTCTATCTTCTGATGCAAACTCAAGTTTTTTTTGGGTCATTTGGTGTTGCTGCATGGTATTTTCTGAAACTGCTGTGGGGTCTTGATCTATTCGCTGGGCTATTTTTGGACTGCTGTTTGCTGAATCTGCTATTGTGCTATTGCAACTGCAGCTGACTTCTTTTTTCTACTCTATTTCTGTTCCTCTATCAGGTACACGACTTTATCTTGTTCGTTGTAAGCCGAAAAAATGTGAAGCATGAATTCATGTGAAAATTGAAGTTGAAATGGAAACAAGAAAAAGCAAATCTATTTTGTTTAAAACATGTTGTTACTATTTTATTTAGTTTCTTAAGGCATTGCTGAATCTGTAATTTGTAAAAATATAGTTTCATCATTCTGTTTGTTTGTAAGGGACTGCATAAAACTGCTAGGCGTTAGATCGTGTATTGGAGTAATGTAGTTTAGCTCGTATTTGATCAGAACTTGACCATGTAATGAATGTTGGATATAACTTCTGATAATTTGCAAAATAGCACTTGCGGTTTGATCCCAGAAATGGCTAGTAGGTTGTTAACTAATCTCGGATTGTCGCATGATTGTTTGAGTTCTCGGTCAACTAGATCTTAGCATTAATCTTACCCTCGATTGTTACTCAAAAGGTATTGCAACACTTTAAGGAAAAAGAAGCATAGTTGTAAGTCTAAGATTGTTAGCTAAGGTAACGAGCAAGAGTAGGCTCGCGTGATGTGGTGAGTTAGCAATTTCCGGTGGCTCGAATCATGCCAAGATTCCGGTACGTTTTACTCTGTAATGACATTTCGGAACTAATCGAATTTGCAGAAGTTATTAAAGGGCCCGGACTTTTCAAGCATGTTGAACTAATTAGGACTTTATTTTTTTTTATTTAGAGACAAATTTAATAGAGAACCTTAGCCACTTCTAGGATTGCCCTTTTAATAATAAGAATGAGATGAGCCTCGCCGAATAAAAATGTAAAAAAAATTGTGGGGCCCTCAGTAAATATTTTCTTTAAAATTGCTTAGATTCCGGGATGGGCCGTTTAGCAAATTTCACGGCCCTACCCAAAATAATGATATGTTAGTCGCTTTAGGCGCGTATTTAATAAATTACCTTCTTAAACTCGGGTGCACATTTATGTGACCAAAATTCAAATCTCAACGGAGTCGAAATGTGTCTCTAATCACGGGTACATTGATTGTGACGTGGTCCGAGATGCATGTCCACGACGTCGCGAATTCCTTTAAAAAATAAGAATGAGATGAGCCTCGCTGAATAAAAAATACAAAATTGCAGGGCCCTCAGTAAATATTTGCTTTAAAATTGCTTAGATTTCGGGATGGACCGTTTAGCAAAATTTTACGGCCCTACCCAAAGTAAATGATACGCTAGTCGCTTTAGGCGCGCCTTTAATAATTTAATCTTCTTAAACTCGGGTGCACATTTATGTGACCCAAATCCAAATTTCAACAGAGTGAAAATGTGCCAACAACCACGGGTATTGATGTACATGGTTCGAGATGTATTTCCATGATGTTTCAATTCCCTGTAAAATAATAATAATAATAATGAAAGCGGTAAAGAGTTAAAATCTGCACATAAGTTCATATTTGTATAAAATCAGATAATCAAGCCGAATATGACAGTTGAGCGACCGTGCTAGAACCACGGAACTCGGGAATGCCTAACACCTTCTCCCGGGTTAACAGAATTCCTTATCCGGATTTCTGGTGCGCAGACTGTTAAATAGAGTCATTCTTTTCCTCGATTTGGGATTAAATTGGTGACTTAGGACACCCTAAAACTCCCAAGTGGCGACTCTGAAATAAATAAACAAATCCCGTTTCGATTGTCCTTTAATTGGAAAACTCCTTCACCCCTTGTGGGGGCGGAAAAAGGAGGTGTGACACTGACGACCCCAGATATTTTCAGATCAATGTTTCCGTCTTTCCTTGTAAACACCAAAAGGCCCAAAAATGTTATCATGAAAGCCACTCGTCTATGCTCATCCCACTTCTTACGGTTACCTTTGCTGCATAACCTGTTACCCGGATTGTTGAATCCTCCTACATGACCATATCTGTCGTATATGAAGCGTGGATTACAGAAACCTGCGTCCAAATTTGGGTTATGGACTATCCTGGGTATCTTTAATGAATCTAGAAACCGATGCACAGTGACAGTTCTTGGGGCAACCAGGTATTTTTGCCTTAATGGAACTTCAGCATTTCCGATGTACCCGGCTATTTCCTCTAGAGTCAGGGTGAGTTCAAAATCGGAGAAGCGGAAGACATTGTGTGCCGGGTCCCAGTAGGTGACCAAAGCTCTTATGATATCTCCCCGAGGCTGGATTTCCAATAAACCCGTGAGACCTTTCAGATATTTCTTGACCTCATCTTGCCCTTCACCACCTAGATCATCCCACCATAGCCGCAACTTGACAGGGACTTTAGTCATTATCGAAAAGTGTTCATTTTGCATTGTGCTCATCCTGCACATTTATTAAGGTGATTTAAGCAAAAATTATTTGACTCAAAAATGATTTGACTATATTTTAGAAAGAAAGATCCGATTTTCAAACACGGCCTTTCAACACTTCGGGGATGAAGATTTTAAGGCTCTGAGGGTCAACCGATCAAAACTCTAAAGGATGATCGAAAGTGGCCATTTATGCAAAGTCAGCCTTCCGCCGTCCCTTCGGGGAACATTTGGTTGTTTTTGACAAAAACAACATCACTTGATTTATTTATGACTCTCCTTTTTTTAAAAAAAAAAAAAATAGTGGCCCGACATTGGGAACACTGCCGCACAGAGCCTCGGGGACGAGGATTCTAAGGCTGTTGGGCAAATTAGTCAAAATTCAAAAAAATGACCAAAAGCGGTTGTTTATACAAAGTCAGCCTTCCGGCGCGTCCCTTTCGGGAACATTCGACTACATTTGACAAAAGCGGCATCACCCGACTCATTTATGATGAAATTAAAATTCTGACATTTTGGCTATTTCTGAAAAAGGGGAGGTTGGACCCGATGAGGGTTGCCTACGTATCTCACACCCTGTGAGAATCAAACCGGCGTAGTTCGAGCAGATAAAACAAACTTCTTTGAAAAACAAGACTCTTTTTCCATTGTCAAACAAAACCATTTTTCATAAACAAAACTCTTTTTTTTTTCTTTTTTTTTTTTCAAAAATTCGGCAGAGTTTCGATACTATTTGGACGTTGATTTTTTTTCAAAGAAAGCGATTAACTACCTCTATCTCCCTTTCCTCAAGACATTAAAAAGCTGGCCAGCATGCAAGTCCGAAACAAACAAATGCACAAGTAGCAAGTTGGATGCATCAGGATGGTTTTTTGTCATTTTGGTACATCTGTCCTAGACAGACCCAACCCCTGTGTTGAGCCTCTAAAGCCAAATGCACATGATGCAAACAAGCGTTCCTACTAGGGATACGACATGAAGCTGAGTTATTCTAGGTTTGTAACCTGGGTATTTGTTCTAGACTGTGTACCCGAGCGGACAACTCGAGTCGAGGAGGGGGCTACTTACTGGGGACCCGCGAGATTGTCCGGCTTTGTAACTTGTCCGGCCTCTTTGTTATTTCAGGGTATGACACTAACAGAATAGGGAGTCTCGACCAGCAAGCACATCCCCGAAGATGAGAAGAGGAGGGTTTCAGAACAGTTTATATACAGTTTAGATAATATCAAAGCGGCAAAAGGCAACATTTAGCACGTTATGCCCAAACATGTAATAAAGATCAGATAATAAAGCCAAATATAACAATTATTCTAAGCTCGAATTCTTGAACCCTGAACCAGAGATTCTGGGTTCGTATCCCCAGCAGAGTCGCCAAAGCTGTCACACCTCCTTTCTGCGCGCCTATCCCGAAGGATAAATGCGTGAGGGAGTTTTTCCATTTTAAGTGACAATATTCGAAATGGGATTATTTATTTAATTCACGGTCGCCACTTGAGAAAGGTTTGGCTTTTGGTGTCCCAAGTCACCGGTTTATCTTGAATCCCAATTCGAGGAAAATATTCGACTTTCCAAATGAAGTCAGCGAACCAGAAATTCTAAGTAAGGAATTCTGTTGACCCGAGGGAAAGTGTTAGGCACCCACGGATCCCATGGTTCTAGCACGGTCGCCTAAATTGTTATAATGGCTAAATATCTGATTTTAATACATTCTATAACCTGTGTGCTTTTATTAAGTTTAAAACCGCTTTATTATTATTTTATAGAATTGCAACGTCGTGGAAATGCATCTTCGAATCACGTTGCAATCAATGCACCCGTGGTTGTTGATACATTCCGACACCGTTGAGATTTTGATTTGGGTCACATAAATGCACACCCAAATTTAAGAATGTAAATTAATTAAAATCACGCCTAAAGAGTCTAACGCGTTATTATCTTTGAGGAAGGCCGTGAAATTCGCTAAACGGCCCATCCCAATTTCTAGGTGTTTTTAATATATACATTGATGAGGGCCCCGCAGTTTGTGCATTTGTTGGGCGAAGCTCGACTCATTTTATTTTAAAAAGGGCAAGCCTAAAAGCAACTATGATTTTTTTTTTATATTTTTTTTTTGTTTTGTCTCTAAAAAAGGAAAATATCCTAATTAAAATGTTTCAAGTCTAATATGGGCCAAGCAATAGTTTTAAAATAAACGTGCCATTGGGCTCAAAAGTAAGCCCGAAGAATATGAATTGAAGCAACGATCCATTAACGAAAACTGTTCGAGTGCAGGCCTTAAAATTTGCCCAAAACGAGAAAGGTATTTAATAGGCCCACTTCAAAGCTTTTAATTAGCTACTGATCCTTGATTCTTACTAAACAGATTTCAAATAAATAAAAGAAATGACGGCATGCTCAGTTATTTCACGCTATTGCAATATGCACTTGATAATTGAACGCATGGAATAATGATGTGTATTTATTTATTCCTACTGGAGTTTGATTACTCAGCACAGGCTAAACTAGTTTGATACTAGCTCGAACTAAACTTACTAGTCTAATACTTAACTTGGGCTTGACGTATGATAACATAATCAATTACTTCACGCTATTCTAACTGCCTGCTAATTTATTACTAACCATACAATCGTTTAATGACGAACTACAAAAGAGGATCTAATACTTAACAATCCAATAATTCACATGATCTAGCTAATTCGAAATCCATTTTTTCAGTCCAAATACAATCTCATACAGTTCATTCGAATACACCCAGGAACCTACTAAAATCATGCATTACGCTCTCCGGCATGAAAACAAAAAAGTTTGTGACGCTGAACTGAACTCCCGATAGATAAGAGAAAATCGGAAATACCCCTTATCTCATACTACTCTCTCGATACAGAATCTAATGTTTTGAAAAAAAAACAATACAAAAATTTCTCATATCGAATTCGAAGTGCCATGCTATTATTACTTAGTATTCATATGGCGAAGGCATAGTCTTCTTTTTTCTCTCAAATAAAAACCTCATTGGCGCCAAGCGTGAGGGAATGCTAGACGTTTGGTAATTTCTCCTCCGACCAGGATAAAAGATCCCATTGAAGCGGCTAATCCCATGCATATTGTATGGACATCTGGTCGCACAAATTGCATAGTATCATAAATAGCCACCCCAGGTATTACCCAGCCCCCAGGAGAGTTTATAAACAAATACAGATCTTTGGTCTCATCCTCGATACTGAGATATACCATAAGACCAATAAGTTGATTCGAAATCTCGCTATCAACCTCTTGGCCTAAAAAAAGTAATCTTTCTCGATAAAGTCGGTTGATTAGGGTAAAATTGTATCCCTTAGGAACCGTACATGCGCCTTTTGATGCATACGGTTCAAAAAAAAAATGGTGAATCAATGTATAGATTCCAGTCCTCTTTCTTTTTTTCTAGAAAGGTTCTTTCTTACTTCTAACGAAAGGGCTTTTCTTCGATTTTTTAATAAAGACGAGTTTTGACTCCTTTTTTATATTTTCGATTTTCCATTATAAAATTTGAAGTTATAAGAAAGGGTCATTAAACTTATCGAATTAACTTCTCATTGATGTATTCTTTCATCGAGATTTAATCCAAACCGCGATGGTATTTTCTTGTTCCTGAATGGGTCTGTTTCATCTTTTTAGGTTTATGCTCTACTCCGGGTAAAGATCCGCCCGATTTGGATTTGTACATATAGGACAAATGCTCCCATTACCATTTCTTTTTGTATTTCTTTTTTTTTTTCAATTCATTTTATACAAGTATTTCTTAGAGTTGAGATAACTTTGCTTGACAATTAGGATCTCTTTACAAAGAAAAAATATGAATAGCAATCATAGATATCTTACCAATCCAATTGGGTTTTTTCTAAACGGAGCCTGGATACTTCATTTTTTTAGTCCAACCAAGCCAACCATAAATTATTCTAATTGAATTTTTCTAATTGATAATAGTAATATGAATCCCCTCAAAAATGGATCTAATTGCACTTCACGCTCCAAATTTTTGATGATTAAATTTATCTTTCTTGGGTGAAACGGGGGATATCTCGATCGGGGGAGAGAACGGGGAAATACCATATGACCCAATATATCTGACAAGTCGCACTATACGTCAACCCAAGATGCATCTTCCTCTCCAGGACTTCGGAAAGGGACTTTTGGAACACCAATA